>NC_140662.1:3865448-5065448 GCF_978046115.1 Saccoglossus kowalevskii
CTGTGAAGTATTTTTTTCATTTCTCGCATTTTCGAGCACATTTAACTGGGATTCGTCAACATCGATAAAACATTTGTCTTTGGTGAGCTATGTTTATTTACCCATTGGACGTCAGTACCGGGTGTTTCTCGCGAAGTTGGGATTGGCCAGATGACAATTTGTGTTTGTCGTTATGACGGGAATGACATTTTTAATGTAAACTAAGAACAAATAATTATTTTTCATATAGTTATTCTTTTTCAGTTTTGATTTTAATCGTTTTCACCCCATAATTTCCCTTTATTATTAAATGCCTATCTTTTTATATGTTCCCCCCAAATCAAGCTGAAACCCTTTGTGTCCACAAAATTTGTCCCTCAAAATACAGGAAATAGAGTTTAAGAGGGACTAGATTTCAATTTTGATAAACACCCCCCCCCCCAGTAAGGTTGAGCCTTCGGCGCGAAGGATCGTGAGCAGATCTGAGCAGATAACGTGATAAGCTCCTGTGCCCCCATGCGTTGGCTTGCTAGTTATGACATAATTGACACTGCGATTTGGGCAGCAATTATATCTACGGTCGCAAGTAAAGGCTCTGTCAGTCATTAGTCTGCTTAATCGTAGTTTCGCAGCTCCAGGGTACTATTTTGAAGATCGGAGTACTTCGAATCCGGTCGTATGGGAAAACATTTTAAATTTGCAAACTCATCCTCGGGGTAGAACTTACCTCAAACGGCAACTTCTGTGGCAAAAATAACTAACTAACTAACTAAGTAGACAGACAGACGACAGACGCATGACCTATGTGTTCCGATAACAAAAAGTTCATCGAACGATGCAAACAGGGATCGAAGGAGTTAAAAGTCCGAGGACTTCGGAACACACGATATATAGTAAATAACCATATAATATAACCTTTGACCCAATTGTACAAAAGTACAACGTGTGAGGGCGCCCACTATTTTTACGGCTTACATAATTCAGGCCATTATTTTCATTATTAGGGTATTTGTAATTTGGGAAATCGGTAATTTGCAGAAAATCCAAGATAACTCTACTGCTTTGCATATATGGCTAAACTGTAACACACATATCTAATATATTTATAGACGTCTATGGTTTGTCATTTTGTTAAAAGTGTTATTTTAATGGATTAAACCACCATACCGTGTGTGTTACAGCTTGTACTAAATATGTGCATAAGTTGTTGAGTAGGTACAGTTTCCTGCCCGTCATTGGAGTGAGCAGCACTCATGACAATTATGTCTCCAAAAAAGCTTATTCACTCCTTGGGTTTCATATTCGTGGGAATTTTTATCACAGTGATGTATTTTCAAATTGTCGTTCATCGTCCTGCTTCATTCACGAGAAGGTAAGACGTAGCTGTAGACAAATGCGTAAACATTTAGTAATTCAAACAGTAGGATGTTGTTGCACAATCGAACTCAATAGAAAATGATTTTGTCACGAGGTGATCTTTCAGTATTTCATTTCTACTAAACACTTGAAACTGCTTTGCTGAATTAATTTATATTATGCTTTGAGCATGGTTCATATAGTCTAATAAGTTCAATGTTTATGCTAGAACATTATTCACTGATTTTCAGTCAGTCAGATAGTTGGTTTTGTATCGACCACTCGTTTTAACGCACATGTAAACTGTAGATTTCACGCTCTCTTTTGTTTGATCTAAAATGATGTCTCCCGTTATGATGTGAATGCATTCAAATAGTCTATTCTTATTCTGGGCATACGTTAGCCCCTGTTCCATTTATGGATAAGAGTGATGTTCTAATATCGTGTCTACAACACGATGAAAGTGAAAAAAAAACATTGCATGAGTACAATATAAAAAAACGACTCAATATGATGGTTGCGACGTGTTTTTTAAATATGTACGGTGATCTTACAATGACAGTATTCTATGGTGTGCCATTAGGGCCAAAATTGAAAAACACCAATAAATAAAAGAATAAATCAAAGAATAGGTAAATAAATCAAAGAATAAATCAAAGAATAGATAAATAAATGAAAGAATAAATCAAAGAATAAAACAATAAATAAAAAAATAAATTGAAAATTAGAACAAGAAATAAAAGATTAAATTGAAGAATAGAACGATAAATTAAAAAATAGAAGAATAAATAAAATAATCAAACAAAAAATAAAAGAATAGAAAAATAAATAAAACAATAAACGAAAGAATAGAAAATTAAATGAATAAATAAAAGAATAGAAAAATAGAATCAGCTTATTTAAATAAGTGTTTTAAAAAACCTGTTTAAAAGTAAACCGCCGTTGCACCGCAACGGAGGGAAAAATTAAACCGCTGTTGCGCCGCAACGGAGCTAAAAATTTAACCGCTGTTGCGCCGCAACGGAGCTAAAAATTTAACCGCCGTTGCGCCGCAACGGAGCTAAAAATTTAACCGCCGTTGCGCCGCAACGGAGCTAAAAATTTAACCGCCGTTGCGCCGCAACGGAGCTAAAACTTTGACCCAAACTTTAACCCCAAAGTCACAACGCGCTTGAAAAACAAGATGTCGAAGGAAAGTCATCACCAACAGGGAGGTGCTGATCATCGTCGATCTCGTTTGGTAACTGCGACTGAAACACTTCACCGAGCCGCTGCTGACGTGGCGAAATTATTGGCCGAAGACCAGACAAGTCGTCGCAATGAACCAAGTCATTCACAGTTACAAATATCCCCGCCAATATTGTCGGCGCCTTCGGGCTCCCGCGACGCGAGCAGTTCGTTGACAAAATCGACACACGACTTTTCTAGTAAAGAAGCTCTTGGTGAATTATTCCCTAGTTTAAGGGATCAACGTTCTGGAAAAGGTCGCTCAAAACCTAAAAGCAAGTTTATTGCTCTCTTGACGCCCCCAAACACATGGACACATAAGTTTTGTGTTCTGGCATTGAAAGACGCCACATTTGTCCCAAGCACTGCGGATAAGGAACAATTGAAACTTGCTGGTTTAGGCGAGAAGAAAATTGTTTTTCAAAACAAAAGCGGCGATCACGAGTATCTCATGAATACATTATATTCTGAATTTCCAAAGCTAAGACATGCTATGGGATTCACAATTTGGCGCACGTGTGGCCGAAATAGCAAAACGCTTGTTGAACTCAAGCCGCCTATATATGGATATTCGCTGAAGTTTCTCAGAAAGGACTCTATACTAGGATCTGCTGTTGCCTATGTGAAGCCATTACAAAAAAATCTGTTATTGGAACCAGAAATGACGACAAGATCATTAAGCTCAGACGTAAGTGTTCTTGTATGCTTTGTATTTATTTATTTGTTTATAAATTTATTTATTTAGTACATCATGCACAAATTTAAAGTTCATATTTTTGGCTATTCTAGATTAATTAAGGTAGAAATCTACTCATAACTGAAAATATGCAGAATTTATTCATTTTGCAAAATTGTACTCCTTGTCAATCGAAGTATAATGGCATAAAAAAGTTGGGTGTCACCAACTGTATTTTAATGAATGGCAGCCATTTTGTTAGTTTTGTAATGCTTCTACTATTGGTTCCTAGATATTATGACATATTATGAAATATCTCAAATTCTAGGCTGTATGGTGACAGAGTGAATATATATATATATATATATATATATATATATATATATATATATATATATATATATATTTGATGCCTGGTGGGATACTTTTTGCTATCTTGAATTATGTTCTATGAAATTTCCCTAAAAATATTAGGTCAATTTTCTCAAAATACAGGTAGTGTAATATACACAAACATTTTACCATGTTAACTTTACCTTAGGTAAAGCACATTTCACATTAATTGGTACTCAGCAAATTTAAGACATACCACAGTACTGTATATATGTTATTTTGCTTGGTGACATTAACTCATATTATTATACATCTGTCACCCTAATGCCATAAGTTACAGTGTGTCGTAATTTTGCAGTATTTTACAGTGTATTTTCATCCTACCAAATATGGAATGATTATGCCCGTAAACGTCCTCTAATAATAAAAACAAACATGGCTGCAATCATTAATCATGGTTTGACCGGACTCCACACAAAGAAGTTCACTGATTCTGTACTAAACTTTTCGGCATTGTATCTTCGAGAGGAAAAGATGTATAATAAAAAGGTTATTACTAGGATACCGCAAAGTATGCACTCAGACTGTACACCCTAGCATTGACCTCCGGTGCGCATCGGTCAATACTTTTTGGTATCCTCTTAATAACCTCATATTAATGACAACTGAAAGTTTATTTTGAAAACATCCGTAGGAATAGTCATATTTTTCTGCCTATTTTGAGAACCAACAGCGACTGTAATTTTTTGCAAATGCATGTCCACTAAATTTAAATTTGTCCACTAAAATTAATTAACATCATGCCCAATTAGCATAAATTTGTAATTGTAATTTGTAAGGAATGTTCCATGAAAGCATGATTTATTTGTTGTTTTGATGCTTGTAGATGGTCATGTGATAAAAAGGTTGTCACTTGATATCACTTATTCATAGAGCTGGTTAATAATAATGGCATCATGGGTTATTTATTCACCTCATCTTTGGTTCATGAATAATACTAGCTCATGGCATTACTCATATCAATCAGCTCTATATACAAGTGATATAAGGTAATAAATAACCTTGTATTGTTTTTTTATCATAGTTAATTTCAGGAAAACAGACCCCACAAGTTACATGCATTCACTGTAATGCATCTGTTGACATAGATTGCTTTAGTGATCATTACAAACATTGTAATAAAGAGACTGACTCCAGTGATAACACCAGTGATGAAGGGATAACTGATGAAGAATGTAGCAATGAATCAAAAAAATCCAAGGTGGAAAATCTAGCTGTAGATTTTACAAGTAGCCGATTAGAGGATCAGGTAAGTTTTCTGTGACACCCCCATGGTGTACTGTTAAAATAAAGTATGCTATTGCAAAGTTTATTTATCTCTCTGTAGTGATATACAGTGATAGGAATATTTATAAAAATTTGTGATTACTGATTATCAGTGTTATTTCAAATTGAAATATTAAATATTGAATACTAGTAGCCCAAAATAAAGCACTTTTTGATTAAATTATGTTGAACTAACTTATTTGTTAGAACTTGTGGCAATGTTACAATATTATCCGATCAATTTAATTATTAGTCATTATGATTTATAAAAATTTGTGTATTTATAAAACATTTAATTTTATTTATAAAATGTTTAATTTTATTAATTTGTCATGAACCTCGTTCATGCCTTTATGGAATTTACTGTACAGTATTGCAAGAGATAAAAAAATATTGAATGCATTAAACAATGAAACTCTGGAATTAACAGGACATAGCAATAAGAAAGACACTAGATTTTAAATATATTTTGTTACATTAGATATGTAGTTGTCACATCATGATTGTAATTTGATTTTAAATTACATTTTAGTTCAATGCTAAAGTTGTCGTGTTAATGAGTGTCTTCAATGGAACTAAAAATAAGGAAGAAATTCTAAGATGCATGTCTTTCTGCAATGGTAACTCAGAAAAAGCATATGATATTCTGTCTGAACATGAAAGTGGTAAGAAATTGTGTCATATTTGTTTTGTTGTGTGTTCCAAAAATCAAAAAGCTGACTTTTTCTATTTCTAGAACTATTGTATGTAATTTGTATGAAGACATTTTAAACTTGTTTGCAGGAGAGGGATGTCTTTGTGCCATTGGGTGCTTACGGTTTGGGTTCTGTCTGTTTGTCTGTCCGTTGCATTATCTTCAAAGTTCATGAACCGATTTTCCCTAAACTTGGTACATATGGTATATACATGATGGTGTACAAATGACCCACATTTTTGCCTCTGTTCTGATACATTATGGCTGAACAATGGCCATTAATTGACCCCAAAATAGCCTAAAAACCTCATTTTATATGTGTAGAGTATTATTTCTACATTGTGCTGGCCAATTCTGTTCAAACTTAGAATATGGATAAACCTGTTTTTCAGATTTTTAAAAATTTGTTAGTGAAAAGAAAATTTATTTTGGTTCATTTTTGCAGCAACTTGGGAATACATTAGACATATCGCACATATTGAATTGTCTGGCAGTCCAAGTCATTAGTTCAGTGTAGAACTGGTACATGTATGCACTTGATCAAAAATGAGCTGACATTTCATTTGTCATATATTTAATTACAAGAACAGAGGATTCTGTGACATTCTCAATAGCTTACCAAAAATTGCTATAAAAATTAAATTTTTATGGAAAATATTAATATATGCCATGTCTGTAATGAAATGAAAGAGAAGGTTCTAGAGTACACTTGTTTACATTTTGTGTCCATTTTCCACTATGGGTAATGTTGTCACAGCAGATCATGGGCAATTGCTGGTCAGTGAGCAAACTTATTGTATAATCTTGGTGCTGTTCAGTGTTGGCTAGGTTTAGTGCATATAATTTTGGAGATTTTGGTAAAAATGTTTCTACAAAATCTGCATTAACTTAATATGTCAGGAATGTCATTCAAAAATCTACTCTTATTACAACCTAGCAACCTATATCCACCTAAAATATAGCCATTGTTCATAAGGAACATGTTTCTTTTTTATTGCAACTCTCCCAAATCTGATACATGTACTTAGAGCATGGTTAGTAACCGTGCTTAGAACGAGTGCATAAATCATTTTTGTACCCTTTCACAATATTTTTATCAGTATTGAATGTTGATCATACTCCCTTCCTCCCTCTGATATGTTAAATAGATGGACTTTGATATTAATTGTGCCTAGATTGTATCTATTTTTATTCTTTGTAGGATATTTTTCTTCTTTCAATCATAATCATGTTTAGGCTACAACTCTTCAGTATCTGCTCATTCAGATTAAAATGAGGACTATACTTCCATAACTTGTAATTTGACTTTTCTCTATGTGATTGTACAATCATAACAACGCCTTCCTAATCTGCATTTATTGAGGTATTTAGAGGCTAGAAATGGTGACTTTGACAAAACCTCTTTTTACCCTGAAACTGTGTCATTCAATTAATATATGAATATTATATTGTGGCAATTAATGGTGCACTTTTTAAAGTTGTTTGTTCTAATTGTATTAACTCACTCACATTCACTCAACTAAAGGATGATGATGTTTTATGATGAATATGCACTCTATTTCAGGTGCATCACTATCAAATGTGTCAAGTCAGAATGTTTACACTTCTATAGTTGAACCAGCTGCCAGTGACAGTGATGTTGGTCATTGTAGCTTTCAAAGTGATCCGTTTGAACCTGTTGTATCTACTGAGACAGCAGCCAGTGCCATGGCCAGTGACTTGTATAGTATTGTACTTCCAAATCAATTGCAAACTGCAGTAAATACATGTACTGAAACAGCAGCCAATATCAATAGCATGTATACTACTAGCTTTTCAAGTCAACAGCAAACTGCAGTATATACAAATACTGGAGCAGTATCAAGTGCCAGCAACACGTACACAAGTTTTCCAAGTCAGTCACAGTCTGCAGTTACTGCATCAGCAACCAGTGCCAGCAACTTCTATACAAGTTTTCCAAGTCAGCAGCTAACTGCAGTTACTGCAACAGCAACCAGTACCAGCAACATTTATACAAGTTGTCCAAGTCAGCCACAATCTGCAGTTACTGCGGCAGCAACCAGTGCCAGCAACATTTATACAAGTTTTCCATGTCAGTCACAATCTGCAGTTATTGAGACAGCAGCTAGTGCCAGCAACATGTATACTACTACCTGCTTACCAAGTCAGTCACAATCTGCAGTTATTGAGACAGCAGCTAGTGCCAGCAACATGTATACTACTACCTGCTTACCATGTCAGTCACAATCTGCAGTTATTGAGACAGCAGCTAGTGCCAGCAACATGTATACTACTACCTGCTTACCAAGTCAGTCACAATCTGCAGTTATTGAGACAGCAGCTAGTGCCAGCAACATGTATACTACTACCTGCTTACCATGTCAGTCACAATCTGCAGTTATTGAGACAGCAACCAGTGCCAGCAACATGTATACTACTACCTGCTTACCATGTCAGTCACAATCTGCAGTTATTGAGACAGCAACCAGTGCCAGCAACATGTATACTACTACCTGCTTAATACATTGCCTGCTGAAAGCCACCATAGATAGCTGTAGTAGCAGTATTTTTCATTAAACTTCAAATGTTGGAGTACAACTAAATATATCTGCTTAGAAGAACTTCAGCCTAACTGAAAATGTTTAATATTGATTCTCATACACAGTATCATGTATCAACATATTTTGTGGTCTGTGTGTGGTGCATGCAGTAAGTTTATTCTGTACTCAAACATTTGTAAGTTTATACATGGACACACGGATGAGCTTATAATATAGAAACAGTATAGCAACATTCTGAGGAGAGTTTGGAGCTTTTTCAAATTTGTATCTGTTTGTTTAGTTCTGTTGTTGACTACATGAAGCTATATTCATATTGGTGATCTGTCACTCTGTCATCTGTCCAACGGTCTGTTTGATTTTTTTTATAAAAACTTATACTCTTATGAACCATAGCTTGTAATGGTCTCAAATTTGCTGTTGATTGAGTATGTGTTCTATGATTAGTTGATGCTTAATCATGTGGCACATTATTTCACGGTTTATATTAGAAACTCTTATATGCTATGTATTGTCAAATGTTATGAAATAATCATTCCGTTCTACTGCCACACATTTTTTGCATAAGAAATGTTTTCCACAATATGTGTATATTATTGATGCATTTTCTCGTAGGTTGAAAAGAGAACTTTTAATCCCCAACTGGGCATGATTATATGTTTGATTCCATTTGTCAGTCTTTTATTTCTTATGTTGTATTTCTTTGGAGTTTTATAGACCAATTATTCAAAACTTGGTAACAGCTGTCTGAGATGGCTGACAATTTTATCTGTTTTTTGTGCATAATTCTGCTTATATCTCAAATTCACATAGTCTATTTAGAGCCAAATTTGGTACACAGACATTTGCATTCTAGCACATCACCAAGAATTCACCCTGTTCAGTCAAACTTGACACACAGAATACATCCTGGAATAGACTTCATTTGTTGACTCGTTTCAAGATTGCTGAATAGTGGACATTTCACTTCCAACAAATTACAAAAACATTGAACATTTTCGTCATCCCAGAACTTTATAGTTGGGAAATTTTGTTTGTAATCTTCTGACGTGTCAAGTAGTATGTGTACTGTAACACATGTTAAAGCTGAATGTACAGTATCTTCAAGATATCCACATCAGATGTCTTGCACAATAGTCAAACATTAAGCAGTTCCATGCACAGTATTAAGTTCAGATATGATTTTAGGTCTAGTTACTCAAAATTGAGAGAATTTTAACAAAGTTTTGCCAACATTACAACTTTGAATTGCTTTTCATTATAATTGATTCAGTTGACAGTGTAGAACTGGAATTCACACTTGTTCAAAACATAGAAGAGAGCTGGTTTTGATTTGTTTATTGCAAATCACAAGTCTTTAATTGTTCCTAATTATCTTGTTCATAATTTAATTGTTACTAATTGTTCTTAATTTAATGTTTTCATGATTTGATGTTCATCAGGGATAAGTTGGTATAAATACCAGTTATTACACTGATTTTAGTCAAAATATTTACAGGTTATGCCCATTTGTGCAGTGTACAGTTGATTTTAAAAACAGTGAGCAGTATCAAACAAGTTGTCCAAGTAGTGGGGGTGGAGGGTACTCTCCTGAATTTGAGGTATGCTCTGCAACAAGTTGATTGGCCATTGGGGCATTTTGATTATAAAAATAGCTTTGTGCTTTGTTGCTGCAAAATCATTGAAAAATCTCAAATTTATCCGGATGCATCTACAATCGTTTCAGTTGGAGTATACCTCCCTCCTTGTTGTTTATTTTCTCCATAAAATATTATATAAAGTAAAAATCTGACCAGTGTTGTTGTAAACAGTTTATTATACAGACGGCAGGCTAATGAAACAATGTGAAACAACAGTTGTGAACCTGTTTTCAAGATATGAATATCTTTGATTAGTCTGGCATGTTCACACTGTTTACAGCAATTGAATGTTGCAAAGGTTTACAGTAATATGAACATTTAAAGTCATTGGCGCATAGTTATTGCAGTTTTAGCTCATGTCACAGTACCATCAAGTGACCTACATATTTACTATATTTTTGTACATGGCAAAGACACATTAAAGTTGTGATAATCACTGTACATAATGACCTAATTCAGGAATATATTCTCTGTTGTGTTTAAATTTACATGTTTATAATGTACAATTTGTAACTTTATTAGTTTTTTTATCATAAGTGTTGATAATAAACAAAGGAGTTGTTACACACATGTTCAGTTTAAAAACAAATTTGTCAAATCATAGTCTGGCATTTAATATACCAATGAACAACAATACTGTTTTCAGAAAAGAGCTTCTCTGTTTTAGGGACATCAACTGGTGAAGCATTCATTCTGACTAAAATCAGCAACTTAAATTTCATTGATTCTTCAAGAATGAGTTTGTATAAAGTTACTGCTCGAAAATACTTAGTGAAAATGAGTTAATAATTAGATAAATTAGGTTTTGTCACTGCATTGGTCTGTGATAAATTACCCCAAATAATATGTATAATATATTGGAAAACATGTTCTACATGTGTCCGTGCACTGAACAGCACTGCTGATTATGTACTTGTCAAATTGAGACTTAATATAGTAACATCGTATAACCTAGAAAGTACTTAAAACAGCGTCCGGATTACTTTCGGAAATTCCGTCGCGTTTCGGAAAGTTTTAATTTTCAAAACTTTTGAATATTTATTTGTGCTTTTAGGTTAGTGAGAAGGTTATAATAATTCTTCATTTCACTTTAACACTGTTTTTACACCCCTCAGACCCCTTTAAAAAGTCACTTCTGGCCATTATAATGGCCACTATTTTCTTAATGGCCAGAGTATTGACCAGAATATTTTAAGTGGCCAAAATATTTACCAGTGTTTTTAAAATGGTGGTTTTAATGACCCATGTTTTTTATACTGGTCAGAATAATTACAATTGCTTTTTAAATGATGGAGTTGATAAACATTTTTTTTTTTATGGGCAGTATAATGGTCATTTTATTTTTCATTACATACATAAAATGACCAGTATTTTTGTTCATGTCTCTAAATATAATGGCCCAGAAAACAGCCTCAATATACGTGTGGGAATTTATTTTTCCCAAGTTTCACTGGCGCTTCCAAGTACACTTAAATGAAATTTCGCGAATATTGCCTCGATCCCCAGTGAAATTTCATAGTAACGCTGATGCCAGTGACTGCTGGTGGACTGCATAACCTGCGGAGTATTTAGATGGTGTTGAATCATAGGATGATTGCAGTACTGCAACTGGCACATCAAGGTATGAATTTGTAATTATTTTACCATTTTACAATGACTTCAATACAATATTAGATACTTTTGTTGTTGTTTATGTAGCAGGATAGTCTTTTGGGGCTTTCGTTTTTGTTCAGTCATGGCACACTGTGTAAGTAATGCTTCATTATTATTCATAATTGTCAAACAACAAGCTCAAGTAGGTGTTAATGAGGATTAGCTCCTATGTTTGTTAATACAAGAAAAGTATAAACAAAATTTATTTCCAACTCCTGAAATCTGCAAAAAAACATCAACGTAAATTTGTTTCCATTCATGGCAATGTTTTCAAATTATTTTAATAAAATAATTTAACTGACTGCAAAATGTTTTTTTTTTTTAAATTTTTGAAGACTATGTATATTGTTTTTTTTTTCTCTTCAGACAATACCAGCAATAGTGTACTGTACACTGGGAAATCTAATTTAATAATCATGTATTAACTATACATGTATATATTATGCCCATAACATCAAATACCATACAGAATCCCTTTTTCCTGTAAACTAGTATAGATGATATATGCCTACAGTGTGCAACAGTTCATTTTTCTTTGCGCACAAAAGAAAAAAGTAAAACTCATACTCAAAATAACTTTTAATTTAGCATGGATTTAAACTAAATTTCAATTGAATCTAATATTCTTTGCTCATCTTTGATTTGATTTGAATGAGTTGTAGAGATCAATATAAAGGGGAAGTGAATCTTAATGTATGCACCTAAGGTAGAAATAAACAGAAGACACTTATTCGTAGATTCACGTAGAGCTCTTTAGCAAAGGCTAAGAGGTCCAATACCTTAACCTGTGCTAAAAAAATGTGCATGAATACAGGCTAAGAAATACTAGGTACAGAGTAAATCTGGTCAGTCCAAAGCCTTAGCACAGGCAAAACAAAACAAGCATGAACGCTTAGCTCGGCTAAAAAAACCATTGTATTTAATGTTCATTTAAGAGATTTACTACTATATTCATAACTTTTTATTTTGGTGTGCCATTTCCTGCCTGACAATCAACGCTAACACATATAGAGAGATTGACTCAAGAAAAAATGTACCGATGAGATACTGTGCTACTTCCTGTTATTCTGCAATTTGCACTTTCTGAATTTGCTTTGGTATTGTTTTATAGCTGTAGAACTAACCTTCCTACTTACTCTTACTGAGCACTCATAGTTAAAATTTCTGAAGATTTTGCCTATTCTTAATAAGTTTGGGCATTCCTTACCCCGTGCTAACCATTGTTTCCTTCTGTGCATGAACTCAAACATATGAGATTAGCTTTAATCTTAGCCCGTACTTTGTGTAGCATGAACACTACTTTTGAAGATACAGGGGGCAAATGGGCGAGACTTAAACAAAATATAATGAAGGTGTAATATGCAGTCAGTAAATGTCCTAGGCATTTCTGGGTCAGCCAAATTGATCATGGGTACTCTTGCTCAACTTGGACAAAAAAATATTTAGTCTATATAATGGTACTTAAATCATAGACCTTAGAGAACAGGGACATGCTACTGTGGCTACCCCTTTCATGTAACCTTAGTTATAATCCCCCTACCCAAATTAACACCTTAGAGAAACTGATAATAAATCTATGTCAACACCACTGTTACATCCTCTCCTGTTTCATAAGCCAAACATGGTTGCCAGGGTGTAGCTACACAAAATCACAGTCCCTCAACACTGGTGTTGAGGGACTGTGACAAAATGAGACAATTTTGTGGTTGGAATATAATCAGAAAAATTAAATTTGATCAAAACTTGAATAGCCAAGTCCATTCTATTGATGCGAGTGAAACTAAAAATTAACAATTTTTATTCCACTATGAAATAAGGAAAGCGAAACAAAAATGATAAGTTGACCTGTGGAAATTTGTGTCATTATAACAAGTGGATTTTTCATCATATTTAGAACCACAGTCCCTCAACACCTTTGAGGGACTGTGTTAGAACAGATATAGCATAGTGCACTTGTTATACACTGACTAATGGGAATACTAGTAAAAACTGTTTCAGATGTATAAATCTTCTAGGTACATGTATATGTATTAATGAGATTATACAGGAGGTTATAACCCACATTGCACATTGTCTCAGACAGAAGTTGCATGACCCTGTTTTCTAAGGTCATGCTTAAATCATAACCATCTGAATACCATTATTTCACTTTTCAAACTAAACTGTTTTTATATTTTTAATATCATTTTTTTGATTTTGAAAAAAAAATATAGAAACAATATTACACTTAACATTATTACTCTATTAGCAGCACATGCACTTAGGTAAATTACAGGGATCTTCAATGGTCGAAATATGTAATATTTTCATGATTTAGTATCCACAAATGTAATTTTAGAGCAAATATGGTATTGTATTGGATCATAATTATAATACAATTATTTATTTTGTGAAAGTACCTGGGGATCGATGAAGTTGTACATGCATGGTGGCATTCCCATTGTGGAGGGACTCTATAATTTTGTATGTACACAGCTTCCTACTTTGAAAGACAAAATCATGCAGCTGCATTGTTACATAACTTTCTTTTGTCTCTTGTAGAAAGTTAAATCCCCCTATTGTTCTCAGAAATTAGGTTCCCAAGTACAGCAATGTACTGTCCACAGAGGGACTGTGTACTGTCCTAGTCTCTCAAGAGATGAACTGTGTGTATATATGGCACCAACCCCTAATATATTCGGTTAGGAAACAATTTGATGTTATTCTGTTTTATTTGATATTTATATTTTTTCAATCAGAATGTAACGGGTATCATCTTTTTGAAAGTATATCTGAGTTGCATAGGGGAAAAATTGACATATCACAAGATGTCATTTTATCCACATTGTTATTATTGAGGACAGAAATATGCCAAAATACACAGACACCACAAATTTTTGTTTCCAAAATTGATTACAAAGTGTCTTAATTAAAAACTGGTCATTGTAAGCTAATAGCAATCTGAATTATTTTTTGCAGATAATGACAATTTAAAAAAAGGAAATACTATATAAATGGAACGTAAGAAGTTGAAGAACCAGAATTTATGGACGTTAAGGGAAAAAAAAAGTTTAACCAGTATTGATGGATGCAATGGTTTAGCATTTGCATGTTTATCAGTTTTACATTTGCACACAGATTTTGAAAGTTCCAAGTGTGTAGAGTTACTGTACATTCCTTTTTTTATGTTTTCCCTCAAATAAAAGTGACATCTTTCAACTGGTATTTCATGATTTTCAGCTATCTTATATAGTTCTTCTTGCTGACCCTTTTGTACACACCCACACTCACTCCACAATCTTTCATCTTCTTAATAATAATTAACAGGAAAATATTATTGAATAAATTCTGTAGAGATCAAAAACATGAACAAATTTGACAGGCCTACATCTTTGAGAAAAAATATTTTACACTAGAAAAAGAATAGCACAAAAACAAAGAGGAGAAAAAACATTTTGCACAGCCCCCTCCTTAAGCTAATCGCCTTTCAAGAAAACTTGATGAATATCTGGAGGAGTATGACATTGCAAACCTAAAATATTATTATCCACTAAAACAGTCTGTATGGCTGTGCACTACATCATGATTTTTAAAAAACAAAACAAAATATTGCTTACATATTCTTGTTTTGTCTAATGTTTTCATTAATTATCCAATTTCTGTACTTTATGTGTTTGTACACTGAGCTGAATAATTAAGATGATGTTTTGAAGCACAGTGATAGAGGGACTGTGTTTGAAGCAATGTTTTAACCCCCCCCCCTCCCCCATATGACATTTTTACTTTGCAAAGCTGTACCTCCCAGATCTTTAGTTGTTTATGCATAGATGGTCTTTGGTTATAAATTATTTACTTTCCAGTCATTTTTGAAGTGTAAACCTTTGTCATACTTTCTGCTGTGTTGACTTCCTGTCACTATGCTTTTGTTTCCCTTTGGTTAGCTCACAGTCCTTCAACAGAAGGGACTGTGGTTAGCTAAACATATGAACGCTTGTTGAAAATCACACTTGGAAGTAAGAGTTTCTAATGGAATAGCAAGCAATCTAATCTATTCATGAAATTGTTAAATTATATATAGTGTTATTTGAAAATGTCAAAATAAACTTCTAGGAATCTGTTATTCAGTTCAAAAAATAAACTGGTTGCATGCAGAATCTCAGAGAAACAATTGCATGTACATGCAGGAATGGTCGGATGTTGCAGCAGCAGAAGTTTGGGCCTGGACATTCCAGTCACATTTTTAAAATGATTTTAAATAATGTACGTATTCTTAACAAACTGTTACATAAGAGGGGGCAGAGCATGAAATAATATTTTAGTTTTGGAAACTATGCAAAGATGTGTGTTCAGTAATTCAATACCTTTGATGAGCCATTATTAATAGCACACATTAGGTTAGATTTGAATAGATTCCTAGTAAGATTGGTGCATTCTTAATTCAAAAAAACTTAAAAAGTTTTAATACTACTAAATTATACATATGTTTGATATAATTTATTGTAAGAGATTAATGTTGTTGTGAAAATAGTTTCATACAAAACGGTGAAAATTTGCCAAAATCCTTATATGTGTTGCCAGTGATATGCTAGTTTCCATTGTTATTTAAATGTACTCATCAGGGAGGTAATACATTACAAAACATCACTAATCCACAGTAGTCTGGTTTCAGGCTACACCAAGTCACAGTCCTTAGAGGGACTTTGACCAAGTACAGGCTAAGATATAAGCTAATCCCAAATGTTTGCATATCAGCTATACCCAATTGTGTTCACTCACAGGAGGGCCCAACAGTTATAGCACAGGCCACAGTGTTGAGGGTCTGTGCACTGGCTAACAACACCCAAACTTGTTTCCCAAGGGAGGCAGCAATTATGAACAAACAATTAAACAGCAATGGTACAGTTCTATAACTACACTGTTAACCGAAATAAACCAACCACAAATTATCGAAACAACCACCATATATTTTTCTCCCTTAATATTTTTTTTTTCATTCCTTTTCCATGTTTTATTGATTTATAATGCTTATTTTTTTTTATTAATATCATCACCAGTTTTTTCAATTGTTTTTTTTTTTAAACCATTGTGGTGCTTCCGATACTAGTTTGCTGATAGTTGTTAGAAGGGAATTTTTGTGATGTTGATTGGTACACTCAAAAGCAATATCACATGTGCAATTTACGTTACACTCCAAAACGGCATGCGTGCGCATGCGAAACACCATATCTTCGACTTCTGGGGAAGTCGTCAACTAGTATCCCACCAGTCATTAATTACTCCGTACACGCTTCCACACTGATTGGGTCGCTGTAGTAGAGCATACAACAACGCCAATTTGGTTCGCTGTCTACAACATGCACTAATAAAACTCTGCATTCTGTAACGCCGTTATATACTGTTCCTGTGCATCCAAATAAATCGGTCTGTCTACGCTCGTGTTCCAGTGCACTTCGCTTCATAAATTAGAATGAAACATGTCAGCAGCAGAAATTTTGCGTTCGTAAACAGCGCCCCTTAGCCCGTGCTAAGGACTGGCCCTCCCAATGCATGGATGCAATTGGGTCTAGTCAAAACATCAGCTAAAATCTTAGCCAGTACTTCATGTAGCATGAACACTATTATTGTACATCATTATAATACCGTGAACAAACAAACATGCCATTCACTGCTAAGTCAGCTAGCTACACACATGGAGCTCTATGCTAGGACCCCCCCCCCATATAACTTACTGAACCACCCAACACCGTTTTGTACACATGCAGTAGTCGTGGAATATTTTCACAGATAATTTTCATATCACATTAAACCATTCATAATAGAGAAAATAGCAAAATATAAAAATAAAGCAGAGCATCATGGGTATTTTTTAGTTGACTGTGTCTTAGCCACTTTAAAATCACCTTCCATCAACCCTTCAACATAAACTTCTACAGTTTATAACACATGTTATGAAAAGTTACTGGTTAAGTATTTCAATTTAAAATGTTATAGTTTGGGTGTATTTGAAGACTAAACTTTAGTTTTTTGTCATTATTAAAATGGGAATTTTGTTTATGTTTGAGCTTAACCCCACTCATAAAGACAGGCTCATTTTCGGATTAATAACTCGCTGTTTATGTGACTTTTTGGAGTAACTCCCTGTGACTTTTTGGAGTAACCAGCTGTTTATGTGACTTTTTTTGGTGGAAAGTCAGTTGCTGAGTATTTTTGGGGTTGCACCCTTTTCGAAGGTTCAGTAGTGAATGTCTTGTTTGTTTGTTCAAGCACAGTCCCTCAATTGAGGGACTGTGGTTCAAGGTATTAAAATGCTGGACATTGCCTTTATAAGAACAGGATGTAGTACAGAGTCTCATTGTCAGTCCATTTTTATCTCAAGAATAATGTCACAGAATGTGCTTGTATTGATTGTCAAGTTTAGTATAGTTATGAATAAGAATAGTTATGAATATAATAGTTAAATTTTCAAATGGACATCAAGTACAATGGTATTTTGGGTGATTAGCCTGGGCTCAATGTTTGCACACACTTCATTAGCACCCGTGATAAGGGTCTAGACCGAATTTTGAAAACGAGTCATCTTCTATGTTCAATAACCTATTGCATTACACTATATATTATTAAGTCAACAGTATCAAATGCATGATTTGTTGTGATTTTAAAAACAAATTAACCCAAAACGTCATATTTTTTCAAGATATATAATTCCATAATTCAAATTTTTCAAAATCTTGTATTTTACGTTTACCTACAATTGTACTGGCTTAAAATTGAAGCAAACTGAAGCGAGTGAGGAAAAAGAGGAGAGCTGTCAATCCCCATGTGCCATTACCGGGTATATCTGTGACATGAAAAAAAAAATGACCATTTTATTCATGTAATGAAAAATAAAATGATCATTATAATACCCATTAAAAAAATAGATTGTCACCCACTCCATCATTAAATAAAAAATTACTATTATTCTGACCAGTGTGAAAATAGTGGTCATTATAACTACCAGTTTGAAAATACTGGTCAATATTTTGACCATTAAAAAATTTCTGGTTGGTATTCTGGCCATTAAGAAAATAGTGGCCATTACAATGGCCAGAAGTGACTTTTCAAAGGGGTCTGAGGGGTGAAAAAAACAGAGTTAAAGTGAAATGAAAAATTATTATAACCTCCTCACTAGCCTAAAAGTATGAATAAATATTCAAAAGTTGTGAAAATTAAATCTTTCCGAAACGCGACGGAATTTCCGAAAGTTATCCGGACGCTGTTTTAATGGCTATACAAATTAATTACTTTATTCAGCACATTACAATAAAATCATGGAACACGCAGACACAGTCTAAAATTCATTAATTGTCTGCAATGCCATTTGATACAGATCTGTTCCAAAAACATTACTTTGCTGCAATGGGTCTATTCGTGCCTCCAACAGACGAATCTCTGCTGAAGTAATATCACATTCAATTGTTGGTACATCAACATTTGGAATATCATCATCAGCTGGAGTAGGACCTTCCCAGTCTATTCCATAAGATGATAACTCTGTCTGCAAAATGAAATTTAAACAACATAAATTGTGACTTTCACACAATTCAGAGACAAAGTTAATTAAAAAGATGTTAATTATCAAGTTAATGCCCATAATATACACAAAAACTGCCCAAATTATCACAATAGCAGATCATCCGGGGGCACAATTTGCTCTTCTAACAGATATTATATTGAATCATATAAGTTGAGTGAGATGCATGTCCAAACAGAAAGTAGCTGGTGAACATATGCACTAATTAGGTCAATGATACTTCCACATTTTTTACTCCTGTGTGCAAAGCACACAATGGGAGTCTTTGCAGTTACCCTGTCTGTATGTGTGTGTGTCCTTCTGTTCCACTGATATCTCAAGAACCATACATTGTTTTTTTATGAAACTTGGTGCATAGATGCGCAGATTTGATTAGGTTTTAGTAGAAACCATGCATATTAATTACCTAATTTGCATGATAATTAGCTCATTTTTAGCTGTTCCATAACTGTTCCACTGGTATCAAAAGAACTACTCATTGGATTTTGATGAAACTTGGTTCATAGATGCTTTGAACTAATGCCAGGTTTTGATTAGTTTTGGGTGAAAATCTGTGCATATTAATTACTTAATGTGCATAATGATTAGTAAATTTTCGGCTTTTCCACTGATACCTCAACTACTAATCATCACATTTCAATGAAACTTGGTACCTAGATGTCTTAGGACACTGCACAGACCTAGTATGTTTTAGGGTAATATCAGTACATATTGATTACCTAATTTGCATAATAAATTAATTTTCAGCTTTTGATATTTCAAGTAGTAAGCAATACATTTCAATGGTACATAGATACTGAAGGACTATGCAGAGATCGATTGTTTTGGGATAATATTTGTGCATATGAATCACCTAATTTGCATAATTAGTTAATTTTCGGATTTGCACATACATCTCAAGTACTAATCATCACATTTCAATATAACTTGGTACATAGATCCTCTAGGACTATGCAGAGATCTGATTAGTTGTGGCGTAAATAATTGTGCATATTAATTAACTTATTTGCATAATTATTTAATTTTCAGTTTTTTCACTGATATCTCAAGTACTTATCATCACCTTTACATGAAACTTTGTACATAGATGCTCTAGGACAATGTACAAATATGATCAGTTTTGGGTTAAAATCTGTTCATATAAATTTTCTAATTAGCATAATAATTCATAATTGTTCTGATCACATTTCAATGAAACTTGGTACATAGATGGTCTGTTACATTGCACAGACCTTATTAGTTTTACACTCTGTTCATTTTAAATTTTCTGATTTGCATAATTAGTTTTCAGCTTTTCCATCAATATCTCAAGTACAAGTAATTTTGAATTAATATTTACTGTGTCTCTAATACACTCAGCACACGGGAGTTCTTTCTAAACTTTCTTTGATCAGTCATTAAACCCGCTAGATGATATTGTCTGTGTTTATTACTTACATTTGTGCTAGGTTCAAATGCTTCTGTAGCTTCAGTACTAGAAGAGGCTGCGATATTCAGCAGTCCGGACACCCAAAGTTGATTGGGAGACATGTTCCCTTCTGTTGTTCTAATTGGGTGTTGATTCCAACTTGCAGAAAACATGGACAAGTGTCTTCTTATACTTGGTAAATACACATAATGTAAACAGAATAAATGCATATCATTACATGAATCAAGAAGACCCTGGTCTTCGAGAGCATAAAATGTATTATAAAATACATATAAGCACCCACAAAATACATCACGCCATAAGCGCTCAATACGTTGATTGTGTATACTTTTTCCTGTGATATGACTACCTCTCCCAGGTCCTCTGTCTGGGTGCGAAAGCATATACTTTGCAATTTCAACGTTTTCTAATCCATGATCAGATCGCACTCTAGACGGTACACCATATTCACACACAGCTGACATAAAGTCCTCCAGTACTGTGAATGCTCTGTTGTTGTCATTGCACTGTAAATACATAATTCTACATGAATATCCGTCTATGCCACCATGGATCACAAATCTCCAACTGCAATAAAATTAGAATGAAAGTATAATGTGTGGTATGTTTACACAGTACCAGGTACATCAGTATAAAGTGTGGTGTATTTAGACAGTACCAGGTACACCAGTATATTGTTTGGTGTATTTAGACAGTACCAGGTACACCAGTATATTGTTTGGTGTATTTAGACAGTACCAGGTACACCAGTATAATGTATGGTGTATTTACAAAGTACCAGGTACACCAGTATATTGTTTGGTGTATTTAGACAGTACCAGGCACACCAGTATATTGTTTGGTGTGTTTATACAGTACCAGCTACACCAGTATATTGTTTGGTGTGTTTATACAGTACTGTAGTGATTTGCACACACTATTGATATGCTAATTAATGTACACCTGGTATGCCAGTACATCTGGCATGCGCTGCTATAAAAGAAAGGTAATTCAATAAACCGTTGTCAGTATTCTATAAGCCTTGGTCGTGTTTGTGTCTTGTCATTGTGTGCGTGCTTTTGCTACGGGTCCACCCCAGAATACCACATTGGCGACGAGGATAAACAATACTGAACAGGTGGTGAAGATCTATTTGACATTTCCGAAACTCTTGTTATGCCTACTGCACATGAATATGACGACAATTATAAAAAGATAATAAAGGCATTCGATGATTATTTCACACCTAAAAAGAACACTGAATTTGAAATTTTTCAATTTCGTCGTGTCGTACAACATGATACGGAAAGTATTGATCAGTTCGTTGCACGACTTCGAAAATTGATCAACAATTGTGGCATTTCTGACCAAGTAGTGGGGGATGAAGAAATAAAACATCAGATTGTCCAAGGAGGTAAGAATAAAAGGGTTCGCAGAAAAGCTCTCCAGGAAGAACTAACTCTAGACAAAATTATTTCCCTAGCAAGATCACTTGAGATATCAGAACGCGAAGCGCATGGAATTGAACATCCACAATAACCAAAAACTCCCTGCGGAAAACAATGCACCAAATATTGAAGTGCAAGATGCACAGATTACGCAACAAAACACACAGCATGCACGACCACTTAGAAGGTCAACACGAATAAGAAAACCAAATATTAGACCAGATTATTTATATTATTAGATTACTTATTAAATTTATAGATTAAATAAAATAAATAAAAACAATTGTTCTAATCCAAAAAAAAGTTGAATAATAAATAAAAGTAAAAAAACAAAAAGTATATATTTGGACAAGTATTGTATGTACTAACAATTGTAATTTGTATTTGTAAAAGCATAGTTGTTCATGTATTGCATATAAAAAAATCGAATACTGGTTAATCATAATTTGTTGTAGAGCTTACTATTTAAAGGTGAAGAGAGGTGTAGTGATTTGCACACACTATTGATATGCTAATTAATGTACACCTGGTATGCCAGTACATCTGGCATGCGCTGCTATAAAAGAAAGGTAATTCAATAAAATGTGGTCAGTATTCTATAAGCCTTGGTCGTGTTTGTGTCTTGTCATTGTGTGCGTGCTTTTGCTACGGGTCCACCCCAGAATATCACAAGTACCAGGTACACCAGTATATTGTGTGGTGTATTTACACAGTACCAGATACACCAGTATATTGTTTGGTGTATTTAGACAGTACCAGGTACACCAGTATAATGTATGGTGTATTTACACAGTACCAGGTACACCAGTATAATGTGTGGTGTATTTACACAGTACCAGATACACCAGTATATTGTTTGGTGTATTTAGACAGTACCAGCTACACCAGTATAATGTATGGTGTATTTACACAGTACCAGCTACACCAGTATAATGTGTGGTGTGTTTACACAGTACCAGCTACACCAGTATAATGTTTGGTGTGTTTATACAGTACCAGCTACACCAGTATATTGTGTGGTGTGTTTATACAGTACCAGGTACACCAGTATATTGTGTGGTGTGTTTATACAGTACCAGCTACACCAGTATATTGTGTGGTGTGTTTATACAGTACCAGGTACACCAGTATATTGTTTGGTGTGTTTACACAGTACCAGGTACACCAGTATATTGTGTGGTGTGTTTATACAGTACCAGCTACACCAGTATAATGTTTGGTGTGTTTATACAGTACCAGCTACACCAGTATATTGTTTGGTGTGTTTATACAGTACCAGGTACACCAGTATATTGTGTGGTGTGTTTATACAGTACCAGCTACACCAGTATATTGTGTGGTGTGTTTATACAGTACCAGATACACCAGTATATTGTTTGGTGTATTTAGACAGTACCAGGTACACCAGTATAATGTATGGTGTATTTACACAGTACCAGGTACACCAGTATATTGTGTGGTGTGTTTACACAGTACCAGCTACACCAGTATATTGTTTGGTGTGTTTACACAGTACCAGCTACACCAGTATATTGTTTGGTGTATTTAGACAGTACCAGCTACACCAGTATATTGTTTGGTGTGTTTACACAGTACCAGCTACACCAGTATATTGTTTGGTGTGTTTATACAGTACCAGGTACACCAGTATATTGTTTGGTGTGTTTATACAGTACCAGCTACACCAGTATATTGTTTGGTGTGTTTACACAGTACCAGCTACACCAGTATAATGTGTGGTGTGTTTAGACAGTACCAGCTACACCAGTATATTGTTTGGTGTGTTTACACAGTACCAGCTACACCAGTATATTGTTTGGTGTATTTAGACAGTACCAGCTACACCAGTATATTGTTTGGTGTGTTTACACAGTACCAGCTACACCAGTATATTGTTTGGTGTGTTTATACAGTACCAGCTACACCAGTATATTGTTTGGTGTATTTAGACAGTACCAGCTACACCAGTATATTGTTTGGTGTGTTTACACAGTACCAGCTACACCAGTATATTGTTTGGTGTGTTTATACAGTACCAGCTACACCAGTATATTGTGTGGTGTGTTTATACAGTACCAGCTACACCAGTATATTGTTTGGTGTGTTTATACAGTACCAGCTACACCAGTATATTGTTTGGTGTGTTTATACAGTACCAGCTACACCAGTATATTGTGTGGTGTGTTTACACAGTACCAGCTACACCAGTATATTGTTTGGTGTGTTTATACAGTACCAGCTACACCAGTATATTGTGTGGTGTGTTTACACAGTACCAGCTACACCAGTATATTGTTTGGTGTGTTTATACAGTACCAGCTACACCAGTATATTGTGTGGTGTGTTTACACAGTACCAGCTACACCAGTATATTGTGTGGTGTGTTTATACAGTACCAGCTACACCAGTATATTGTTTGGTGTGTTTACACAGTACCAGCTACACCAGTATAATGTATGGTGTGTTTACACAGTACCAGCTACACCAGTATATTGTTTGGTGTGTTTATACAGTACCAGCTACACCAGTATAATGTATGGTGTGTTTATACAGTACCAGGTACACCAGTATATTGTTTGGTGTGTTTATACAGTACCAGGTACACCAGTATATTGTTTGGTGTGTTTATACAGTACCAGGTACACCAGTATATTGTTTGGTGTGTTTATACAGTACCAGGTACACCAGTATATTGTTTGGTGTGTTTACACAGTACCAGCTACACCAGTATATTGTTTGGTGTGTTTATACAGTACCAGCTACACCAGTATAATGTATGGTGTGTTTATACAGTACCAGGTACACCAGTATATTGTGTGGTGTGTTTATACAGTACCAGGTACACCAGTATATTGTTTGGTGTGTTTATACAGTACCAGCTACACCAGTATAATGTATGGTGTGTTTACACAGTACCAGGTACACCAGTATAATGTGTGGTGTGTTTATACAGTACCAGCTACACCAGTATAATGTATGGTGTGTTTATACAGTACCAGGTACACCAGTATATTGTTTGGTGTGTTTATACAGTACCAGCTACACCAGTATAATGTATGGTGTGTTTACACAGTACCAGGTACACCAGTATAATGTGTGGTGTGTTTATACAGTACCAGCTACACCAGTATAATGTGTGGTGTGTTTATACAGTACCAGCTACACCAGTATAATGTATGGTGTGTTTATACAGTACCAGCTACACCAGTATAATGTATGGTGTGTTTATACAGTACCAGCTACACCAGTATATTGTTTGGTGTGTTTATACAGTACCAGGTACACCAGTATATTGTTTGGTGTATTTATACAGTACCAGCTACACCAGTATATTGTGTGGTGTGTTTATACAGTACCAGCTACACCAGTATATTGTTTGGTGTGTTTATACAGTACCAGCTACACCAGTATATTGTTTGGTGTGTTTATACAGTACCAGCTACACCAGTATATTGTTTGGTGTGTTTATACAGTACCAGGTACACCAGTATATTGTTTGGTGTATTTATACAGTACCAGCTACACCAGTATATTGTGTGGTGTGTTTATACAGTACCAGCTACACCAGTATATTGTTTGGTGTGTTTATACAGTACCAGCTACACCAGTATATTGTTTGGTGTGTTTATACAGTACCAGCTACACCAGTATATTGTTTGGTGTGTTTATACAGTACCAGCTACACCAGTATATTGTGTGGTGTGTTTATACAGTACCAGCTACACCAGTATATTGTTTGGTGTGTTTATACAGTACCAGCTACACCAGTATATTGTTTGGTGTGTTTATACAGTACCAGCTACACCAGTATATTGTTTGGTGTGTTTATACAGTACCAGCTACACCAGTATATTGTTTGGTGTGTTTATACAGTACCAGCTACACCAGTATATTGTTTGGTGTGTTTATACAGTACCAGCTACACCAGTATATTGTTTGGTGTGTTTACACAGTACCAGCTACACCAGTATATTGTTTGGTGTGTTTATACAGTACCAGCTACACCAGTATAATGTATGGTGTGTTTACACAGTACCAGGTACACCAGTATATTGTTTGGTGTATTTATACAGTACCAGGTACACCAGTATATTGTTTGGTGTGTTTATACAGTACCAGGTACACCAGTATATTGTTTGGTGTGTTTATACAGTACCAGCTACACCAGTATAATGTATGGTGTGTTTATACAGTACCAGGTACACCAGTATATTGTTTGGTGTGTTTATACAGTACCAGCTACACCAGTATATTGTTTGGTGTGTTTATACAGTACCAGCTACACCAGTATATTGTGTGGTGTGTTTATACAGTACCAGCTACACCAGTATATTGTTTGGTGTGTTTATACAGTACCAGGTACACCAGTATAATGTTTGGTGTGTTTATACAGTACCAGCTACACCAGTATATTGTGTGGTGTGTTTATACAGTACCAGCTACACCAGTATATTGTGTGGTGTGTTTATACAGTACCAGCTACACCAGTATATTGTGTGGTGTGTTTATACAGTACCAGGTACATCAGTATATTGTTTGGTGTGTTTATACAGTACCAGGTACACCAGTATATTGTGTGGTGTGTTTATACAGTACCAGCTACACCAGTATATTGTGTGGTGTGTTTATACAGTACCAGCTACACCAGTATATTATGTGGTGTGTTTATACAGTACCAGCTACACCAGTATATTGTGTGGTGTGTTTATACAGTACCAGCTACACCAGTATATTGTGTGGTGTGTTTATACAGTACCAGGTACATCAGTATATTGTTTGGTGTGTTTATACAGTACCAGGTACACCAGTATATTGTGTGGTGTGTTTATACAGTACCAGCTACACCAGTATATTGTGTGGTGTGTTTATACAGTACCAGCTACACCAGTATATTGTGTGGTGTGTTTATACAGTACCAGCTACACCAGTATATTGTTTGGTGTGTTTATACAGTACCAGCTACACCAGTATATTGTTTGGTGTGTTTATACAGTACCAGCTACACCAGTATATTGTTTGGTGTGTTTACACAGTACCAGCTACACCAGTATATTGTGTGGTGTGTTTATACAGTACCAGCTACACCAGTATATTGTGTGGTGTGTTTATACAGTACCAGCTACACCAGTATATTGTGTGGTGTGTTTACACAGTACCAGCTACACCAGTATAATGTGTGGTGTGTTTATACAGTACCAGCTACACCAGTATATTGTTTGGTGTGTTTATACAGTACCAGCTACACCAGTATATTGTTTGGTGTGTTTATACAGTACCAGCTACACCAGTATATTGTTTGGTGTGTTTATACAGTACCAGCTACACCAGTATATTGTTTGGTGTGTTTATACAGTACCAGCTACACCAGTATATTGTTTGGTGTGTTTATACAGTACCAGCTACACCAGTATATTGTGTGGTGTGTTTATACAGTACCAGCTACACCAGTATATTGTTTGGTGTGTTTATACAGTACCAGCTACACCAGTATATTGTGTGGTGTGTTTACACAGTACCAGCTACACCAGTATATTGTTTGGTGTGTTTATACAGTACCAGCTACACCAGTATATTGTTTGGTGTGTTTATACAGTACCAGCTACACCAGTATAATGTATGGTGTATTTATACAGTACCAGCTACACCAGTATATTGTTTGGTGTGTTTATACAGTACCAGCTACACCAGTATATTGTGTGGTGTGTTTACACAGTACCAGCTACACCAGTATATTGTTTGGTGTGTTTATACAGTACCAGCTACACCAGTATATTGTTTGGTGTGTTTATACAGTACCAGGTACACCAGTATATTGTTTGGTGTGTTTATACAGTACCAGCTACACCAGTATATTGTGTGGTGTGTTTATACAGTACCAGCTACACCAGTATATTGTGTGGTGTGTTTATACAGTACCAGCTACACCAGTATATTGTGTGGTGTGTTTATACAGTACCAGCTACACCAGTATATTGTTTGGTGTGTTTATACAGTACCAGCTACACCAGTATATTGTTTGGTGTGTTTATACAGTACCAGGTACACCAGTATATTGTTTGGTGTGTTTATACAGTACCAGCTACACCAGTATATTGTGTGGTGTGTTTATACAGTACCAGCTACACCAGTATATTGTGTGGTGTGTTTATACAGTACCAGCTACACCAGTATATTGTTTGGTGTGTTTATACAGTACCAGCTACACCAGTATATTGTGTGGTGTGTTTATACAGTACCAGCTACACCAGTATATTGTGTGGTGTGTTTACACAGTACCAGCTACACCAGTATATTGTGTGGTGTGTTTATACAGTACCAGCTACACCAGTATATTGTGTGGTGTGTTTATACAGTACCAGCTACACCAGTATATTGTTTGGTGTGTTTATACAGTACCAGGTACACCAGTATATTGTTTGGTGTGTTTATACAGTACCAGCTACACCAGTATATTGTTTGGTGTGTTTATACAGTACCAGCTACACCAGTATATTGTGTGGTGTGTTTACACAGTACCAGCTACACCAGTATATTGTGTGGTGTGTTTACACAGTACCAGCTACACCAGTATAATGTGTGGTGTGTTTATACAGTACCAGCTACACCAGTATATTGTTTGGTGTGTTTATACAGTACCAGCTACACCAGTATAATGTGTGGTGTGTTTATACAGTACCAGCTACACCAGTATATTGTGTGGTGTGTTTATACAGTACCAGCTACACCAGTATATTGTGTGGTGTGTTTACACAGTACCAGCTACACCAGTATATTGTGTGGTGTGTTTACACAGTACCAGCTACACCAGTATATTGTGTGGTGTGTTTACACAGTACCAGCTACACCAGTATAATGTGTGGTGTGTTTATACAGTACCAGCTACACCAGTATATTGTTTGGTGTGTTTACACAGTACCAGCTACACCAGTATAATGTATGGTGTATTTATACAGTACCAGCTACACCAGTATATTGTTTGGTGTGTTTATACAGTACCAGCTACACCAGTATATTGTGTGGTGTGTTTACACAGTACCAGCTACACCAGTATATTGTGTGGTGTGTTTATACAGTACCAGCTACACCAGTATATTGTGTGGTGTGTTTATACAGTACCAGCTACACCAGTATATTGTTTGGTGTGTTTATACAGTACCAGGTACACCAGTATATTGTTTGGTGTGTTTATACAGTACCAGCTACACCAGTATATTGTTTGGTGTGTTTATACAGTACCAGCTACACCAGTATATTGTGTGGTGTGTTTACACAGTACCAGCTACACCAGTATATTGTGTGGTGTGTTTACACAGTACCAGCTACACCAGTATAATGTGTGGTGTGTTTATACAGTACCAGCTACACCAGTATATTGTTTGGTGTGTTTATACAGTACCAGGTACACCAGTATATTGTTTGGTGTGTTTATACAGTACCAGCTACACCAGTATATTGTTTGGTGTATTTAGACAGTACCAGCTACACCAGTATATTGTGTGGTGTGTTTACACAGTACCAGCTACACCAGTATAATGTGTGGTGTGTTTATACAGTACCAGCTACACCAGTATATTGTTTGGTGTATTTAGACAGTACCAGCTACACCAGTATATTGTGTGGTGTGTTTACACAGTACCAGCTACACCAGTATAATGTGTGGTGTGTTTATACAGTACCAGCTACACCAGTATATTGTTTGGTGTGTTTATACAGTACCAGGTACACCAGTATATTGTGTGGTGTGTTTATACAGTACCAGCTACACCAGTATATTGTTTGGTGTGTTTATACAGTACCAGCTACACCAGTATATTGTTTGGTGTATTTAGACAGTACCAGCTACACCAGTATATTGTGTGGTGTGTTTACACAGTACCAGCTACACCAGTATAATGTGTGGTGTGTTTATACAGTACCAGCTACACCAGTATATTGTGTGGTGTGTTTATACAGTACCAGCTACACCAGTATATTGTTTGGTGTGTTTATACAGTACCAGCTACACCAGTATATTGTTTGGTGTATTTAGACAGTACCAGCTACACCAGTATATTGTGTGGTGTGTTTACACAGTACCAGCTACACCAGTATAATGTGTGGTGTGTTTATACAGTACCAGCTACACCAGTATATTGTTTGGTGTGTTTATACAGTACCAGCTACACCAGTATATTGTTTGGTGTGTTTATACAGTACCAGCTACACCAGTATATTGTTTGGTGTGTTTACACAGTACCAGCTACACCAGTATATTGTTTGGTGTGTTTATACAGTACCAGCTACACCAGTATATTGTGTGGTGTGTTTATACAGTACCAGCTACACCAGTATATTGTTTGGTGTGTTTATACAGTACCAGCTACACCAGTATATTGTTTGGTGTGTTTATACAGTACCAGCTACACCAGTATATTGTTTGGTGTGTTTACACAGTACCAGCTACACCAGTATATTGTGTGGTGTGTTTATACAGTACCAGCTACACCAGTATATTGTTTGGTGTGTTTATACAGTACCAGCTACACCAGTATATTGTTTGGTGTGTTTATACAGTACCAGCTACACCAGTATATTGTTTGGTGTGTTTACACAGTACCAGCTACACCAGTATATTGTGTGGTGTGTTTATACAGTACCAGCTACACCAGTATATTGTTTGGTGTGTTTATACAGTACCAGCTACACCAGTATATTGTGTGGTGTGTTTATACAGTACCAGCTACACCAGTATATTGTGTGGTGTATTTACACAGTACCAGCTACACCAGTATATTGTTTGGTGTGTTTATACAGTACCAGCTACACCAGTATATTGTTTGGTGTGTTTACACAGTACCAGCTACACCAGTATATTGTTTGGTGTGTTTATACAGTACCAGGTACACCAGTATATTGTGTGGTGTGTTTATACAGTACCAGCTACACCAGTATATTGTGTGGTGTGTTTATACAGTACCAGCTACACCAGTATATTGTTTGGTGTGTTTACACAGTACCAGGTACATCAGTATATTGTTTGGTGTGTTTATACAGTACCAGCTACACCAGTATATTGTTTGGTGTATTTAGACAGTACCAGCTACACCAGTATATTGTTTGGTGTGTTTACACAGTACCAGCTACACCAGTATAATGTATGGTGTATTTACACAGTACCAGCTACACCAGTATATTGTTTGGTGTGTTTATACAGTACCAGGTACACCAGTATAATGTTTGGTGTGTTTATACAGTACCAGCTACACCAGTATATTGTGTGGTGTATTTATACAGTACCAGCTACACCAGTATATTGTTTGGTGTGTTTATACAGTACCAGCTACACCAGTATATTGTTTGGTGTGTTTATACAGTACCAGGTACACCAGTATATTGTGTGGTGTGTTTACACAGTACCAGCTACACCAGTATAATGTATGGTGTGTTTACACAGTACCAGGTACACCAGTATAATGTGTGGTGTGTTTAGACAGTACCAGGTACACCAGTATAATGTGTGGTGTATTCACACAGTACCAGGCACACCAGTATAATGTGTGGTGTATTTACACAGTACCAGGTACACCAGTATAATGTGTGGTGTATTCACACAGTACCAGGCACACCAGTATAATGTGTGGTGTGTTTAGACAGTACCAGGTACACCAGTATAATGTGTGGTGTATTCACACAGTACCAGGCACACCAGTATAATGTGTGGTGTATTTACACAGTACCAGGCACACCAGTATAATGTGTGGTGTATTTACACAGTACCAGGCACACCAGTATAATGTGTGGTGTATTTACACAGTACCAGGCACACCAGTATAATGTGTGGTGTGTTTAGACAGTACCAGGTACACCAGTATAATGTGTGGTGTATTCACACAGTACCATGCACACCAGTATAATGTGTGGTGTATTTACACAGTACCAGGCACACCAGTATAATGTGTGGTGTGTTTATACAGTACCAGCTACACCAGTATATTGTGTGGTGTGTTTACACAGTACCAGATACACCAGTATATTGTTTGGTGTGTTTATACAGTACCAGCTACACCAGTATATTGTTTGGTGTGTTTACACAGTACCAGCTACACCAGTATAATGTATGGTGTGTTTACACAGTACCAGGTACACCAGTATATTGTGTGGTGTGTTTAGACAGTACCAGGTACACCAGTATAATGTGTGGTGTATTCACACAGTACCAGGCACACCAGTATAATGTGTGGTGTATTTACACAGTACCAGGTACACCAGTATAATGTGTGGTGTATTTACACAGTACCAGGTACACCAGTATAATGTGTGGTGTATTTACACATTATCAGGTACACCAGTATAATGTGTGGTGTATTTAGACAGTACCAGGTACACCAGTATATTGTTTGGTGTGTTTATACAGTACCGGGTACACCAGTATAATGTATGGTGTGTTTACGCAGTACCAGGTACACCAGTATATTGTGTGGTGTATTTACACAGTACCAGGTACACCAGTATATTGTGTGGTGTATTTACACAGTACCAGGTACACCAGTATAATGTGTGGTGTGTTTATACAGTACCAGCTACACCAGTATATTGTGTGGTGTGTTTATACAGTCCAAATCCAAATTAAATTGCAATTTCACCGTAGTCGTATGTTCTACCTCTCTGTGGATGGTTTTATTTTCAGCTATATATTATGTCCACTCTCGGATATTGAATTGTCCATGTATACATAATTTATGTTCCTTACCGTATTAACTTGTGATGTCCATCTGTGTGCCATAGAGACAGTGGTGCATACACCCTGTATGCACGCCTTGGCGTTGAAAATATTTCTAGTGATCGCAAAAGAACTCCAACAGGGTCGACCCTGTGTAAACTAAGTCTCATTCTCTGTTGCTGGACTCGTAACCCCATACTTCGGAGGAAGCCTGTCATACGGCGATAACCACAATTTGGAAAATCGAGGATGATTTCTCTTATAACGTCATCCAACTGAATGTCGGAAATATCAGAATATGTATCTCTTATTTTGATGTCAAACTTACTCATGCGTCTTTTCACCGTCCGCTCACTTACACACAGTAACTGGCTAATATACGGAATAGTAAATCCAGTATCGACTAGGTATATCAACTGATCCTTCGTAATACAATATGGAGGTCTTCCTCTTCCAGATAGTACTTCTGTGTCCACACAATATCCTTCGAATACATCATTGTTCAGGGCCGCAAATGTTTCATTGACCTCGCTTATATCGCTCAAAACAGAAGACATATCACAGTAGTAGGAGTTAACTTGCGAACAAATACGCTTCAAACAGTTAAGCTTGTATTGAATGCTATCATAATTCATACGATCTTCATCCTCAATACACTTCAAAACATCGCTAAGCAAAAGATGTACCCGCCTAAAAAGGAAGTGTTTACCATCCATGGCTGCCATGATGTTTACCATCAGTAAAGGTGGTTCAGTATAAAACAACGCCTTTTACTTTTTCTTGTCAACGTTTAAAAATTACGCTTTTAAATAAGCTGGTTTCTTTAATTGTCAGTCTATATGCTTGATGTTTTATCGATTCGCAGTTCTATTTATTTATTTATTTGTTGTTTTATACATTTTTCTATTTGTTTATTTCTTCTTTTATTTTTTGTTTTATTATTTTATTTATTCTTCTATTTTTAATTTATCGTTCTATTTTTCAATTTAATCTTTTATTTATTATTTTATTCTTTGATTTATTCTTTTATTTTATTATTTTATTTATTCTTCTATTTTTAATTTATCGTTCTATTTTTCAATTTAATCTTTTATTTATTATTTTATTCTTTGATTTATTTTTTGTTTTATTATTTTATTTATTCTTCTATTTTTAATTTATCGTTCTATTCTTGAATTTAGTCTTTTATTTCTTGTTCTATTCTTCAATTTATTCTTTTATTTATTGTTTTATTTTTTGATTTAGTCTTTTATTTATTTATCTATTCTTTTATTTATTCTTTTATTTATTTATCTATTCTTTTATTTATTCTTTTATTTATTGGTGTTTTTCAATTTTGGCCCTAATGGCACACCATAGTATTCTTGCTATAATAATGAACAGGTAACGCATAAACACAAGATAAGCATATATGTATTGTTTTGTTTCTATGTCTACTTAGGGATACTGGATTGACACCCGTGGATTATCCACAATCTGAGACATACCGTCCCGTCGTCCACGATGATCATAATATGGACATCTCGATACCCAATGATGTTTTGCGAAATGGCAGACTGGGCGTAAGTTCTACACCACACATCACAGAAAACGATTCTCGGTCACCCGGGAACGAACCTAATAATGTTTTAGTCCAATCAGCGAAAATAACATCGAGGGAGGCATATCGCAATACTATTAGAGACGATGTGCTGCACAAATACAACTGGATAAATATAACTCGTTTCACGCCCAATATGTTTTTACGACGAAGCGGAAAGTATAACAATTCTCGGGATAATGTTTTACTTTTTTTGCATAACCAAAAATCAGGAGGCACCACTTTGAAAAAATGCATTGACAGAATAACAGCACACCTTCATCTCCCAGACGCTGTCGGAATTATGGATCGTGATGTATCCGATCTCTCAGAAACCTTCTCTGGTACATCTGATTTCCATAACAGATCTAAGTTATATGTTAGCCACAATGCGTTTGGACTATGTGATGAACTTGATGATCCCCTGTGCTCGTACTTTACTTTATTACGTGACCCAATCGACAGAATGATTTCAAGTTTTGAGTACTGCAAGGAGCATGTGTTCGATTCAATTTGCATCGCCAGTGACGTACATCAGATGAACCTCACACAGTGGGCAAGTCACCAAGGCAGTTATTTTTTTAGGCAGTTGATGTACAAACCATCAACGTTCTGCTCTGAAGCAACTTTTAACTCGACAATACTGCCTATATTACAATCGAAGGGGTACTACAGAAACGGGCATAAACGAGTACCGTGTTGGTACAGGCATAAATTACTGTTAGATAACGTCATGTCGAAGAATGAAAAAGACATCGTGCTGGATTTCATTCTAGAGAAGCTAGAAGAGTGGTTTGCTCTCATTGTCATCACGGAGGAGTATGACATGTCTTTGAAGTTGTTGCAACGTGCCTTTAACTTGCCATTTTACGAGCTTTGCGGGGGTTTCCGAACTCAAATCACAAAATATGCAACGGAGGAAGGCCGAGTACAAGGGTCGTCTAAAGATGACCTTATTAAACAATTAAAGCTCCAGCTGCAACAGGATTCGACAGCGTACGATGCTTTGTATTATGACATTAGAATATATGAAAAGGCTTTAGAAATCTTCCACTTAGAAAAGAGAGCTTTCTTTGAGGAATTGTAGTTGTAAAAGTGAAATATTAGCACAATTCAGTTCATTGTTTTGAGTGAGTGATGAATATTGGCTCACCATTAAATAAAATCAACCAGTTCTACAAGCGACGCGTGGCTTTTGTGACGTAAACAGGTGTAAATACAGAGGGGCTGTGTTATGGAAAATTGTCTAAGCAATACGTCATGGCGTCGATATTGTTTTAAACCATTTTTAATAAAAAGATATGTATTCGATTTTGTTTACACAGCCAACTCTATTAATCTCTTGATCCACATTGCTTACAGGCCTTGCTCACTGACATACAATGAATGGATTACGAACGACTTTCGGCATAGCGCACACAACGTACATCGCAATAGTAATATTCTGTATAATTTGCTGATTTGGTGAAACACAAACGATCTTTATCCATAAATAAAATATAACTTTAATGAAATTAATCACAGAATATATTATTGTGCTAGGTTTACTCTATTGTTATTTATTTTACGCATTGGTAATGTGACAGTGTTAACCTTGGAAGTTTGTATGAATGAAGCAACATTCCTCGTATTGTCAGTTGAAGGCATCGTGATATGCATAAAAAGCTTGAATTTCACATATACTTTAAGGTAATACTTTCGTCATAATAATACAAATATTTGCCAGATTTTCCCATTGTATTCATATTTTGTTACATAATCATTTTCTTTACTTTTTGAAAATAATTATGTATAACCACTGTTGTGGCACAAACTCAAATATTACCATAAAGTGTGTCGGCAATGTGGACAACACCGTAATTCAATACTAAGCTCAATACTTCACAATTTGGTTAACTCGCTACGTGTTTTACCTCTACATATCAAACCAACTGCTACATTGTCGTATATTTGATTTGTGTATTTGTGTTTTTTAACCCCGTCGGCATGTCTATGAATGGTGTTTTTGTTTACAGACGAGATTATAATATATTATATTATTCTATGTGTGTGATTGAATGTATACTTTCACATATGATGTTGTTGTATTTGGCATCGGCTGTGAGAAATCGTAATCTGTTTGTTAGTTACTCAGTATCAGATCTGAAATTTAGACCCTCCTGGATTTTGAGGGGCAAATTTTGCGGACACAAAGGGTTTCAACTTGATTTGGGTGCCCCAACATTTTTTTCGAGTTTGCGGCCGCCTCTCTGCCTCCCAAGTGCCGCCGCCACTTTGTAAGAGAAAGTCCATATGTGATAAATTTCAAATTTGTTAATTTAGTGATGTTTCGTTTTCATAGGGTATTTGTAATTGGGGAAATCGGTAATTTGCAGAAGATCCAAGATAACATATACTGCATTGCATAATTAAAATATGGCTAAACTGTAACACACATATCTAATATATTTATTAACGTCTATGGTCTGTCATTTTGATTATTAGAATAAATATTATAGTGTTATTTCACCAATAATATTTGACCCAAGTTTCAAATAATATGAAGGTGCTGAGCAAAATGATCTAGGGCAGATGTCACGACAGTCAGAAAGGAGTATGTGATTTGCATAAAGCCAATATGGCTGCCAATGCGTTATTATACATACTATTGGCTATTTTCAAATTATACTAGGTTGTTTTGTGACACTACACAAGTTCAACGCACTTATAACTGATTCATGTGCATATTTTCAATATGGCTACACAATAGAAATATAGACATTGATGATGTATTGTTTGTGATGAGAAGGTCAATTGTCTTTGGAGTCATCTTCCTCTTCTACGGCTTTATTCCCAGTTGCTGAGGTCGCCCGTGCGGATAATTCTTCTCCATTCGTTTCTATCAAGCGCATCTTTCTCCTGTTTTCCCGCCGCTTTCAGGTCGTCATCTATGCAATCCTGCCATCTTTTTGGTCTTTTTGGTCTTCATTTCTTCCTTTTTCCAACTACCATGTTACGCATTCTGTTTTCAACACATGTCTCTTCCTTTCTCACCACATGTCCAAGCCACCAGTCTCGTTTTTCTCAACTTATGTCCCAGTTCTGTAATTCCTAGTCTTCGCCCCACTTCCTCATTTTGGATTCTATTTAATCTAGTGTTTCCCAGGGAGAATCTCAACATCTTCATTTCTGCCACCTCCATCTTTCTCTCTTGTGCCTTTGTCACTGTCACTGCCTCCACTCCATACAACATCACTGGTATCACTATTACCTTGTGCAACCTTCCTTTCAACTTTACTGGCACTTTCCTGTCACACATGACCCCTGTAATTTTCTTCCAGGTGCTCCAGCCAACCTGCACTCTCTTCACTACCTCCTTCTCTGATCCTCCATTCTTCTGTACTGACAATCCCAGATACTCTTCCACCCGGTTCAGTTCCTTTTCTTGCATTTTCACCGCACCTTCCTCCCCACGTCTCTATATGCACAAATATTCCGTCTTCTGCCTGCTCACTCTCATTTCTCCATCTTCCATTTCTCTTCTCCATGTCTCTAACATATCATCCATCTCTTCTCTGTTGTCTTCACACAGGACCACATCATCTGGATCCAGGTGCAGCCAACGACCAATAAATATATTTTATAGGCCTTTTGAATTATGCTAATTAGTATAAAGGAAAGATGGGAAATTAATAGCTGTTCATAAGCTACCCTCTACCTAAAAAAAAATGTCTTCCCCTTCTGCTGACCAAACTCATCTTTCCCCTGCCCTCATTAAAAAAACACTTTTTTTGCTTACTCCCCTACCGCCAACTTGGCTTTCTTGCCCTCCTGCTGACCAAATTCATCTTTCCCCTCCTCTTCATTAAAAAGCGCCTTTTCCCCTACTCGTCTCTCGTTGTGTTGCCTTCCCTGGGGAGCATGCTGTTCTTTCCCCCACTGCCTTGGTGCAGGCCAACAGTCACATTGAAATCCCTCGTATTGCTTGCCGCACAACTAACCTTCGTTTTGCTGTCCTCATACATGTCCTGTACTAATCTGATGTACTTTTCGTCCACTTTCTTCAATCCAAAACAATCCAACTCCTTTTCCCCTGGAACCCGGTTATATGCATTTTCCAGGTCAACAAACGCACAGTGTAGATTTCTCTGACCTTCCCTGTATTTTCTCCAACTGGCGCAGTGCAAAAATAGCATCTGTTGTACTCCTTCCTGGCATAAGCCAAACTGCTGCTCTAATATCTTCACTTTCTTCCTTAGTCTTCTATCAATTATTCTTTCCCAAGGTTTCAGTGTGTGTGATCCCTCTATTATCATATTATCATATTGTCATATGTAAATATGGCATTACGGTAGTATATATATTTACGCAGTAAAATTATTGAGTTTTGGAAAGGGGAGATTAAAACAAAGTGAAAATTGGATGTGGAAAGAACAACAACTGAGGTGTTTTCAAAATATAATTATTTAGGGGTAATATTCTCCAGCTCTGGTATATGGTACAAAGCACAAAAATATATTTCTGACCAGGCCAAGACAGCACTTTATAGTCTCCAGAAATTAAGTTCACTGGGTTAACAATAAATATCGCATTTGAAATTTTTTATTGTAAAATCCTCTCAATTCTCCTCTATGTCAGTGCAGTTTGGGGATACATACTTGCATAGATACTAAAAAGCACATAATAAATTTTGCAAATTTATATTGGGTGCCAATATGACAATGAACAACTGTGCAGCCAGGAGAGTTGGAAAGACATCCAATACATATGAATATTAATAGACCTTATTCACATCGCGGCCATTGCTGTTTGATAACAAGGCACTTTTTGCAAAATGTTCTAAATACGCAATTTGAGTCAACAAATAAGCGGTCATAACGAATCTGAAACGGATGTGCATAAATGACGTTTTGGTACTTTTTTGTAAGGAGACTTGTTATCCAACAGCAATGGCCATGGTGTGAATATGGTCTATATACCAATATAATTCAGATTTGGTTAAAATGTATCCACATAGAATCAGCCTTATATCAGTATCAGTTTACATGTACCAGGGCAAATATGGGTTTGAAATGTTGGCGCCTTTATGTAAAAAATCGACTGAACTCCCATGGATTTGGTGTATCATAGGTAAATCAGCAGGTGAGTAATTCTGAGTTTTTTCTCCAGGAATTTAAACAATAAGTATTGATATTTCATCCTAAATGTGGCACACATTACAGAAATCTTTCATGGATTGGTTTATAGGCCTTCTTTCAATAAATTGAGGAGACCACAAGCTGCATGTGGTCCGAAGGTATGAGTCGTGATGCTGAATTTAGATTCCTCATCATAAGTTGAAAAGCTATCGTCTATCTTCTTCATACTTGATCTATGTTAAAGAGTAGAATTTAAGATTGATGAGTCATTGAAAATGACATAGTACCCGTTAAATTTTTTTAACAAGGTATTATTTTGCTCACAAAGAAAAACAAAGATCACAAGTGAAAGCAAACAACTTTAGGTGCATGTCTATGTTAAGGCACTTGGTGAAAAGTAAGATACCGTACATGTTACTGGTGATAGAGAGTTTCAGCAAGATACCGTACATGTTAATGGTGATAGAGAGTGACAGTAAGATACCGTACATGTTACTGGAGATAGAGAGCGTCAGAAAGATACCGTACATGTCACTGGAGTTAGAGAGTGTCAGTAAGATACCATACATGTTAATGGCGATAGAGAGTGTCAGTAAGATATCGTACATGTCACTGGAGATAGAGAGTGTCAGCAAGATACCGTACATGTCACTGGCGATAGAGAGTGTCAGTAAGATACTGTACATGTCACTAGTGATAGAGAGTGTCAGTAAGATACCGTACATGTTACTGGTGATAGAGAGTGTCAGTAAGATACCGTACATGTTACTGGAGATAGAGAGTGCCAGCAAGATACCGTACATGTTACTGGTGATAGAGAGTACCAGCAAGGTATCGTACATGTCACTGGAGATAGAGAGTGCCAGGAAGATACCGTACATGTCACTGGAGGGGGCCAGCAAGATACCGTACATGTCACTGGAGATAGATTGTCTGTAAGATACCGTACATGTTACTGGTGATAGAGAGTGTCAGCAAGATACCGTACATGTCACTGGAGATAGAGAGTGTCAGCAAGATACTGTACATGTTACTGGTGATAGAGAGTGTCAGCAAGATACCGTACATGTCACTGGAGATAGAGAGTGCCAGCAAGATATCGTACATGTCACTGGAGATAGAGAGTGCCAGCAAGGTACTGTACATGTCACTAGAGTGTGCCAGCAAGATACCGTACATGTCACTGGAGATAGAGAGTGTCAGCAAGATACTGTACATGTTACTGGTGATAGAGAGTGTCAGCAAGATACCGTATATGTTACTGGTGATAGAGAGTGTCAGTAAGATATCGTACATGTCACTGGAGATAGAGAGTGTCAGCAAGATACTGTACATGTCACTGGCGATAGAGAGTGACAGTAAGATACTGTACATGTCACTAGTGATAGAGAATGTCAGTAAGATACCGTACATGTTACTGGTGATAGAGAGTGTCAGTAAGATACCGTACATGTTACAGGAGATAGAGAGTGCCAGCAAGGTATCGTACATGTCACTGGAGATAGAGAGTGTCAGCAAGAAACTGTACATGTTACTGGTGATAGAGAGTTTCAGCAAGATACCGTACATGTCACTGGCGATAGAGAGTGACAGTAAGATACTGTACATGTCACTAGTGATAGAGAATGTCAGTAAGATACCGTACATGTTACTGGTGATAGAGAGTGTCAGTAAGATACCGTACATGTTACAGGAGATAGAGAGTGCCAGCAAGGTATCGTACATGTCACTGGAGATAGAGAGTGCCAGCAAGATACCGTACATGTCACTGGAGAGTGCCAGCAAGATACCGTACATGTTACTGGTGATAGAGAGTGTCAGCAAGATACCGTACATGTTACTGGTGATAGAGAGTGTCAGTATGATATCGTACATGTCACTGGAGATAGAGAGTGTCAGCAAGATACTGTACATGTCACTGGCGATAGAGAGTGACAGTAAGATATTGTACATGTCACTAGTGATAGAGAGTGTCAGTAAGATACCGTACATGTTACTGGTGATAGAGAGTGTCAGTAAGATACCGTACATGTTACTGGAGATAGAGAGTGCCAGCAAGGTATCGTACATGTCACTGGAGATAGAGAGTGTCAGCAAGAAACTGTACATGTTACTGGTGATAGAGAGTTTCAGCAAGATACCGTACATGTTACTGGTGATAGAGAGTGTCAGTAAGATATCGTACATGTCACTGGAGATAGAGAGTGTCAGCAAGATACTGTACATGACACTGGCGATAGAGAGTGACAGTAAGATACTGTACATGTCACTAGTGATAGAGAATGTCAGTAAGATACCGTACATGTTACTGGTGATAGAGAGTGTCAGTAAGATACCGTACATGTTACTGGAGATAGAGAGTGCCAGCAAGGTATCGTACATGTCACTGGAGATAGAGAGTGCCAGCAAGATACCGTACATGTCACTGGAGAGTGCCAGCAAGATACCGTACATGTTACTGGTGATAGAGAGTGTCAGCAAGATACCGTACATGTTACTGGTGATAGAGAGTGTCAGTATGATATCGTACATGTCACTGGAGATAGAGAGTGTCAGCAAGATACTGTACATGTCACTGGCGATAGAGAGTGACAGTAAGATACTGTACATGTCACTAGTGATAGAGAGTGTCAGTAAGATACCGTACATGTTACTGGTGATAGAGAGTGTCAGTAAGATACCGTACATGTTACTGGAGATAGAGAGTGCCAGCAAGGTATCGTACATGTCACTGGAGATAGAGAGTGTCAGCAAGAAACTGTACATGTTACTGGTGATAGAGAGTTTCAGCAAGATACCGTACATGTTACTGGTGATAGAGAGTGACAGTAAGATACCGTACATGTTACTGGAGATAGAGAGTGTCAGAAAGATACTGTACATGTCACTGGAGTTATAGAGTGTCAGTAAGATACCATACATGTTAATGGCGATAGAGAGTGTCAGTAAGATATCGTACATGTCACTGGAGATAGAGAGTGTCAGCAAGATACCGTACATGTCACTGGCGATAGAGAGTGACAGTAAGATACTGTACATGTCACTAGTGATAGAGAGTGTCAGTAAGATACCGGACATGTTACTGGTGATAGAGAGTGTCAGTAAGATACCGTACATGTTAATGGAGATAGAGAGTGCCAGCAAGATACCGTACATGCCACTGGAGGGGGCCAGCAAGATACCGTACATGTCACTGGAGATAGAGAGTGTCAGCAAAATACCTTACATGTTACTGGTGATAGAGAGTGAGTGTAAGGTACCGTACAAGTCACTGGAGATAGAGAGTGACATTAAGATACCGTACATGTTACTGGTGATAGAGTGTGTCAGCAAGATATCGTACATGTCACTGGAGATAGAGAGTACCAGCAAGGTACTGTACATGTCACTAGATTGTGCCAGCAAGATACCGTACATGTCACTGGAGATAGAGAGTGTCAGCAAGATACTGTACATGTTACTGGTGATAGAGAGTGTTAGCAAGATACCGTACATGTCACTGGAAATAGAGAGTGCCAGCAAGATATCGTACATGTCACTGGAGATAGAGAGTGCCAGCAAGGTACTGTACATGTCACTAGAGTGTGCCAGCAAGATATTGTACATGTCACTGGAGATTGAGAGTGTCAGCAAGATACTGTACATGTTACTGGTGATAGAGAGTGTCAGCAAGATACCGTACATGTTACTGGAGATAGATAGTGCCAGCAAGATACCGTACATGTCACTGGAGATAGAGAGTGTCAGCAAGATACTGTACATGTTACTGGTGATAGAGAGTGTCAGCAAGATACCGTACATGTCATTGGAGATAGAGAGTGCCAGTAAGATATCGTACATGTCACTGGAGAGTGCCAGCAAGATACCGTACATGTCACTGGAGATATAGAGTGCCAGCAAGATACCGTACATGTCACTGGAGAGTGCCAGCAAGATACTGTACATGTCACTGGGGGCAGAGAGTGCCACCAAGTCATAGTACATGTCACTGGAGATAGAGAGTGCCAGCTAGATACCGTACATGTCACTGGAGAGTGCCAGCAAGGCACTGTGCATGTCACTGGTGATAGACAGTGTCAGTAAGATACCGTACATGTTCCTGGTGATAGAGAGTGGCAGAAAGGTACCGTACATGTCAGTGGAGTTAGAGAGTGTCAGAAAGATACCGTACATGTTACTGGAGATAGAGAGTGCCAGCAAGGTACCGTACATGTCACTGGAGATTGAGAGTGCCAGCAAGATACCGTACATGTCACTGGAGAGTGCGAGCAAGGTACTATACATGTCACTAGAGATAGAGAGTGCCAGCAAGGTATCGTACATGTCACTGGAGATAGATTGTCTGTAAGATACCGTACATGTTACTGGTGATAGAGAGTGTCAGTAAGATACCGTACATGTCACTGGAGATAGAGAGTGCCAGCAAGATACCGTACATGTCACTGGAGAGTGCCAGCAAGATAACGTACATGTCACTGGAGATAGAGAGTGACAGTAAGATACCGTACATGTTACTGGTGATAGAGAGTGTCAGCAAGATACCGTACATGTCACTGGCGATAGAGAGTGACAGTAAGATACTGTACATGTCACTAGTCATAGAGAGTGTCAGCAAGATGCCGTACATGTTACTGGTGATAGAGAGTGACAGTAAGATACCGTACATGTTACTGGAGATAGAGAGCGTCAGAAAGATACCGTACATGTCACTGGAGTTAGAGAGTGTCAGTAAGATACCATACATGTTAATGGCGATAGAGAGTGTCAGTAAGATATCGTACATGTGACTGGTGATAGATTGTCTGTAAGATACCGTACATGTTACTGGTGATAGAGAGTGTCAGCAAGAAACTGTACATGTTACTGGTGATAGAGAGTTTCAGCAAGATACCGTACATGTTACTGGTGATAGAGAGTGACAGTAAGATACCGTACATGTTACTGGAGATAGAGAGTGTTAGAAAGATACCGTACATGTCACTGGAGTTATAGAGTGTCAGTAAGATACCATACATGTTAATGGCGATAGAGAGTGTCAGTAAGATATCGTACATGTCACTGGAGATAGAGAGTACCAGCAAGGTACTGTACATGTCACTAGATTGTGCCAGCAAGATACCGTACATGTTACTGGTGATAGAGAGTGTTAGCAAGATACCGTACATGTCACTGGAAATAGAGAGTGCCAGCAAGATATCGTACATGTCACTGGAGATAGAGAGTGCCAGCAAGGTACTGTAGATGTCACTAGAGTGTGCCAGCAAGATACCGTGCATGTCACTGGAGATTGAGAGTGTCAGCAAGATACTGTACATGTTACTGGTGATAGAGAGTGTCAGCAAGATACCGTACATGTTACTGGTGATAGAGAGTGCCAGCAAGATACTGCACATGTCACAGGTGATAGAGAGTGTCAGCAAGATACCATACATGTTACTGGAGATGGAGTGTCAGTAAGGTACCGTACATGTCACTGGAGATAGATAGTGCCAGCAAGATACGGTACATGTCACTGGAGATAGAGAGTGTCAGCAAGATACTGTACATGTTACTGGTGATAGAGAGTGTCAGCAAGATACTGTACATGTCATTGCAGATAGGGAGTGCCAGTAAGATATCGTACATGTCACTGGAGAGTGCCAGCAAGATACCGTACATCTCACTGGAGATATAGAGTGCCAGCAAGATACCGTACATGTCACTAGAGATAGAGAGTGCAAGCAAGATACCGTACATGTCACTGGAGAGTGCCAGCAAGATAATGTACATGTCACTGGGGGCAGAGAGTGCCACCAAGACATAGTACATGTCACTTGAGATAGAGAGTGTCAGCAAGATACTGTACATGTCACTGGCGACAGAGAGTGACAGTAAGATACTGTACATGTCACTAGTGATAGAGAGTGTCAGTAAGATACCGTACATGTTACTGGTGATAGAGAGTGTCAGTAAGATACCGTACATGTTACTGGAGATAGAGAGTGCCAGCAAGGTATCGTACATGTCACTGGAGATAGAGAGTGCCAGCAAGATACCGTACATGTCACTGGAGAGTGCCAGCAAGATAACGTACATGTCACTGGAGATAGAGAGTGACAGTAAGATACCGTACATGTTACTGGTGATAGAGAGTGTCAGCAAGATACCGTACATGTCACTGGCGATAGAGAGTGACAGTAAGATACTGTACATGTCACTAGTCATAGAGAGTGTCAGTAAGATACCGTACATGTTACTGGTGATAGAGAGTGTCAGCAAGATACCGTACATGTCACTGGAGATAGAGAGTGACAGTAAGATACCGTACATGTCACTGGAGATAGAGAGTGCCAGCAAGATACCGTACATGTCACTGGAGAGTGCCAGCAAGATAACGTACATGTCACTGGAGATAGAGAGTGACAGTAAGATACCGTACATGTTACTGGTGATAGAGAGTGCCAGCAAGATACCGTACATGTCACTAGAGATAGAGAGTGTAAGCAAGATACCGTACATGTCACTGGAGAGTGCCAGCAAGGCACTGTGCATGTCACTGGTGATAGACAGTGTCAGTAAGATACCGTACATGTTCCTGGTGATAGAGAGTGGCAGAAAGGTACCGTACATGTCAGTGGAGTTAGAGAGTGTCAGAAAGATACCGTACATGTTACTGGAGATAGAGAGTGCCAGCAAGGTACCGTACATGTCACTGGAGATTGAGAGTGCCAGCAAGATACCGTACATGTCACTGGAGAGTGCGAGCAAGGTACTATACATGTCACTAGAGATAGAGAGTGCCAGCAAGGTATCGTACATGTCACTGGAGATAGATTGTCTGTAAGATACCGTACATGTTACTGGTGATAGAGAGTGTCAGTAAGATACCGTACATGTTACTGGAGATAGAGAGTGTCAGCAAGGTATCGTACATGTCACTGGAGATAGAGAGTGCCAGCAAGATACTGTACATGTCACTTGCGATAGAGAGTGACAGTAAGATACTGTACATGTCACTAGTGATAGAGAGTGTCAGTAAGATACCGTACATGTTACTGGTGATAGAGAGTGTCAATAAGATACCGTACATGTTACTGGAGATAGAGAGTGCCAGCAAGGTATCGTACATGTCACTGGAGATAGAGAGTGCCAGCAAGATACCGTACATGTCACTGGAGAGTGCCAGCGAGATAACGTACATGTCACTGGAGATAGAGAGTGACAGTAAGATACCGTACATGTTACTGGTGATAGAGAGTGTCAGCAAGATACCGTACATGTCACTGGCGATAGAGAGTGACAGTAAGATACTGTACATGTCACTAGTCATAGAGAGTGTCAGCAAGATGCCGTACATGTTACTGGTGATAGAGAGTGACAGTAAGAATCCGTACATGTTACTGGTAATAGAGAGCGTCAGCAAGATACCGTACATGTCACTGGCGATAGAGAGTGACAGTAAGAAACCGTACATGTTACTGGAGATAGAGAGCGTCAGAAAGATACCGTACATGTCACTGGAGTTAGAGAGTGTCAGTAAGATATCGTACATGTGACTGGTGATAGATTGTCTGTAAGATACCGAACATGTTACTGGTGATAGAGAGTGTCAGCAAGAAACTGTACATGTTACTGGTGATAGAGAGTTTCAGCAAGATACCGTACATGTTACTGGTGATAGAGAGTGACAGTAAGATACCGTACATGTTACTGGAGATAGAGAGTGTTAGAAAGATACCGTACATGTCACTGGAGTTATAGAGTGTCAGTAAGATACCATACATGTTAATGGCGATAGAGAGTGTCAGTAAGATATTGTACATGTCACTGGAGATAGAGAGTACCAGCAAGGTACTGTACATGTCACTAGATTGTGCCAGCAAGATACCGTACATGTCACTGAAGATAGAGAGTGTCAGCAAGATACTGTACATGTTACTGGTGATAGAGAGTGTTAGCAAGATACCGTACATGTCACTGGAAATAGAGAGTGCCAGCAAGATATCGTACATGTCACTGGAGATAGAGAGAGCCAGCAAGGTACTGTACATGTCACTCGAGTGTGCCAGCAAGATACCGTACATGTCACTGGAGATTGAGAGTGTCAGCAAGATACTGTACATGTTACTGGTGATAGAGAGTGTCAGCAAGATACCGTACATGTTACTGGTGATAGAGAGTGCCAGCAAGATACTGCACATGTCACAGGTGATAGAGAATGTCAGCAAGATACCGTACATGTTACTGGAGATGGAGTGTCAGTAATGTACCGTACATGTCACTGGAGATAGATAGTGCCAGCAAGATACCATACATTTCACTGGAGATAGAGAGTGTCAGCAAGATACTGTACATGTTACTGGTGATAGAGAGTGTCAGCAAGATACCGTACATGTCATTGGAGATAGAGAGTGCCAGTAAGATATCGTACATGTCACTGGAGAGTGCCAGTAAGATACCGTACATGTCACTGGAGATATAGAGTGCCAGCAAGATACCGTACATGTCACTAGAGATAGAGAGTGCAAGCAAGATACCGTACATGTCACTGGAGAGTGCCAGCAAGATAATGTACATGTCACTGGGGGCAGAGAGTGCCACCAAGACATAGTACATGTCACTGGAGATAGAGAGTGTCAGCAAGATACTGTACATGTCACTGGCGACAGAGAGTGACAGTAAGATACTGTACATGTCACTAGTCATAGAGAGTGTCAGCAAGATGCCGTACATGTTACTGGTGATAGAGAGTGACAGTAAGAATCCGTACATGTTACTGGTGATAGAGAGTGTCAGCATGATACCGTACATGTTACTGGTGATAGAGAGTGTCAGTAAGATACCGTACATGTTACTGGAGATAGAGAGTGCCAGCAAGGTATCGTACATGTCACTGGAGATAGAGAGTGCCAGCAAGATACCGTACATGTCACTGGAGAGTGCCAGCAAGATAACGTACATGTCACTGGAGATAGAGAGTGACAGTAAGATACCATACATGTTCCTGGTGATAGAGAGTGGCAGAAAGGTACCGTACATGTCAGTGGAGTTAGAGAGTGTCAGAAAGATACCGTACATGTTACTGGAGATAGAGAGTGCCAGCAAGGTACCGTACATGTCACTGGAGATTGAGAGTGCCAGCAAGATACCGTACATGTCACTGGAGTGTGCGAGCAAGGTACTATACATGTCACTAGAGATAGAGAGTGCCAGCAAGGTATCGTACATGTCACTGGAGATAGATTGTCTGTAAGATACCGTACATGTTACTGGTGATAGAGAGTGTCAGTAAGATACCGTACATGTTACTGGAGATAGAGAGTGTCAGCAAGGTATCGTACATGTCACTGGAGATAGAGAGTGCCAGCAAGATACTGTACATGTCACTTGCGATAGAGAGTGACAGTAAGATACTGTACATGTCACTAGTGATAGAGAGTGTCAGTAAGATACCGTACATGTTACTGGTGATAGAGAGTGTCAATAAGATACCGTACATGTTACTGGAGATAGAGAGTGCCAGCAAGGTATCGTACATGTCACTGGAGATAGAGAGTGCCAGCAAGATACCGTACATGTCACTGGAGAGTGCCAGCGAGATAACGTACATGTCACTGGAGATAGAGAGTGACAGTAAGATACCGTACATGTTACTGGTGATAGAGAGTGTCAGCAAGATACCGTACATGTCACTGGCGATAGAGAGTGACAGTAAGATACTGTACATGTCACTAGTCATAGAGAGTGTCAGCAAGATGCCGTACATGTTACTGGTGATAGAGAGTGACAGTAAGAATCCGTACATGTTACTGGTAATAGAGAGCGTCAGCAAGATACCGTACATGTCACTGGCGATAGAGAGTGACAGTAAGAAACCGTACATGTTACTGGAGATAGAGAGCGTCAGAAAGATACCGTACATGTCACTGGAGTTAGAGAGTGTCAGTAAGATATCGTACATGTGACTGGTGATAGATTGTCTGTAAGATACCGAACATGTTACTGGTGATAGAGAGTGTCAGCAAGAAACTGTACATGTTACTGGTGATAGAGAGTTTCAGCAAGATACCGTACATGTTACTGGTGATAGAGAGTGACAGTAAGATACCGTACATGTTACTGGAGATAGAGAGTGTTAGAAAGATACCGTACATGTCACTGGAGTTATAGAGTGTCAGTAAGATACCATACATGTTAATGGCGATAGAGAGTGTCAGTAAGATATTGTACATGTCACTGGAGATAGAGAGTACCAGCAAGGTACTGTAAATGTCACTAGATTGTGCCAGCAAGATACCGTACATGTCACTGAAGATAGAGAGTGTCAGCAAGATACTGTACATGTTACTGGTGATAGAGAGTGTTAGCAAGATACCGTACATGTCACTGGAAATAGAGAGTGCCAGCAAGATATCGTACATGTCACTGGAGATAGAGAGAGCCAGCAAGGTACTGTACATGTCACTCGAGTGTGCCAGCAAGATACCGTACATGTCACTGGAGATTGAGAGTGTCAGCAAGATACTGTACATGTTACTGGTGATAGAGAGTGTCAGCAAGATACCGTACATGTTACTGGTGATAGAGAGTGCCAGCAAGATACTGCACATGTCACAGGTGATAGAGAATGTCAGCAAGATACCGTACATGTTACTGGAGATGGAGTGTCAGTAATGTACCGTACATGTCACTGGAGATAGATAGTGCCAGCAAGATACCATACATTTCACTGGAGATAGAGAGTGTCAGCAAGATACTGTACATGTTACTGGTGATAGAGAGTGTCAGCAAGATACCGTACATGTCATTGGAGATAGAGAGTGCCAGTAAGATATCGTACATGTCACTGGAGAGTGCCAGTAAGATACCGTACATGTCACTGGAGATATAGAGTGCCAGCAAGATACCGTACATGTCACTAGAGATAGAGAGTGCAAGCAAGATACCGTACATGTCACTGGAGAGTGCCAGCAAGATAATGTACATGTCACTGGGGGCAGAGAGTGCCACCAAGACATAGTACATGTCACTGGAGATAGAGAGTGTCAGCAAGATACTGTACATGTCACTGGCGACAGAGAGTGACAGTAAGATACTGTACATGTCACTAGTCATAGAGAGTGTCAGCAAGATGCCGTACATGTTACTGGTGATAGAGAGTGACAGTAAGAATCCGTACATGTTACTGGTGATAGAGAGTGTCAGCATGATACCGTACATGTTACTGGTGATAGAGAGTGTCAGTAAGATACCGTACATGTTACTGGAGATAGAGAGTGCCAGCAAGGTATCGTACATGTCACTGGAGATAGAGAGTGCCAGCAAGATACCGTACATGTCACTGGAGAGTGCCAGCAAGATAACGTACATGTCACTGGAGATAGAGAGTGACAGTAAGATACCATACATGTTACTGGTGATAGAGAGTGTCAGCAAGATACCATACATGTCACTGGCGATAGAGAGTGACAGTAAGATACTGCACATGTCACAGGTGATAGAGATTGTCTGTAAGATACCGTACATGTTACTGGTGATAGAGAGTGTCAGCAAGAAACTGTACATGTTACTGGTGATAGAGAGTTTCAGCAAGATACCGTACATGTTACTGGTGATAGAGAGTGACAGTAAGATTCCGTACATGTTACTGGAGATAGAGAGTGTTAGAAAGATACCGTACATGTCACTGGAGTTATAGAGTGTCAGTAAGATACCATACATGTTAATGGCGATAGAGAGTGTCAGAAAGATATCGTACATGTCACTGGAGATAGAGAGTACCAGCAAGGTACTGTACATGTCACTAGATTGTGCCAGCAAGATACCGTACATGTTACTGGTGATAGAGAGTGTTAGCAAGATACCGTACATGTCACTGGAAATAGAGAGTGCCAGCAAGATATCGTACATGTCACTGGAGATAGAGAGTGCCAGCAAGGTACTGTACATGTCACTAGAGTGTGCCAGCAAGATACCGTACATGTCACTGGGGATTGAGAGTGTCAGCAAGATACTGTACATGTTACTGGTGATAGAGAGTGTCAGCAAGATACCGTACATGTTACTGGTGATAGAGAGTGCCAGCAAGATACTGCACATGTCACAGGTGATAGAGAGTGTCAGCAAGATACCATACATGTTACTGGAGATGGAGTGTCAGTAAGGTACCGTACATGTCACTGGAGATAGATAGTGCCAGCAAGATACGCTAAATGTCACTGGAGATAGAGAGTGTCAGCAAGATACTGTACATGTTACTGGTGATAGAGAGTGTCAGCAAGATACCGTACATGTCATTGCAGATAGGGAGTGCCAGTAAGATATCGTACATGTCACTGGAGAGTGCCAGCAAGATACCGTACATGTCACTGGAGATATAGAGTGCCAGCAAGGTACCGTACATGTCACTAGAGATAGAGAGTGCAAGCAAGATACCGTACATGTCACTGGAGAGTGCCAGCAAGATAATGTACATGTCACTGGGGGCAGAGAGTGCCACCAAGACATAGTACATGTCACTGGAGATAGAGAGTGTCAGCAAGATACTGTACATGTCACTGGCGACAGAGAGTGACAGTAAGATACTGTACATGTCACTAGTGATAGAGAGTGTCAGTAAGATACTGTACATGTTACTGGTGATAGAGAGTGTCAGTAAGATACCGTACATGTTACTGGAGATAGAGAGTGCCAGCAAGGTATCGTACATGTCACTGGAGATAGAGAGTGCCAGCAAGATACTGTACATGTTACTGGTGAGAGAGAGTGTCAGTAAGATACCGTACATGTTACTGGTGATAGAGAGTGTCAGCAAGATACCGTACATGTCACTGGCGATAGAGAGTGACAGTAAGATACTGTACATGTCACTAGTCATAGAGAGTGTCAGTAAGATACCGTACATGTTACTGGTGATAGAGAGTGTCAGCAAGATACCGTACATGTCACTGGAGATAGAGAGTGACAGTAAGATACCGTACATGTCACTGGAGATAGAGAGTGCCAGCAAGATGCCGTACATGTCACTGGAGAGTGCCAGCAAGATAACGTACATGTCACTGGAGATAGAGAGTGACAGTAAGATACCGTACATGTTACTGGTGATAGAGAGTGCCAGCAAGATACCGTACATGTCACTAGAGATAGAGAGTGTAAGCAAGATACCGTACATGTCACTGGAGAGTGCCAGCAAGGCACTGTGCATGTCACTGGTGATAGACAGTGTCAGTAAGATACCGTACATGTTCCTGGTGATAGAGAGTGGCAGAAAGGTACCGTACATGTCAGTGGAGTTAGAGAGTGTCAGAAAGATACCGTACATGTTACTGGAGATAGAGAGTGCCAGCAAGGTACCGTACATGTCACTGGAGATTGAGAGTGCCAGCAAGATACCGTACATGTCACTGGAGAGTGCGAGCAAGGTACTATACATGTCACTAGAGATAGAGAGTGCCAGCAAGATATCGTACATGTCACTGGAGATAGATTGTCTGTAAGATACCGTACATGTTACTGGTGATAGAGAGTGTCAGTAAGATACCGTACATGTTACTGGAGATAGAGAGTGTCAGCAAGGTATCGTACATGTCACTGGAGATAGAGAGTGCCAGCAAGATACTGTACATGTCACTTGCGATAGAGAGTGACAGTAAGATACTGTACATGTCACTAGTGATAGAGAGTGTCAGTAAGATACCGTACATGTTACTGGTGATAGAGAGTGTCAGTAAGATACCGTACATGTTACTGGAGATAGAGAGTGCCAGCAAGGTATCGTACATGTCACTGGAGATAGAGAGTGCCAGCAAGATACCGTACATGTCACTGGAGAGTGCCAGCGAGATAACGTACATGTCACTGGAGATAGAGAGTGACAGTAAGATACCGTACATGTTACTGGTGATAGAGAGTGTCAGCAAGATACCGTACATGTCACTGGCGATAGAGAGTGACAGTAAGATACTGTACATGTCACTAGTCATAGAGAGTGTCAGCAAGATGCCGTACATGTTACTGGTGATAGAGAGTGACAGTAAGAATCCGTACATGTTACTGGTAATAGAGAGTGTCAGCAAGATACCGTACATGTCACTGGAGTTAGAGAGTGTCAGTAAGATACCATACATGTTAATGGCGATAGAGAGTGTCAGTAAGATATCGTACATGTGACTGGTGATAGATTGTCTGTAAGATACCGAACATGTTACTGGTGATAGAGAGTGTCAGCAAGAAACTGTACATGTTACTGGTGATAGAGAGTTTCAGCAAGATACCGTACATGTTACTGGTGATAGAGAGTGACAGTAAGATACCGTACATATTACTGGAGATAAAGAGTGTTAGAAAGATACCGTACATGTCACTGGAGTTATAGAGTGTCAGTAAGATACCATACATGTTAATGGCGATAGAGAGTGTCAGTAAGATATTGTACATGTCACTGGAGATAGAGAGTACCAGCAAGGTACTGTACATGTCACTAGATTGTGCCAGCAAGATACCGTACATGTCACTGGAGATAGAGAGTGTCAGCAAGATACTGTACATGTTACTGGTGATAGAGAGTGTTAGCAAGATACCGTACATGTCACTGGAAATAGAGAGTGCCAGCAAGATATCGTACATGTCACTGGAGATAGAGAGTGCCAGCAAGGTACTGTACATGTCACTAGAGTGTGCCAGCAAGATACCGTACATGTCACTGGAGATTGAGAGTGTCAGCAAGATACTGTACATGTTACTGGTGATAGAGAGTGTCAGCAAGATACCGTACATGTTACTGGTGATAGAGAGTGCCAGCAAGATACTGCACATGTCACAGGTGATAGAGAGTGTCAGCAAGATACCGTACATGTTACTGGAGATGGAGTGTCAGTAAGGTACCGTACATGTCACTGGAGATAGATAGTGCCAGCAAGATACCGTACATTTCACTGGAGATAGAGAGTGTCAGCAAGATACTGTACATGTTACTGGTGATAGAGAGTGTCAGCAAGATACCGTACATGTCATTGGAGATAGAGAGTGCCAGTAAGATATCGTACATGTCACTGGAGAGTGCCAGCAAGATACCGTACATGTCACTGGAGATATAGAGTGCCAGCAAGATACCGTACATGTCACTAGAGATAGAGAGTGCAAGCAAGATACCGTACATGTCACTGGAGAGTGCCAGCAAGATAATGTACATGTCACTGGGGGCAGAGAGTGCCACCAAGACATAGTACATGTCACTGGAGATAGAGAGTGTCAGCAAGATACTGTACATGTCACTGGCGATAGAGAGTGACAGTAAGATACTGTACATGTCACTAGTGATAGAGAGTGTCAGTAAGATACCGTACATGTTACTGGTGATAGAGAGTGTCAGTAAGATACCGTACATGTTACTGGAGATAGAGAGTGCCAGCAAGGTATCGTACATGTCACTGGAGATAGAGAGTGCCAGCAAGATACCGTACATGTCACTGGAGAGTGCCAGCAAGATAACGTACATGTCACTGGAGATAGAGAGTAACAGTAAGATACCATACATGTTACTGGTGATAGAGAGTGTCAGCAAGATACCATACATGTCACTGGCGATAGAGAGTGACAGTAAGATACTGTACATGTCACTAGTCATAGAGAGTGTCAGCAAGATGCCGTACATGTTACTGGTGATAGAGAGTGACAGTAAGAATCCGTACATGTTACTGGTGATAGAGAGTGTCAGCAAGATACCGTACATGTCACTGGCGATAGAGAGTGCCAGCAAGATACCGTACATGTCACTGGAGAGTGCCAGCAAGATACCGTACATGTTACTGGTGATAGAGAGTGTCAGCAAGATACCGTACATGTTACTGGTTATAGAGAGTGCCAGCAAGATACTGCACATGTCACAGGTGATAGAGAGTGTCAGCAAGATACCGTACATGTTACTGGAGATGGAGTGTCAGTAAGGTACCGTACATGTCACTAGAGATAGATAGTGCCAGCAAGATACCGTACATTTCACTGGAGATAGAGAGTGTCAGCAAGATACTGTACATGTTACTGGTGATAGAGAGTGTCAGCAAGATACCGTACATGTCATTGGAGATAGAGAGTGCCAGTAAGATATCGTACATGTCATTGGAGAGTGCCAGCAAGATACCGTACATGTCACTGGAGATATAGAGTGCCAGCAAGATACCGTACATGTCACTAGAGATAGAGAGTGCAAGCAAGATACCGTACATGTCACTGGAGAGTGCCAGCAAGATAATGTACATGTCACTGGGGGCAGAGAGTGCCACCAAGACATAGTACATGTCACTGGAGATAGAGAGTGTCAGCAAGATACTGTACATGTCACTGGCGATAGAGAGTGACAGTAAGATACTGTACATGTCACTAGTGATAGAGAGTGTCAGTAAGATACCGTACATGTCACTGGAGATAGAGAGTGCCAGCAAGGTACTGTACATGTCACTAGAGTGTGCCAGCAAGATACCGTACATGTCACTGGTGATAGAGAGCGTCAGCAAAATACCTTACATGTTACTGGTGATAGAGAGTGAGTGTAAGGTACCGTGCAAGTCACTGGAGATAGAGAGTGACATTAAGATACCGTACATGTTACTGGTGATAGAGTGTGTCAGCAAGATATCGTACATGTCATTGGAGATAGAGAGTGTCAGCAAGATACTGTACATGTTACTGGTGATAGAGAGTGTCAGCAAGATACCGTACATGTCATTGGAGATAGAGAGTGCCAGTAAGATATCGTACATGTCACTGGAGAGTGCCAGCAAGATACCGTACATGTCACTGGAGATATAGAGTGCCAGCAAGATACCGTACATGTCACTAGAGATAGAGAGTGCAAGCAAGATACTGTACATGTTACTGGTGATAGAGAGTGTCAGCAAGATACCGTATATGTTACTGGTTATAGAGAGTGTCAGTAAGATATCGTACATGTCACTGGAGATAGAGAGTGTCAGCAAGATACTGTACATGTCACTGGCGATAGAGAGTGACAGTAAGATACTGTACATGTCACTAGTGATAGAGAATGTCAGTAAGATACAGTACATGTTACTGGTGATAGAGCGTGTCAGTAAGATACCGTACATGTTACTGGAGATAGAGAGTGCCAGCAAGGTATCGTACATGTCACTGGAGATAGAGAGTGCCAGCAAGATACCGTATATGTCACTGGAGAGTGCCAGCAAGATACCGTACATGTTACTGGTGATAGAGAGTGTCAGCAAGATACCGTACATGTTACTGGTGATAGAGAGTGTCAGTATGATATCGTACATGTCACTGGAGATAGAGAGTGTCAGCAAGATACTGTACATGTCACTGGCGATAGAGAGTGACAGTAAGATACTGTACATGTCACTAGTAATAGAGAGTGTCAGTAAGATACCGTACATGTTACTGGAGATAGAGAGTGCCAGCAAGGTATCGTACATGTCACTGGAGATAGAGAGTGCCAGCAAGATACCGTACATTTCACTGGAGAGTGCCAGCAAGACAACGTACATGTCACTGCAGATAGAGAGTGACAGTAAGATACCGTACATGTTACTGGTGATAGAGAGTGTCAGCAAGATACCGTACATGTCACTGGCGATAGAGAGTGACAGTAAGATACTGTACATGTCACTAGTCATAGAGAGTGTCAGCAAGATGCCGTACATGTTACTGGTGATAGAGAGTGACAGTAAGAATCCGTACATGTCACTGACGATAGAGAGTGACAGTAAGATACCGTACATGTTACTGGAGATAGAGAGCATCAGAAAGATACCGTACATGTCACTGGAGTTAGAGAGTGTCAGTAAGATACCATACATGTTAATGGCGATAGAGAGTGTCAGTAAGATATCGTACATGTGACTGGTGATAGATTGTCTGTAAGATACCGTACATGTTACTAGTGATAGAGAGTGTCAGCAAGAAACTGTACATGTTACTGGTGATAGAGAGTTTCAGCAAGATACCGTACATGTCACTGGAGTTAGAGAGTGTCAGTAAGATACCATACATGTTAATGGCGATAGAGAGTGTCAGTAAGATATCGTACATGTTACTGGTGATAGATTGTCTGTAAGATACCGTACATGTTACTAGTGATAGAGAGTGTCAGCAAGAAACTGTACATGTTACTGGTGATAGAGAGTTTCAGCAAGATACCGTACATGTTACTGGTGATAGAGAGTGACAGTAAGATACCGTACATGTTACTGGAGATAGAGAGTGTCAGAAAGATACCGTACATGTCACTGGAGTTATAGAGTGTCAGTAAGATACCATACATGTTAATGGCGATAGAGAGTGTCAGTAAGATATCGTACATGTCACTGGAGATAGAGAGTGTCAGCAAGATACCGTACATGTCACTGGCGATAGAGAGTGACAGTAAGATACTGTACATGTCACTAGTGATAGAGAGTGTCAGTAAGAAACCGGACATGTTACTGGTGATAGAGAGTGTCAGTAAGATACCGTACATGTTAATGGAGATAGAGAGTGCCAGCAAGATACCGTACATGCCACTGGAGGGGGCCAGCAAGATACCGTACATGTCACTGGAGATAGAGAGCGTCAGCAAAATACCTTACATGTTACTGGTGATAGAGAGTGAGTGTAAGGTACCGTACAAGTCACTGGAGATAGAGAGTGACATTAAGATACCGTACATGTTACTGGTGATAGAGTGTGTCAGCAAGATATCGTACATGTCATTGGAGATAGAGAGTGTCAGCAAGATACTGTACATGTTACTGGTGATAGAGAGTGTCAGCAAGATACCGTACATGTCATTGGAGATAGAGAGTGCCAGTAAGATATCGTACATGTCACTGGAGAGTGCCAGCAAGATACCGTACATGTCACTGGAGATATAGAGTGCCAGCAAGATACCGTACATGTCACTAGAGATAGAGAGTGCAAGCAAGATACTGTACATGTCACTGGAGAGTGCCAGCAATATACTGTACATGTCACTGGGGGCAGAGAGTGCCACCAAGACATAGTACATGTCACTGGAGATAGAGAGTGCCAGCAAGATACCGTACATGTCACTGGAGATAGAGAGTGCCAGCAAGATACCGTACATGTCACTGGAGAGTGCCAGCAAGGCACTGTGCATGTCACTGGTGAAAGACAGTGTCAGTAAGATACCGTACATGTTCCTGGTGATAGAGAGTGGCAGAAAGGTACCGTACATGTCAGTGGAGTTAGAGAGTGTCAGAAAGATACCGTACATGTTACTGGAGATAGAGAGTGCCAGCAAGGTACCGTACATGTCACTGGAGATTGAGAGTGCCAGCAAGATACCGTACATGTCACTGGAGAGTGCGAGCAAGGTACTATACATGTCACTAGAGATAGAGAGTGCCAGCAAGGTATCGTACATGTCACTGGAGATAGATTGTCTGTAAGATACCGTACATGTTGCTGGTGATAGAGAGTGTCAGTAAGATACCGTACATGTTACTGGAGATAGAGAGTGTCAGCAAGGTATCGTACATGTCACTGGAGATAGAGAGTGCCAGCAAGATACCGTACATGTCACTGGAAAGTGCCAGCAAGATACCGTACATGTTACTGGTGATAGAGAGTGTCAGCAAGATACCGTATATGTTACTGGTGATAGAGAGTGTCAGTATGATATCGTACATGTCACTGGAGATAGAGAGTGTCAGCAAGATACTGTACATGTCACTGGCGATAGAGAGTGACAGTAAGATACTGTACATGTCACTAGTGATAGAGAGTGTCAGTAAGATACCGTACATGTTACTGGTGATAGAGAGTGTCAGTAAGATACCGTACATGTTACTGGAGATAGAGAGTGCCAGCAAGGTATCGTACATGTCACTGGAGATAGAGAGTGCCAGCAAGATACCGTACATGTCACTGGAGAGTGCCAGCAAGATAACGTACATGTCACTGGAGATAGAGAGTGACAGTAAGATACCGTACATGTTACTGGTGATAGAGAGTGTCAGCAAGATACCGTACATGTCACTGGCGATAGTGAGTGACAGTAAGATACTGTACATGTCACTAGTCATAGAGAGTGTCAGCAAGATGCCGTACATGTTACTGGTGATAGAGAGTGACAGTAAGAATCCGTACATGTTACTGGTGATAGAGAGTGTCAGCAAGATACCGTACATGTCACTGGCGATAGAGAGTGACAGTAAGATACCGTACATGTTACTGGAGGTAGAGAGCGTCAGAAAGATACCGTACATGTCACTGGAGTTAGAGAGTGTCAGTAAGATACCATACATGTTAATGGCGATAGAGAGTGTCAGTAAGATATCATACATGTGACTGGTGATAGATTGTCTGTAAGATACCGTACATGTTACTGGTGATAGAGAGTGTCAGCAAGAAACTGTACATGTTACTGGTGATAGAGAGTTTCAGCAAGATACCGTACATGTTACTGGTGATAGAGAGTGACAGTAAGATACCGTACATGTTACTGGAGATAGAGAGTGTTAGAAAGATACCGTACATGTCACTGGAGTTATAGAGTGTCAGTAAGATACCATACATGTTAATGGCGATAGAGAGTGTCAGTAAGATATCGTACATGTCACTGGAGATAGAGAGTGTCAGCAAGATACCGTACATGTCACTGGCGATAGAGAGTGACAGTAAGATACTGTACATGTCACTAGTGATAGAGAGAGTCAGTAAGATGCCGTACATGTTACTGGTGATAGAGAGTGTCAGTAAGATACCGTACATGTTAATGGAGATAGAGAGTGCCAGCAAGATACCGTACATGCCACTGGAGGGGGCCAGCAAGATACCGTACATGTCACTGGAGATAGAGAGTGTCAGCAAAATACCTTACATGTTACTGGTGATAGAGAGTGAGTGTAAGGTACCGTACAAGTCACTGGAGATAGAGAGTGACATTAAGATACCGTACATGTTACTGGTGATAGAGAGTGTCAGCAAGATATCGTACATGTCACTGGAGATAGAGAGTACCAGCAAGGTACTGTACATGTCACTAGATTGTGCCAGCAAGATACCGTACATGTCACTGGAGATAGAGAGTGTCAGCAAGATACTGTACATGTTACTGGTGATAGAGAGTGTTAGCAAGATACCGTACATGTCACTGGAAATAGAGAGTGCCAGCAAGATATCGTACATGTCACTGGAGATAGAGAGTGCCAGCAAGATACTGTACATGTTACTGGTGATAGAGTGTGCCAGCAAGATACCGTACATGTCACTGGAGATTGAGAGTGTCAGCAAGATACTGTACATGTTACTGGTGATAGAGAGTGTCAGCAAGATACCGTACATGTTACTGGTGATAGAAAGTGCCAGCAAGATACTGCACATGTCACAGGTGATAGAGAGTATCAGCAAGATACCGTACATGTTACTGAAGATGGAGTGTCAGTAAGGTAACGTACATGTCACTGGAGATAGATAGTGCCAGCAAGATACCGTACATGTCACTGGAGATAGAGAGTGTCAGCAAGATACTGTACATGTTACTGGTGATAGAGAGTGTCAGCAAGATACCGTACATGTCATTGGAGATAGAGAGTGCCAGTAAGATATCGTACATGTCACTGGAGAGTGCCAGCAAGATACCGTACATGTCACTGGAGATATAGAGTGCCAGCAAGATACCGTACATGTCACTAGAGATAGAGAGTGCAAGCAAGATACCGTACATGTCACGGGAGAGTGCCAGCAAGGTAATGTACATGTCACTGGGGGCAGAGAGTGCCACCAAGACATAGTACATGTCACTGGAGATAGAGAGTGCCAGCAAGATACCGTACATGTCACTGGAGAGTGCCAGCAAGGCACTGTGCATGTCACTGGTGATAGACAGTGTCAGTAAGATACCGTACATGTTCCTGGTGATAGAGAGTGGCAGAAAGGTACCGTACATGTCAGTGGAGATAGAGAGTGTCGGAAAGATACCGTACATGTTACTGGAGATAGAGAGTGCCAGCAAGGTACCGTACATGTCACTGGAGATTGAGAGTGCCAGCAAGATACCGTACATGTCACTGGAGAGTGTGAGCAAGATACTATACATGTCACTAGAGATAGAGAGTGCCAGCAAGGTATCGTACATGTCACTGGAGATAGATTGTCTGTAAGATACCGTACATGTTACTGGTGATAGAGAGTGTCAGCAAGGTATCGCACATGTCACGGGAGATAGAGAGTGCCTGCAAAGTACCATACATGTCACTGGAGATAGATTGTCTGTAAGATACCGTACATGTTACTGGTGATAGAGAGTGTCAGCAAGGTATCGCACATGTCACTGGAGATAGAGAGTGCCAGCAAGGTACTGTACATGTCACTGGGAATAGAGAGTGCCAGCAAGATACCGTACACGTCACTGGAGGGGGCCAGAAAGATACCGTACATGTCACTGTAGATAGAGAGTGTCAGCAAGATACCTTACATGTTACTGGTGATAGAGAGTGACAGTAATGTACCGTACATGTCACTGGAGATAGAGAGTGACATTAAGATACCGTACATGATACTGGTGATAGAGAGTGTCAGCAAGATACCTTACATGTTACTGGTGATAGAGAGTGACAGTAAGGTACCGTACATGTCACTGGAGATAGAGAGTGACATTAAGATACCGTACATGTTACTGGTGATAGAGAGTGTCAGCAAGATTCCATACATGGTACTGGAGATAGAGAGTGACAGTAAGGTACAGTACATGTCACTGGAGATAGAGAGTGCAGCAAGGTACTGTACATGTCACTGGAGAGTGCCAGCAAGATACTGTACATGTCACTGTGGGTAGAGAGTGCCAGCAAGACATAGTACATGTCACTGGAGATAGATAGTGCCAGCAAGGTACCGTACATGTCACTGGTGATAGAGAGTGTCAGCAAGATACTGTACATGTCACTGGAGAGTGCCTGCAAGGTACCGTACATGTCACTGGAGATAGAGAGTGACAGTAAGATACTGGACATGTTACTGGTGATAGAGAGTGCCAGTAAGATATCGTACATGTCACTGGAGAGTGCCAGCAAGATACTGTACATGTCACTGGAGATATAGAGTGCCAGCAAGATACCGTACATGTCACTAGAGATAGAGAGTGCAAGCAAGATACCGTACATGTCACTGGAGAGTGCCAGCAAGATACTGTACATGTCACTGGGGGCAGAGAGTGCCACCAAGACATAGTACATGTCACTGGAGATAGAGAGTGCCAGCAAGATACCGTACATGTCACTGGAGTGTGCCAGCAAGGCACTGTGCATGTCACTGGTGATAGACAGTGTCAGTAAGATACCGTACATGTTCCTGGTGATAGAGAGTGGCAGAAAGGTACCGTACATGTCAGTGGAGATAGAGAGTGTCAGAAAGATACCGTACATGTCACTGGAGAGTGCGAGCAAGGTACTATACATGTCACTAGAGATAGAGAGTGCCAGCAAGGTATCGTACATGTCACTGGAGATAGATTGTCTGTAAGATACCGTACATGTTACTGGTGATAGAGAGTGTCAGCAAGGTATCGCACATGTCACTGGAGATAGAGAGTGCCAGCAAGGTACTGTACATGTCACTGGGAATATAGAGTGCCAGCAAGATACCGTACATGTTACTGGAGATAGAGAGTGCAAGCAAGATACCGTACATGCCACTGGCGATATAGAGTGCCAGCAAGATACCGTACATGCCACTGGAGAGTGCGAGCAAGGTACTATACATGTCACTAGAGATAGAGTGTGCCAGAAAGGTATTGTACATGTCACTGGAGATAGATTGTCTGTAAGACACCGTACATGTTACTGGTAGAGAGAGTGTCAGCAAGGTATCACACATGTCACTGGAGATAGAGAGTTCCAGCAAGGCACCGTACATGTAACTGGTGATCGAGAGTGTCAGCAAGATACTGTACATGTTACTGGTGATAGAGAGTGTCAGTAAGATACTGTACATGTTACTGGTGATAGAGAGTGTCAGCAAGATACCGTACATGTTACTGGTGATAGAGAGTGCCAGCAAGATACCGTACATGTCACAGGTGATAGAGAGTGTCAGCAAAATACCTTACATGTTACTGGTGATAGAGAGTGAGTGTAAGGTACCGTACAAGTCACTGGAGATAGAGAGTGACATTAAGATACCGTACATGTTACTGGTGATAGAGAGTGTCAGCAAGATATCGTACATGTCACTGGAGATAGAGAGTACCAGCAAGGTACTGTACATGTCACTAGATTGTGCCAGCAAGATACCGTACATGTCACTGGAGATAGAGAGTGTCAGCAAGATACTGTACATGTTACTGGTGATAGAGAGTGTTAGCAAGATACCGTACATGTCACTGGAAATAGAGAGTGCCAGCAAGATATCGTACATGTCACTGGAGATAGAGAGTGCCAGCAAGATACTGTACATGTTACTGGTGATAGAGTGTGCCAGCAAGATACCGTACATGTCACTGGAGATTGAGAGTGTCAGCAAGATACTGTACATGTTACTGGTGATAGAGAGTGTCAGCAAGATACCGTACATGTTACTGGTGATAGAAAGTGCCAGCAAGATACTGCACATGTCACAGGTGATAGAGAGTATCAGCAAGATACCGTACATGTTACTGAAGATGGAGTGTCAGTAAGGTAACGTACATGTCACTGGAGATAGATAGTGCCAGCAAGATACCGTACATGTCACTGGAGATAGAGAGTGTCAGCAAGATACTGTACATGTTACTGGTGATAGAGAGTGTCAGCAAGATACCGTACATGTCATTGGAGATAGAGAGTGCCAGTAAGATATCGTACATGTCACTGGAGAGTGCCAGCAAGATACCGTACATGTCACTGGAGATATAGAGTGCCAGCAAGATACCGTACATGTCACTAGAGATAGAGAGTGCAAGCAAGATACCGTACATGTCACGGGAGAGTGCCAGCAAGGTAATGTACATGTCACTGGGGGCAGAGAGTGCCACCAAGACATAGTACATGTCACTGGAGATAGAGAGTGCCAGCAAGATACCGTACATGTCACTGGAGAGTGCCAGCAAGGCACTGTGCATGTCACTGGTGATAGACAGTGTCAGTAAGATACCGTACATGTTCCTGGTGATAGAGAGTGGCAGAAAGGTACCGTACATGTCAGTGGAGATAGAGAGTGTCGGAAAGATACCGTACATGTTACTGGAGATAGAGAGTGCCAGCAAGGTACCGTACATGTCACTGGAGATTGAGAGTGCCAGCAAGATACCGTACATGTCACTGGAGAGTGTGAGCAAGATACTATACATGTCACTAGAGATAGAGAGTGCCAGCAAGGTATCGTACATGTCACTGGAGATAGATTGTCTGTAAGATACCGTACATGTTACTGGTGATAGAGAGTGTCAGCAAGGTATCGCACATGTCACGGGAGATAGAGAGTGCCTGCAAAGTACCATACATGTCACTGGAGATAGATTGTCTGTAAGATACCGTACATGTTACTGGTGATAGAGAGTGTCAGCAAGGTATCGCACATGTCACTGGAGATAGAGAGTGCCAGCAAGGTACTGTACGTGTCACTGGGAATAGAGAGTGCCAGCAAGATACCGTACACGTCACTGGAGGGGGCCAGAAAGATACCGTACATGTCACTGTAGATAGAGAGTGTCAGCAAGATACCTTACATGTTACTGGTGATAGAGAGTGACAGTAATGTACCGTACATGTCACTGGAGATAGAGAGTGACATTAAGATACCGTACATGATACTGGTGATAGAGAGTGTCAGCAAGATACCTTACATGTTACTGGTGATAGAGAGTGACAGTAAGGTACCGTACATGTCACTGGAGATAGAGAGTGACATTAAGATACCGTACATGTTACTGGTGATAGAGAGTGTCAGCAAGATTCCATACATGGTACTGGAGATAGAGAGTGACAGTAAGGTACAGTACATGTCACTGGAGATAGAGAGTGCAGCAAGGTACTGTACATGTCACTGGAGAGTGCCAGCAAGATACTGTACATGTCACTGTGGGTAGAGAGTGCCAGCAAGACATAGTACATGTCACTGGAGATAGATAGTGCCAACAAGGTACCGTACATGTCACTGGTGATAGAGAGTGTCAGCAAGATACTGTACATGTCACTGGAGAGTGCCTGCAAGGTACCGTACATGTCACTGGAGATAGAGAGTGACAGTAAGATACTGGACATGTTACTGGTGATAGAGAGTGCCAGTAAGATATCGTACATGTCACTGGAGAGTGCCAGCAAGATACTGTACATGTCACTGGAGATATAGAGTGCCAGCAAGATACCGTACATGTCACTAGAGATAGAGAGTGCAAGCAAGATACCGTACATGTCACTGGAGAGTGCCAGCAAGATACTGTACATGTCACTGGGGGCAGAGAGTGCCACCAAGACATAGTACATGTCACTGGAGATAGAGAGTGCCAGCAAGATACCGTACATGTCACTGGAGTGTGCCAGCAAGGCACTGTGCATGTCACTGGTGATAGACAGTGTCAGTAAGATACCGTACATGTTCCTGGTGATAGAGAGTGGCAGAAAGGTACCGTACATGTCAGTGGAGATAGAGAGTGTCAGAAAGATACCGTACATGTCACTGGAGAGTGCGAGCAAGGTACTATACATGTCACTAGAGATAGAGAGTGCCAGCAAGGTATCGTACATGTCACTGGAGATAGATTGTCTGTAAGATACCGTACATGTTACTGGTGATAGAGAGTGTCAGCAAGGTATCGCACATGTCACTGGAGATAGAGAGTGCCAGCAAGGTACTGTACATGTCACTGGGAATATAGAGTGCCAGCAAGATACCGTACATGTTACTGGAGATAGAGAGTGCAAGCAAGATACCGTACATGCCACTGGCGATATAGAGTGCCAGCAAGATACCGTACATGCCACTGGAGAGTGCGAGCAAGGTACTATACATGTCACTAGAGATAGAGTGTGCCAGAAAGGTATTGTACATGTCACTGGAGATAGATTGTCTGTAAGACACCGTACATGTTACTGGTAGAGAGAGTGTCAGCAAGGTATCACACATGTCACTGGAGATAGAGAGTTCCAGCAAGGCACCGTACATGTAACTGGTGATCGAGAGTGTCAGCAAGATACTGTACATGTTACTGGTGATAGAGAGTGTCAGTAAGATACTGTACATGTTACTGGTGATAGAGAGTGTCAGCAAGATACCGTACATGTTACTGGTGATAGAGAGTGCCAGCAAGATACTGCACATGTCACAGGTGATAGAGAGTGTCAGCAAGATACCGTACATGTTACTTGGAGATGGAGTGTCAGTAAGGTACCGTACATGTCACTGGAGATAGATAGTGCCAGCAAGATACCGTACATGTCACTGGAGATAGAGCGTGTCAGCAAGATACTGTACATGTTACTGGTGATAGAGAGTGTCAGCAAGATACCATACATGTCATTGGAGATAGAGAGTGCCAGCAAGATATCGTACATGTCACTGGAGAGTGCCAGCAAGATACCGTACATGTCACTGGAGATATAATACAGAGTGCCAGCAAGATACCGTACATGTCACCAGAGATAGAGAGTGCAAGCAAGATACCGTACATGTCACTGGAGAGTGTCAGCAAGATACCGTACATGTCACTGGAGATATAGAGTGCCAGCAAGATACCGTACATGTCACTAGAGATAGAGAGTGCAAGCAAGATACCGTACATGTCACTGGAGAGTGCCAGCAAGATACTGTACATGTCACTGGGGGCAGAGAGTGCCACCAAGACATAGTACATGTCACTGGAGATAGAGAGTGCCAGCAAGATACCGTACATGTCACTGGAGTGTGCCAGCAAGGCACTGTGCATGTCACTGGTGATAGACAGTGTCAGTAAGATACCGTACATGTTCCTGGTGATAGAGAGTGGCAGAAAGGTACCGTACATGTCAGTGGAGATAGAGAGTGTCAGAAAGATACCGTACATGTCACTGGAGAGTGCGAGCAAGGTACTATACATGTCACTAGAGATAGAGAGTGCCAGCAAGGTATCGTACATGTCACTGGAGATAGATTGTCTGTAAGATACCGTACATGTTACTGGTGATAGAGAGTGTCAGCAAGGTATCGCACATGTCACTGGAGATAGAGAGTGCCAGCAAGGTACTGTACATGTCACTGGGAATATAGAGTGCCAGCAAGATACCGTACATGTTACTGGAGATAGAGAGTGCAAGCAAGATACCGTACATGCCACTGGCGATATAGAGTGCCAGCAAGATACCGTACATGTCACTGGAGAGTGCGAGCAAGGTACTATACATGTCACTAGAGATAGAGTGTGCCAGAAAGGTATTGTACATGTCACTGGAGATAGATTGTCTGTAAGACACCGTACATGTTACTGGTAGAGAGAGTGTCAGCAAGGTATCACACATGTCACTGGAGATAGAGAGTTCCAGCAAGGCACCGTACATGTAACTGGTGATCGAGAGTGTCAGCAAGATACTGTACATGTTACTGGTGATAGAGAGTGTCAGTAAGATACTGTACATGTTACTGGTGATAGAGAGTGTCAGCAAGATACCGTACATGTTACTGGTGATAGAGAGTGCCAGCAAGATACTGCACATGTCACAGGTGATAGAGAGTGTCAGCAAGATACCGTACATGTTACTTGGAGATGGAGTGTCAGTAAGGTACCGTACATGTCACTGGAGATAGATAGTGCCAGCAAGATACCGTACATGTCACTGGAGATAGAGCGTGTCAGCAAGATACTGTACATGTTACTGGTGATAGAGAGTGTCAGCAAGATACCATACATGTCATTGGAGATAGAGAGTGCCAGCAAGATATCGTACATGTCACTGGAGAGTGCCAGCAAGATACCGTACATGTCACTGGAGATATAATACAGAGTGCCAGCAAGATACCGTACATGTCACCAGAGATAGAGAGTGCAAGCAAGATACCGTACATGTCACTGGAGAGTGTCAGCAAGATACCGTACATGTCACTGGAGAGTGCCAGCAAGATACTGTACATGTCACTGGGGGTAGAGAGTGCCACCAAGACATAGTACATGTCACTGGAGATAGAGAGTGCCAGCAAGATACCGTACATGTTCCTGGTGATAGAGGGTGGCAGAAAGGTACCGTACATGTCAGTGGAGATAGAGAGTGTCAGAAAGATACCGTACATGTTACTGGAGATAGAGAGTGCCAGCAAGGTACCGTACATGTCACTGGAGATTGAGAGTGCCAGCAAGATACCGTACCTGTCACTGGAGAGTGCGAGCAAGGTACTATACATGTCACTAGAGATAGAGAGTGCCAGCAAGGTATCGTACATGTCACTGGAGATAGATTGTCTGTAATATACCGTACATGTTACTGGTGATAGAGAGTGTCAGCAAGGTATCGCACCTGTCACTGGAGATAGATTGTCTGTAAGATACCGTACATGTTACTGGTGATAGAGAGTTTCAGCAAGGTATCGCACATGTCACTGGAGATAGAGAGTGCCAGCAAGGTACTGTACATGTCACTGGGAATAGAGAGTGCCAGCAAGATACCGTACATGTCACTGGAGGGGGCCAGCAAGATACCGTACATGTCACTGGAGATAGAGAGTGTCAGCAAGATACCTTACATGTTACTGGTGATATAGAGTGTCAGTAAGATATCGTACATGTCACTGGTGATAGAGAGTGTCAGCAAGATACCGTACATGTTACTGGAGATAGAGAGTGACAGTAAGATACCGTACATGTTACTGGTGATAGAGAGTGTCAGCAAGATACCATACATGTTACTGGAGATAGAGAGTGACAGTAAGATACCGTACATGTAACTGGTGACAGAGAGTGTCAGTAATATACCGTACATGTTACTGGAGAGTGCCAGCAAGATATAGTACATGTCACTGGAGATAGAGAGTACCAGCAAGGTACCGTACATGTCACTGGAGATAGAGAGCGCAGCAAGGTACCGTACATGTCACTGATGATAGAGAGTGACAGTAAGATTCCGTACATGTTACTGGTGATAGAGAGTGTCAGCAAGTTACCGTACATGTTACTGAAGATAGAGAGTGACAGTAAGATACCGTACATGGTACTGGTGACAGAGAGTGTCAGTAGTATACCGTACATGTTACTGAAGATAGAGAGTGTCAGCAAGATACTGTACATGTCACTGGAGATAGAGAGTGCAAGCAAGATACCGTACATGTCACAGCAGAGTGCCAGCAATGTACTGTGCATGTTACTGGTGATAGAGAGTGTCAGAAAGATACCGTACATGTCACTGGAGATAGAGAGTGTCAGAAAGATACCGTACATGTCACTGGAGTTAGAGAGTGACAGTAAGATACCGTACATGTTCCTGGTGATAGAGAATGTCAGAAAGATACCGTACATGTCACTGGAGATAGAGAGTGCCAGCAAGGTATCGTACATGTCACTGGAGATAGAGAGTGTCTGCAAGATACCGTACATGTCACTGGTGATAGAGAGTGCCAGCAAGGTATCGTACATGTCACTGGAGATAGAGAGTGTCAGCAAGATATCGTACATGTTACTGGAGATAGAGAGTGCCAGCAAGGTACCGTACGTGTCACTGGGGATATAGAGTGTCAGTAAGATACCATACATGTCACTGGAGATAGAGAGTGACAGTAAGATACCGTACATGTCACTGGGGGTAGAGAGTGCCTGCAAGGTACCGTACATGTCACTGGAGATAGAGAGTGACAGTAAGATACTGTACATGTTACTGGTGATAGAGAGTGTCAGTAAGATACCGAACATGTCACTGGAGATAGAGAGTGCCAGCAAGATATCGTACATGTCACTGGAGATAGAGAGTGCCAGCAAGGTACTGTACATGTCACTAGAGTGTGCCAGCAAGATACCGTACATGTCACTGGAGATAGAGAGTGTCAGCAAGATACTGTACATGTTACTGGTGATAGAGAGTGCCAGCAAGATACCGTACATGTCACTGGAGATATAGAGTGCCAGCAAGATACCGTACATGTTACTGGAGTTAGAGAGTGCAAGCAAGATACCGTACATGCCACTGGCGATATAGAGTGCCAGCAAGATACCGTACATGTCACTGGAGCGTGCCAGCAAGGCACTGTGCATGTCACTGGTGATAGACAGTGTCAGTAAGATACCGAACATGTCACTGGGGGTAGAGAGTGCCAGCAAGACATAGTACATGTCACTGCAGATAGATAGTGCCAGCAAGATACCGTACATGCTCCTGGTGATAGAGGGTGGCAGAAAGGTACCGTACATGTCAGTGGAGATAGAGAGTGTCAGAAAGATACCGTACATGTTACTGGAGATAGAGAGTGCCAGCAAGGTACCGTACATGTCACTGGAGATTGAGAGTGCCAGCAAGATACCGTACATGTCACTGGAGAGTGCGAGCAAGGTACTATACATGTCACTAGAGATAGAGAGTGCCAGCAAGGTATCGTACATGTCACTGGAGATAGATTGTCTGTAATATACCGTACATGTTACTGGTGATAGAGAGTGTCAGCAAGGTATCGCACATGTCACTGGAGACAGATTGTCTGTAAGATACCGTACATGTTACTGGTGATAGAGAGTTTCAGCAAGGTATCGCACATGTCACTGGAGATAGAGAGTGCCAGCAAGGTACTGTACATGTCACTAGGAATAGAGAGTGCCAGCAAGATACCGTACATGTCACTGGAAGGGCCCAGCAAGATACCGTACATGTCACTAGAGATAGAGAGTGTCAGCAAGATACCTTACATGTTACTGGTGATATAGAGTGTCAGTAAGATATCGTACATGTCACTGGTGATAGAGAGTGTCAGCAAGATACCGTACATGTTACTGGAGATAGAGAGTGACAGTAAGATACCGTACATGTTACTGGTGATAGAGAGTGTCAGCAAGATACCATACATGTTACTGGAGATAGAGAGTGACAGTAAGATACCGTACATGTTACTGGTGACAGAGAGTGTCAGTAATATACCGTACATGTTACTGGAGAGTGCCAGCAAGATATAGTACATGTCACTGGAGATAGAGAGTACCAGCAAGGTACCGTACATGTCACTGGAGATAGAGAGTGCAGCAAGGTACCGTACATGTCACTGATGATAGAGAATGACAGTAAGATACCGTACATGTTACTGGTGATAGAGAGTGTCAGCAAGTTACCGTACATGTTACTGGAGATAGAGAGTGACAGTAAGATACCGTACATGGTACTGGTGACAGAGAGTGTCAGTAATATACCGTACATGTTACTGAAGATAGAGAGTGTCAGCAAGATACTGTACATGTCACTGGAGATAGAGAGTGCAAGCAAGATACCGTACATGTCACAGCAGAGTGCCAGAAATGTACTGTGCATGTTACTGGTGATAGAGAGTGTCAGAAAGATACCGTACATGTCACTGGAGATAGAGAGTGTCAGAAAGATACCGTACATGTCACTGGAGATAGAGAGTGACAGTAAGATACCGTACATGTTCCTGGTGATAGAGAATGTCAGAAAGATACCGTACATGTCACTGGAGATAGAGAGTGCCAGCAAGGTATCGTACATGTCACTGGAGATAGAGAGTGTCTGCAAGATACCGTACATATCACTGGTGATAGAGAGTGCCAGCAAGGTATCGTACATGTCACTGGAGATAGAGAGTGTCAGCAAGATATCGTACATGTTACTGGAGATAGAGAGTGCCAGCAAGGTACCGTACGTGTCACTGGGGATATAGAGTGTCAGTAAGATACCATACATGTCACTGGAGATAGAGAGTGACAGTAAGATACCGTACATGTCACTGGGGGTAGAGAGTGCCTGCAAGGTACCGTACATGTCACTGGAGATAGATAGTGACAGTAAGATACTGTACATGTTACTGGTGATAGAGAGTGTCAGTAAGATACCGAACATGTCACTGGAGATAGAGAGTGCCAGCAAGATATCGTACATGTCACTGGAGATAGAGAGTGCCAGCAAGGTACTGTACATGTCACTAGAGTGTGCCAGCAAGATACCGTACATGTCACTGGAGATAGAGAGTGTCAGCAAGATTTTGTACATGTTACTGGTGATAGAGAGTGCCAGCAAGATACCGTACATGTCACTGGAGATATAGAGTGCCAGCAAGATACCGTACATGTTACTGGAGTTAGAGAGTGCAAGCAAGATACCGTACATGCCACTGGCGATATAGAGTGCCAGCAAGATACCGTACATGTCACTGGAGCGTGCCAGCAAGGCACTGTGCATGTCACTGGTGATAGACAGTGTCAGTAAGATACCGTACATGTCACTGGGGGTAGAGAGTGCCAGCAAGACATAGTACATGTCACTGCAGAAAGATAGTGCCAGCAAGATACCGTACATGTCACTTGAGATAGAGAGTTCCAGCAAAGTACTGTACATGTCACTGGAGATAGAGAGTGCCAGCAATGTACCGTACATGTCACTGGTGATAGAGAGTGTCAGCAAGATACTGTACATGTCACTGGAGAGTGCGAGCAAGGTACTATACATGTCACTAGAGATAGAGAGTGCCAGAAAGGTATTGTACATGTCACTGGAGATAGATTGTCTGTAAGACACCGTACATGTTACTGGTAGAGAGAGTGTCAGCAAGGTATCGCACATGTCACTGGAGATAGAGAGTTCCAGCAAGGCACCGTACATGTTACTGGTGATCGAGAGTGTCAGCAAGATACTGTACATGTTACTGGTGATAGAGAGTGTCAGTAAGATACTGTACATGTTACTGGTGATAGAGTGTGTCAGCAATGTACCGTACATGTCACTGGTGATAGAGAGTGTCAGCAAGATACTGTACATGTCACTGGAGAGTGCGAGCAAGGTACTATACATGTCACTAGAGATAGAGAGTGCCAGAAAGGTATTGTACATGTCACTGGAGATAGATTGTCTGTAAGACACCGTACATGTTACTGGTAGAGAGAGTGTCAGCAAGGTATCGCACATGTCACTGGAGATAGAGAGTTCCAGCAAGGCACCGTACATGTTACTGGTGATCGAGAGTGTCAGCAAGATACTGTACATGTTACTGGTGATAGAGAGTGTCAGTAAGATACTGTACATGTTACTGGTGATAGAGTGTGTCAGCAATGTACCGTACATGTTACTGGTGATCGAGAGTGTCAGCAAGATACTGTACATGTTACTGGTGATAGAGAGTGTCAGTAAGATACTGTACATGTTACTGGTGATAGAGTGTGTCAGCAAGATACCATACATGTTACTGGTGATAGAGAGTGCCAGCAAGATACTGCACATGTCACAGGTGATAGAGAGTGTCAGCAAGATACCGTACATGTTACTGGAGATGGAGTGTCAGTAAGGTACCGTACATGTCACTGGAGATAGATAGTGCCAGCAAGATACCGTACATGTCACTGGAGATAGAGCGTGTCAGCAAGATATTGTACATGTTACTGGTGATAGAGAGTGTCAGCAAGATACCGGACATGTCATTGGAGATAGAGAGTGCCAGCAAGTTATCGTACATGTCACTGGAGAGTGCCAGCAAGATACCGTACATGTCACTGGAGATATAGAGTGCCAGCAAGATACCGTACATGTCACCAGAGATAGAGAGTGCAAGCAAGATACCGTACATGTCACTGGAGAGTGCCAGCATGATACTGTACATGTCACTGGGGGTAGAGAGTGCCACCAAGACATAGTACATGTCACTGGAGATAGAGAGTGCCAGCAAGATACCGTACATGTTCCTGGTGATAGAGGGTGGCAGAAAGGTACCGTACATGTCAGTGGAGATAGAGAGTGTCAGAAAGATACCGTACATGTTACTGGAGATAGAGAGTGCCAGCAAGGTACCGTACATGTCACTGGAGATTGAGAGTGCCAGCAAGATACCGTACATGTCACTGGAGAGTGCGAGCAAGGTACTATACATGTCACTAGAGATAGAGAGTGCCAGCAAGGTATCGTACATGTCACTGGAGATAGATTGTCTGTAAGATACCGTACATGTTACTGGTGATAGAGAGTGTCAGCAAGGTATCGCACATGTCACTGGAGATAGATTGTCTGTAAGATACCGTACATGTTACTGGTGATAGAGAGTTTCAGCAAGGTATCGCACATGTCACTGGAGATTGAGAGTGCCAGCAAGATACCGTACATGTCACTGGAGAGTGCGAGCAAGGTACTATACATGTCACTAGAGATAGAGAGTGCCAGCAAGGTATCGTACATGTCACTGGAGATAGATTGTCTGTAAGATACCGTACATGTTACTGGTGATAGAGAGTGTCAGCAAGGTATCGCACATGTCACTGGAGATAGATTGTCTGTAAGATACCGTACATGTTACTGGTGATAGAGAGTTTCAGCAAGGTATCGCACATGTCACTGGAGATAGAGAGTGCCAGCAAGATACTGTACATGTCACTGGAGGGGGCCAGCAAGATACCGTACATGTCACTGGAGATAGAGAGTGTCAGCAAGATACCTTACATGTTACTGGTGATAGAGAGTGTCAGTAAGATATCGTACATGTCACTGGTGATAGAGAGTGTCAGCAAGATACCGTACATGTTACTGGAGATAGATAGTGACAGTAAGATACCGTACATGTTACTGGTGATAGAGAGTGTCAGCAAGATACCATACATGTTACTGGTGATAGAGAGTGTCAGTAAGATACCTTACATGTCACTGGTGATAGAGAGTGTCAGCAAGATACCGTACATGTTACTGGAGATAGAGAGTGACAGTAAGATACCGTACATGTCACTGGTGATAGAGAGTGTCAGCAAGATATAGTACATGTCACTGGAGATAGAGAGTACCAGCAAGGTACCGTACATGTCACTGGAGATAGAGAGTGCAGCAAGGTACCGTACATGTCACTGATGATAGAGAATGACAGTAAGATTCCGTACATGTTACTGGTGATAGAGAGTGTCAGCAAGTTACCGTACATGTTACTGGAGATAGAGAGTGACAGTAAGATACCGTACATGGTACTGGTGACAGAGAGTGTCAGTAGTATACCGTACATGTTACTGAAGATAGAGAGTGTCAGCAAGATACTGTACATGTCACTGGAGATAGAGAGTGCAAGCAAGATACCGTACATGTCACAGCAGAGTGCCAGCAATGTACTGTGCATGTTACTGGTGATAGAGAGTGTCAGAAAGATACCGTACATGTCACTGGAGATAGAGAGTGTCAGAAAGATACCGTACATGTCACTGGAGATAGAGAGTGACAGTAAGATACCGTACATGTTCCTGGTGATAGAGAATGTCAGAAAGATACCGTACATGTCACTGGAGATAGAGAGTGCCAGCAAGGTATCGTACATGTCACTGGAGATAGAGAGTGTCTGCAAGATACCGTACATGTCACTGGTGATAGAGAGTGCCAGCAAGGTATCGTACATGTCACTGGAGATAGAGAGTGTCAGCAAGATATCGTACATGTTACTGGAGATAGAGAGTGCCAGCAAGGTACCGTACGTGTCACTGGGGATATAGAGTGTCAGTAAGATACCATACATGTCACTGGAGATAGAGAGTGACAGTAAGATACCGTACATGTCACTGGGGGTAGAGAGTGCCTGCAAGGTACCGTACATGTCACTGGAGATAGAGAGTGACAGTAAGATACTGTACATGTTGCTGGTGATAGAGAGTGTCAGTAAGATACCGAACATGTCACTGGAGATAGAGAGTGCCAGCAAGATATCGTACATGTCACTGGAGATAGAGAGTGCCAGCAAGGTACTGTACATGTCACTAGAGTGTGCCAGCAAGATACCGTACATGTCACTGGAGATAGAGAGTGTCAGCAAGATACTGTACATGTTACTGGTGATAGAGAGTGCCAGCAAGATACCGTACATGTCACTGGAGATATAGAGTGCCAGCAAGATACCGTACATGTTACTGGAGTTAGAGAGTGCAAGCAAGATACCGTACATGCCACTGGCGATATAGAGTGCCAGCAAGATACCGTACATGTCACTGGAGCGTGCCAGCAAGGCACTGTGCATGTCACTGGTGATAGACAGTGTCAGTAAGATACCGAACATGTCACTGGGGGTAGAGAGTGCCAGCAAGACATAGTACATGTCACTGCAGATAGATAGTGCCAGCAAGATACCGTACATGCTCCTGGTGATAGAGGGTGGCAGAAAGGTACCGTACATGTCAGTGGAGATAGAGAGTGTCAGAAAGATACCGTACATGTTACTGGAGATAGAGAGTGCCAGCAAGGTACCGTACATGTCACTGGAGATTGAGAGTGCCAGCAAGATACCGTACATGTCACTGGAGAGTGCGAGCAAGGTACTATACATGTCACTAGAGATAGAGAGTGCCAGCAAGGTATCGTACATGTCACTGGAGATAGATTGTCTGTAATATACCGTACATGTTACTGGTGATAGAGAGTGTCAGCAAGGTATCGCACATGTCACTGGAGACAGATTGTCTGTAAGATACCGTACATGTTACTGGTGATAGAGAGTTTCAGCAAGGTATCGCACATGTCACTGGAGATAGAGAGTGCCAGCAAGGTACTGTACATGTCACTGGGAATAGAGAGTGCCAGCAAGATACCGTACATGTCACTGGATGGGGCCAGCAAGATACCGTACATGTCACTGGAGATAGAGAGTGTCAGCAAGATACCTTACATGTTACTGGTGATATAGAGTGTCAGTAAGATATCGTACATGTCACTGGTGATAGAGAGTGTCAGCAAGATACCGTACATGTTACTGGAGATAGAGAGTGACAGTAAGATACCGTACATGTTACTGGTGATAGAGAGTGTCAGCAAGATACCATACATGTTACTGGAGATAGAGAGTGACAGTAAGATACCGTACATGTTACTGGTGACAGAGAGTGTCAGTAATATACCGTACATGTTACTGGAGAGTGCCAGCAAGATATAGTACATGTCACTGGAGATAGAGAGTACCAGCAAGGTACCGTACATGTCACTGGAGATAGAGAGTGCAGCAAGGTACCGTACATGTCACTGATGATAGAGAATGACAGTAAGATACCGTACATGTTACTGGTGATAGAGAGTGTCAGCAAGTTACCGTACATGTTACTGGAGATAGTGAGTGACAGTAAGATACCGTACATGGTACTGGTGACAGAGAGTGTCAGTAATATACCGTACATGTTACTGAAGATAGAGAGTGTCAGCAAGATACTGTACATGTCACTGGAGATAGAGAGTGCAAGCAAGATACCGTACATGTCACAGCAGAGTGCCAGCAATGTACTGTGCATGTTACTGGTGATAGAGAGTGTCAGAAAGATACCGTACATGTCACTGGAGATAGAGAGTGTCAGAAAGATACCGTACATGTCACTGGAGATAGAGAGTGACAGTAAGATACCGTACATGTTCCTGGTGATAGAGAATGTCAGAAAGATACCGTACATGTCACTGGAGATAGAGAGTGCCAGCAAGGTATCGTACATGTCACTGGAGATAGAGAGTGTCTGCAAGATACCGTACATATCACTGGTGATAGAGAGTGCCAGCAAGGTATCGTACATGTCACTGGAGATAGAGAGTGTCAGCAAGATATCGTACATGTTACTGGAGATAGAGAGTGCCAGCAAGGTACCGTACGTGTCACTGGGGATATAGAGTGTCAGTAAGATACCATACATGTCACTGGAGATCGAGAGTGACAGTAAGATACCGTACATGTCACTGGGGGTAGAGAGTGCCTGCAAGGTACCGTACATGTCACTGGAGATAGATAGTGACAGTAAGATACTGTACATGTTACTGGTGATAGAGAGTGTCAGTAAGATACCGAACATGTCACTGGAGATAGAGAGTGCCAGCAAGATATCGTACATGTCACTGGAGATAGAGAGTGCCAGCAAGGTACTGTACATGTCACTAGAGTGTGCCAGCAAGATACCGTACATGTCACTGGAGATAGAGAGTGTCAGCAAGATTTTGTACATGTTACTGGTGATAGAGAGTGCCAGCAAGATACCGTACATGTCACTGGAGATATAGAGTGCCAGCAAGATACCGTACATGTTACTGGAGTTAGAGAGTGCAAGCAAGATACCGTACATGCCACTGGCGATATAGAGTGCCAGCAAGATACCGTACATGTCACTGGAGCGTGCCAGCAAGGCACTGTGCATGTCACTGGTGATAGACAGTGTCAGTAAGATACCGTACATGTCACTGGGGGTAGAGAGTGCCAGCAAGACATAGTACATGTCACTGCAGAAAGATAGTGCCAGCAAGATACCGTACATGTCACTTGAGATAGAGAGTTCCAGCAAAGTACTGTACATGTCACTGGAGATAGAGAGTGCCAGCAATGTACCGTACATGTCACTGGTGATAGAGAGTGTCAGCAAGATACTGTACATGTCACTGGAGAGTGCGAGCAAGGTACTATACATGTCACTAGAGATAGAGAGTGCCAGAAAGGTATTGTACATGTCACTGGAGATAGATTGTCTGTAAGACACCGTACATGTTACTGGTAGAGAGAGTGTCAGCAAGGTATCGCACATGTCACTGGAGATAGAGAGTTCCAGCAAGGCACCGTACATGTTACTGGTGATCGAGAGTGTCAGCAAGATACTGTACATGTTACTGGTGATAGAGAGTGTCAGTAAGATACTGTACATGTTACTGGTGATAGAGTGTGTCAGCAATGTACCGTACATGTTACTGGTGATCGAGAGTGTCAGCAAGATACTGTACATGTTACTGGTGATAGAGAGTGTCAGTAAGATACTGTACATGTTACTGGTGATAGAGTGTGTCAGCAAGATACCATACATGTTACTGGTGATAGAGAGTGCCAGCAAGATACTGCACATGTCACAGGTGATAGAGAGTGTCAGCAAGATACCGTACATGTTACTGGAGATGGAGTGTCAGTAAGGTACCGTACATGTCACTGGAGATAGATAGTGCCAGCAAGATACCGTACATGTCACTGGAGATAGAGCGTGTCAGCAAGATATTGTACATGTTACTGGTGATAGAGAGTGTCAGCAAGATACCGGACATGTCATTGGAGATAGAGAGTGCCAGCAAGTTATCGTACATGTCACTGGAGAGTGCCAGCAAGATACCGTACATGTCACTGGAGATATAGAGTGCCAGCAAGATACCGTACATGTCACCAGAGATAGAGAGTGCAAGCAAGATACCGTACATGTCACTGGAGAGTGCCAGCATGATACTGTACATGTCACTGGGGGTAGAGAGTGCCACCAAGACATAGTACATGTCACTGGAGATAGAGAGTGCCAGCAAGATACCGTACATGTTCCTGGTGATAGAGGGTGGCAGAAAGGTACCGTACATGTCACTGGAGATTGAGAGTGCCAGCAAGATACCGTACATGTCACTGGAGAGTGCGAGCAAGGTACTATACATGTCACTAGAGATAGAGAGTGCCAGCAAGGTATCGTACATGTCACTGGAGATAGATTGTCTGTAAGATACCGTACATGTTACTGGTGATAGAGAGTGTCAGCAAGGTATCGCACATGTCACTGGAGATAGATTGTCTGTAAGATACCGTACATGTTACTGGTGATAGAGAGTTTCAGCAAGGTATCGCACATGTCACTGGAGATAGAGAGTGCCAGCAAGATACTGTACATGTCACTGGAGGGGGCCAGCAAGATACCGTACATGTCACTGGAGATAGAGAGTGTCAGCAAGATACCTTACATGTTACTGGTGATAGAGAGTGTCAGTAAGATATCGTACATGTCACTGGTGATAGAGAGTGTCAGCAACATACCGTACATGTTACTGGAGATAGATAGTGACAGTAAGATACCGTACATGTTACTGGTGATAGAGAGTGTCAGCAAGATACCATACATGTTACTGGTGATAGAGAGTGTCAGTAAGATACCGTACATGTCACTGGTGATAGAGAGTGTCAGCAAGATACCGTACATGTTACTGGAGATAGAGAGTGACAGTAAGATACCGTACATGTCACTGGTGATAGAGAGTGTCAGCAAGATACTGTACATGTTACTGGAGATAGAGAGTGACAGTAAGATACCGTACATGTCACTGGGGGTAGAGAGTGCCTGCAAGGTACCGTACATGTCACTGGAGATAGAGAGTGACAGTAAGATACTGTACATGTTACTGGTGATAGAGAGTGTCAGTAAGATACCGAACATGTCACTGGAGATAGAGAGTGCAAGCAAGATATCGTACATGTCACTGGAGATAGAGAGTGCCAGCAAGGTACTGTACATGTCACTAGAGTGTGCCAACAAGATACCGTACATGTCACTGGAGATAGAGAGTGTCAGCAAGATACTGTACATGTTACTGGTGATAGAGAGTGCCAGCAAGATACCGTACATGTCACTGGAGATATAGAGTGCCAGCAAGATACCGTACATGTTACTGGAGTTAGAGAGTGCAAGCAAGATACCGTACATGCCACTGGCGATATAGAGTGCCAGCAAGATACCGTACATGTCACTGGAGAGTGCCAGCAAGGCACTGTGCATGTCACTGGTGATAGACAGTGTCAGTAAGATACCGTACATGTCACTGGGGGTAGAGAGTGCCAGCAAGACATAGTACATGTCACTGCAGATAGATAGTGCCAGCAAGATACCGTACATGTCACTTGAGATAGAGAGTTCCAGCAAAGTACTGTACATGTCACTGGAGATAGAGAGTGCCAGCAATGTACCGTACATGTCACTGGTGATAGAGAGTGTCAGCAAGATACTATACATGTCACTGGAGAGTGCGAGCAAGGTACTATACATGTCACTAGGGATAGAGAGTGCCAGAAAGGTATTGTACATGTCACTGGAGATAGATTGTCTGTAAGACACCGTACATGTTACTGGTAGAGAGAGTGTCAGCAAGGTATCGCACATGTCACTGGAGATAGAGAGTTCCAGCAAGGCACCGTACATGTTACTGGTGATCGAGAGTGTCAGCAAGATACTGTACATGTTACTGGTGATAGAGAGTGTCAGTAAGATACTGTACATGTTACTGGTGATAGAGTGTGTCAGCAAGATACCATACATGTTACTGGTGATAGAGAGTGCCAGCAAGATACTGCACATGTCACAGGTGATAGAGAGTGTCAGCAAGATACCGTACATGTTACTGGAGATGGAGTGTCAGTAAGGTACCGTACATGTCACTGGAGATAGATAGTGCCAGCAAGATACCGTACATGTCACTGGAGATAGAGCGTGTCAGCAAGATATTGTACATGTTACTGGTGATAGAGAGTGTCAGCAAGATACCGGACATGTCATTGGAGATAGAGAGTGCCAGCAAGATATCGTACATGTCACTGGAGAGTGCCAGCAAGATACCGTACATGTCACTGGAGATATAGAGTGCCAGCAAGATACCGTACATGTCACCAGAGATAGAGAGTGCAAGCAAGATACCGTACATGTCACTGGAGAGTGCCAGCAAGACACTGTACATGCCACTGGTGGTAGAGAGTGCCACCAAGACATAGTACATGTCACTGGAGATAGAGAGTGCCAGCAAGATACCGTACATGTTCCTGGTGATAGAGGGTGGCAGAAAGGTACCGTACATGTCAGTGGAGATAGAGAGTGTCAGAAAGATACCGTACATGTTACTGGAGATAGAGAGTGCCAGCAAGGTACCGTACATGTCACTGGAGATTGAGAGTGCCAGCAAGATACCGTACATGTCACTGGAGAGTGCGAGCAAGGTACTATACATGTCACTAGAGATAGAGAGTGCCAGCAAGGTATCGTACATGTCACTGGAGATAGATTGTCTGTAAGATACCGTACATGTTACTGGTGATAGAGAGTGTCAGCAAGGTATCGCACATGTCACTGGAGATAGATTGTCTGTAAGATACCGTACATGTTACTGGTGATAGAGAGTTTCAGCAAGGTATCGCACATGTCACTGGAGATAGAGAGTGCCAGCAAGGTACTGTACATGTCACTGGGAATAGAGAGTGCCAGCAAGATACCATACATGTTACTGGAGATAGAGAGTGACAGTAAGATACCGTACATGTTACTGGTGGTAGAGAGTGTCAGCAAGTTACCGTACATGATACTGGAGATAGAGAGTGACAGTAAGATACCGTACATGGTACTGGTGACAGAGAGTGTCAGTAATATACCGTACATGTTACTGAAGATAGAGAGTGTCAGCAAGATACTGTACATGTCACTGGAGATAGAGAGTGCAAGCAAGATACCGTACATGTCACAGCAGAGTGCCAGCAATGTACTGTGCATGTTACTGGTGATAGAGAGTGTCAGAAAGATACCGTACATGTCACTGGAGATAGAGAGTGTCAGAAAGATACCGTACATGTCACTGGAGATAGAGAGTGACAGTAAGATACCGTATATGTTCCTGGTGATAGAGAGTGTCAGAAAGATACCGTACATGTCACTGGAGATAGAGAGTGCCAGCAAGGTATCGTACATGTCACTGGAGATAGAGAGTGTCTGCAAGATACCGTACATGTCACTGGTGATAGAGAGTGCCAGCAAGGTATCGTACATGTCACTGGAGATAGAGAGTGTCAGCAAGATATCGTACATGTTACTGGAGATAGAGAGTGTCTGCAAGATACCGTACATGTCACTGGAGATAGAGAGTGCCAGCAAGGTACTGTACATGTCACTGGGAATAGAGAGTGCCAGCAAGGTACCGTACATGTTACTGGAGATAGAGAGTGCTAGCAAGGTACCATACATGTTACTGGTGATAGAGAGTGCCAGCAAGGTACTGTACATGTCACTGGGAATAGAGAGTGCCAGCAAGGTACCGTACATGTTACTGGAGATAGAGAGTGCTAGCAAGGTACCTTACATGTTACTGGTGATAGAGAGTGCCAGCAAGATACCGTACATGTCACTGGAGATAGAGAGTGTCAGCAAGATTTTGTACATGTTACTGGTGATAGAGAGTGCCAGCAAGATACCGTACATGTCACTGGAGATATAGAGTGCCAGCAAGATACCGTACATGTTACTGGAGTTAGAGAGTGCAAGCAAGATACCGTACATGCCACTGGCGATATAGAGTGCCAGCAAGATACCGTACATGTCACTGGAGCGTGCCAGCAAGGCACTGTGCATGTTAGCATATATGTTGCTCAAAGTGGCAAGTGCCAGCAAGGTTCTTTAAATGGCATGGGATGTGGCGAGTTCCTGCAATGTAATTGAAATGTCTGTAGATTTGGCGAGTGTTAGCATGGTACTATAACAGTCACATTCAACAATACTGGAGGCAGTTTCAATATGAAAGATACTATTTTCATCTAAAATATATTATTTATTTGGGGTTTATTTGTTGCTAATGGCAACAAAATTATAAATATTCAACAATACTATCCCATGATTCTAGAAAACAAGTCTAAATGTTACCTCCTTACACCACTTTTTGCTGAAAAGAGTTTTAGTGTTAAAATGAGGGCGGCAGATTGACATCTAAAGTATTATCTTTGTAGGGGGTTTCTTTATGCTGTTCGCAACGAAACCATATTAACGTACAGAACAAGATTCAGCAAGTTACTTTATTATTACTTATGATGTGAATGCATTCCGTATTTATTCAATGGCAAAGAACAAAACATACAGCACTAAAAGGCAGAAAGCTTAAGGGAAACAAACAGGAAAACAGAACTGTGGCAAAGCATTAAAGAACAAAAGAAAACCGTGATACTAACACTAATACAAGATAAAAAACGAACTGGTAGGACCACAAGAAAAAAATGGGTGGGTTGGAGGGTGAAAATAACCCTAGGAGAAATAACTGGGCACGATCAGCGTGCGATGTTAACAGTACATGTAAACAGTACGAAGCGAATGAGCTACAATACCATGCGCAGTGGAAAAATGAAACATACGAACGAAGCGTATGTAAATGAAAAGTATGCAAATGAACAATTTCGAACTGCTTACAAAAATACAACAATTACAATGGTCTATCCTTATTTTTGGAATACGTTAGCCCTGTTTCACGACAAGGTTATGGTATATTGCGATGTTATAATATCGTAACACGATATTACTCTACTCTGTTGCATACGCCCTCAGCGGCACCAGTTAAATGTTTAACTTGTGACACTGGAGGCAAGTAGCTGTATCTTCTTAATTAAATAGTGGCGAAACATTTGTTTTTTATTTGAAACAATTATGACACCAACATTAGACTCTTCACTAATTACGAACTAATTCTTTTGTATCTGAACAAATAAATAAATAAAGTGTCCATCCCTGATTTTATACACTTATACATGCTTTGTGTACACTTTGTTCTAACTATTATGGACTTTATGTATTGCTCGAATGTAATATTTATTACTACTTAATAATCAACAGTTAGTTCCGTACGGTGATGTATATATGACAAAAATACGGACCACGTATTAACACGTATTTATCTCTATATGTTCAGTTACATCAATTTCTGATTGTAAGGTCGGCCATTGAGATGTTCGTTCTTATAGTCAAGTCAAAAAAAGAATAAAAGTGGTCAACCCAGCATTAATTGCATCAGAAACGATTCCGCTTGTATGGAATAGCTATATAAACAGATAACTGCCTCATTTGCATAAATTTGCATAGGACACATAAACCCATATCCCAGGACACATAGTAAGTTAATGTATATCCCCATGTTTTTAAGCTCAAGGAAAATAATTAGCAACATTCAGGTTTTTCATCATACCTAATTTGAATTGATTTGTAGATAATTTATTCAAAATGGATGCCATGTATCCTGTCTATGCTTCCATGCCAGAATATGTACAAAGCTGGTCATTAAAACTATTACTTATGAGATTACATGAAAAGAAGAGCACATGGGTTTGACACAAATGGTGTTAGCTCAGTCAGGGATTTGAGTCTGATCAAAACACAGAAATATACCTTTTTACACAAACAAAAATGTGCTGAATATTACAGTTATAATTCATATTAAAAAGTTGAATAAACTTTGTTAGTACCTTGAGCATTTAGAATTCCACAAAGACTGAACAAGTACTATCAAGCATGCAGCATAAACATTATAACTCATAATCACATTTCTCAGAAGTTTCAACACACTGATGATAGACCATCAAAGAAACCCAAACTTGGAGCTAGGCTATGGGATTAGTTCCAGTCAGGTGCATGCATGAGGGTTGTTGAATACTTAGACGAGAAACAGACCACTATAAATGTCCTTGAGTACCTTTGTTATCATGTCAAGTAAACAATGCATAACTTATTCCCTCGTCCTCGACACCGTGCGAAGAGGGAGATGGTATAAATATGTTATTTGACGTTGGTATGGAACTGGATTTACCGGTATAAACTTTCAATGGGTTTCATATCCACAGATACGTAGAATATATGGCGGCCATATAGCTTGCCTGTTAGGGTGTTTATACAGAGGCGATGATACGAACTTTTGCATGCACAATTCAGTTCATTGTTTTGAGTGAGTGATGAATATTGGCTCACCATTAAATAAAATCAACCAGTTCTACAAGCGACGCGTGGCTTTTGTGACGTAAACAGGTGTAAATACAGAGGGGCTGTGTTATGGAAAATTGTCTAAGCAATACGTCATGGCGTCGATATTGTTTTAAACCATTTTTAATAAAAAGATATGTATTCGATTTTGTTTACACAGCCAACTCTATTAATCTCTTGATCCACATTGCTTACAGGCCTTGCTCACTGACATACAATGAATGGATTACGAACGACTTTCGGCATAGCGCACACAACGTACATCGCAATAGTAATATTCTGTATAATTTGCTGATTTGGTGAAACACAAACGATCTTTATCCATAAATAAAATATAACTTTAATGAAATTAATCACAGAATATATTATTGTGCTAGGTTTACTCTATTGTTATTTATTTTACGCATTGGTAATGTGACAGTGTTAACCTTGGAAGTTTGTATGAATGAAGCAACATTCCTCGTATTGTCAGTTGAAGGCATCGTGATATGCATACAAAGCTTGAATTTCACATATACTTTAAGGTAATACTTTCGTCATAATAATACAAATATTTGCCAGATTTTTCCATTGTATTCATATTTTGTTACATAATCATTTTCTTTACTTTTTGAAAATAATTATGTATAACCACTGTTGTGGCACAAACTCAAATATTACCATAAAGTGTGTCGGCAATGTGGACAACACCGTAATTCAATACTAAGCTCAATACTTCACAATTTGGTTAACTCGCTACGTGTTTTACCTCTACATATCAAACCAACTGCTACATTGTCGTATATTTGATTTGTGTCTTTGTGTTTTTTAACCCCGTCGGCATGTCTATGAATGGTGTTTTTGTTTACAGACGAGATTATAATATATTATATTATTCTATGTGTGTGATTGAATGTATACTTTCACATATGATGTTGTTGTATTTGGCATCGGCTGTGAGAAATCGTAATCTGTTTGTTAGTTACTCAGTATCAGATCTGAAATTTAGAACCTCCTGGATTTTGAGGGGCAAATTTTGCGGACACAAAGGGTTTCAACTTGATTTGGGTGCCCCAACATTTTTTTCGAGTTTGCGGCCGCCTCTCTGCCTCCCAAGTGCCGCCGCCACTTTGTAAGAGAAAGTCCATATGTGATAAATTTCAAATTTGTTAATTTAGTGATGTTTCGTTTTCATAGGGTATTTGTAATTGGGGAAATCGGTAATTTGCAGAAGATCCAAGATAACATATACTGCATTGCATAATTAAAATATGGCTAAACTGTAACACACATATCTAATATATTTATTAACGTCTATGGTCTGTCATTTTGATTATTAGAATAAATATTATAGTGTTATTTCACCAATAATATTTGACCCAAGTTTCAAATAATATGAAGGTGCTGAGCAAAATGATCTAGGGCAGATGTCACGACAGTCAGAAAGGAGTATGTGATTTGCATAAAGCCAATATGGCTGCCAATGCGTTATTATACATACTATTGGCTATTTTCAAATTATACTAGGTTGTTTTGTGACACTACACAAGTTCAACGCACTTATAACTGATTCATGTGCATATTTTCAATATGGCTACACAATAGAAATATAGACATTGATGATGTATTGTTTGTGATGAGAGGGTCAATTGTCTTTGGAGTCATCTTCCTCTTCTACGGCTTTATTCCCAGTTGCTGAGGTCGCCCGTGCGGATAATTCTTCTCCATTCGTTTCTATCAAGCGCATCTTTCTCCTGTTTTCCCGCCGCTTTCAGGTCGTCATCTATGCAATCCTGCCATCTTTTTGGTCTTTTTGGTCTTCATTTCTTCCTTTTTCCAACTACCATGTTACGCATTCTGTTTTCAACACATGTCTCTTTCTTTCTCACTACATGTCCAAGCCACCAGTCTCGTTTTTCTCAACTTATGTCCCAGTTCTGTAATTCCTAGTCTTCGCCCCACTTCCTCATTTTGGATTCTATTTAACCTAGTGTTTCCCAGGGAGAATCTCAACATCTTCATTTCTGCCACCTCCATCTTTCTCTCCTGTGCCTTTGTCACTGTCACTGCCTCCACTCCATACAACATCACTGGTATCACTATTACCTTGTGCAACCTTCCTTTCAACTTTTCTGGCACTTTCCTGTCACACATGACCCCTGTAATTTTCTTCCAGGTGCTCCAGCCAGCCTGCACTCTCTTCACTACCTCCTTCTCTGATCCTCCATTCTTCTGTACTGACAATCCCAGATACTCTTCCACCCGGTTCAGTTCCTTTTCCTGCATTTTCACCGTACCTTCCTCCCCACGTCTCTATATGCACAAATATTCCGTCTTCTGCCTGCTCACTCTCATTTCTCCATCTTCCATTTCTCGTCTCCATATCTCTAACATATCATCCATCTCTTCTCTGTTGTCTTCACACAGGGCCACATCATCTGGATCCAGGTGCAGCCAACGATCAATAAATTTATTTTATAGGCCTTTTGAAGTATGCTAATTAGTATAAAGGAAAGATGGGAAATTAATAGCTGTTCATAAGCTACCCTCTACCTAAAAAAATGTCTTCCCCTTCTGCTGACCAAACTCATCTTTCCCCTGCCCTCATTAAAAAAAACACTTTTTTGCTTACTCTCCTACCGCCAACTTGGCTTTCTTGCCCTCCTGCTGACCAAATTCATCTTTCCCCTCCTCATTAAAAAGCGCCTTTTCCCCTACTCTTCTCTCGTTGTGTTGCCTTCCCTGGGGAGCATGCTGTTCTTTCCCCCACTGCCTTGGTGCAGGCCAACAGTCACATTGAAATCCCTTGTATCGCTTGCCGCACAACTAACCTTCGTTTTGCTGTCCTCATACATGTCCTGTACTAATCTGATGTACTTTTCGTCCACTTTCTTCAATCCAAAACAATCCAACTCCTTTTCCCCTGGAACCCGGTTATATGCCTTTTCCAGGTCAACAAACGCACAGTGTAGATTTCTCTGACCTTCCCTGTATTTTCTCCAACTGGCGCAGTGCAAAAATAGCATCTGTTGTACTCCTTCCTGGCATAAGCCAAACTGCTGCTCTAATATCTTCACTTTCTTCCTTAGTCTTCTATCAATTATTCTTTCCCAAGGTTTCAGTGTGTGTGATCCCTCTATTATCATATTGTCATATGTAAATATGGCATTACGGTAGTATATATGTTTACGCAGTAAAATTATTGAGTTTTGGAAAGGAGAGATTAAAACAAAGTGAAAATTGGGTATGGAAGGAACAAAAACTGAGGTGTTTTCAAAATATAATTATTTAGGTGTAATATTCTCCAGCTCTGGTATATGGTACAAAGCACAAAACTATATTTCTGACCAGGCCAAGACAGCACTTTATAGTCTCCAGAAATTAGGTTCACTGGGTTAACAATAAATATCGCATTTGAAATTGTTTATTGTAAAATCCTCTCAATTCTCCTCTATGTCAGTGCAGTTTGGGGATACATACTTGCATAGATACTAAAAAGCACAAAATAAATTTTGCAAATTTAGCTAAATCCAAGATGGTGGACAAACCATGTGACCAATTTTTTTTAAAAAAGTTATATGTTCAAAATACAAGGTCTTTAACAAAAAATAACGTATACTTATTGTCGTTGGATTAACACCAAATTTTCACAGCTTTAAGGTGACAATGAGAGGAACTTGAATGTGTCCAGACAAACTATTTCATGGATTATTTACCAATGTGTTGTGGTTTGAGTTGGGGTCAATGCGACTAAAACAGAAATTAAAATTCAGCAGATCAGACACATTCAATTTACCAGACTATTGAACAACTAGGAAAAGTGAAAACAAAACTTATTATCACCAGCATAAATGCGTAATTATTTTTTTTACAAAAAAAGTAATTTTTCACTTTTGATTAAGTAGCGCACCGTAGAATGCAGATACGGGCATGGCAAACACACCTTTGAAAAGCTTGAAGTCTGGCGATTCCAAAAATATATAGTTTCCTGGGTCTATTTGTAGTCGTTTGGTCACAATTAGAAGATGAAAAAAGTATGCAAATAATAGTCCCGCTACCTTAATTCATTGTTAGTTGCATTATTTTCCAACTCATTTATTTCTGTATCTAATGAGCTGTCATTGCAGTACTTAACATTTTGATTTGAGAAATGTTTCACCCATTCTTCTACACAAATACTATTACTGATATCACTATTGGAGGGCAATGCACTATTAGTTTTTAACTCCTTGATTGTATTCCAAAATTCCTCAAGATAATTTTTCTCAACTTCTATAATTTTATTTAGAAGTTCCTCTTTATAATCCCTTTTTTTGCGTTTAACTAATTTTTTATAATCTTTCTTCAACTGGAAATATATATTTCTAACATAGGGTTCCCTGGGGTACTTAGTTAGAATCTTACCCATATCAATAACTTCACGTCTTAAAATATAACATGACTTGTCATACCACTTTTACATAGGGTATATAACAATGGAAACTTGTGAAATATGCCTGTCGACCTGAAGTCAGTTGAATAGCATTGTTTAGACTATCCATTGTTACATGTATTGTGACAGTAACAAGAAAAAACGTGAAACTAATTGTAAAAATGAAGTTGGACAATTTATTGAACAACAGGGTACGAAAGCGAAATACATACTGACCTGGGTTCTCGTGACAAGGACACGAACGACTTCCCAAGCTAATGTGATAGGTATTTTTGATGGTTAAAAACCTTTCACTTAGGTAACCGGGATTCGGTCGTTTCCACGCTAGGCTGACAAAAGACACACACAAGCTCTATTCATGTTCCACACGATTCTCTGCCAAGTCCCTGGTTTTCACCCGAGACAGCATTAAATCACTCTTTATTTCTTGTCACTCCTTAACCAATTACAATCAGTGTAAGAGACTCCAAGGCCTTGCCTTCCAACAAACAACCAATCACATGAAAGTTTTACACATCATAATCAATTAATTACTCGTCAAGCTGTCTAGAGAAAACATTTCTATATATTGTCAACACTAACTAATATTTATGGGGTAATAGTCTTGCACTAACATTCCACAAAGATACCACCTTAGTCAGAATCGCAAACAAAATTGGTTTAGGATTACAGCTACTGTATTGTATCTTAAAAACTGCAGGCTCATAAGATGTTTTTGGTTGATTTCGACTAGCTCACCATCTGGCCTTGTCATTAACCTTTATCAGTATATGTCATGGCAACCACTGTCAAACTGACTGAAATATAAATCATGACACTAAATTAGCATTATTTATTATGGGATGGGTAAATAACAACAAACTTGGCGGTTGCCTTGTCTTGGCATTACTCGCGGTATCAATTTCATACGGTGGCCCATATATACAATTAGTCCGCTACATGAAAATCCGTCGGCTATTGAAAAATCGCTCTGCTACTTGAAAAAAAGTCGGTCGGCTACTTGAAAATTGCTCCGCTACATGAAAATCGGTCGGCTACATGAAAATCGGCCGGCTATATGAAAATCGGCCGGCTACATGAAAATCGGCCGGCTATATGAAAATCGGTCGGCTACATGAAAATCAGTCGGCTACATGAAAATCAGTCGGCTACATGAAAATCGGTCAGTTACTTGAAAATCGCGGTAACATAAATTATTAATTTTTTAAAGAAAACAAGCGGGAAACTATATGCACCCCAATGAGCTAAAGATGATGCATTTGTGTCTCGTATTGTTTAATTATTTTTAAATCTATATAACGGCATAGTGTAAAACTCGTATGTATATTTACTAAACGCTTGCTACACGTGACGTATAATGAAAAGTTTAAATTTAAATCGAGAGCAATGAATTGACATAATCACGTAGCTCTTTAACCGAACTTTGCGAAGAAATACTACGCGTGATAATTTAAGCATGTTTTGCAATACCTTGCATACTAGTATATATTTTTCGCTGTTATTGTAATTAACATTATTGTTGTTTAGGAGTTAAAATGATATAGAAATCCATTTATGTATTATTATACACGTGTTCACGTGGTTTTGAATCGTCACCTGGTTTGTTTCTACTATTATAATACGATGTTGTACAACTTCATCTATCTAGTACTCAAATACCAATTTGATCTACGCACATATCCATTTTGGCAATTGAGATTCTGTCATCGTTTTTAATATCCAAAGTACTAGATTAGTTTTTGTCCATTCTTGAGTACTACAAATTATTATTATAGTTCATATAGAATTTTTTTTTTATACCACATAGTGTTAATTGGTAAATATTGCGTCATGTATCTACGACTCGTCTCAATTGGGCATGTTGTACCGGAGCACCGAGTTACTGACGTTGTAGCACATATTTTTATAGCTCCATTGGTAAGGCTCTTTTAAACAAATTTATATCTCGTCATAGATCATTTGAAGGTGATCAAATTATGATTGAGTGCACCTTATTATAGACCAAACATCAGCCATGATATGTGCATGGGCTTTATGAGCGAGATTTTTTCTTGTCGTTTTTCGTTTTCTTTTATATTTTAGAAATCATGTGTGCACGATATATTCACAACATGATGGTAGACCAAATTGTTGAAAATGCCTCATAGCATGTAGGTAAGCTTTGTTTGTCGCGCCAAAATTGCACACATTTCAATTATTTTAGATAACATATTGTTTGTTTGTGCAATTAGTTTGGTTGACCGTTCTATCACCTTAGCTTTGACAATCACACCGATTTTTTAAATAAGTCATAAACATTAGTGTGCCCGATTTACAACCCGTAGTTGCGAATCATGTGATATGACGGTCGGCAAGGGCTATTTTCGTAAGCTGTAATCAATTGTTTTTATTTTTCGTAATAATGTAATTTAAACAAATAAAAAAACGTAATTTCGTAGACATGAGCAAGGTGTAAAACGTAATCAGCTATTCTATTCTTCCGTAATTCGTACACAAATCTTATTTTTTGTAAGTGTATAAACCATTTTCCGCATTAAATGTCGTAATTCGTACGAAATTACAAATTTGCAATTCCTCATTTGAAGCCCGGTGTCATGCGAAGAATTTTCCGTGCACTAAAACTTCCGGGTGAGGTCGTTGCACAAGCGCAATGATGCAGTTCTTGAATTTTCTTCGCGGTGTAGTGGATTCTCGTAAATAATGTGCATTGTTCAATGAAAATAAACGTTCTGCTGTTGATGCATCGACGGCAGATGGCTAAGTTGTATATCTCGAGTGTAGGTAGTTTCGGACACACACGTGTTTCATATCTTGTTGATTGAATCCTTGAAGTTCTATATATTTAGTAATCTAAAATCTAAATAAATGTATATAACTGCAAAGACTGTGTTTGAAACTATTTCCGGGATGGCGAATTGTGGCCGACTCCCGCCCACCGTATAGTTCATACATATTACAATAATTACTAGTATTTTATTGAAATTATCTGTTGGTTGAAGTCAATGAATTTTCTGAAATACTGATACCAAAGGTACAATCGCAGAAACTATCAGTAAATACAAATAGTACAATTATAAACAAAATACAACAACCTAGCGAGCACCTCTGCTTGTGTAAACACCAGATGTGTTATTTACTTAAGGATTATAAATGATTAATATTATTTTGCCTGGCGTTGTACATAATACGTGTCGCATTGTTTTGTAACTCAACTTTTCTATTGTTTTACTAAAATAAAATGTGAACAAGTTTTCTCTTCTAGTTCCCTTTTATTGATGATTCTACATACATGTCAAGCATGACCCCGTATAATTTTATTTTTCCAAACATGAAAAAATAATTGCAAAGAATTGAGAATAGTCGATATCGTCACAAAAAGAACATATCTAATTGAGATTAACCCAAGATACCTACATAACATGTATCAAATGAATTGAGCTGGTAGTTTTCAAGAAGTCGTCGGAAATAGCAGTTTTGACATAAATGACCCAAAATATTAAAAAAAATACAATATTGACACAAAATCTGAAAGAGACCCATTCAAGGTAGTAGTATATTGAACATCAAAACACTCAGGCTGCTGGTTTTCAAGACGAAGATGCAAATGCAATTGTTGAAGGACAAACGACAGTTAATCAGTAATAAAATCAGCTCCGTTGCTGTGTCATCTTCGATGGCAGCGGAGCTAAAAATTATTAGTATTCAAGTCGCAAATACAAAACTTGTTATAATTTAGAGTTATTTCGTCAATAACATAATGAAATTAAACAATTGTTAAGTTCAAGAGCTAATCCTTACAACAGACAATGATGATCATTGTTTCGCCTCGTATAGTATATTTCTGATGTTTTGTCTGGCATCAGATTTGTATTTGTCACTATAATATTATTTTAATAACTTGTCAAAAGATCTATTTATTACCTCTGATCATTATTTTATACGACTATAGAATTTAAACAACTCACTGTAGTTTGTTTAGTGTTGAATTATTATTATTATTATTATTATTATTTAATTTGTATGCTCATTTGCCAAAACAATGAGCGATTTAGCGTGACGTTCGAAGTTAACACGATGTTCTAAATATTCTGACTTTTACATGTACGCAATGTTATCTACACTTTATTTAATGCGGTGTGCAAGTGTCCTCGTCAAGCATTGTTCTTAGTAGAACACCGGAAAATATATCACACCGGAACTAATATCGCACGTTAACGTTCGACATTAATTCCTGGCCTAATTCGCACATATGCGTCACACAAACCCATGAGATTTGTCACAGCAGAACGCATTCACCGGAGGTTATTCTATGTGTGATATTCTTTGGCTCTTAAATCAAATATATTAAAATAACTGTAAAATGTAATTACTAATTTGTTTTATCTGTGTAAAGTGTAAAAACCCATTTATACTATACATGGAATTTTCATTTTATTTCTTGTGAAAACGTAAAATGCCTTTTTAATTTTCTGTAACCTGTATCAGCTATCTCCCTCGCCCACCCTCTGATATATGTTAACAGCAAGACGCTCGTTTTATAGGTGAATAAAAGCCAAACTTAGTAGTAGTAAAGCCATGAAACTGATTTGTAGTGATGTAAACGTGATACACGGTACAGTAGATTTTGGTAACGAGTCGTAACAATTTGTGGTTGTATAGGATTAGAATGGCGCACTGACTTGTAAGTTGTTTACATTCAAAGCCTAGAGTCAGCATGCCAATACATTCAACACATGCAAATGCGATGTTTCAAGTATACAGATTGGTTGACTTCATTTTATTTAACAAACAGATGAATACGTTGTTTACCTGACTTCGTAAGCATACACAAGCAATGGTATACCTTGCATGCTGCATCTTCCGGGTCATACCTGCAGGTCGAAGGTTACCTCGCAACATATACGCGATTTTCTAGATAGAGAAGCAATTTTCATATAGCGGCGCGATTTTCAAGTAGCCGACCGATTTTTTCAAGTAGCGGAGCGATTTTCATGTAGCAGAGCAGTTTTCAAGTAGCCGATCAATTTTCAAGTAGCCGACCGATTTTCAATGTAGCCGATCAATTTTTTTCAAGTAGCCGAGCAATTTTCAAGTAGCCGAACGATTTTTTTTCAAGTAGCGGAGCGATTTTCATGTAACGGAGCAGTTTTCAAGTAGCCGAGCAATTGTTGTGTAGCGGAGCAATTTTCAAGTAGCCGACTGACTTTCATGTAGCGGACCAATTGTATATATGGGCCACCGTAATTTCAAGTTGTACTCATGTTTTTCTCAACATTTGCATAATTTCAAGGTAAATAAATACTGATCTTCCATTATAGATAGAATGTAATGTGTTTTTGTTTGTGATAAAAATAATTGATCGGTGATTCACTGTCCGAATGACTTGCACGTCTTCAGGCCACAATGGCAGCTTAGTAGTTTTGCATTCCATTGCAGTGTCGTGTCGTTTGGCACATCTTTCCAAATTATTCCCATAGTTTTTAAATGTTTAAACTAAAAATATGATGTAGTAGTGTTTTTAACACCTCAGATTTTTAATTATTATTTTTTCCATTGTTCTCAAACCATCGGTACGATATGTTGACTCAATTACTGTTTTAAAATGCCGATACAAGACCACATGTTCAAGGCATCATTATCGTTAGTTGAATAGCATGGAATTTTTCACAATTTATAAAGATTCATCTTTAGAAATATTGATAAATTCAAAATGGCAGTTAAAAATAGATAACCCGATAAGAATTTGCAATATATGCCAGGATCTAGCGACTTTTAAACAAAAAAGTTGATGAGTAGGATGCAACATAAATATGCAAGTCACAGGTCAGAACCACAATACCATATATTGTTGTCACGTGATCAGAAGTAAACAATTTTCCCATGAATTGTGCTGCTGCTATGTTGATTATTTTCATTAGAAAGATCTGGAAGAGCAACGCGAACGACATTTGAAGTAGAAACCATTTTACAGAAGAGTCACTGATCCATTGAAGTTGCGTCGCGTCGGAGATTACACTCGCCGGATTAAAAAAAAAAAAGTCGCGCGCAGCATTTCTTGTTTATTAATGCATCTCATGAATAAATTAAATGCCCATCGGCTTTACTGTTGTGCTTATGCCACAGTCCCGGCGCGTTTCAACCCTTGGGATATTTTACTATAATAGGGCGTGTCTACATCGCGCGTTAAAATTTGCATATAACATTAGCGCGTAACTAAGTTGTGATCAAGGAAAGAGTGATATAAACAAGGGGAGTAAAAGACCGGGAGGGGGTAAAAGAAAAGTTATATAACAATTTATTATTACACATCTAAACTTACAAATGCAAATTTTAACATACACATATATATCTTAGCTTACAAATGCATATCTTAACTTACAAACTTCATATCCCAATTTACAAACTTCATATCCTAATTTACAAACCTAATATCTTAACTTACAAACTTAATATCTTAACTTACAAACTTAATATCTTAACTTACAAACTTAATATCTTAACTTACAAACTTAATATCTTAACTTACAAATACATATCTTAACTTACAAACTTATATCTTAATTTTGGCGTTAAATACGCTCCATAGTTGGGGGCAATGCGACTAAAACAGAAATTAAAATTCAGGACACTACTTTTCAAAACGCGTTGCTTGAATAAAACTGACCAGACACATTCAATTTACCAGACTATTGAACAACTAGGAAAAGTGAAAAAAAAAAACTTCTTATCACCAGCATAAATGCGTAATTATTTTTTTTTACAAAAAAAGTAATTTTTCACTTTTGATTAAGTAACGCATGGCAAACACACTTTTGAAAAGCTTGAAGTCTTGCGATTCCAAAAATATATACTTTCCTGGATCTTTTTGTAGTCATTTAGTCACAATCAGAAGATGAAAACAAGTATGCAAATAATAGTCCCGCTACCTTAAAAACCGGACCCCGTGTACGAAGTTTCCAAAAAGCATTCAGTCTTCAAAAGTCAGCACAATTTCTGCTCTAATATAATTATTATTTCCGACAGTTTTGCGATTGTATTTTCTAGATTCTTTGATTGAACGCACCATTTACCATTCATTCAAAATTCAAAATTGCGTAAGTGTTAAATATCTAGTGCTAGCACGGTTTCTAGTAACCGTACTGCTACGACTATGTGTAGTTCACCCACAGTGACTGTACCTCTATCATAGAGTGATAGAAGGTACTTCACCTTACTTTAGCGTCCGTGAGCAATGAGATTTGAGAGAAGTCACAAACGAAACGGTACGATCCTCACTGGTGTTAATCTACAACTCAGACAACTAACAAACTTTATTAGTTATCTGAGTCTACAAGCATAAGAAAATGCTCATTTAATTCTCAGACAACTAACAACAACTAACGACTTGATCGCAATGCTACTGAAAAAAACGCATCATGTCAAGAGAAGCGCAATTTTCTTACTTTATTCGTCGGTGGTGGCGCTGTTAAATATTTCTCTCACCGCTCATCTGTACAAATTTATTTATGAAATGAGTGTAATTTGTTATGCAATATTTTCGATGTGTGTTTCTTTTTTTGCCGTAGGGGTAATCGATCTATATGCATTTTATATAAATATTTGGTACAACAAATCAGTATGGAGCACATATTCATTTCAGTTGTTATATTTTTATCATCGTATTGCTGTGGTAAACTTTTTAACTACGTACATCATTGTGATGTCACAAAAAGTCTGTGACATAATATTCTACGTGACATACGTTCGTTGTCACGTTTTCGGAGAAGCGGCAACATTAAAACTACTTATAGGTAAGTTATGTGTTTTATTTATTTTTTTATTTTGTAACGCACCTGTCCCTCGTTAACTGTTTAATCATTTGTGAGAAATTGCCACCTCTTCTGTTTAAATATTGTACTCCAGGGGCACGACTCCATTCTCTTCACGGTTACTGAAAGAACCGTGTTCTCTTCGACTCCTTGACTGAGCACAGGTCGGCATACCATGCGTCGTAACGTCTGGATTCCGGCCTTGGATGATCACCACAGTACTATCCGCCGGTTTCTGCATAGTTTCATAGAGGGGCCGCTATATAAGCTAATTATTACGCTGAATGGCATTTCAATAACTGTATTTCTAAATTCATAAGCCAATTGCTCTAAATTACTAGTATTGAGTTACGAGGATATCTCGTAAAGTTCGCCCTCAGGCGGCAAGTGTGGGTTTAAATGTCCCACAATTCAGTATTCAAAATGGTAGGCCACTCACTAATTTAGTGAGTTGTTTTCTTGAAACTTCTCCGCCAAATAACGTTTTAAATGAATTTTTCCTTTATTGGAGCACTTCGTCATCAGCGGTAAGTTACAATGTCTATCGTGCATTCGAACTGTAGTAATGTTGGCGTCGGGAACTTCTGTTTTCAACGCACACGAGATATTCTGCGAGATGTATCGGTCGAGGGTTACTCATATCACACATAGGCCATTGATTTGTTTTCATCGGCATTTTGTATACAACATTTAAAGAACAGAAAGTTTTTTTTTTCTCGGGCGCGTATTTCATGAGTGATATCCATTGTTTCGTTTAAATAAGTTTAATTTTGTGAATCGCTGTTTCCTTTTGTTTTATACGCCACCGACTGGCGATGAGAAATAAATCGAATTGTGCAAAATTTATAACCATAACAAAACGATTGTTAACGGCGCTCACGGCGAATGTCTTTGTCAGTCTCGTGGATGATTCACCGCATAGGGTATCGGTTACTTCTGTTTGTCACTATATCAGATTATCAAATATCGATTAATATTTTCATTTTATTTATTAAATGAACAGAGAATGTGTCTGCTTGTGATTAAAAACACTACAACCTGACTTATTCTAAAGAACGCAGCGACCTTTAAAATACGTAGCGTCAATTGTTGACCTTCGCAATATGCGTTGTAAACATTAGTTATTATAACGTCTAGTGCCAAATCTGTCTCCTCATTCTTAGATCTAAAAAGATATACAACAAAATGTAGTTAAACGGCATAGATAAAACAATAGGCGTGACAATAACTGTGTTGAAAGAAACAAAGGGATTCTGTGTATGGTGGTACAGGTGTGCGAGTAACGGATAGTCACCATACATTACCAATTTGCCCCCCCCCCCCCTCCAAATTTTTTTAAATTAGTTCATTCATTTCAGACAAAGAACCTAAGTGTTTACTGTTCAATTTATTGTTGTATTTACGCCCGACAAGTAATTAGAAATGTAGTTGCCATTTTGGACAAAAAGTCCTAAGCAATTTGGATACCTAACAGAATCTCTCTTAAACAGTCAGAATTTATAGTTTCAGGGCATTAGTGAGGATATTTTTTTTTTTAAAAATCACAACAAACTTAGGAAAATTATTATTATTTTAACCTCTCAGAAAATAGTTTCAAAACCAAAAAAATACGATTTTGCAATTCACAGGTGACATCTCTCAAATGTGTTTTGTATGCGTTATCTCTAACAATCTGGCTATATTGATAGCCATGTATCAATCATACTTATATTCAGTTATTAGATTTTATGGCTCATTCGTATGACCTTCACCTGATTCCTGTATGGTGTTATTATTGTTATGATTTCGTTACAATTTTTTTGGAAGTAACATGGCAGCTTTCTAGTGGTGTGTGTAAATCTATCATGTCCTTGAGTAATGAATGAATGAATGAATTGCTCAAGGACTCGCATTCTATCAACCTCACATGCAAGTTTTTTTTGTAACAAACAGCTTGATAAAAAAATAAATTGTTCTGACTATTGTGGCACACCTTCTATTGCGTTTAGCTGAGAAAAACTGATCATTAGTGCAACAAACCCATTTAACTGTGCATGTTTATTTATTTCAATATATTGATTATCCATAAGGTTTTAATTTAACTATAATCCAGCTAATAATTAAGTTATAATATAAATACAGCTCCTACAACAAAAACTGGACTGGATTCAATAAATTTTTATTGTAACTTATATTATACCTTTGTTAAACCTTTTTCATTGTGACTGATGTTTCTACAGCCATAGTAAACAAGGTCAGGGTTTCAGTTGATCTGCATTATCTAAGGCAGGGTGATACTGATTCTGAGGAAACAAACTTTTTTTGGTGGCTACATTTATGTTAATGAACTCTTAAATGCAGGTGATTGTCGGCAAGGTAGTAATAGCGTTGATCATGATTATGAAATCGTACTAACAAAAATAAACTGATGTAATTGTAGAATGTCCTTTAGCTCATGAAACACATTATATACAGAAAGTCTGTTTCCTTCTATAGTACTGTACTCTTAGGCTAAAGTATGAAATGTATCAATATTATAAGTTTGTCAAGCTTATATTTATACACTGTGTCTGCTACATTACTATATGCGCATCGGCAAACTTTTATTATTAATTAGATGTGTTGTTTGTCATATTGGTGTCAGTAAATATTTAATGCAGGCGAGTATAGAAATAAAAGGAACACACAAAAGCGATCATGTCTTTCAAATTATTTATATAGTATCTACAATGTACAAGCTATTTTTGCAAAAGAAAATCCTGGATCATTGTCTCAATGCTTCTCAAGGATGTCATTGAAATGTTGTGTACAAGTACTAGTACCTGACTCATTTTCAGCCCCCACCTCCCCCACCCTCCACAATGATTTAATGATAACATTTCAGAAACCTTTGTAAAATGCATGTACATGTACGCATACATTTGCGATTGTTAATTAATCCTTTGCGTGCATGTATTCATGTATCTCAGACATACCTGGACTGATTACATTCAAACTTCCACATACATGTACATGTACATCATGCATTTTAGGATATGTATGTACATCCATTTGTTTTGCATTCCAATTCAAGATGGCCATTTGTGGCCTTTTTGATGCTAAAAATTCATCAAAATCAAGCATTTCTGCTATTTCGGAATTGGATGCAAGTCATGTATGGCCAAAATTATTCAAACTTGGTACGTACATTGGATGGTATGGGAGCCCCCAATGCATGTTTGTTTGTTTTTCAGATTTGGATTCAAAATGGTAGACTGGTGGCTATTTTGTTTTAACATTCTTTTGCAGAGCTCTATCTCTGACATTCTCTGACCAGTCACATTTAAACTTTATATGCATCTTGTCACATTTGTGCGTATTTTTTGTTTAGTGATCTGATTCAAGATGGCCAAATAGTGATTCTTTTAATGATAAAAAACATCACAATCAAGCAATTTTGGATCTGGATCATAGTCATGCTTTAACAGATTTTGTTATGGCACTTTGATGCTCTTCATTTTGTTTTCGAATGGCCGACTGATGGTCATTTTTTTTAGTGATTGAAGTTCTAGAAACATATCTCTGTCATGCTCTGTTTAATTCTTAGACTTCAACACTCACAGGGACTACTTGTATGAAATTGCAGTTACTGGTACCTTTATTATTGATAGAATGCAATTTGCAGTTGAAAGATCATTTGAAATACAAAATTTCCATTCAGATTTTTGTATCAAACATACTGATACATGACTTTTGAGTCGACTTATTTCTACATTCTATAATTCAAAGTGTTCCTTTTTTTTGTTAAAAAAACCTGCAAAAATGCAGAGAAATTTACCATACTTAGAAATGGAAACTATTTGCAGTTTTATTTTTTTAATTGTGGAAAAAGAATTTGTAACTCCTTACACTCTTATATGGGTCTGTTGTTGTATTGTTTGCTTTGATTAGTTTCCAGGTACAGAGCTATAAATATATACATGTACAGTGCATGCACTACTGAGTATACTGGTATTCCCAAAGTGTAACTCATTCCACTGTTATTGTTACATCAATCTGTTGTGGTTTTGTTTTTTTGTTTACTTCGATTGGTTTCCAAGTACAAATGGTATAAATAAATGTACTACATGTGGTACAGGTATACCTTAACTAATTCATTCCACTGTTTACATGGATCTGTTATTGTTGTTTTTATGTGTTCACTTAGATTGATTTCCAGGTATTTTTTGCTACCATTACCTTAAAAAAATCACCTGAATGTCCTTGAACCTGCCAGTAGTCAAATATTTATCTAGCAGTTCCAATTAGCCTTTCTGTATTTGTCTTAATTTCAAAATAGCATATTTTCTCCAAAAGTACAGCATCTTTAATAGGAGTGCACATATACATTGTAGTGATTGTATACATGATCGTTAACACATTATTCTGGCTTCTACATCCAAAACAATCATCATCGGCCTCATTCTTATCATGTCTTGAATTGTAGACGTTTATTCTACCAGTACAACATCTCGCAAATCCTATGGTTAATTGAACTTGAAACCAACTTTCTAACACAATTTCGTAACTGAATTAAGCATATTTGGTGTTTCCTGTAATGGTATAAAAAAGTTATTGGTAGGAAGGCAAGAATTTTTTTTCTATTATTTAGTTTACTCGACAGGTTGCACTTTTAGGTTTTTGTGAGAACATACATATAGTTATGGCTTAACTACAGATGTAAAAAATGATTTCTAAATACAACTATTTAATCTTTTCACCACCAAACTTTCTTGCCCAAATTTTTCTGCACTTTTCTTCCTATATTCTTCAATATTTATGGAAATGAAACCTAATATTTGAGCCAACAGACAAAATTTGAGTCATTTTTTAGTTTTTACTCAAACACTTTGGCTATTTTTGTCCCAATCTTTTGAAGGAAAGTGCAGTTTATAAACAAGCCTATTTTGTGAATTTGTGTGAAAACAGGGAACTGGTGACGAAAAAGTTAAAGTGTTAATTATTCACAACGTAGAAGGAAGTAAATTTCTACATGAACTAAAAAATAGAAATGACCAGAGCCTACATTAGTTGCGTTCACGCACAGCTCCTTAGCACGGGCTAAGAGGTCAAATTCCTTAGGCCGTGCTAAGAAAACGTGCGTGAACGCTTAGCACGGGCTAAGGAATGCTAAGTACGGGTTAAATCTGATCCGAATTTAAGACGTGGTCTAGACCTTAGCACGGGCTAACAAAGTATGCGCGAACGCTTAGCCCAGGGCTAAGCGCCCTCTGCGGCGACCTTTGGGTGTGAAAATTGTCCCATGTTCGTATAACGACACTATTCCACCAGTCATTACTCCGCGCTCACTTTCACACTAATCGGGTCACTGTAATAGAGCGTACAGCAGCTCCAATCGTAGACAAAATAAATTTGGTTCGCTGTCTACGACATGCATTAATAAAACGCTGTATTCTGTTACGCCCGTTGTATACTGTTTATGTGCATCCAAATAAGTTGGGTCCGTCTTCTCTCGCGTTCCTGTACACGTCGCTTCAAAATTAGAACGAAACATGCCAGCAGCAGAAATAGAACCTCGCGCGTGTCATCCATTTTTCGTTCGTAAATAACGGCTTACCAAAGGTCACCGACTAATGGCACCCCTTAGCCCGTGCTAACGACTGACCCTCCCTGTGCGTGGACGCAATTGGGTCTAGCCGAAATGCAAATATGCTAGATAAGCCTAAATCAGCTTAAATCTTAGCCCGTACTTCATGTAACGTGAACACAACTATTGTAATTTGCTTGTAAATAAATATTTGTTGGCTCATTAGCATATAATAACCCCCCCCCCAATCTTCCAATGGGTATGTACGGTTACTGAAAGCACAGAATTTATTCTATTTTGCCTTATCTATATCTGGCAGTGCCAAATCAAACAGGGTTTCTATGAATCCTTTAAAAAAAGTATATTTTTCAGTTTTTTAAGTCTTTAAAAGGTCTGGAATACACTGTTTTCTTGTGCTTGTGTTTTTTTTAGTTGTTAGGGGTCATTTCAGATATACAATGTACAACTAACTGTAGGTCATAAATGTCATGTGCTGTGAAACCTGTTGGAACACTGTCAGAGTCTGAATCAGTTGTAGGATCTTCATACTTTTTAATTTTTCGTCAATCCAAAATTCATTTTCAAGTTTATTATTTGCATGGATCATTAATAATAATAATTCACTGTATGCATGAGTATCATAAAATTAATAAATTATGAGCAAAAATATGTAATAGTGCATATACAAAAATGACATGGCTTTTCAAAAATATGCATTTATGGTAAAAGAATGAAAACACCCACCCACTCCCGGTATCGCTGTTCTATATTCATAGAAGACTAGCTGAAAAACAAATAATGCCCTAAGATATTATCTCCAATCCCAGTTAAACAAACAAGTCCATCTTCCAATGAGTTTCATTTTATTTATGATGCACTATCAGATGACCTACATGTATCTGTTCAACAGCTAAAAGTGACTTGTGGTTAGCTTATAGTCTGTAAACAGAATTTTATAGACAAACAAAATGTACAAGTCAAGGACTCTCGGTTATATATTCCCTGGAAAAATATTGTACAGGAATTCTTAACAAATGCAATCAGTATAAGGACAGTGTGTGTGGAGTAACTGAATTTATTTTTGATTTCATTTTCATTTATTGGCTAGCTGTGTATTGCTGCATAGTTTGCATGATATGATACATTGTAATGTGCATGTACATGTAGTATTCAGTTCCATGGCAAAGCGTGATTCTTCCTAACTGACATCAGTAATTTGTATGCCTTGTTTGTTACTGTTGTTGTCCTTGTCGTCTTTGGCATAAAACTATGGTTGATTTTTTAAAATAACTCAACACAAATCTTATTATTTTGGTGTAATTACTATGTATAATTTTCAAGATATTGCTTAAAATTTAATACAGATAAATTTAATACACATTTAGATATATATATTGCTGTACTATTTTGGAGCTTTTATACAACTCATGCTATATTATTCTATTAGGGATTAATACTGTACATCTCGTATTACTTGAGAAACATGAATTTTTACCTCATTTTTATTTTTAATTTTTTTGTTTAATTGTTCCCCTTGATTTTAGCGAGCATTTTACAAGCAAAATTTTGTTTCAAGATCATTGGCAATGAGTTTGCATCTACATGTATTCTGAATTAGTATTTGCAATTCAAGATTTCCAATGGGCAATGTTGTAATAGTTGCACTATATTTTAAAAATAGGTGACGTACTGTGGAATACTTTATTTTCGCTAGAATTAATTTTCGCTGAAAAGGCTTTTTGGGCATTTGCTATGGAATTTATTTTCACTGATTTTTGATGAGTTTCATGTGAAATATAGGAAAAAAAGTATATTCGCTGGATTTTATTTTCACGGAATCATCCTTTCAGCAAAAATAGCGAAAATAAATTCCAAGCAAAAATAAATTATTCTACAGTACAGTATACAATGTACATGTTATTTTATGGGACTTGGCAAGCTTCATATAAATCAAGCTTATTTTCTAGTGATACAATACAATTAAAAATATCTATTTTATATAGTTATTTGTGGTATATATTTTGTACGTGTACATTTGAAAATACCCTGTTATTGTTCTGTATTTGGAATTCACATTTCTTAATATCGTAATGATGCAGATAACATATCCATTACCATAATATTATGGTACACTGTAAATTATGCTAATTAATTCAATAGGAGTTTCATTTCATATATACGCATACATGTAGTAGTGGATAATTTGTATTTGCCTTAAAACACTTGTATACTTGTGTGTACATTGTGTATGATGGTCGAGAAATTTGTTGAGGTCAGATAAATTGAACTGTATCATAGGACTGAATGTCACTTGCATGTTACAGTGAACATCCTACTATTAGACTACGCAGACAAACAGAAACACATGAATAATCAGCCAATAAATGAAAACTAAATTTAGTTATCCCCACACACGCTTAATTAATGCTAATCAGTAATCATGTTCATTAAATATGCCTGTGCAATGATTCTCCAAGGGAAATACAATGTACATGTACAAAATGTAGAATATGAGGTTATTACGAGGATACCTCAAAGTATGCTCAAAGACAGTATAGTGGAAGTATCGACCGACGCGCAACGGAGGTCAATGCAGCGGTGTACTGTCATACTGAATTCCAAAAAGTTTAGAAAAGTATCTGTGAACTTATTTGTGTGGAGTCCAGTCAAACTCTGGCGGCAGCCATGTTTGTTTTTATAATTAGAGGCACTTACGCATGTAAACATTCCATATTTGGAATTTGCATTTCTTTATATGGTATAGTAAAATAAAAATATCGCAAAATTACGACACACTGTAACTTAATGCGTTATGGTGACAGATGTATAATAATTGTATTTATTTTTAAAGTTTCAGTACCCTGTTCTCCCCAAAATTACTGCCATTTTGTGCTATGGGAGATTAACCTCATCCTGTTTTGAAACTCGCACTGCACAGTAACTCAAATCTATCTTGCTTTGATCCTCAAGGGATGAGACGCTGAGTTGTTCGAATTACTGGCACCAAGTTATGAACATTGAGTTGCGAAAACGTTTACAAAAATCATTATGCCAATATTTTAGAAACCACACCCACTTTTGAGAAAACATGCCCAAATTGTAACTTATGTACAATGAACAGGGTGCCCAGGTTTCTTTGTGAAACTGGGCAAGTACATTAACAGGTGACTGTGTATTAATAGGTTATTTACAAAATGTGCAGGTTTTTCCCTGTGATACAACCACTTTACAAGTTTTGTGCTTTGTCTTAATTTTTTGTTTTTCTCATTCAAGTGCTCAGAATTCTCAGTAAAATTGAATACTCTCAGAATTTTTTTTTATTATTTTCATGCATTTTGTATTCTGTATAAATAATGATTCAAAATTTGTTTGGAATGAAAACACCATTTCTTGGTGAGTTTGTGAAAACACTGGATTAATTCATTTTGAGGTATCTTGCTGTTAGTATTAAATCGGACAATTTCTCAAGTTGTATGTCACATTGGACCACTATAATTGATTTTGTTCAATTGAATTGATTGTACTGTACTTATTTGCATGTTGTCTTAATAAATCAGCCTGCTAGTCAATGCTACTGTGCTTTGGAGCCTCGTTTCGAAAGATGGAAAAAACAGCATTTCTTACATCAGGATTTGACTAAGTTTTAAATGTGTTTGTCTTAAATGCCTGTATATTTACTATGGACTGTTAAAGAGCCTGTAAAATGTCTACCTACAATGTATACATTTATGTTCTGCCACAGTTGACTGTTTTCGACTTTTTCCCCAAGTGAAACTGTGCCACCAAACGTCAGACTAAAGGGGGAAGCCATAGAAGTGCCTTGCACTGAATACCATAAAAACTCATGTAGTTGTAAAAAATATTAGTGTGTGAATTACTAGTGTGCTAATCAAAATCCTGATTTTGTTGTCTGGGAATTGATAGATTATTTGAAGATCGATTAAATATGGAGTATTAATTCAAATGTTTGTCATTTCTGGGGTGCAGAATATTGTTGAACAATTAATCTTCTGGCGGCATTATACTGCTGACATATTCTACTACACAATCACAAATATACAATTGCTGCTTACTAAGTTATGTTGGCAAATGAAATTAAAAACAAAAAAAAAACCACCACCAACATCGCAAATGATATCAGTGAAAACAAGTAGTTGTGTTTCGTTGTAATCGTACATGTATATGGCAACAATGACCTAAAGTTTCACTTTTCAAAATGGGGGCCGTGCTCGCTTAAGGTCTAGAGGTCTCTCAATCTTGCGTGTTTTCTTGTGTTAATAGATTACAATCAAAGCATTGCCTCAAAGCAAATTCAATAATTATTATCACTGCCACACATCTGTAGTTGAGTTTATGTCGTTGGTAAATTGATTTAAGTGGAATTTTTAGTGGAATCGTCAAATGCATGCATGCATATGGAAGTACAGTACATTTGTACCTGCAATCACTGTGATCAAAACCAGGCTGTGGATGTTGTATTGTAGAACATAAAACAAACATTTAATTTCTCCTTCTTTTATTTCTCGTCATGAATGATTTTCACATTGATTCGTATGTATGAATCTGCCATTGTAAGCTATGATGACAGGTCACAAAATGAATATACAAGTTGTTACTGTATTAATAACACAGTGTAATACTTGTCATCCAAAACTTGTTTAAAGAATTTAGTATACATATACTTTAGATTATAAAAAGTTGATAGACAATAAACTTAACCATGGGCATTTTCCAGAACCATGTCACTGTCCCACTAATATGTCTACATTGTGCAGCAGTGTTCCTTGGTGACGTCACCAGAGCATTAGTTGTATAAAGACGAATGAGGAGTCTCATTGTGATAGTAAACAGCAAATTTAAAATTCTATTTTTTTGATTAAAATATTTATTTTGTGCTCAGATACTAGTATACAATGTACATGTATAAACAATGATTATTTTGCGAGAGGAGAGTTTTTGTGAATTCCAGGAGGGAAAAAAAAATACAAAATTTTGTAGCATTGAAGATTTTGTCTGGGTAATCACACTTACAGTCTCAAACCTCCTGAAATTATCAAGTCCTACTGATTACATGTATAAAGTACATTTTATAAAGCTATGAATGTTTTTTTTGTATAAAATATTGATAAATATTGATAAAACAATAAATTGAGTAAGATCTGTGTTGAGCATGAATCACGTGTGATTTAGAAAAAAACAGAGACTTATTGGTATTAGCAAAGGGCTTCTCTGGCCAACGAACATGTCTTAGGATTTTAATTTAATATAACAAGTCTTTTGTAGTGAATGTTCATAAAGAAATGTTCATGCCAAAGTGAAAATGTTAGTATTGCATGTACTATATATAAATCAGATTAAATTTGTTCATAAAAAAACAAAACTACAATTTTAGTAGTCAAGAGAAAATTAATTGTTTTTTTTTGTTTTTTTCATGAATAATTCCAAGGGGACCAATACCCCACCATATTGTCTGCAGTCCAAACTTTATTGTGGGCGATTTGTACATTATGTTGAATCCATACAAAAATCAGTTCTATCAGCTGTGTTTGGCCAAGTGACCTTTTACATATACTGGTATACATGTGTATGTGTGTACATGTATTTGTAATACCTGTATACCACAGTTAAATTCAATCAACATCATGCTGTTAAGATTTGTGATAACAACAGATATTATCTGCAATGTTCAATGTGTACTGCATGTATATTTTCAAATGTGTCTGTTCAGTTGATTTCTGATTAGCGCCCTGTAGTCATTGCATTCATGTTTGGTAAGTATCTCTATGGTTTTTGATGATAGACCATACCTTGTTGCCCATTCTATAAAAGGTTCAATTGACTGTACATGCTGCTGGTCTTGTTTGATGTCTGGTAAGCTTGCTGAAATGCTGGTTGTTGTGCTGATGGTTGTGGAGGTGTTTCAGACATCATGGAAATAAGAAATAATGCTATGCTCAGGTTGCGAATGAGTCTACTGATGAGAGCTAGCCTCTGTACTCTGCTTAGACTCAGACTAATAATACAACAGACTTGCAATGTAGCATTTTCTTTTGAAGTAATGCGTGGCACGTTTGTTTAGGTTATTAGTTCTTATCAAACTAACACAAAATAACGCGAGATCAATTCATATTACAACCAACTATCGCGATGCATCGCGAGACATAAACACAAAAGTGGCATAGACATATGTTGTCAGTGAACTTCGAAAATGGCATTTACGAAAAAATTTGGCGAATCTCGGGACGATAATTACGACTGGAAAGCTATTTCAGGAGAAGATTTTGATATAGATAATGACAATTTCTCTGAAGAACTTGGCAGTCCTAGATCAGGAACCCGGATCGACATACCCTGAGCGTTCTCGTGTTTTCATTCCTGAAATTAGGAATAAATATAAATATACTGGGTTATTTTTATACAAAACTATTATGAAAGTCAAACAAAATCAGTGAAACTCGAAATAGCAATACTGACACACAATAGACCATTGAAACAGTCACTGAACAACGCGTAGATCGCGTACTATGAAGTCGAACACGACAATAATGACACACCTCCTGTTTTTACCGTTAACCGGATTGGATTATGCTGAGAGATATCATGTACATGACACTATAGCTATCCCATGTTTCGGTACCCCAGAACACAAAAACAAAACGGGTAACACACAAAGTGATATGATCGCTCAAAACGCAGCGATATGCTAAATATCGTTTCAAAGTTGCTCATATATTATATATTCAAAAACTAATTGTTGGTCGATTCATAAAATTCTTACACAGAGGCAAAGGTCCAGAAATCGTCTCCCGTTGTTTTAAAAATGTCCGGATTCTTATTACGAAGAAATACACAATTTCCGAGAAGCGTGCAGAATATCCAGTGTTCGGTAAACTTTGATGGTGTCTATGCAAATGCTACCAAGCATGACTGGCACACATATCATATACAATTAAGCCGATTAACACCTTAAACAATAGGCGTTGCGAGTCTGTTGTATTACAAGTCTGAGGCTTAGATGGTATGCCTGCCCCAAAGGTATCATTTGCATAATAAAGGAGCTACTACTAATTTTAGAACATAGCTGTTGATAATCCTAAGACAAAGGCAATTGGTAAAACAAAAGGATGAGGTTGGGCTGGCTAAGGGAAGAGTAGGAAATCAAACGGGCGGTTCACCGCGGTAATTATCGCGGCTCTCCGCGGTACACCGGGGAGAGCCGCGGACTGCTTATAATTAGGGGTCTCTACCGCGGTGGCCACCGATACCGGTTGCAACCGCGGTCGTAGGAAAGGTGTGAAATACGTACTTAACAGTTTCCTTTGTGATTCCATGAGTCTTTGTTTCAAATAGCTGTTTTTAAATCGAGCAGGTTACGAGCATCGCTGGCATGGAAATACTAAGCATATACCGTAGTAATATTATCGGCCCACATATTTTATTAATATAAAAATCCATAAGTCCAATGCTGTATACGAATTGTTGTTGCGTGAAACAATGTTGTATTTTATGCATGTATTTATCACCAATTCCAAGAGTAAAAGTCGTAACTTTCGAAGGTACGAGTATTATGACTCGTCCATACATTTCACTTACGTTTGTTACACTTGAATAAAGTCTACCACATGAAAAGAATGTTATTTACGAAGTTTTAAATAGCCGAGCCTTCCTGATTCGAGCCTCTTGTTGATTTGACAAGGGTGGGTATCATTAATGTTTATTCTTTGCCTGTATCGCATTCCAGACAAAAAAGTTCAAGATCGGTAAACAAGAAATGACGAACTAAAATGTCCTCTGTGTTTCACGTGCGACATGATTATTAAAAAAAACAGAGTTAAGCGGTCTTGTACGTTCTATAAATCTAACCTTGCACACATAATCTTGTATTGACGTGTTTGTTTGTTTTTTTTGGTCAAAAACGACGTTGCCTTTCAGTTAACTCTTCGCGAGAGTTTTATAATACCGATTTTTTGAACAAATATTAAGTAACTATATCGTTTTGCGTCAAACTTGGTGGCCCGAATTTAAATGCCTCAGTGCGTGAACTCATTGAGGTCATTGCCCATTGCCGCACGTAATTCAAACACGTGGTTATTAGAGTTCAGTCGAAATGTACGTGAATAATGCGATCGAAGTGCGCTGCGAGTTTATTATAAAAAAAAAATAACATTACGCATGATATTGTATGTTATTGTATGGCTAATATTACATATTCACTTTATTTCGAATAAAATAATTCACCGATGAGTCACAAGTATTTAAAATATTTTCTCGACTTTCGTTAGACACCTGACTCCGGGACCTGACTATCTTTCTCAATGATTTACTAGTAAATGCGCCCATGTTTATATTTGCGTAATAATTACGAATGCAACGCATTATCAAGTCGGTAATATTGAAATATTCACAGACCCAATAGCCCGGGTTAGTTTTCCAACAATAATAAAAATAACTTAGTTTGCGTAATTATTATAAAAGTAATACATTGCAAAGTTGAAATATTTAGAGCCCGTCCAATACTGTAAACATATTTGCGTTATTAGAAAAGCAGCACACTAAGTAAACGATGTTGAAATATTCAAAGCCAATACAGAGTTGGATACAAGTTGTGTTATTACAGTACCGCCGGAAATGATAACAAATTTACGAGATCGAAGCGCGGACCAAGAAAGAAAAGGGTTGCTAAGGTAACGCGCCAGTTCAGTGCGTGACTTGGGGGGTCAAACTTCGGTCAACACACACTTGATGTCAGCATCGCCGCGTAGCAAGTTTCGCAACGTACTTGAAGTTCAATTGTGCCCCAAAATGATGTCGACGATCACTCAATTGTCGCAACGCATGTTGTACCAAGTCCATGATACACCCCGTTTCGACTTTGGCTTGCTTTTTTTTCTTAGTGCATGTTCTTTTTCACGTAAATGCGACCTCTCACCAATGTATTAAAACACTTTGAATTTATACTTTATGCGTGATTATATTTGGTCTACGCGAAACATTAATCTTTCTAAACATTTTCTGAGACCATGCATGATATATATTCACAAAATAATGCGATCTTATTTTATATTATGTTGATCTCTACGTCTTTCTTTATCGTTTTGTGATTTTATTCCAAAGCTCAGGCAAATAAAATAATGTGAACTATTATAGACTAGTTTCCTAGCTTTTGGCTCAGCCAAATTGGTTTAATTTTTCATTAGAACTTTGTGATCCTTTTAATTTCCCAGTTCTTTGTGTTCATTAATGGTCTTGACAATAAGTGTGAATTGCTGTGCGAGCCCACCACACACGACCGCGGTAAACCGGGGTCATGGAATCTATGCATAAATTTGCATAAAATGCGGTCGACCGGCGAGTACCCACCACCACCGCGGTAATGACCGCGGTGCACCGCCCGTTTGATTTCCTACTCTTCCCTAAGCTGCATGGATTGAGACGCACCTGTGGCATTTAAACTTGTATCAATATTAGTGGTGTTCTCACTAGACGAAATATGCCGTTGTCACAACGCCTTTTATTTGAGAACGTTGTTAAAAGGTGTGTGTGAACAGAATACGCCGTGTTTTTTACTAAGTGAGAACGCGAGCAGACAATTCAGCACATTAGCTAATATTTGCACAACAGAAAAAACAGTGTCAACATCAGCGTTTTTTAGATGTGTCAGAATCTAGCTACATTGTATTAATACTATCCTTGAATACAGCTAAAAATAAAAAAAAGTACAGGTAACCTTTGAAAATTGGCTTACGCAAGATCAAGTAAATTAGGGAGTACAGTCTGAGCATAACTTAACATTTAACTCACTTACGGGAGTTTGGTTTCAAAATCACTGTATATTTAAATTATGCAAAGTAATCCACCTTAAATATATCTCATATCTTGATTCATGCTCAGAATGTACAGTACTACATATGTGATTTGTTCTTCTGATGTAACAATTTCACATTTTATTGATTTGTATATTTCTAATATAATAATTTATGTTATTAAACATCTGTCACTGTAATAACATAAATTACAGCGTGAATAGAATTGTCAATGACTGATGTACATGTACATGTGTAATTTGGTAAAATGCTGCAAGTAATATTTTAACCAGTACAGATTTTTTTTACTTTTAATACGTTCAGCATGTGAAACATTTATTTTCTCCATGATGCCTTAATTTTGTTTTTATTTTCCTTTAGTATTGTACTTCATTCAATACAAATAAATAAAAACATGTCTTGTTCCTAAAGTTTCATCTGGGAAAACAGTCAAATAATAACATCAATGAATATTTTCATTTTACCTGAAAATTAAGCTGATAATTTGAACAACATTTCGCCTGGGGATCATTTCCTCAAATTGATTGCACCTTTTATCTGAAAATCATCCTTCTTCCCTGTTCTCATAAATCTTGATAAAATTAGCTTGAAAGGAGATGGATACCTGTAAAAATAAACAGATTTATTTAGTAGGCAATGGACGAGGAAAAAAAAGAAAATTAACAATAATCTGTCATGTAGTACTGAGGGACGTACATGTGTGTATGCCAATATAGTTTCATAAAATGCTTCATTTTGATAAAAACCAACACAAATCCATGAGGGTACATTGTATCTCCTTCTCTTGATATTGCTATTCACAATTCATATTTTGATGAAACGTATCAGCATTACATTATTAATTTATTCTGTATATGCGTCATCTGTGTACATGTATGTCAGTGACTGGAGTCACTGAGCTGTTTGCAGGGATTGAATAGTTCAGATTAAAATGAAAGTCGGACAAGACATTTCCTACATGTATGTTTATTCGATTGGCATTTTCTTCTACCACCAAATATATACATGTACATGCAAATGTATTATCCACTGATTTTTTATTGTTATACATGTAGAAGTGAAAATATCTCCTGTTACTCGAGTGTTTCCAAGGAAAATATCAGTAACTTAATATGAGGTTATTATGAGGATACCGAAAAGTATATGCATGAAGACAGTACAGCAGGAGTATCAACTGAGGTGCAGCAGATTTTGATGTGACTGTGTACTGTCTGAGTGCATACTTTGCAATATTCTCGTAATAACCTCATTATTATACCGGTACATATTTTCCTCCCAAGCATACATCATGGGAGTGCCGAACTTCTTTGTGTGGAGTCCTGTCAAAGCACGGTGGCAGCCATGTTTTTTTTTATTATTGGAGAACGCTCACACACGCAATCGTTCCACATTTGGAATTCACATTTGCTAATATGCTAGGATGGAAATACCCTGTAAAATACCGCAAAATTACGACACGCTGTAACTTATGGTGACATATGTATAATGATCGGTGTTATTTTATGTTTTCATTCAGTGGCTACCACTACTTTTATGATTGTCATGGAAACAGAACAGCTGGGCAGAGTAAATAAATGTAATTAATTTATAATGTTTGCATTAACTGCAATGCATTTTAGTACAAAGCATTTCAGATGTTTTTTTCATAAAAGTGTGTTGATGTTGCCAAGCTCTTGAAAGCTTTCACTCATGGCCCTTGTTGCAGAATATAGCAAGGAGGGTTGAGAAAATGTGTGTTGGTGGTCATTCCACTGGAAAACATTATCCAGTAAACAGTTTGAGATGTCTACATTAACTTGTGTGTCAACAGTACATGTACATGTACATTTGTACTCCCTGAAAGTCCCCGGCAGTACTGTTGGCTTTGATGCCCCTAGCTCTCCTGAAAGTGTCACCAAATTTTATCACTGTTTCCAACAGAACGGTAGAGAATATATTGTATGGTACCAAAGCACTGTTCTCTTGGTTCGCAATTAACATTTTCTCAATTAACATATTTATTGATGGCAGTTATAACATATTGATGGCAGCTATTCTGACTGAACACAGTCTGATTGCGCTGTGCTTTGATATGAAAAACCTTAAAAATTGATTATATTCAGAGAATATTATCACTAAATTATTCAAATTTATACATGCATGTACTACAGTAACTGTAAAAATGTTTTTGTAATAAAAGTTTGGTTTTGAAAGTTAAAATGTAATTCTTTTCGCACAGTATGGCAGGAAATGCCATGTGACTTGAGATCTTATCACCTGACTATAGATCCTGTTCCCTGGGGGCTTTGGTAAATAGTGCCGCAATAATAAATTTGCATATATCTTCAATGTGCCTGTTTTGAAAATACCTTATGCCAGATATAAAATTGAAAGGCTATTCATTTCCAAGACTTAATTGTTTACAATGTCCATGCATTTAAGATGCTGCCTTCAAAAAAAAAAATAGTTTGGTGCAATGTTGTGTTGATGTTTTAGTTATCTGTGATACACATAAACATTTCCTGCTAATATCATACTGAAAACTACTGCTTTAATGTCACAAGAGGCAACATTTTGAAAGTTGATGAAAATCACAAATTTTGTTAAGGGAAATTTTTTTTTGAGGGCCTAATACGTGAAATGTTTTTGCAAAATTTTATCTTCATAAATGCCATCAAAACATGGATGTTTTCTTATTTGACAAATTAAACATTACAACTCGTATACAGTTTGTATGCACCTACATAAATTACCAGTGTTTCTAGCATCAATGTTTAGCTCCCCTGTTGACTTTGTCGAGCGGAGCTTATTATATGAGTGATTGTCCGTCTGTATACGGTGTTGTCATTGACGACTTTTTACTTTTTCGACTTCTTCTTGAAAACTACTATTCTTATTGCTTTGATACTTGGTGTATATGTACCTTGAGCAGACCTTCCTTAAAGGGGCACCTTCCAGTTAAGCTTAATTTCACAACAAATTTACTTTCTGGATTAAAATAACAATGGATAACAAAAGATAGATTAACATTGTAAACAACAGAAACAATAGTGTCCCATGATTCTTTGGTGCAATCCATGGGATTGAGCGGTTCCCCTTTAAATTTATTCATTTCGTGATGATATCTTCAATTCTTTTATTTTGATGAATATTTTTTCATTTTTGATAAAAGGTAATATCTTTGACTTGAAAATAGCAAATCTCATTGCTTTGATACTATACATATAGGTACCTCAGGTAGACCTCTCTCAGATTTGTTCATTTTCTAATGATATCTTCAGTTCTTTAATTAAAATGTGTATTGCTAACAGTGGAGCTATGTCAGCCGATAGGCTGCTTGTTTATGTATATGCATTTTTAATAAAGCAATTATGAAACATTTAATTTTCACACTCCAAAGCTGCATGAATAAAAATGATGCCCATGTTCATTATTTATGATTGTAATTTCTCATCTACGATAATATTACATATGAGGTTTAGACAGAACTATAGTGATTATAATTCAGATATTTAATACCCAATCTGATGCTCTGACCACAGGTGTTTTATTTTATCAATTATATTTTTTTTTTTCTTGTTCTCAAAGGATTGTACTACAAAATCTCATGAGATGTGAAAAAAAGAAGTTTGGCGTCTCTCCACTGATGAGGACTAATTGTCAAATCCTGCCAGCATTTACATGGTTCATTCAGATGCCTGACTACCCTCTCTGAATGGTTTACTTTAACAGCTTCTGTAACTGCAGGTTTCTGTGGAATTGAGCTTCACAGATTTTAATGTCTACATAGATGCAGTAGAAAATCCATCCATGTGCGAATACTGCTGATTATTGCCATCTCCGAAGGTGGTAATTTGGAAATTATAACGTCCAATAGATGCATAATTGAATTATCTCTGCGGAAGCATCATGTTCTTCGGCCAGTTTAAATCAGCGGCGTGAGTTGTGGTTCATTTATAACCACACAGGACGTATACTTTCACCTTTTTTTCAAAACTATTCTTTCTGGAAGTTGTCAACTTTGCTTTGGCTGATTTGTATATTTGGTATATTTGTTACAACTTGTGATTTCTTGAATGGCAAACTGTTTGAAATCTCCTGGGACTTAAAGCTTCACTGCTCAGGGACACGTTTACATTTGCTTTAAATTTCAGCTGCTTATTGTTTGAGTAGGAACAACGTGATCAAAATTGTAATCAGTTTAGTGCCAAACTGAACAGTAAATTCCAATGGATTTTCATCGAAAATAAAGCAAGATTCGGTCGGACGATATTTTCATCCATCCCGTGCCTCATTACCTCATCCCTGGAATTGAATCTATTTATTACAACATATCAAGATGGGAAGCACCTCATCAAAATTCCGTAAAGCGCTGCAGAATGGGGAGGAGTATGTGGCCATGCAGTTGTACATGAACAGCCCTGAGTTGAGAAAATCACTGGATCCAAACTTGTCCTACGGTGATAATTATAATCATGACACGCCGATGCATTACGTCAGCCGCCATGGTATGAAGTCTTTACTAAGGTGAGTGATATCAATCACAAAAAACCAATAAGTAATATAAACTGTCAGGTTGTCTTTCAGTTTAACGATATAATGGCATGGTTGATGACAAGCATTGCAACATTATATTGAAATAGAGGAGATTGTGCTTTTCTCATTAATCTGTGTCTCTTTGTCCATTTGCAATCATTTAAAGCATTGGCTTATTTCAAAACTCTACGTGACCCATTACATAATACATAATACATGCACATTGGGTGCACATCAGTATTACACTGCTTTTACCATTTGTCATTGGACTACAAGCTATTAACCATTCAGAGAAAACGATCACTATTTTTAAAAAAAAGTGTGTACATGTATATGAGGGGGAAATGTCTGTTCTTGTCATTGTTGTCCTTGGTATAAACATTTTTTTTGTCAGTGGTTACAAAAACAGTTTTTTATCTGCTCTTTTATCAAACTTGAATATTTTGTTTGGGCTCTTAAGCTCTTGGCAAAGTTCAGTTTTGGTATGTGTTTTTTCAAGGTATTGGTGGAATTTATATATTTCAAATGTACTATAAACCAATACTGTAACAGTAAATTATGAACATTGGTACATTTGTAACAGTGGAAATTCAACTGAGGTTTTAAGACACAGGACGCCAGTGACTTTGGCAGAATCAAAAATTCCGGGCCCTTGTAGTGGAAATTTACTGGATGAATCAGCATATTTTTACACTGCTGCACAGACTCTTCAAACATTATTCATTCATTTCAATGCAACCCTTGTTGACTCCCATGTGCGAAGCACAAAATGGGAGTCTTTGCAGTTAGTGTGTCTGTATGTGTATGTGTGTATGTGTGTATGTGTGTATGTGTGTCCGACTGTTCCACTGCTATCTCCAGAACCATACATCGGTTTTTGATGAAACTTGGTGCATAGATGCTCTGGGCCAATGCGCAGATTTGATTAGGTTTTGGTAAAAATCCATGCTCGTTAATTACCTAATTTGCATGATAATTAGCTAATTTTAGCTGTTCTATGACTGTTCCACTGATATCTAAAGAACCACTCATTGGATTTTGATGAAACTTGGTACATAGATGCTCTGAACATATGCGCAGATTTGATTAATTTTTGGTAAAAATCCGTGCTTATTAATTACCTAATTTGCATGATAATTAGCTATTTTTTAGTGGTTCCATGACTGTTCCACTGATATCTAAACAACCACTCATTGGATTTTGATGAAACTTGGTACATAGATGCTCTGAACTAATGCTAGGTTTTGATTAGTTTTTGGTAATAATCCGTGGATACTAATTACCTAATTTGCATAATGATTAGTCAATTTTCGGTTTTTCCACTGATATCTCAAGTACTAATCATCACATTTCAATGAAACTTGGTACATAGATGTCATACGACACTGCACAGACCTGATAGTTTTTATGGTAATATCAGTACATATTAATTACCTAATTTGCATAATTAATTAATTTTCAGCATTTGATATAAGTAGTTAGCATTACATTTCAATGAAACTTGGTACTTACATACTCGAGGACTATGCAGAGATTGATTGTTTTCGATAAATATTTGTGCATATTAATCACCTAATTTGCATAATTAGTTAATTTTCAGCTTTTCCACGGGTATCTCAAGTACTAATCATCGCATTTCAATGAAACTTGGTACATAGATCCTTTAGGACTATGCAGAGACCTGATTAGTTTTAGGGTAAATAATTGTGCATATTAATTACCTAATTTGCATAATTAATTTTCAGCTTTTCTACTGATATCTAAAGTACTAATCATCACATTTCAATGAATCTAGAATTATGCAGACCCAATTAGTTCCTGGTAAATATTTGTGCATATTAATCACCTAATTTGCATAATTAACCAACTTTCACACTGATATCTCAGGTACCATACATCACATATCAATGAATGTACATGGATGCTGTAGGACAATAGACAGATCTGAATAATTGTGGGTTAAAATCTGTACATATTAATTACCTAATTTGCATAATTAACCAATTTTAAGCTTTCACACTGATATCTAAAGCACCGTAAAAACTCCAAAATTTCGACCGGTTTTAAATAATTGGTGTTAGAAATGTGACGTGTTTTTAGAGTCAAAATTAAGGTGCATTTTCGGACGGTCGAATTTTTCAGAATAGAAATCAGCAAAAAAAAATGGGAATGATAGACAGTGTGCTTCATTAGTTTTTAAAAAATGCAATGTCCGTCAATTGACGTAAACTTCCTCATGTTTCACGGTAAAAGCAAAGGTCGTGGCCGAGTTGTAACTCAAAATCTAAACAAAGTCATCAATCAGTGAGTATTATGACAAGCAAAACAAAACATCAAGACGCGGAGAAGAGGTCAGCACAAAACTAATAGGTTAAAAGAGAAAGCTGTCTCGCACTACCTAGGAAAACTTGCGAATGTTCGAAGTACAGGTACCCATTGGACAAAAGATACATGGAAGTTTAGCAAACGATCTCCCCGACCCAGTGCAATGTATCCGGTTAGAATCAAAGCTCACGTGTCCCTTATTTGAGGGACCAAATTCTGCCGTAAATTCGCCCTTGGATTAAAAAATAAAATGGGATTTAAGAAAATAAAATGGGACTTTTAAGGTGTATTTTGGCGTCATTTTTCGGACATTTCAATCAATCCTGCCGGCTAAAATAAGAGTCTAAGTTTTACCGTAGTCATTGACGTCTGTCTATTCAAGAGTACACGTGTATGATTTTTATCGTGACTAGCGTGAGCGGGTAAGCTTCCTTTCGAGAATGAGCTGTTATCACTGTGAACAATGTTAAATTATTCTTCAGATGACCAGTTTATTTTTTAAAAACAACTAATTTTTTTTATTTAAAAAAAATCATGCCGTTTTCGCATCAAAATCCAAGCCAAAATATCGTACTACAACATCAATCTCTTCCGCATTGCGTTCAATAACATTAACATATTTAAATAAGCTATGGTAATTTGAACACGTTGGCATCATCCAGCTTTTTGATTGGTTAATTAGCGATTTGACCTATTTGACCTAAGAGAACATGGCGGATATCCTACAGCATCATGCATCAAACGTTTATACGAGACCAGAATCATTCGCTTACGATGAAACTAAGTTGACTTTTATTTGTATTTCATAACCATTCAACAAATTTATTTTGTGTACATTATTATAATCACTACTGAGTACAGTAATAATCAACAATTCAGAAACGCAGTATGCCAAGATTTTTGTGTTCGTTTTTATTTGAAACTTCGTTTATTTAGAATATTTTTTCGTTACCAATAAAATAAAAATCTCTCGGTCAATCAGAAACCCGGATTCATGCCTTTGAGGAAGGTCCCGTTTGAACGCTCACATCGGTTTTTTTTTCGTTTGGGGGAAAACTAAAACTGGTCGCAATTTTCGAATAAGAATGAGTCGGCAATTTTTAGTGGAGTCGAAAATTTGGAGGTAAATAAAACACCGAAACCCGGCAAATAAATAGGCGTCCGAATTTTTAGAGGGGTCGAAATTTTGGAGTTTTCACGGTACTAATTATTCCATTTCAATGAAACTTAGTACAAAGATGCTCTAGGACAATGTACAAACCTAATTAGTTTGGGGTAAAAATCTGTTCATATTAATTCCCTAATAAGCATAATAATTCATAATTTTTTGGTTCTAATCACATTTCAATTAAACTTGGAGACATAGATTTTCTGTTACATTGCGCAGACCTCGTTAGTTTTACACTCAAATCTGGTCATATTAATTTTCTGATTTGCATAATTAGTTTTCAGCTAAGTAATTTCGAATTATATTTAATGTGTCTCCAATACTCTCAGCACATGGGAGTTCTTTCTAAGCTTTCTTTGATTTTCTACATTTTATAACCTTTTGGAAGATAGGGACCCATATCATTACAAAAGCACAACTTAAAATGGTATAATTTATCACTAATCATTATTTTCCTTTCACAATCATTTACACACCTCCTCTAATTCACTTATAAATCTTGATGATGAGTCTCTTGATGCTGCTAGCATCTCTATACATATACATCTAAAAATAACCTGACCTTGAGTGTCATGATGACATTGAGAAACCTTTGGGGAAAAAGAAATGGAATATTTAGCATAGAAATGAGCATGGCCTTCAGATGACATATATGCATGTATGTACAAAATTGTATAGCAACCACCCAAGGTACTGACAGAAAATGTTCTTTATTGACAAGTGGTGTTTCATATGATAGTTTATTAATTAAATTAGTTGATGAAAATACATGTATGAGAATAATTTTGCACTTCATTTTTCAACAGATATTTAGAGATAAAAATTTGCTTGTTTGCCGTGATTGAATTGAAAATGCCAGTGTAGAGACTAGTGTAGAATACTAAACTTCCACTCATCTGTCATCATTTTGCTTCCTACATGTACACCTGTGCAGATGCATTGACCAAACCCAAGAGGGTTGCCATTTGTCACATAGATGTAGATGACCTGTGTATACAGATCACTCTACATGAAAATTATGTTGTCACTATGGCAGGTGGTCACTAGCAGAGGTTTGACTGCATGCAATCCCAAATGACTAGCATGAAGTGGGTTGTATGCACAAGTACTGTGTGTACATGTACAATGTACAAAAATGTAGCACAGAAAAATAGGGATTCAGTTAAAAATGAATGACTTGCAGCCATTTTGTTGTGAATTTCACTATATACATGTATACTATGCATGTATTTGCTTCTAGTATTAATAACGATACTACATAATTCTTGCCATGCAGTCGTGTGACTTCAAATTCTCAATGCTACTTTCACTACAACATTGTATAAATTCTCATCAATTTGTTGGCGATATTTGAAATTCCCACTGTTTCATTGCCAAGAATCCAAATCCCAAACTACCGCTATCAATTCTCACCATTTGTTTAACAAATTCTAAATTAGTGCAAATTTTCTTAGCAGTGCGAGTTTAGATTTAATCCAATATTGTGTGTGACACCTGCCATGAATACAGGTTCAAATGCAGTGTGACTTCTTCTACAACTTCACACTTTTAACATGTGCTCATGTTTTTATAGTGTTCTGTAATTGAGGACTCAGTTCAAGTACAGATTTGACATGTGTACAAGTATGTACAGTATATTTCTAGCAGATGGATTCACAACCATTATTCAACCAAGCTTGAGTCGGTTGGGATTTCTGTGTGGTGCATTTCAATATTTTGTCATCTTATTTTATGTACATGTTCTAAAAGCCTATCTAATTGCATTAAATTGCATTAATTGTACATGGACATTATGTATATCATGTTAACTATATAGACATACATGTACATATACCATTGTGCATGTTGACAATTTGTTGTGACTTTGAAATGGATTGCGAACCTCCAACAAAGAAAACATGATCTTTAAGTTTAACTGGTGACCAACTAGATGAGGTTGAATGATTGAAGGACGAAAAAAAAGCTATTAATAATTAAAAGTAAAACTGTAAAACCTTTTAATTTTACGGGCTTCTAATTTAACTATTTTGATGCTTTGAGCAATTTTCCTGGGCTTTATGTTCACAGACGTGGCAGAGAAACAATGAGTTCTATTGTTACTTTACATGTTCACATGGATTCAATTATAGCGAAATTAAAACCCAGTGTATAATTGATGTGTTTACAGTACCTGTTTTTATTTTTATTACATGGGGGGCTAGGCATATTTTACTCCATGTTATACTGGTGCTAATATGGTGTACATTGTATGTGTGATCAAACGTGAATGAGGATTATATTCATCGGATTAAAACATGATGTTATAGTTGTGTGATCGTTTGAATTCCATTCACATACATCTGACCATCTCCAATAAAGGAGATTGTGTTATGCACCAGTAAAGTAAATTATTCAACCAATACAGGCATCATATTGTGACACATACAGCATGATGTCCTTTTTACATATAGGATGACTCCTTGTACATATAAGAATTGGTCAGATCTACAATGTACATGTATCTGCGGCTTTCACAATAAACAAATAGAAAAAAACAGTACCGATAGTGAAAGTAAAGTGAAAAGTTAAAAATTTGTTTTAAACACATTGCAGGTATACTGTATTACATTGGTTCTGTATGTAGCTCTTAAAATTGTTGCGTTTCCTGACTAAAATATAATAAATAGTTGGATACAATTCGATATAGACAATATTTTGTGAAAATTATGTTAATGAGGAGTGAACATCCCATAATTCATGGAACACTGGATTTTTTTTTTTCACATCTTGTACATTTGTCATACATGTATGAGCATTTTTAGCAGCAACAATTTAAAAGATTTGTGGTATACTTGCTCAATAAAGAGTAAACATAATCAAAACAAAACACAAAATTGTGCTCCTAATATTATCACCATCTTTCTAAATTTACAGCTTCTTAAAGTTGCATTGCTTGCACAATTTTGTTAAAGCCTTTAACATGCGAAGTAACAATTCAAGCCTAATACATTATAATTACACAGTTGCAGAATTCACAAGATATCTGTGTCAAGAATAGTCACTGAACACTTTCTTAGATATAGTTTTCAACATCTAGAGTGTTGTCAAGTCACTGAATTGAATGCAGGGTTCTCTGTTTGACAATCAGAGATAGATTATATTACAAAATCAATATTCGATGTAAATTATTCTTCATTAAAATCAGTCAATGATACACATCAGACTCCTGTTGTTTCCTATAATTAGGTTCCTCTTTTCAGATTTGATTTTTGGCCAGGTTAATACTAGAGGACTTTTAACTTTGTTCAATTAACATTTAGTATGTGTGTATTTGTCCAAAAAATCCTAGTTGGGCCTGTTTTTAACTGATTGTGCAGACTATTTTTTAGCTTTACATGTAAAAGAAAAGAAGTTTTGGGAAGTTTTCAATGGCTTGTCATCTCAAAAAACACCTTTAATCAGGTGTATTAGATAGAAAATGCATGAAATTAAAAAGAATGTTTCTTTGAGTTTTCAATGAGCAACTGGGGTACCTGACTGAGAAAATGTAATTAAGATAATTAAGCACCTGACAGGAACACCAATTATATGGTAATATGTCATATTTTCTTGTTATCAGAAGTACATGTACATGTACACATCTAATGCAATGTTAAATAGTTAGCATAAATGTATTACCAATGTTTGCATGTTGCATAATTCTCTTCAAAACAAACTTACTCGTTTCCTGTATTTGAGATGGAACAAATTTCCTAGGGTATTTAAAAAGTAATCTAACTGTAAGGCCGTTGCTGATTAGTTCCTGAGTTGGATGATGATTTGGTTTCAAAAACCCTGGTAAATGAGTAAAATACATATCATCTGTTTAATGTCATCATTAAAACTATTTCAGTACTTGTTTCACCTTTGGAAAAGTGCTAATCGACTTCAATCAATGCCAAAGATTCATGCTGCACCTTTGATTATAATGAATTTCCATTCTGCAATGTGTACGCTATCACGAATATTACCACACAATATTCTGATCATCGTTTAAATCGCACAGCTTCGGTAAAGCCAGCCATTCATAACCGGCCCACAAACCCGAACCTCATTTTCCTCAGATACAAGCACTAAGTGCTTTCTTTTGATTGTCAGTAAGTTTGTTCACAGAGAATAAACTAGCAACATGTTCATTTCTATTTTTCACCATTTTAAATTTACAAAGTTCTGATTAGGTAATGCAACATACAGAGAAATTTTAGAGTTTTTGTGGAATTGAAAAAGTGGATTTCCGTGATTGGTCGAATTTCTAGAAGCCAGTGAATTACAGGAACCTGATTGCTTAGAGTAGGGAATTTGCAGTATTGAAAACACAAATTTCCATGATTGGCCGAAATTTCAGAAGCCAGTGAATTATTGGAACCTAACTGCTTAGAGTAGGGAATTTGCAGTATTGAAAATATCAATTTCTGTGATTGGTCGAAACTCTAGAAGGCAATGAATTACAGGAAGTAAGTAGAGTAAGTACAATTTTAGAGATTTGCAGTATTGAAAATATCAATTTTAACGAGAACTCTAACCAGAAACATCACAATGGAGTGTCATTTGAACTCAGCTCAAAATGCTTTTTTTCATAGACTTCTAGCCAATAAGAATATGTGTTCATTTGTTTCAAAATTATTCGGTAATCAAAATGTTGCCCCTGAATCTTAGCGTGAAAAAATGTACATGTATGGTACATGTAGGCTGTATTTATGATGACATACATTTGTAATTTGTCACCTACATGTACTACTTCCGGATTTTGTTCCCCAGAACTCCCTATTCCTGTTCTTTACATTTGCAAGCCTGAGGATCGGGAAAAAATAACCATTTCTCTGATAACCCTAATCCTACCCTACCCTACCCTACCCTACCCTACCCTACCCTACCCTACCCTACCCTACCCTACCCTACCCTACCCTACCCTACCCTACCCTACTCTACTCTGCCCTACCCTACCCAACCCATGTATTTGTAAATTAGTCTATTTTTATTTAATTTTTATGCAAATTAGCCATGTTCACCCTCAAAAATAATTTTCTTATTTACTTCTTTTCGTGTTACTTGCAGTTGGTAATCATTCTTTCTTAAATTTAAGTCTATATATTGAGTGCATGATTCTGATAAGAAAATCACCTAATAAAAGGTATAGTTTACTGGGTAAAATAAAATAAGATAAAATACTCTAAAACTAAAACCTTACCTTACTCAATGTTTCGTTAGCCCATTACTTGAAATACAGAATTTTTTTAATTATAACTAAGTTCATAATTATTTTTTTTTTAGATTATTTCTCAAAGACCTGAGTGGAAATCCAAACAAGAAAAACATAAGAAATGAGACGTCCATCCACAGTATTTGCATGTGCGCTAATGGTCGTGACCAAGCGATACAAATCAAACGAGCCGAATGTATGTACATGATGTTACAATGGGAAGGTGCACTTTTGAGAAATGGAGAAAGAGAGAAAGCTGACATCAATGCCATAGATGAGGTAAATATTTAACATGTGTCTGGAACTGCAGGCATTATTTTTTTTCAAAAACATTTCTTTAGCTTTCATTCCTCACGCCACATGTACATGGTATTATCTTCAAAAGCATACCATGACCTTTATACTGCTATTTTCAAAAGACATATATCGTATTTGCTCTGTTAGGAGTGCATTTCCAATAGAAGTTCATATAATATAAACAATTACATATACCAACTTAATTGAATTGTGCCATTAGGCCAAAAAACAAACAAACTAATGTTGCCCTCAAGTCGGAAAATTGAAAAATTTGGGCTGTTGGATTTTTTTTTTTTTTTTTAAACTCGTGGAAACTAAGGGTATCGTAAATAGCCAAGGTATATGGGAATTAATCAAACGCATGCTAGATATTAAACACAAAAATCGAAGTGTTTCTTTCAGTCTTTTTGCGACTCGATATTTCCTATTTTTTTTTTGGCCTTAAAACATATACATTGTACATTTACATCATGCATCATGGGGAGGGATGCCGTTGTTTTATTTGATTGTCAGTATCTCTGACCGAATTCACTGATGGAAATTATTATCAGCCCCTTGGTGATGAAAGTGACATAATTTTCAGATGTACCCATTTCATCTTAGTCCCAGCTATGGTTAATGCATTATTACATGTACCTTTGCCAGGGAAGGTGATATGTCTTAACTTAAAAAGTTGTATGATGTCATGATATTTTAAGAGAAATTACCTTGTGATAAGGACCAACCAAGTACCATCTGGTTGCCATGGCAATGAGAAGTTTGGGAATAATTTTTTCACCATTTTAAGTTATGGTTATTGTCTGTGGGAAGGATAACTTAAAAGGTTATTAAATTATCATGAAATTTTCAGCAGTGATCTTGAGAGATTCAGATCTAGTTGCCATGAAAACAAAAATCTTTGGAAGGCCTCTTCACCAATTTAGTTTAGTTCCATAAGCCTAGATATAAACAGGGAAATAGTTCTGAAAATCACTTTTACAAAGTTGTCATTAAAACCTGGTTTGAAACCTACTAAAAGGTAAATAGTGATTTCCTAATCCATTAATAATGTCTATTCTCATCTGTTATTTCAAGTTCACTAATCTTTGTATGTAGAGGCTGTCTGTCATTTATACATCCTAATATTTGTTTTTAAAACCAAACTGATCTACTCATCAAAATGGTAATGGCATTAACTGATGGCTCTGACCTTTTGCCCACTCTGACTGATTACTGTGATACAGTCATACTCTGCGTCAGACTGGATAGATACAATACTTCATTAATGCTTAATGATAATATTCCAGTCATATATTCTATACAGTGCCTACATTCAATTGATTTTTTTACACAAATGAATCATAACTGCAACTGAAATTTTAATATCTTGCAATAACATGAGATACACAGCATAAAATAACATTAATTTAATAGTGAGAATATAGTATTACAGAATCAACTGTTAGTGAAAAATTAGCTAAATGGTATGCCCAGTAAAAGACTATTTTTTTATAGTACATTGACGTATTTGTTCTATAACCAAGGTGTGTCTTTGGTCAAACTTATTGTATTTTTTTAATCCAACTTACAGTACAATGTACATGCAATTTTTGGCTTATGTGCACTTCTATTGGAAACACACTTCTAATAGTCTAAGAGCAAATGCATATTAACAGCTTGTTAAAACACAGAATTAAGAAAACATTGACAATTTTATTAAAAACTGAAAATTTAATTCTGTGTTCACTATTTCACTAGACCATTCTCTAAAATTATAAGATAATAATATTTTTACTATTATTGTTTCCTGCACGAATAATGTGTATTGTATCACAATTATTTTTAGTGAGTTATTGGTGTCAGATTTATTTAACGCCAAATTTGTGATGTTGGCTTATGCCATTGGATTACCTATTAAAATGAATGAGTGAGTGAGTGAATGAATGAATAAATGAATGAATGTATAAATAAATAAATAAATCAATCAATCAATCAATCAATCAATCAATCAAAACCATTAGCATTTCTGCGGGTTAGTTATGTATGTGTGTACAAAAACATGTACATTATGAGGGATTCTATGCTAATAAAGGCAATTAGAAAGAGAGGTTTTCCTACCGCAGTAGTTCTATGAAGCACTGTCATATATTATACATTTACCATGATGCATGTCCAGATTGTATAGGGTTGTTGTATTTTTATACATATCTCGTATCTCTGGAAAATAAAATATTTAGTTGACTGAGTTGGGGGTATGATTTATGAAATTACATGTATGTACTTATTTCAAAAGAAAATATAAAGTGACTGAGTAAATTATATTAAAATGAGTTTTCGGGGATCATAAATTAACCTGCAAATATTGTAGGTTAATGACCATTTTTGTATCTAGCTTCTATTACAAATAATTGAGTTTGTTTGGCTCCTGTGTGCAGAACACAAAAGGAAGCTAATGTCACACCAATGTCTGTCTGTCTGTATGGATGAATAGATGGATTCATGCGTCCAAAAATTGAAATTGAATTTGATACTGACACATATAGGTGATTTGTGATGAACTCCTGCCCTGCCCTGCCCTGCCCTGCTCTGATTGGATTAGCTAATTTGCATAATGATATCTCTTTTCAACATATTTTTTTATATCCAAAAATTGTTCTCAGATGGATTAAAATCTGCTACATGTATATGCTCCTTTTGTAGTTGGATGTTTGACACTACATAAGAATAAGGTAATTCGCTAAATTGCATATTATATGCATACTGTGTGTGTAGTTGAATGTTGTTAATCTGCATATTGTATTTATTTAATTTGAATACTAATCATTTAGTCCCTGTTAGGGTGCAGTCTGTTCATGTGTGCCCATCTCAAACATGCCTCGGATGATTACTTTCAAACATCACACAGATTTTACATCTTGTGATACATAAATACATCTTTTTGTTTCATGACCTGATTCAAGACACATAAAAATGGCCACCATTTTAATGTTAAAAATTCATCAAGAATTTCTGCCATATTGGACCTAGTTCTTGGTTAAAAATGAACAGCTATTGTCCATCTTGGTACAGGCAATTATTAGTATTTAATGAAATCATGAACCGTATACGATGATTTGATATTTTGTTCATACACATGTATCTTATGCTCTGCAGATATCTTGAGTAGCACTCATCAAATCACAATGTAACTTGGTACATAGTAGCTTTTAGATAATCTAAATTTCTGAAGTCTTCAGGGTTGAAATCCATGCACATTAATTACCTACATGTATTTAATATAAATGGGATCATGGGACCTCATTAATATGTGTAACTGTAATAGTGATAGTAACATGTGACAAGTGCTATAATCACAAAGGATGTGATTAACATCTATATATGGACATGTGCATGACCACATTATTATGCATAACTGTAATATCCTGAGTGCTGTTGCAGTCAGAGATATGCTTTCAGTACAATACTGAAGGCATTAGACCATGTGACCTGATTAGTATGCATGACTATAATGTATGAAACACTGATGCAGCGGCAGTGATATGAAACCAGTGCTCCATGTATTATAATGAAGGCGTTTCACAATAGATGTGACTGACATATCACATGTCCATATATGGTCATCTGACCTTATTAATATGCAAGATGTGACTGACATATCACATGTCCATATATGGTCATCTGACCTTATTAATATGCAAGATGTGACTGACATATCACATGTCCATATATGGTCATCTGACCTTATTAATATGCAAGATGTGACTGACATCACATGTCCATATATGGTCATCTGACCTTATTAATATGCAAGATGTGACTGACATATCACATGTCCATATATGGTCATCTGACCTTATTAATATGCAAGATGTGACTGACATATCACATGTCCATATATGGTCATCTGACCTCATTAATATGCAAGATGTGACTGACATATCACATGTCCATATATGGTCATCTGACCTTATTAATATGCAAGATGTGACTGACATATCACATGTCCATATATGGTCATCTGACCTTATTAATATGCAATATGTGACTGACATCACATGTCCATATATGGTCATCTGACCTTATTAATATGCAAGATGTGACTGACATCATATGTCCATATATGGTCATCTGACCTTATTAATATGCAATATGTGACTGACATATCACATGTCCATATATGGTCATCTGACCTTATTATCATGCATAACTAATATCCAGGACACTGTTGCATAATGTATTCAGTATAATATTAAATGCATTTGACTTTATAGTATCCTGGCAATAGTTAGCCCAGATAGAATATAAATTGGTTGTACAAATGTACGTGTTTGTATACATGTAGTTGAATGTTATACATGCAGTTCAGAGAGTTATTGGGAATTTCTATACAATGGAAATATAATAGTACCGGTATATATTAAAAAAGAATATTTCAACATGTTTTTAATCTCAGCCAATTTTTAGCTCCACTGTTGACTTTTTCAAAAGCAATCACTGTAAATGTTTAAATGTACATGATATTGTTTATTTTCTAATCTTCAGTTCTTTAATTGAAATGTGCAGTGCTAATAGTGGAGCCATCTCAGTCGACAGGCTGCTTGTTTCTGAATTCCTTGACCTAAAACCTCAGACTATAATCATTATAATCATAATTGTACCCGGGGGAAAATCATTTCTGGAGAATAGTATTTTCAAGATTAGGCACTTCCAAATCAAATAACATTAAGTGTTATACTGTGAAATACTTTATTTTCGCTGGAATTTATTTTCGCTGAAAAGACTTTTTAGGTGTTTTGTATAGAATTTATTTTCACTGATTATTGATGGGTTTAATGTAAAATATAGGAAAAAAGGTATATTCGCCGGATTTTATTTTCACTGAATCCTTCCTTCAGCGAAAATGGCGAAAATCAATTCCAAGCGAAAATAAAGTATTCTACAGTATTCAAAAGCAATCACTGTAAATGTTTAGTGTGTATACATGTACAGTTTACTAAAATGGCTTTGACGTGATCATTTTGATTCAGTAATGTTATTAGTAATCTAAACCATAAAACCCCAATCTACATGTACATGTATAATGCATTTGGGTGAACATTGTTGTTGGCTGGCTGCTTCATTGTGATCTCTTCTACAACTACAAGTTAAACTACCAGTAGTACATTGTGTACACATAACTTAAATATCAAAGTAAATTTTGTGAGTCAAAAAAACTGTGTGCATAATGTAGCTGCAGTCAACATCTATCAGGGTTCTTCAAACCCCCTCTCTTAACCAAGTTGAATTTGTGGGCAGAGGAAAACTGTATAATGTTAGTCACTATACATGTTACATAATAGTTATGATAAACTACTTATCTCTTTATAAATGGGCCTTAATTCTGCATATACTACACATGTGTAATAGCAGATAGTCAATCCACATGCTGAATGTGGATAGTCACACCTCAAGATTTCTACCCATGCTTTGCAAAGGCCTTTAATTAAAAACATTGATTCATAGAAAATTTTATTTTCATAAGCGCTTTTATTACTGATGATACCATATAACTGTTTCATCTCGTGCATAATTTACATCAAGCAGTACAATGGAAAAATGCAATAAAAGGTTAAATACATGTATAATAGCAGCACTTTTTTTGTGATCTTCCCCTCATCATTGCACCTCACTGACGCTGGTGTACATATCAAATGCAGGCCTTGATCCTTGTAAAAAAATCGGCAAAAATGATATTAAAATAAATTTATTGTTAACACTCAATCAATTCAGCCATGTAAAAATAAGTATTTTTGTAGATAGTCTATTCATACAATGTACATTAGTAGAATAGATCAACTTACATGATATAGCATTTTTTCCCCATACAGTTCCATTTGTTACCATCTGCCATTATCTACTGTATACTGGCAGTATGTACATGTGTGAATGTTTAAGTAGTTCTGTTTTCCTTGCATTTATCTGGGTTTGAGAGGTCGGCTGCACGTGCAACCCTGAGGCAGTGTTTATTACTATTGAGGAAAACATGTCAATATTCCTCACAAGCACTGTGTTCATAATGTCATGACGTGCTTAATGTCTCTTTTTTACTCGGTACATATAATTAAAGGCCTGCGGTTATTATAGATTAAGTGTTTGCATGTAACAAGTTTAGTTAGGGGAACATTGTAAAATATATGAAAACATACTTTGATACTCGCTTTGGTTTATTACAACCTTTATAAAAATATCTTTGCTGCAGTGTTTTTTTTTTTCAGTGAATTTATTGATGATCTGAAGAGTAAATGCTGCTTTCTGTTGCATCTGAATCAACTATGGTTGTGAATCCTTCTTTAGATTAATATCTTTGCTGGTTTCAGATTGAGCATCTTGGTGTAAATTTAATCAGCAGGGGACTCCATCTATTGACGTCAAGATAAGTCTTGAATTAAGAAAACTAGATCTTGTTGCCATGAACTTTCCTCCGTTGTACCCGTCTAAGTAGATTGGAAAAAAAGGTTTATACTGCGTTTTCCATTTCATTTAATGAACCTGCATATGTATAAAGTGCATTACTATGTTTCCATAAATACATGGCTGACTGACCGGCACTGAAGATGAACTGTGAGTTCATTCCTAAATCTTCATGTATTCTTAATGGTATGAATATGCACAATTTTGTGGGAAATATTTTTACTCGTCTTCTGATTTACCATTAACTGCAGTATATTAATTTCCATAATGATATAAATCTTTGTGAATTCCTTCAAAAGTATTGGCAAATGAAATTCAAACAAACATTCAATTAGGAAGCTAAAATCGCAGGACAAAATGACAAAACAATTACTGATTCATCATATCAATTCAATTGAAAGTTCTTTATTATAAAATTAATAAGATATTAAAAGCGATAATGTTAGTGATGCTAACAAGTGAAAACAAACCATGCAATTATTTCCTATTCAGGTATGCATGCATGCATCTGTTTTTGGACATGCAATTACCAATTTATTTCTGCAAAATGACTGCTTATTTCACTTAAAATGAGTGTGAGGGCAATACATATAGGCTAGAAAGCGTATAATATTTTGTTTTCGAGATCTGATTGAAGATGGTTGCTTTGTGGCCATTTTTTTTCACTACTTGTTTGTGCACTGACCAATATGTTAAAATGTGGTACACAGACATATCACATGGTGCACATGCTCCTAATTTTGCTCGTTGGATTGCATTTGGTCGACTGACAGTAATTTGTTGTTAAAATCATTGAATATTAAAACTTAAACATACAACTGTATGTTCTCCATCTGCTCTTAGAGATGATGAATGATTTCAAAATATCAAGCCACTTAAATTAATGACAGGGGATACAAGTATGCATTCAATGTTGATTTGTTAAAATTGTTATGTGTTAAATATTATAAAACATTTCATTTTCATTCTTACATTTAGTCCTGTTGAGCGTTAATAATTTAATATTAACTTTATTAATTGGACAGGTTCTTTGCATGTTGTTTGTCAGCTAAGGAAAATAAAAGCAGCATGTGTTAATCCTAACAGTCATTATAATGCCAGTGTTTTGTGCCCTCACATACTTGGGTTAATAGCTGTTTGGATAATAATCTACATGTAGTCAGTAATAGCTTCATTTACAAATGATGGCACTTAGCATTGTCTCTAAATGTCATCAGTTATTCATTTAGATGTTCGATCAGAAAAAAAAGTAGCCGAAAACATATTTATAATTATTGTGGTGTTGAAATGATTGGCACGGGCGTTGGTGAAACAGTAACCTTCCTTGGGATTCAGAAGTCATGCAATAGCTGCATATACATGTATAGGGTCGACAACATCTTTATCATCTCATTAGCCGACAATAGGACACTGTGAATCACAGGTGCATGTATGATAAAATTATTTATCACATGCATGCCAAGTGTAACGTATCTCCACAATGTGACATTATACAGAACAGATGGAAAATCACTATGTTGGCAAACCTATGAGTGTGTGTAATATCAAAATTTAGACCCTCCAATTAAAAACAAAAACCCTAGCAAACATAAGAAAATATCAGTATCGCACAGAATGGTCACTCATGAAATAAACACACTTGTGTCAACAGAATCAACATACAAAGCAGTTATACACATTGGTATATTCCTATGCAGTGTCATTTTAGCAGCAGTTCCACTTTTTGATATTTTGTTGCTCGCGTCAGTCCTTGATTACGGCTTAGATTGATACAGAACTAAAATCTTGAGCGTCTGCTGACGTCAACATAAGAGAAAAAAATTGTGTAATAAGTACATGTGTGGCAAGTTAATAGATATGCTGACATTCAAATGTCAGACAATCAGAGACATGGAATGGCTAGTCATTTCATAATAATGTTCTGAAGAATGTCACTAATCCACATCAGTTTTGCTTGAAACTACATGTATATCGATTTGATGTAATGTGTCTAGGCTGTATTTTTACTGTCTATGCATTTTATTTTGTAAAGATTTCAATCAATGCCATTTGGAACTCTTTAAAATGATTTTAATACATACTGTGTTTATGAGGGTTTTGAGAATTATTTTTTTCACGATACATGTATTTTCTCATCATTGGTGTAGATTTGTCTGTTGGCATTGAACAATTATTTTAATACATACTATGTTTATGAGGGTTTTGAGAAATATTTTTTCACGATATATTCTCATCATTGGTGTAGATTTGTTTGTAGGCATTGAACAATTATTTTAATACATACTGTATTGATGAGGATTTTGAGAATTATTTTTTTCATGATATATTTTCATCATTGGTGTAGATTTGTCTGTAGGCATTGAGCAATTATTTAAATACATATACTGTGTTGATGAGGGTTTTGCGAAATATTTTTTTCACAATATTTTCTCTTCATTGCTGTAGATTTGTCTGTAGGCATTGAAAAATGATTTTATTACATACTGTATTTATGAGGGTTTTGAGAAACACTTTTTCGTAATATTTTCTCATCATTGGTGTAGATTTGTCTGTTGGCATTGAAAAATGATTTTAATACATACATGTATACTGTGTTTATGAGGGTTTTGAGAAACATTTTTTTCACAATATTTTCTCATCATTGGTGTAGATTTGTCTGTAGGCATTGAACTTGATTGAAGTATCGAGGACAATTTCCTGAATGCCTAAATGCTGGATGTTTTTTTTTAGAGAAAGTTTTGTATATATTGAGCGAACTTCTTTGTATCGGGTCCAGTTAAACCCTAAGATTATTAGAGGACGTTTATGTATTTGGAATTTGCAGTTCCTAATAGGTAGTAGGTAGGATTAAAATACCCAGTGCAATACTCCAAATTTACGACTCGCTGTAACTTGTGGTGTTACGGGGACAGATGTATAATAATAATAATACAAAATTCTGATGCGTTGTTACTTGTTGATGCAGTGACAGATGTATTATAATGAACTTACATTTAATTTTTGAGAAGCAATAAACTGTTTATAAAAATGTAATCTACTCATATCAAAAAACAAGATAGAATAAGAACTTTTAGAAGAGTGGTATATCTTGCATGTTCTTCTTACTTTCTTGTAATTTACAGTATAAACAGAGTTTGAAAATGTCATCTGTGTTAATTGTCACTATTGGAATGTCTGAGAAATTTGTGAGAACAATTTTTAATGTAGGTTTCTGTATTTCAGGCGGACAATGAGGAAGTGAAATTTATTTTCAGTTTCACTTGTGTCTAACAGTGATTACAAAGTCATTTCCTGGAAGTTTGGAATTTGAAATCTACCTTTAGTTTTTTAGTTTGTGATTGCTTGTGGGGCAAGTTGATAAGTGTTCAAACGGAATTTTGTAAATGCATTTAGTTTTGTTGTTGTGAAAAGCTCTTTTTATTTGCTGAAAATTGTTGAAAAAAGGTGCAAATTTAATTAATGCTCACAATGATCAGAATTTTGTTTTTGCCTTATCCTGCAAACAAGTCTTACAATGTTAAATTTATCAAAATGCATTGAAATTCAAATATGCATTTCAGTCTGACAAGGAACATGATGTAAACATACTAAATAATAAATTGCATTTCCTACATACAGTGTACATGTACATGTATATTGATTTATTAAAATATGATTTATTTTGACCTTACACCTCTGTCAGTTACGTAAGCACATGCACTAGTACATGTACGATATAATAGAGAAAATACTGCATTACATGTATGTCCATAAATGTAGGCGTGCCTCCGTCAGTTATAGAGTAAATATGGTATACACATTTCACAATATTTGATGTGAACCTATCTACATATAATGCTACATGTTAACTAAGTGTCATACAAATACTTTAAAAGGGTTTTAATTTTACTTATTTCGCTGAATGGAAAATGCACTAAATTAAAACCCAGTGAATATGTAAAATTTAGCATAGAACTCATTATCTAAATGATAAAACCGTGAATTTAAAATCCATTGAATATGCTTGAAATGCTAAATCAGTGAAATTTAAACCAAGTGAAAATTAGTTATTTTACCTAAAACAAGAGTGGTGTAGTCAACTTATCAAACATTTCTGGTGTTCAGTTTACTGTTGATAATTTCAAACTAACTCAGGTTGTTAATTGATAACTGGAATGAGTAGAAAACATTAAAATTACACAGTACAAAAGTTGTTTCCCTTCCTCAAATATTTCTCATAATAGCACTATGGGGGCACTATAACACCAAATGAAGGTTGCTGTGACTTCAATTGCAGTACTAAAAAAAGATATACCAACATCCCATTAAGAAACAAATTCAGGCGATTGATGGTTCATATACATGTGTGTGTGTGGCTTCCATGTTTTTTTCATTATAGAAAATAGTTCCACGATCAGTAAGGATGATAACATTGTGTGTGTGGATGCGTCTAGCTCTGTTGCACCTTGAGCAGCTGGCTGAGGTGTGTGATCCACAGGGAGAGGAGATTTATCGTTATGGCCAGTGGTGATAGCCGTAAAGTGTCTGTAAGCAATTTACTGGCTTATGGTGATATATAAATGTCAAGATACAAAATGTGATGTAACCTTTCACTTTTACTACTTCGACTACACGACAGCTTTTCATCAATTCAGGTGATGTTGTTTTCATAAATGTGGCATTGTTATAATTCCTTTTGAACACGATAGGGAGCCATTTAAAGAAATAAGAGCTTGGGTAATGAAACATTTTTTTGTATACGCCGAATTACAGGTAAAACAGAGACTCAAATGATGGATGTAGACAGTCTAATCAGTGGTTATAAATAGTGTTTTGTAGCAATATAAAAATTGCATAATTGGCTGGAAATATTCACTGAGCATGGCAATCACTATGAACAGTGCTCACCAGTTGTGTAATCTCTATTTGGTTGGACATTAAAGCCGGAGTGTCGTCACCTGCGCGGGAATTGAGTTCCGAGCGACAATAACAACACAATCTAAAAATGCAATGGCTCATTGGTAGACGCTTGTTTGTAAACAATGACACACTATGGCCATCTGACGCATGCTCAGGTGACGACTTGCTCGCTTTAAGTTTTTTTGCATAAATGCAGGTCATCTAGTGCCACATCTTCCAAGCCTTGACCGATTATTGCCGTTGGTTACGTACTTCATCTGAATCTGAGGGATTGCACAATGTTTTTTTGCAAATACACAGAATTATTTATCTTTCATTATTTCATTTATTTATATATTTTATATAAAAATGTGATGTCAAGTCAAAAGTCAGCAAGGGTGATAAATTTAGCCATGGAAGTTGACGAATACATACAAAATGAGTCAGTCAGTTCACTCTTAAGGACAATGGTGCGAAGGAGTTGTACCAGTGTTTTATATGATACATTCAATGTTAAAAATACATTTAGCAATGTAATTCTATCAAATTGATTAGAAAGCTCAGAAGGCAAAACAAAATGTGTGTTTTCTGGTTAAGTAAGGTCATAATGATGTTTTTGCATATGACTAGAGATGTTCAACTGTACGCACGTGTTAAGAATACAAGAATGTGTAAATATTTGGCAGATTCGGCGTGTTCAGTCAATGGGAATGCTTGTGCTGTTATAAGACCTTGCATGTAATTACATAGAATCAAAACATTTCAAGTTGAGTCAAAGCATATACATGTATACTAGCCAGACCTTGATACATTGAAAAAAAAAATAAACAAGCTTTTCTCTGATTGGTCTGACTGTTAGGTGTTATGGTTGGGTAGCCAATCAGGTACAGTCTAGTAAATAGCTTTCCATTGACTTGTATTTCTGAGGTTTAAACCTCCATTTGTCATTGTACTCAGCAACAGGCAACAGACTAAACAAGTTGAATGACACAGAATGGATGTAGACATTGTTCTTGACATTGAATGTAACTGTTTCTCTTGACTTTTTTTTTTATGTACAATTTGCAAGTGTGAGTGCTGACAGTGTATTTTTCAACCAAGACCATATACCAGTTTAGGTTTACAAGACGGGGCTGTTAGACCAACTTCCTCGGATAATTACATTTTGATATCCTGACGATAATCTAGACAAACACAAACACCGGTGGATACTAACCAAGGTTCCTTCAAAGTAACATTTGTTAGTGAGTGAATCTTGGCCAGTGGGTGTTTAGTCTACGAGTCTGTGGCAAACTCACCAAAAGTTGGGGTCTGCCTTGTATAATGTTCCACTCGAAGTAGGATTTGAACTTGCCTCGACCAATCACGAGTGTGTTGTTACAACCCACTATGCTACATGTACCAGTGACCAAATTAATGTAAATCTAGAACATAGACATTTCTACAAATTGTGGCTGTCATTGTGTTCAGCATAGGGCTTTAGAATAGACACGTGGTTATGGAAAACACTGAATAGATGTAGACAATTCTTGTTGCATACAAACCTACATTGTAGGTTGAAGGTACTTCTAGATGTATAATCACCAGCAGGCAAATAGCAGATGAAATGCAAATCTGCTGGAAATTTAAGTGCATGCCAATCTAACCAGCTGACATTACGACATTTAGTTACACGCCTGTAAAGCGAATTACCTGTGCTGAGTTGTGCACTGCATAGCAATCAAAAATTCTATTTACAATTTGTTGGTAGACACATCTCATAATGGCTTGAGCTTTACCGTAATGACATCGTTTGAAAAGTCCAGCCATTGTTTAATGTTTGTTTTTTTATTTTAAGTGATGATTGCTTTTTTGAAATGAGGAAAACGTGAAATCGGAAATTATCAATAGTAAATTGATTGCATGAGTTAAGGTTTAGAAAAAAATGTTTAATCTGAGCTCTTTTTTTTGTTAATTCATGTTTATGTTTTTTTTTTTTAATCTTCCTAATTGGCTGCTTTTGATTGGGAGTTTGATTGGGATATGAAAAAAACACTTGGTTTCAAAGCAAATATATCGAGCCACCTTCTTTTAATTTTTTTCTTTTCACAAATTACAAATTATATCTGTAATGAGTCGAATATAAAATCTGAATAACCCCATCTGTTGGTTGCTATAGCATTACAAAGCAGCCATTGTTGATATGCATGTACGTGTAGCAATGAGTATTCAGTTTACTTATCAAAACTTATCAAACTGGTTATATTCAAACTTCACACATACATCATACATAATATTATACATATGCACACCATTTTATTTCATGATCTAATTCAAGATGGTCGAATGGTGGCCATTTTTGTACTGAAAAATCATCATTCCAAGCATTTCGCAGCTGTTTACAGATAGATTTTGTTCAAACTTGGTATATACATTGGACAATATATGACCTTGATGCACGTCATTTTGTTTTTTAAACGATTGGATTTAAAATGACCGACTGGCGGCCATTTCATTTTAATCAAAGTGGTTCTAATACCATACATGTTTCTGTAACATGCTTTGACTGATTACATGTATGTTCCAATTTCAAATATTCCTTATACATCATGTAATAGATATACAGATTTATTGGTTTGACCACCTGATTCAACATAGCTAGATGGTGGTCATGTTGTGCTAAAATATCATTAAAAATCAAGCATATCTGGGCTGTTTACTTATGAATTTATTCTAACTTAATAGTGCATTAAACATTATGGCTGACTGGTGGCCATTTTGTTTTAATGAATGCGATTCTATAGCCATATATCTAATATGCTTTGACTGATTATGTTCAAATTTTATATATTCATTATACATCTTAAATATACAGAAGTGTTCAAAATGGTCGACTGGTGGCGATTTTGTTTTTATTATTGCTTTTCCAGAGCAATATCTCTCAATATGAATCAGTACTCATTTGATGATCAGCTACAAGATGACTGAATGTCAACCATTTTTAATGTTAAAAAATCAACATCAAGCATCAGCTTCTGGATTCAGATCTCTGACATTTTTATGTTCCAACTATATAACTATAAACAATACTATCTAAAATTTGATAACTAACAGGGACTGTGCCATGTATGGCTTGTTTACTCTGTATTGCCTTTTATCAAAGTACATGTAAAACGGTAAACTTACAGAATGCCTTGCATTCAGTAGAAGATACATATACATGTATGTAATAATACATGTACATGTAATAGGGCAAATATGGTTAGTATCACTGTACAAAAGTTCAGGGCGTTCATATCCAATTACATTGATTGAATTGAATTTGACCTATCATAATGCAAAAACTTAAGTTATTTCTCATGGATAGCAAAAGTCACTAGCTATACATGTATAGTACACGTACATGTACATCAAAAGTAGCTTAGTAACCTTGACAACAATCTTGTATTAAGGAGTTTCAGTTAAATTCAAATGTTGCGCTACACTGCTGCTTTAATACTGCACATACATGTATATGAAATGCGTATATCATCTCAGATGTTCAAAAAACAGGCAAACAAATACCAAATGTTATTCATTTTCAATGTCATTTGTATTTTGCAGTCTGACATTCACAATGATCTATTTTTAAATGATCTATCATTATGTATGCTCTTGCATTTCTATAGCAGGTGTGCTTGTAATAGAGCAAATACATTACAGTAGATGTTATTGGGTAACACAAACAGTATCTATAATTGAAACTCAGTCCATCTGCATTGGCCCAACCTATGCATATATGTTATCACTTACACTGATCTGAATACACTACTACGTGTACATTGTAATTGGCAAGGTAATTGAAAATGAAATTTGTAATACTGGTAATATCAGTATCATCTTTTTAAATGTCATATGTATGTAATAATATGTATGCTTGGTGTATACATTTATTGTTTGCTGGGTTTTTAAAATTACTGAATGTGTGACTGTTACATTGTACTGTATGATATTTGTGTGTGTTTGTGTATTCTCATGCTCATCTGTGTTTAGCATATTTGATTGCACTGGCCTGAGATTACGAACTGACAGAAAAAATAAAACTGATCATTGTAATTGTCCTCTATGCAATAGAAATATCATTTTGTATTTGCCTGTTTTTCGAACATTTAAGAATGATACAGTATATACTCTGGTTATTTATCCTCACAAAAATTATGCAACTACAATGTATCAGCACTTGTTTTAGAACAATTAAGAGCATTTATCGTTTTAAGTAGATTGGGTAGTTCCCTGTAATGGAAGGAAGACGTGCTGATTGGTTCATTTGCATGCTACAGAATACTACAATGTACATGTAATGTCTATTTAACCACTGTGACAGCTTTCTAGCAGTACCCATCAGACCCTGCAAAGAGGCTGGGGTTGTATGATGATTCACATTAACTGAAAACAAAACAAACAAAAAATCAAAACCAGTTTATTGCCGGAAGGTTGTATACTTTTCGGAATTGAAAGTTTTAATTCGCTGAGTGCTCCCCCCAGAAGTATATGTCTGTATTGATTAAAATGTTATTACTTTCTTAAGATGTTTACAGTATTATAATGTCACAATGCCTGTACTTAGCCATAAGGCTGTCTGACTTGTACATTGTAGTAAGAGATATTGATTTGTAAATGTCACGAGTACACAGCTGTCTGTAAGGCTGTTTCATAAATCCCTGAAAGCATAAATTGTGTACAAAGGTTTTTCTTATCATCTTTCATCCAAATTGCTGATTAGTCTAAGGTAAAGCGATTATTGTTAAAACAATTTTGTATAACTCAAGGAAGGAAACACCCTGCACCTTGGTTTATTTATGAACGGAAAAACAAAAACATTTACATGTTGGCTGTCAGGTGATGAATTATTTTTAATACCTTGTACATGTTCGTTGGTGATTACATTCTCAAAAGATAGATAACAGATAATATTCAATGTAATTTGTCTTTCTCCAAACTTTTAGCAAAATTCAGTAGTATGAGTAGCCTTATAATGGGTTTAAATTAAGGTGTTTTGATTCCATGTGAGGTAAATACAATGTAAGCTCATTCTGGGTGTAAAAATAATACTAACCAACTATTTCTTGATTGCATCATTGTATGGAACAGCTTGATTTTATTTAAAATTTGAATCTTCTCATTGAAATGTATTACACTGTGGTCATTTTCGCGTTAGCAATTGAAACACAATGTATATACTCTCAGAGATTGATATTTTGAGATTTATAGCATTTTTTTTTTCTCCGTTTTGTCTGTTGATCTTAGAATGTGAATTGATTGTAGTCAACATTGTTCCTACATTCCTACATGCAATTGCATATCTTGTGCTTTTTTTTCTGAAAATGGCTAGGCAGCTAGAAGTTATGGAAAGAGTTTTTTAACACCCACTTCAACTCCTAACCTAAACCCTAACACTTTAGCCCTCCAATGCAATTGTATATTCCCATCCACATGACTACACGTGGGGGTGTATAAAATAGGGGAGTAGCAGTGTTTGGATTAGAGGTACATGTACATTCCCTAAAGAACTCCTATCTCCAAAGTTGCTTGACTACAGTAATACAAGTGACTAAGAGAAGTTGTACTAAAATCTCTTCAATATGGTATGAATTTGGATATAGATAAGCAAACTCTTGTGGTTATTAATTTGTTACAAGTGTTGGGAAGTGTAGTAACCACTCTCCTCAAGGCATGCCCTGATTTCTACTCCCATGTCCATATTGAACTAAAAGAGTATCGTATTAATTTGTTATTTTGTTCTTTTCACAGAAAGCTAATACTGCGTTACACTATGCCGCTCAGTCAGGTCTGAAGAAATCAGTGGAGGTAAGAAACATCTGTTGTCCAGGTAACTTAGCTCCAGGAGTCAAGTTTCTTAGGATCAAGAGCGTTTATACTGTAGCCAAGCAACACTGAATTCCTATCGAAAAAGACCCAAATTTTGTACTTGGTAAAAAAAAAGTAGATGGCTTGTTTTTTATTCAAATGAAACAAAATTATTTTCGTTGATTTGTCTCTTCAGGGAAAATGAAATGTGCCGTGTGAAAACAAAAATATTCTATAGTGTCACATCTGGCTGCGAAAACAATTGAGTTGCATCATTCATAAAACCCTGTACTGATTTGTATGAAATTGTTAGGATGTCTTCCTTATATGGAAAATGTGCATTATATTTATCTCATTCTTGTCACATTCAAAAATTGTCTTGTAATGTAATATGCGTTTCCACTGACTGCACACAATTGTGCTAGGACTAATTAAATAATATTTCACTGACATTTCAACATGTATATCGGTTATGATTACAAGCAGGACAAGATGTATAATAATGAGGTAACCATAAGAATACCGCAAAGTATGCATTCGAGCAGTAGAGTATTTCATCTACATGTACCTCCACTACATGTATGTGACATTCAATATAATCTCCATACTGCCCTCGTGCATACTTTGCGCTATTTTTGTGATGACCTCCTAGTATCTTGGATCATTAGACAATTTCAAGAGTGTTGTCTCTATAAAATTAAACTCTCTATAATATATCTTTCTGATTCACTGCTTTTTTTCTACAGCTTCTTGTAACTCATGATGTGAAACTTTTTGGTGAGAACAAAGACAAACACACCCCATGTGACGTTGCAGAGAAAAATAACCATCTCAGCATCGCTCTTTATCTGGAATCCAAGATGGTGTTCTCAGTAAGTTTTTTGAAAAAATATATTGCAAAATTATGCATTTTGGGTTGCAATTTACAATCGGTGTTTCTGTATTTTCAGATCATAGGTGAATGGATTAGTTTCTCTAAAAAGGATCACATCCTAAAAGAATTTATCCTTGAATGCCAGTAGTCTAGAAGTACAACTACAGTATATGCTCTATTAGTAGCACATATGTGCTTACGTCAATGGCTGTGATGTGTCTATTGACAAAATAAGTCTTATTTTTATTGATCAAGGTCATTATACAATAAATTCATTGTGAGCATTTATTAGTGTGCTTCTATTAGAATAAAATCAGTATGCAAAATAAATTAGGTACAAGAAGCAGTGTGTTTGTGTAGGTATTTAATTTCAATATATGTGACTTGTGATTCATTTTTTACAGACTGATGAAACGGTTGATTGTGCCATAGTACAAGAAATTTCATTTATTGAGCCTGATGAGGTGAGAAACAGGTTTAATTATTTTGAATTTATGGCCAATATAAGTTTATCGCTTTATGGCAAGTTTGTATCAAGTTTGAGAAATCAACTATTGATATAAGGTAGTATGACAGAACCCCACACCCTCCCTGTGGCTTTTGTTGCGTATTTTCACGAGTGATGCGGTGTATCCTGCGGCCGTACTTTCACGAGCGAAGCGAGTGAAAGTACAGCAGAATACACTGCATCTCGAGTGAAAATAACTTCCATACGCAACGAAAGCCACGGGGAGGGTGTGGGGTTCTGTTATTATTACATATGTTCCATACTTGATTATTTCGTATTAAAGAAAGAACGTGCAAACCGGGATGGAATTTAGGTCGGGGAACCCCATTGCCCATTAATATGTTCCAATATAAGTGTTACGCCCTAGCAGCGCGTGTCAGTGTAGAACGCGCGGGAGAACGTGTGTCACTGTTTGTTTGAAATTAAAATAATCAGACGTCTAATCTGAGTCACTGTCCGAATAAATAACTCGTTGACGTTTAGTTGGGACCACGGCAGAACCAGAACTTGAACTGGACAACTATGATACACAGTTTATGTTGAAGTTAAAAGTTTCGCCACAGAATTGTGCATTGGCAAACATGCCGTGCAACTGCGGTACTCCACAGACGGGATGACTTTCGTCGACAGCGGTTGTCGCTTAGCTGCACCACAGTCCTTCGTTGAGGGACTGTGGCTGCACGCTACACCTTCGTGTGTGATGTAGCTTGCTGGTCGTGGATTGACTGAGTCTTGATTACCGGTTAAAATGTTGCTCTTTTGCCGTTTGTAATTTTTATTTGGAACTGAGTAACGCCGCAACGTCGCCAGCAGAAACCTGGTATCTCGATGCTGATGGTTGCGGCTGCATAGTAATCGCTGATTTTACTGCTGGTGGATCTTCTGAGAACCCTTCAAAGTTTATAAAACTCAGTTTCCAGGTGGTCAACACACATTAAGTTTTCCCAATCGTAGTATTCCATGTGATGTACACCTGACATGCCAAAAATGTTGTTGAACGATTTGAACTGGATAAAAATAGCAGACGAAAATGTGTTTACAAAATAAAAATAGTTCGGTAGCCAATGAAAATACCATGTTCATTTGCATATTGACCGTGAAAATACCGAAAACATTATTGCATGGGTGATATGCAAATTAGTTTGGGCCAAAATAAGTGTCTGCCTAAAAGTACCATTACTGTTGTTCAAATTGTTACTCGGCAAGTATATTCATGTACCCCAAGGGGAAAATATTGTACTTCTAAATATTGTTTATTCCGAAAAACTGTACTCCTGAAGGGACTACTTTGTTTGCTCTCGGACCTCATTTGCATATGGGTTGTGGAAATACCGATTTTGATTTCAGGGACGAATCAAAATAAACTGCAGTACATATGTAATAAATACCATTATTGGATTCTTTGCATTCATCACAAAAATGTTTAGGAATACACTTGAACTAAATATGAATTGTCATTTGAAGTGGGATGATGTAAATGAACATAGGAAGTACAGTTCTTGTGCAATGAATGTGTCTCTCTTTTCTCTCTAACCCTACATAACTACCGGTACACGGAGTTGGCTGTTCCAATTGTTTTCTACAACTTGTACATTGTTAGGAATCAGAATTCTGGCTTTATATTGGGTAGAAACAATGTATTACAGTCTGTTTAGTACAGCATTGAACAATGTCAATTTTGGCCTAAATGTGCATGAAGAATCAAAGCTTGGATTCTCAAATGATTGAAAAAAGTTATAGTTGCTAAGAATTTGTACACTTGCAGAATACTGTAATTCACCTTAATTTTGTCAGAGACAAATTTGTTTTGCGAAATTCGCTAGACGATGAAAATCTCGAAATTTTATAGCAGTGAGCGTTTCTCTGAGGTTCTACAACACAATGTGTCAGTGACTTTCATGAAATACTTTCCTCACGAAAGCTATAAAAGGGGCAAACATTTCTAGCTGTGAAAATCAAACGATTTACAGTATATACCAGATACAAAGAGTAGTTTGTGTTACGGGTAAAAAATTGTCACTTATTGAATAGATGATTTTCCGTACAATTGCGAGATCTCGCGAGATGCATGAAAGACGCGCGTCGAACGTCTGCCGCAAAAATGGAACGATTTGATTTTGAACTAGAATTTCTTTATTTCGTAGCTTACATTGGCTGGCTGATCTTCGACAGAGGAATATTGCTTCCGAATACCCTTACTTAATCGAAATTGCCTATCATCAAATGTGGACAGCACATTATTAAGCATGGAAATGTCCCCGAAATACTTTTCGCGTTTGTCGAATCCCACGCGATGTTTGACGCGACTACGACGCTATGACCTTTGTTTGTCCTGTTTTTACGTTCGATTTCACGCATAACGCGTGATTCTCGCAGTGAATGGAAAATGGTCGATTGAAACACTTGTGCATATTTAGCTTAAACATAATCTGAACGTTTGTTCCTGTGTTTTTTTTCGTGCCCAAAGCCTGAGAATGGGGCTATTCTTCATTTTTGCATACTAGAAATACTGACATATTCATGTAGTCATTATGACAGATACAATGTACCTGTAGAAAGTAGTATAAAAAGTAGCGACACTATGCATATACAGTTGTATGCATTGACTGAGCTCTCTAATGATTGCTGCTGAAATTTTGCTCTCATACAAAGTAAATAGATTTAGAATTATTATCTTAATTGTGCACAGCAGTTGGGATGTATGTAACAACTGTTATTGCTTGATTTTCACAGCCTTACACGGGACTAAGACCTCAGGATCTTCAAGAAGCCAAAGATCAACTTTTAGTGGAAACATCCGATATGTTAAGAGTGCCTTTATTTACTGCCGAGGCCTTGTTAAGAAATCATGGTTTGTATAATGCATGTATAGTTAATATGTGTACCTCATTGTTTAACAAAATACATGACTTAAAAAATCTATGAGTAACTCAATTGTGTCGGCTTGCTGATATCTGCACGTCAAGCGCTTTTGGGTATATTTCTCACTGCTGAAATGATCGGAATGAGTTACAGTTTAGCATGAATCTGAATGCTGGTCGATAATTCAACAGAGTTGTGATTATTTTTGTGCATCATGTATTAGAATTTTGTGTAAAAAAACAATGCATTACATACAGTGTATGCACGGTATATGTTGTATAGAAACCATGGGCATTTCAATGTGAATTGCCCCTTCTGTTTAGGGAAAAATTAGTTTATACGATTGAGTTGAAAATGTCATCGTTGCATGAGATTTGTGTAAAAAAATAATTATGCAACCATCATTTTAGCTTTTGTACACAGGTTGATTATTCGACCAAACCGGTTCCAAAAGGGTGGTCACTGGTCACATTAGACAGTGCATGGTCTTTACATGTAAATTGTTTTGGGACTTCCGTAAGGTGTTATAAATATGGATAGGTTGTCTTATATAAGTTTGGTCACAAAGATCAGATTACATCATTATTTCCTTTAGAGTGGTCAAGAGAGAATTTACTAGAAGCCTGGATGAGAGATCCTATCGCAACATGTGAGAAGGCGGGTGTCAAACCACCAACTGACTTCAGTGTAGACATGATGGCTGCTCATCGAATATCAGGGGAGGAAGTTCACTGCAGTGAAATTGTCGTAAGTATTTATCCATGTGAAGAATTAACACTAGTTTAAGCCTGTACTACATTTGAGGACCCTTGAATAGGGGAAAACTTAAAGTATTGTACTTGGCCACTGGTATAAAACCATTGTATTCATTGACACATAAAATGATCACAACTCAAGATCCATGCTTTTAAAATAGTGCCATGGTTTGTATGCTGGAGTTTTGGAAGCACCAACCATAGCAGAACTTGAACTCAACTACCTGTCCAGTACATAGTACATGTATATTTTAATAATAATTAGTAACGTTCTTATAATATGAAGTATTAAACCAATCTAAGATTAAACTAATATTGAGCTAGACAAATGATTGCATTTACTAAAACTCAACAAAATACCATTAACTATCAAGGTTGGGTTGCTTGTCCGACCCCCTTCACTCCATCGCACCATCACCACCTGTACATAGCTTCATTAAGGTTTAGTCAGGATGAATTTATCAAAAATATTGAATGTGACCATGATACTGGGTAGGATATGCCAACCTATATAAATGGATGTATATACTCCTCACGATGATAAAAAATGATGTTGGCATCCGGGCATTTTTTTGGGAGGGCTGCCATCTTGGATTTCAAAATGGCCACCATTAACAACATCCTGAAAGTTGTAAAATATCATATCTTGGAAACTATAATCGATAATGCCACAATTTTGTTTATTTGTTTTGTTTAATAAATGTAAATTCCAAATGTGATATTTATAAGAAAGCGAATATTTCTGGGATTTTTACACCAAATATTAGAACTGGAAGATGTATCACGAAATGTCACATGGCTGAAAAGTGTTTTGAAAGCAATATACAAAAAACAAGATATTGGGTTTTGAATATTTGCATGGACAAAAGTGAGCAATTTATCACAATTTGGTGTCCTTGCAGATAAATTTTCAATGATAGCTTTTGTGACAAATCTGTAGTAAAATGCGTAGAATTAATCAATTTTTCTATAAAACAAGAAACAAATCTGTCTTGTGCATAAACTAGCCAAGCTCTGCGCTCAATAATTTTGTTAAATAACACACTGTACTTTCCACAGCATAATGCTTTTACCTTCGATTTTTTAACAAAGAAATTTACTGTCTATATTTCTAATTGAATTGTATGATCAATGGCAGAAGTTTGTTACAATTCTTGGGTATTCCTTACCTTAAAGCAGTTTTGGTTCCATTTGTCTGACGACCCTTGACATTTTGTTACAATGTGCTGTCATCAAAATAGAGTGAATTATTGTGGAGATACATGAACTATGTTGATGAATAAGCTCAATATTTATTGTGATGTTCTATTTCCCCACAGTAGCCATTTTAAATTAGATGGAAGTGTATCAGTGCATGCATGGTTGCATCGCATGTGTTAGAATTTTTTATAAACCACCAATGCATTTTACATATGCATACACTGTGTATACATTGCCTCATCATGGAACCCATATGTAACATACAACCTTTTGTGGCGAACACAAGATATGCTTAGTTTGATATATGGGTCCCATGCTACTACATGTATATACATTACGTGTATATAAAAAATACATGCACTGTACTACATGTATGTCTTTGCACTATAATTTATCTGAAATGTCAGGTTGCAGTCTCACGTTGAGAAAAGACATCAGTAAGGTAACCATAACAGTCTAAACCCAGCTCTGAGTCATCTATGTAATTAGTGTTATTACAGTATAAGAGATTTAGCTGAAGATTTATTTTCACTTGCATCAGAATCACACATCAGTTTTCAACTACATCTTGATTTACTAGATCTGAGCTTTCCTTGAGAAAAAAAAAAAAAAAAAACTGCTTTGCATGTCAATTTTGTAATCTGTCCTTTCTCAACACACTTTAATGTGATTCAATAAACCATGACAAGATTACATAGGGATTATTAGCGCTGTATTACGCAAAGTGGAGAAGGCTAATTACTCGGCTGTAAGTGTCTCATTTTCTTCTACTTCGAGGCATGATTGTCATTTTACTGCATACTGTGTCCTATTTTTAATCCGATTAGAATTGTTCAGTCCATTAACCATTAGTCCACACACCATTGGTTCTTTTATTTCTTTGATTGTTTCAAAGTATAGCATGTATATTTCCATTGCTAATGGTTCGAAATACAATTAAATTGCTGTCAGAATCCATTGCTATATTTTACACGACAGCATTCTATCGGAGCCGAACTACTACTCCTCCCATCGATTATCTTCAATGCATTTACATAGTCGGGAGGCTGAACGAGAGCTGAGATCTGCCAGAGTTTGATTCAGTTCGATTAGAGTGGAAAGGAACAGTGCCCTCAAATAATTAGTATTGGTGCCATGCGTGTTTTTTTTTTTAGCTCCGCTGTCGACTTTGTCGAGCGGAGCTTATAATATGAAGTGATTGTTCGTCGTCATCTGTCGTCCGTGTCAATGTTTTACTTTTTCGACTTCTTCTTGAAAACTACAAGCCTGAATGCTTTGTTACTTGGTGTATATGTACCTTGGGTAGACCTTCCCCCCGATTTGTTCATTTCATCATCATATCTTCAATTCTCTAATTTTGGTGAATATTTTTGTCATTCTTGGTAAAAAGTGATATTTTCGACTTCTTGTAAAAAACATTTATGGTGAAAAATGATATTTTTGAATTCTTGTTGAAAACAGCAAGTCCCATAGCATTGATACTATGCATATTGTTCATTTTCTAATGATATCTTCTGTTCTTTAATTGAAATGTGCATTGCTAACAGCAGAGCTACCTCAGTTGACTGGCTGCTTGTTTAAATAGCACGATGCTGTTGAGCTGGGAAGAAAAAAAAAGAAACAGTCGTGACACAATGCACAGGTGTTATGATTTAGGTATCTCGAATAAACATGATACACTGCAGCTAAAATACGCTAAATGTGTTACTGCCTATTCGTTTTTGTCATGTAAAATTACCATCGTGTTATTGCAATTGTTGTGATATGTATGTGTAACAGTTGTCAACCTAAACCGAATAGGAACACGTCCTCGTACCGTAACCGCTTCTACGATTTTTATCTTTGGTGTCTTTATAAAGTTTCTTCAATTTCTATTGGATCTGTTCAACTGTCCTGTTTTTGTAAGCCATTTCCCATTGAGCTATTCAATCTATTGCAGTATTTTTTTACTCTGCCAAATAGATATTAGAGCGCGTACCTCTTTTTCAAGCCAAAAATTACGTGAAATTACAAACGATGTTGTCTACGCCATAATTTAAATGAGAAGCTACTTGAAGAAGACAATTGAAGGCATGATTTCGGCTTCGATAGTTGGGCCCTATGTGTATACACAGTCAGAGCCATGTCGGGGCTCAACCCTATCGAAGTTCGACTCCGAGGATTTATTGGTGCCAAACATGGCTCAAGCTAAACGTGTATACATGTCCATTATCGCTGACTTGAGCCGTTTGGCTCTGATAAAACGCTATCGTGTAAACATAGCACATCATTAGGATGTGGCAGTGGAATGATTTTTTAGATCTTGTCTTGAATTGTAAAGCAACACTGCTGTGGTGACGGTACCTCTGTAACATGAGCGGTACTATGTACTAGTATATATACATATATACAATACAGGAGATATTAATGCCTACTCACTAAAGGCCATGCATCTATCTAAGGTAACATTCAGCAAATTAATACACACCAAATTTAACACAATGATCACAACATACCGGGTACAGTAGTTTAGAACTAAAAATGTATATTTATATTTCATGATGCACACATAACATTGCTCATTCTTTGCTGTCTACAAATTACCATTTATAGTCTATACAATGTCATGTAGTGTCATCTCTTGATACATGTAACCTCCGATTAAACCTGTATGCAAGTTTACAATGTAGCTACTATACGTTATACACTAAATGTGTAACAGCTCCAAAAAACAAAAACCTGACTGAGATCATTTGAATATGAGTTGTACGTTTTGTAAGGTGCTCAATTCTGAAAAAGAAGAAAGAAAAAAAAAACATCACGATTTCCCACTTCTCTGGTGCTTACTTTTACGTGAGCTGCTCTTGTACTTATTGTATATTCATTTGTATTTCATTTCATGCACGCAATGCACAGACTGATGTGTCTAATACCTATCTGTACAGTATATCCTACATTACAATTGCTACATGCCCACGCATTTTTTTTTTTTACAAATTCACTACCGTCTACTGAAATTACACTATTGATAAAAATTCTGCACTGTTTAAAATGGAAATTTAATTATTAAGATTTAATTTCATGACAAAATAATAATAACAAGCATTAAATATTGACTGTCTGCAAAAATACATGGTTGAAATGAATGCTGTAAATAAACTCTTTGTTTGCTGTGTGATTGACGGATGTGTCGTTTTCTTCTATTGATTTGGTATCAGCTAACTGCTTCACTTTGTATCAAATCAGTTTCTTGGTAATTTGTTTTTTAAGCTCAACATTATTTTTAGACTATTCAGATTGTTACAGGTCCATAACATTTTATGGATTAACTGTGTCTCTTCCTGTTATTTGTAGCTATCTCAAAAGAAAAAAAAAATTGAGGACCTTAGATAATGTGGGCAAAATTTCCTTCAATGTTGCGGTTATTGATAAAATAGTTGCCATGCACCAGATTCTGATTACATACATAAATGATTAGTTCGCATTTGGATGCTGTTTGAGAATTACAAGAATACGTATTATCTCTCACAGCTTAATCAAGAATAAATGACAACAATAAATATGTATTGTTGCCACCAAACTTTCTGGTCTCACACTTTTTATTAGTCCCCGTTTGGACGAAGTCCAAAAACGAGGACTTATAATTAGGTCTCCGTTCGTGCGTCCGTGCGTCCTTCCGTCATATATCAGAATCTGTTGGATCGATTCCGTTCATTCTTTGCCTAGTACTTTATGTGGAACATATGCACGTGCAGTGGTTTAGCGATTCAATTCAAAATGGCCGACTGGCAGCCATCTTGTTTTTTGAAAATGTTGTATTTTCGACATGCTTTGTCAGTTTTCATTCAAACTTGGTACGAAGAATATACATGTTAGGATACATGTCTATGACAATTTGTTTCAAAATCAGATCAAGGATGGCTGATTGACAGCCTTCTGACTTTTTGGCCTTACTGCTATATTTCCAAGATTTATGTACCATTTTTATTTGTACATGTCAGTTTGTTTCATAATCAGATCAAAGATGGCCGAATAACAACTGTTTTTATATTTGGCCATTTTACTATATCTCTGTCACCCATGTATCATTTTCATTGATATTTAGCATGTCATAAATGGATACATGTACATATCAATTTAATTTGCAATTTGATGAAATATGGCCGACTGGCGGCCATCTTGTTTGTTTAAAATGTGATAACTTGGACATGCTTTCACTTGTGATCTATGTTTTTCTTTGCTATGCAGTCGTCACACAACATGTGTTCGAATTTGATGTAAATAAACAATCTGTTGTATACACCACTTGGGACTCAAGTTTCAAGGACATGCTCACAACAACCCCTTCACTTTAATATGACGAGCACAAAGAGAACTTTCAAAAATTTGGCGGGGACTGTGTCATTTTCAATGACTTGTTTTTAGTGTATACCGGGGTATGTACTACAGTGTACAAGTAGTGCATGCACTTGCATAAATGACAAGTGTGTCTATGGTCAAAATAAATTATATTTAATAATCTAGCAGGAAAAAAATTGAGTTTTTAGTTTATGTACGTGTGCTTCTGCTAATGTATTGGATTTGTTTATTTCGCCAAGGGAATGAAATAACAGATGATCATCAGACACTGGTGTAGACATCAGTCTGGTTGTGTAATTACTTCTCTGTTCTCCGTGGATCTCATTAACCTCAAGATCTCAAGGCTTCACCTAGTTACCTTTCTGACTATCTCAGAATAAACCTGGCAAATGTTGTTAACTGTCAATTGCTCCAGCTGTTGAGTAGCTGTATGTTATCAGTTACATGCAAGTCTTATAACTCTGGGGAAGTTTAAATAAGAGAAAATCCACTTAATGCTTGAAGCTTTTAAATAATTTTCGATTGTCTGATTATTTGAGCAAAAAAAATGTATATTCTTGATGTGTATATACATGTATGTGTAAATTTCATGAAATATTTAATGAATCATTTGTAGTTTGCCTTGCTACAAAAATTCAGAACAAGTAGGTGGATCTCTGTGAATCTCTAAACATCAGAATGCTATTCGTTAGCAAATGAAATTTAACACACAATTAAATGGTTAACCAAAATGATTACAAATGTTTAGACATACTAAAACATTAAAATTTGCACCTTTTGTAAATATTTCTTCCTGTTTGCGTTACATTCAGACCAACAAATATTTGACATCAAATGAATACCTAATTGTAAGGTCATGAGTGGTCTCAGACTGTATCTTTAACAACTAGTACTTCTTTTACATAACTCAGCACATATATTCACACGCTTTTGCATCACCCAGTCATCATACTTGAGTTATCCATTCCTTGTTCACACAAAAAAGGAAAGTGCTACAGGAACTATTCTGTGAATTTGTGATGATAAGAGGGAACTGGTGGTGAAAAGATTATGTCAGGATAATTGTAGTGCATCAACTAGGAAGATTGTCACACAAGCTAGTGTAGTTAAAAATGTAATTATGTGATAACTGGGTGACATATAAAAGTTGGGGAGGGGGGAGGGACTGAAAGCTACACTTTATTTTTTCGTCTATCATTTCTAGTATGTACTTATAAGAACATTTGCTAACAACCTGACCTTCCTTACAGCTTTTGATCAGAAATGTTGAATAATTTAGTTTTAACCTTTTCACCACCAGTTCCCTCTTTTCATCACAAATTCACAAAATAGTCCTGGACTAAGGACAAAAATAGCCAAATTTTTTAATAAAAACTGAAAATTGACTCAAATTTTAGTCTTTTGGCTCCAAAATTAGGGTTCATTTCTAGAAATATTGAAGTATACTGTAAAATACTTTTGTATGAAATTTATTTTCATTGATTTCAACTTAAAATATAGAAAAAAAGGTATATTCGGAGGTTTTTATTTTCGCTCAATCATTCTTTCAGCAAAAATAGCGAAAATTAATTCCAAGCGAAAATAAAGTATTTTACAGTATAAGAAAAAAAAGTGCAGGAACATTTGGATGAGAAAGTCTCGTGGTGAAAAAGTTAAACACAGTGTATTATCCTATATCTCACTGTTGTTTTTTTACAGTGTGATATTTGTGCTGGGAGTATTGCATTTACTGAGGAGCCTGTTGACATGCCTTGTAACCATCAGTTTTGTCGAGAGTGTTGGCAAAGGTGAGTTATACAGAAAAGTCATTTTCTTGTATTAAATTTATACTCAAGATAAATTAAAATCACCCATACCATTTTTATTCATGCTGTTGTAGAAGTTTAACGGGGCTATTCATATTACAGATTGCTCTTCGTCAGTGTTTTTGTCAACTTTACAGTTTCAATTTTTTGCTTTCACACTAATATCTCAATTACTGATTATTTCATTTCAATCAAACTTAGTACATGTTTGCTCCAAAATAATTCACATACCTGCTCCATCTCTATTCATTAGTTTAATGTCTGCAAACAACCTCACATGTAATCCAATCTCCAACAGCTAAATATCGCGGCTGCACATATGTAAACATTGCACTGACTCATGATGCAACGTCTTTTACAAATTCTCTCTCAAATAAAGAGAATTTAACTCACAAACCTGAATTGAAGTTTAAATTTCAGTTGTTGAAATTCTTTTGTGTTGAAATAATTTAAATTGTTGAAATCTGATTCTATCTGATTCAGAAATCTGAACCGTAATATTTAACTGAGTGAAACATCTATCAAGCTTTAGGCAGTTAATGTCGTTCAGCTCCCACTTTTGTCACTATACCAACACATTGAGATTTGATTGAAATTTTACATACAAATTTTATGGGCTTTTATAAGATTTAATATTCATTCAATCTAGGACTGAGTTAGTGCAGTGAGTACACAGTGTTTTATAAATAGAAACAGTGAAACCACTTTCATTTCTCAAAAATGAATCTCTTAAACATTTCTCTGGAGGGCAATGATGTTACAGTATCACTACTGTAACAGTCCAGTCTGGGCTGGCTATCAGACTTTGTCTTTTTATAAAAACTAAAATTTTAAAATTTCAAAAAGAAACCACATGTATGGTGCATTTAATACATAAAATGTAACTAGAAGAGGAATCATTTGTACGTCGATTTAAAACAACTGAACAGTCCAGTGAGTCACATACTTTGTTTATATCTGCTTACAAATTTGTCTGTAGTTATTTAACGGGTAAGATTCAAGAGGGCAATGCTCACAATATCCGATGCCCAGCGTTTGACTGTACCAAGCTTGTGCCATTGGAAACTATAGAGAACCTGGTGTCCAGAGACATGGCAAGAAGATATCTGCTGTTTGACATTAAGGTTAACATTTTTGTAATTATAGTGCATTTTTACGTCAAAATTCTCACTTCAATCTTTTGCAAATTTGTTTTAGAATCAAAGAAAGAAACAAATTACAAACATTACTGTATTTTATTTGAGATGACAATAGTTGAGAAATTATGGCTTATAGTGCCGTGAAACTGCTACATGTACCATGGCTTATGGTTCCATGAAACTCCTGCCATGAATTAGGGTGCCGTGAAACTGCTACCATGGATTTGAGTGCCGGAAACTGCTACCATGGGTTAGGGTGTCTTGAAACTGCTACCATGGCTTAGGGTGTTTTTGGGTGTGAAACTGCCACCATGGGTTAGGAAGGCACCGTGAAACTGCCACCATGGGTTAGGAAGGTGCCGTGAAACTGCCACCATGGGTTAGGAGGGTGCAGTGAAACTGCCACCATGGGTTCGGAGGATGCCGTTAAACTGCCATCATGGGTTAGGGTGACATAAAACTGTATGGGAAGCATACTGTCCAGAAAAAATTTCAACTGTCTTAAATTTGTCAGTAATTTAATCTATCTTTTTTTTCAGGCATTTGTAGACAGTAATCCTCACATTAAATGGTGTCCAGCTCCAGGGTGTGGCAGAGCTGTCAAATATCCGGGGGTTGACACTCCAGTCAGAGGAACAGCCACCAACTACCTCTCAAGTCCTCAGACTTCACAATCTGTGGACTGTGGACAAGGGCACTTCTTCTGTTGGTGAGTTCTTCATAAATTACTCCCAAAGAAATACACTAACATAACAAAAGAACATTCAGACTGACTTTAGTAAAGTTTGAAAATTCATGCTCACTAAAATTACACTTTTTCAGAATACAAAAGTTGAAATCAGTAATTTCAAAACGTTAGATAACACAATCACTTGATGTTTCTTGGCCAAATAAAACCCAGATCATGACTATGACTTAGAACTGTAGAGTTTAGTTTTGTTACATGACTGGAATAAATTAAACTGGTTCATTGATTTAACATTTAGTATATGCATGCCATTGAAAAGGATTTTGTTTATCTTCTATCACAGGGACTGTCTTGGTGAAGCACATGAGCCTTGTAGTTGTGAAAACCTGAAAAAGTGGCATGAAAAAATAGCTGAGGTCAAGCCAGAGGAGTGTAAGTAAATGCATTCTATCTGATCTGTATAATATGAAAAATAAATAATTTATACAAGTTAGGACAGAATAGTGTGTTCATTACATATATGCAGCATGTCTGGAGATGTGTGTAATTTTACCATTACAAAACATGTATTGCTACTGTCTTTGTGTTTTATTTACCACCATGTCTCAACTTGACAGCAGCACTTCATGTTACATGCTTCATATGAATTACTGTGCAATGTGTCAGCCATAGTTATTAGACGTACAACAACCAATGCAGCATGGGCATTCTTGATTAGTCATACAGCATGTACATGCACAAGAAATGATCACACTATGTTGTATGAGTCTTGCTACTAACACTTGATTCCTGGGACCAAACATTTTCGCTTTTGAACTGTATTTGTATTTGCTCACATATAAATTATATCTTGTTTTGTTAGTGTCCAACACAACCAAGGATTCAGAATCGGCAGCTAACTTTCTATGGCTGGTCACTAATTCAAAACCCTGTCCAAAGTGCAGCTCACCCATTCAGAAGAACGAAGGATGCAACCATATGAAATGTACCAAGGTAGGATCCAAACTTTGCTGTCTGAGTAACTGTAGAAGCCAGTAGAGACATTACAGTTTGCATTTAATTATGAAATCTAGATATCATTCATGGCTGTGCCTTGGCGAACAGTACTGTATATATCAGGTTTTTTATGTCAGAATTCTGAAGAGAAAACAAGCCTAGTATCACTAATGGTAAAAAGTACAAGAAACTATAATTGTCATTGATATCAAGAGACTTTTTGTATTTTCGCTGTTCAATGTCGAGAAATTCAATTTTCATTGCATCATTGATGAGACAATAAATCAATTTATTGGCGAGACTTTAAATTATTTCCAAGAATTTATATTATCGTCATTAAAGCAGTGAGATTTTGAATTCTCATCATTGAACAAGGAGAATGTAAAAATTCTCACCAATTGATATCATTATCATGTATCAAGTACTGTGAGAAAGTGGAGTGTCTTGTTCTAATCTCTCCCAACTACCATCTGAAACTTAATTGTCAACCGACTTTATTGTATTTATTATTTAATTGTTTTTTCCTATTAGACTGTATAAATGTAATTTTATTTCATGCTCGCCAAAATGATTATTTAGCTCCATCAGTATTCAGGAGCAGACTATACTAGCTTCACTTAAGCTATTTTCTGCTGCCCAACCATTACTGCTCATCTTTTATAGTTATACAAGTCCCACTAATGCTGGGACCCACATGGATATTTATTTTCACTATTTTTAACTGTAAACATTTCCATGCAGCCTTGTTACTTACAAGTCTTAATGATTATCATTGACCATTCAGTGCAAGTATGATTTCTGCTGGGTGTGTCTAGAGCCGTGGAACAAACATGGATCGGCAACAGGTGGCTACTTTCGCTGTAACAGATATGAAGCTGTTCAGAAAGCTGATGAGAAGACGGGTGGGATGGTAAAAGAGGTACGTTGGTGAGATTATTAAGCTGGCCTTAATTGTAACTTATATTATAGTTACTGTTCAAAATATATGGATTATCAGAATACTATATTCTTAAAGCGAGAGGGTCGTCACCTGCGCACACACGAGAATTGAGTCCCAGACGACGATAACAACACACGCTAAAAACTCAAAGGCTATGGCCTTCTGAGGCATGTGCAGGCGACGACTCCCTCCACTTTAAGCAACTAAATACCTATTTGAAATTATGTCATCTTCTTTTTGATTTCATTATTATCAATTTAATGCCATTATAACACCGAAATTGAGAAAAAAATATTGGAAATATTTTTCGTAGATATGAGAATCCAAAATATTATAGAAAATGGGTTCTTTCATGAAATTATATCTTCATATCTTGAAATTTTGCTTAGTGATATGAGATTAAAAAGCCATACATTATTATTGTTTGAATTAATTTAATAACATTTTAAACATTTCACATTTACTTACTTCAGTTATTTAATTGCATATATGCATAGTAACTTGAATGTGTAATAGTATTTTTTCCCCCTTTTTTTGGGAGGCATGAAGACCAGGATGTCCAGTCAATGTAGCACGCCCTATGTACATGTACTCCTGTTACCCAATCTGAACCCCAAATCACTTTCCACATACTCTCAGCAGTAAATGTTTGCCAAACACAGCGAGTTAATACTGTGATATTTACGCCATGCACTGAATGATCTTTACTCACAAATCAATAACCTCTTTGCTTGCAGGCTGAAGAAAAGAATCTAAAGATGCAAGAGCTAAATAAATTTGTACATTATTACACACGATTTAAAAACCATGAAAACAGTTATAAATTAGAACAGCCTCTGATAAGATCAGCGAAAGAGAAAATGTTGATACTTGCAAAGGCTGTGACAGATTCAGGTAAATTAATGTGTCTTCAAATTCACATTTCTTGTTGCACAATATGGTTCTCACATATCCCATAATACATGGCACAACATGGTGCTGACATTTCCCACAATGCATTGTACAACATGGCACCAACTCTTCACCACGTGCCATTAAATAAATTTAAAAAAAAAAATTCACGTTATGAAGAAAAGTAAGTGTCACTGCAGACTTGATTCTGATTTGACAAGCTAAGCATCACTGAAATATGATTAATTAATTGAAAACTGTTATTGAATTTATTATAATAAGTTACATTATTCTCTTCATTACTCGACAGCGAATGCCTCTAGTGAAACAAAATTTATAGAAGAAGCTATCAATGAACTTTTAAAAGCCAGAAGAGCACTGAAATTTTCCTATTCCTATGGTTACTATCTGGAAGACGATGGAAGAACTAAAACTATATTTGAGTTTATGCAAGTAGGTTTATATTCAAATATCCGAAAATAAAATTAATGGATGGAATTGTGTGGTTTATTAGGTGATGGATGTAGATGCTTTAGCATAGAGGGCGCACTTAAATTTTTATCCTTTTGAACATACAGGGCGCACCTGAAATCTACTTTCTTGAACATGGAGGGTGCACCTGAATTATACATATTTTTCCTTAGTTTAATAGCTAAGTATAGATGTCTTTAATGTTATGGTGACAATAATTGATGAGATGGGCAAGGCATTCAGATAGGGATTAGCGGGAAGCAGTAGAAAGTTAGTCAGTCTCGTCAGCAGCTCACATGTGTTCAAGTTCAATTACCTCAAATGATAATAGCATAGTCCGACACTGTCCTTGTACTATGTACTGCATTGCTTTCAGATAAGGTTTCTAGAGAATTTCCCACAATATAAAATTATAGGGTTTTTATATCTGGTTATTCCTGGGTGGTGAGCATGGGATAACAGAGATATCACAACAAGTACCAACCCACGTAAAATGTAACATTTTTCTGTCCACATCCAGTGTAGGAAATTTGTCCAGATTACATACCAGACATCAGGGCTGGTAACTTTCAAAAGTTACAAGCCCTGCTAAAATGTTACCAGTCCCGCACATTTTTTTCAATTATTTTCGCACACACACACACACACAAATAAACACAAGTTGTATACAATATACTATGCACGGTTTATTTTAACAACAAAGTAGCTGTAGAGAACATGCATATTCAGAACATGATATATCAGATGTCTGTGTCACTGTTGCTCTCGGCTAGATCAGAAAAATCTGAACCATAGTCAGAATTTAATCCAGCTACCAAATGAGCATTACCATCTGTTACAGCCTCGGAATAGCTTGTCTAACCTGTCAACACTTTTACCATTCAACATTTCGATGATTCTATCAGCAGGAAGTTGCTTTGGTGGTGGGGCATTCTTTGCTTCGAATATCGATTTGGCTTGTTTATGACCAATTGACATTTCATGGCATGTAAGGGCATCATGTTTTAAGTTGGTACATCCCTTTCCGTACTTACGGAGTTTGTCTGGTATTTTGCGGTTTGATAACGGCCCGTAAATAGCCCGGCAGATACGGCAATACACCGTATGATTACCGGTGTCATCGGTGACCAGCCATTCTTTGAACATCGTCTTCCAGCTTGGAACTATTTTGCGAGTACGTTTTGACTGGTCATACTCCTTATTTGCCGCAATTCTATCGATGCTCGAATTCTGTTTCTTTGTTGGAGGGTCTATCCCCAAAAAACGATACATGTTGTACGCGAAATGAAAACTTTGTAAACAAACTACGCAACGATAGAACTGGTCAGGGGTCACCGGAAGTCTCACTGCACCATGGGAGATAGGACCTGACCCGAGGTCACGTACCTATTATTATGTTAATAAGTCAATGGATTCCGTGTTGTGGGTTGAGAATGCGTGTCGGCAAGTCGCGATGTGAGACGGCAATGCAATATTTTCATAGTTTTGGCTGATCACGTTTCTGTTTAAAATGTTTAGAGCACATATAAAGAATGGTAGCTTGTTTTTATTTTAATTTCGGCGGAAGAATGTGGTAACATGTTACCCGACCATCGGACAGGGAAGTTTGAAATTCAACCAGTCCGATACGAAAGTTACCCGTCTCGGGCGTGCGGACGGGCAGGAATTTCCTACACTGCCACATCCATCTCTTGCTCATCCATCCAAATAAAGCTGCCGCATCTCATTCATTATTATTGAATCAATAATGAAGTGCAATGAAATTTATTCAATGGAATGAGAGTATAGTGAAGACATCTGTTGGTGCATCTGTATTATACCTTCTTGAACATTGAGGGCGCACCTGAATTATTTGTTCTTGAACCTAGATGTGCACTTACCTTAAAACCTTTTCACTGACATTTAATTTTGTAATTTTAATGCTTTGTGCAATTTCACTAGGTTTGATGTTCACAACCTTGGTAGGGAAATATTGTTCTATTGTTATTTTACATGTTTATATGGATTTAATTAAGCTCAGCTCACTTATCAATGAAAATAGCGGCCAAGTATCACATCAAAATTAGACGCTGTGAACAACGGTTTCATTTTGTCATAGAAGCTCTTTATCACTAGAGAGCATGACTTGAGGGAACGGTGTATTGTATGATAATTATGGCATTCTTCACATCATAAAAGGCAACTGCTGATTCACTTGCCTTTAAACAAACATTTGTTGTCTTTGATTTTCAGACTGAACTTGAAGAAGCCACTGAAACATTATCGCAAATGGTTGCCCGTCCATATTTACGCACGCCAAGATATAAAATCATCCAGTCAGCACAGCTTGTGCAAAGGAAGCGACATGAGTTTCTGTCAGCTGTGTCCAAGGGACTCATCCCTCCAGAGGAGACACCACCTCTTTTACGAAGGAAACAATTTGCAAGGAAGAACATTTTCAATTTTGAAAATGATGAGGTACAAAATGTATGAGCCACATTCTTTTATATTCTCATCTTTTTGGATCATTCGGAAAATTAACTGACAGTATTATACTTCAATGTTCCTTTCTGAGGACTATATTAGCAAAATATTTGATGAGTTGAATTTGCACAAATTGTGGGAAATAATTAATAAACTTTAAATTTCAATGATTTTACAAATGTTTGGCTGCCCGTTTGATCAAGTGTTTTCAAAAATGTTAATGCTTTTGAATAATATTCTTAAATGTGTGGATCAACACAAATTTACTTCTACTTGTACTCTGAATTCCAGCGACTGGAAGTAAAAGAAAATTGTTGGTTATTTCCCACAATTTGTGTATATTCAGAAGATCAAATATTTAACATAAGTCTCATCACACCAGTGATGCTTGATGTAACTTTAACAGAACTTATCTGTGTATCAACTGAGACTTTCTATATTTATTATTTTTTTGTTTTCTACTTATTCTTCTCCTCAAATATGTACATGTATTGTATCCAAACCTCTGTATACAAAACACTTTTTAACTCAAAGCTGTATAGTTAATCTTTACCAGAACAATAATGTGGTGATAATATGGTGTTTTAATTCTGTAGGATGGTGATGCTTTACGACAAGCGATAGCAGCCTCCCTCCAAGATATGCCACCAGGCGGCGACGGTTGGATGATGGATAAAACTGGTCGCCATAACAATATCCCCTTGCTTTATGAATACCTGGGGTTTGATTCAGAGGAATCTGATGACCTTTCGCCTCCAGGGGCAGCTGATGTCGGTGAGTACACATGGTTTTGATTGAGCGGGTCACAACTTGGATATTTGAATATGTGTGTCATTATTTTTGTGGATATTTACTAATGTAGACATCCTGGGATGCACAGGGCATTCATAGTCCTTTATAGTAGCACAATTCAAATTCTGTTTTAGCAAATCACTGCTTGTAGTTTAAATTTCACTCCATAGCTGGTCATTGTATTGAACTAAATGGTTTTTGAGTAAGCTTTAATTTGCTCAATACTAATGAAGTAAGCATAACAAAACAAATTACACTTGGCTCTATCTTTCTTTGGCAATAAACAAACCTATTCCAACAATTTGTTTGAGTGTTACATAGCTTTTTTTTCCTAGCAACGAGTTGAAGAATTTTCATTCCTGCTAAATTAATAAATTTAAATAAAATTATATTCCAAACATTAATAGATTTACCAAAATTATTACTTTTATAATATTAATAATACTGAACATTTGATTGTGTGCTCAATAGCATTTGATCTCAATGAATATAAAACTGATTTGAAGAAATCATAGAAAGTAGTACAGCATGCAAAATGCATCAAATGATGACAACATATGCAGATGATAATGACATTATAAACACCAGCTGCATTACTTTGTGTATTTTTCTGTGATTTGTCATGAATCCTAAGGAAGTTTATGGCCAGAAGGAAGCCCCTTGTAATAAAATTCAATGCTAACAATGCTAAGAACTAATACATTATACTATTTTAATTTTTGCTAACTCAATTGTTTGTCTTAAATTAAACTTCTTCAGGAATAACTACTTGCATCTAATGGTTAGCTTAGCTTAGTTATGTGAAATCAAATCTATTTATACATGTACATCGTGCTGATAAGTAATCTCAAAATAATCACATATAATATGTAAAACAAAGTTCCTGCAATGCTTTATACACAATGTAGGCTTATCCAAAGAGTTTGATGAACTGTCTCTAACTGATGTCGCAGAATCCGGTAAGTAGTTGCCCAATGTAGATTTATGTCTGTCAGTTTGTCCGTCTGTCTGTGTGCATGTATGTGTGCACACAATCTTCTTCCATTTGTATCTCTAAGGGCACTGACTAAATTGTGGGTGATACTCATAACCTTTCGGCTGTATGTTATCAGGTGTGTGTTTGAAACCAGGCTGTGGTAAGCCGAGGGCTAAAAACCGAAAATCTGGTGCCGTTCATGAATACTGTGGGCTGAAATGTATGAGACAAGATAGGCTATCTAGAGTGGAATCTGGTGAGTAGATAGTTCTTTGTTTGTAAAATAATGATTTTGTGATCATGTTGGTGCATTTAGCCACTGATCCATATGATCATACACAAATCGATTGTCAGACTTTTCTACTTAATAAAGTTTTTGCAAAGTAAGCAAACATATAAACACTTTCATTTTATCCTTACTGCATTCAATAAGGTAGTTATACAACAGTTTGTATTTTCAAAACTTGAAATTAGGTGTAACCCAAAGTATTCTTATAAAATTGGTTTAAGTTTGGGATCCCAGATATTTTTTCCACCCAACATTAAGTCCAAATATTTTCACATTTAAAAAAATTTTCACTAAATTTTGTCATCATTTTGGATCATATAACAAGTTTCAGATATTGCTTTTAGTTTTTGATCAACAGGTTTGACAGTTGATATCAATCATTTTATGAGGAAAGAGCAGACTGCAAAATCATCGCGTGGTTGGTGCCAAAAGTTGACAAAAAAACAAAGGATTAAACAGGATGAACTATGACAACTTGAATGGCATTTTTTAATTACAGATTCACCTCCTTACTGTGAAGAGGAAAATACCATTAACAATGATCAAATAGATTTACTACGAGCTCTGGAGATGTCACGGCTACTGCTCATGGAACAAACAGAGCAGTTAGACAAGAGCACTTTAACAGAACTGAGTACAGGGTAAGTTCTATTTAATTGGTGTCTAGCTTGAAATTTTGTTTGAATTATGTAAAATATCAACAATGTTTTGTCTTTAACTTATATTTGGTCAAGCCAAATTGAAAGTAAAAGTATTTGAGGCTGGCAGGTTAAAGGTTGATCTTTATGTGAATCTTTTACCAATAACATCTATGTCATTCATGGTGTTCCTCTCAACCACAGGACATCCTTAGTAAACTAGGCTTAATAACCAAGTTTATTACATGCATAGATTGACATTGTATTTGTCATGCAGTTTATTTGGTGTTAATTAAATATTAGGGATCTACAATGTAAACGTACTGATATGATTGTGCATGTTTTCCAGTTAATCCTGAGTTGGAACAAAATGTATATTATTTCTTTCAACGATTGAGCAAATAAAATACAGAGCTGCCATAACTGATCAATTCACAGTGTGATGCAAACACAAGGAGAAGACAAAAAAATGATCAATACAAATGTGGTAAATGGACAGATCTAAGTGGCATGCTTGACAAAAGCCATGCTTGTATATGTTGATAAGCCCTTTTGTTTCCTTCATCAAGACTTGAAGGGGTTACTGAAGAAAACTTAGCTACAAGTTTGAAGCTGCAACTTCCTGCCCATCATCGACAACTAATAAACTCCCCTAAACTTGCGAGACTGGTTGCTAGAATGGAAGACAAAGAAAGTGATGTCCAAGAAAGTGAAGGTACAGACCAGGAAGAGAATATAAATATGAGTCAGCCTTGCGCTGAGGACATGGAGCTTCAGCAAGTCTTGGAGTTGTCATGTAAATCTCTGAAACACACTGGTGAGTATTCTGTTTGATTGCATCATTTTAGTTCATGCATTATATACTGATTGCTCATTTTCAGTTCAGTAATAGCAGTGAAGTACTTCTGTGGTGTTCAAGGTGAAAAGGAGCTTTTCACAAATTTCTTGATTCACGTTAAGGATGAAATATTGTAAAATAAGTTATTTTCACCTGGAATTAATTCCCGCCATTTTCGCCAAAGGAATGATTCAGTGAAAATAAAATCCAGCAAATATACCTTTTTTCCTATATTTTACTTTTAACCCGTCAGAAGTCAATGAAAATAAATTCCATACAAAACACCCAAAAGTCTTTTCAGTGAAAATTTATTCCAGCAAAAATAAAATATATTACAGTAGTTTTAGTCATGTTGGCTAATACCACTAACATTTTTTATTTGCCAATTTCAAACTGCTTTAGCCACTTTACAAATGAAAAGAAATAAAAAATCCCAAATTTGTTTAAAATTGAAAAGTTAAATGTGCTACCTTGTAACATAAATGCTTTGCTGATGTTTAATTAGAATTTCCACAGAATAACTAGTACCGGTAGTTTAAGTTATTCGTAGCTAATGGTGGAGAAAGTGACTCCATTTTTTAGTCCCCGTTCGGACGAAGTCCGAAAACGGGGACTCCGTCCGTCCGTCTGTCCGTCCGTGCGTGCGTATGTGCGTCCATGTGTCCGTATGTGCGTCCATGTGTCCGTCTGGAGTCATATCTCAGAATCCCTTGGACCGATTTAGTTCATTATATGCATGTGCTTAGTACTTTATGTGGGACATATGCACATGCAGTGGTTTAGCGATTCAATTCAAAATGGCCGACTGGCAGCCATCTTGTTTTTTGAAAATGTTGTATTTTGGACATGCTTTGTCAGTTGTCATTCAAACTTGGTACATAGATTATACATGTTAGGATACAAGTCCATGACAATTTATTTCGCAATTGAATCAAAGATGGTTGACTGGCATCTTGTTTTTGTTTATTTTATGCGGTATCTTGGATGTGCTCTGTCAGTTTTCATTCAAATTTGGCACATACATGTACTTTATACATGTTAGGATGCATGTCCATGACAATTTGTTTCAAAATCTGGTCAAGGATGGCCGATTGACAGCCATCTGACTTTTTGGTCTTACTACTATATTTCCACAATTTATGTACCATTTCATGTATGTAAATGTGTCGAAATGGGCGTAGTGCGAGTGGCTAGTGCTAGTAGCACTAATCCGAAAAAGTACTAGATCTAGTGCTAAAATGGCACTAGATCTAGTGCTAAAATGGCACTAGATCTAGTGCTAAAATGTGCACAGTGCGAGTGGCATTGTTATCGCATTGTCAACGACGTCGAATAATAGGAGGGGCATCAACAACCACTTTCATATGCAAACTACAAACAGTATAAAACATCGGCAATATACGCGAGATGTCCATAATAATACTTTCTTTATATGCCGTCGTAAATTAGCCATCCGAAAATCGCCTGGGGATTTCACGGCTGGTGGGCACTTATTTTGGGCTCAGAATTTCAAAAAATAATCATCAAATATTTTTTGAGGACTTCCATTTTCATCATTGAAGTATCTAACTAGTGTACGCAGACTTTCAACACCGTCAGTTGGGCCACCAAAGACGAAAGAAACTATTGCAGAATTAACAATAATAATTAATAATTCTTGTTGAATTAAAAAGTAGACCGCCTGCAATTTCATTACAATATCGCCCAGTGTCATTTTTCAAATACATTTGTTTTTATTTTATTGGTAACGAAAGTATATTCTCAACGAAGTTTCAAATAAAAACGAACACAACTGCATTGTGTAGTAGCAAATGATTCTGGTTGCGCAATCCGGTCATGCTGCGTCTCACAATTGTTGAATATTATTCAGTAGTGATTATAATAATGCACAACAAATAAATTCGTTGAACTGTTATGAAATTCAAATAAAATTCACTTAGTTTCATCGTAAGCAAATGATTCCGATCGCATATAAACGCTCGATGCTGTAGGGTATCCGCCATGTTTCTTTTGCATGAGTTGAGCTAATAGGTCAAATCGCTAATTAACCAATCAAAATGCTGAAGGATGCCCATGTGTTCAAATCACCATAGCTCATTTAAATAGATTGAACGCAACGCGGAAGAGATTTGCCGATGTTGTAGTACGATATTTTGGCTTGGATTTTGATGGGAAAATGGCATGATTTTTTTTTTCAAGTCAAAAAATAGCTGTTTTCAAAAGATGAACTGAGCATCAGAAGAATAATTTAATATTGTTTACAGTGATAGCAGCTCTTTGTCCACACGAAGCTTACCCATTCACGCTTGTAACAATAAACACGCTCTTGAATAAAAATTTAAATCACCGTCTGTGTTGAGGGACGGTGCTTAAATAGACTATTTTAGGCGTCCGGAAAGATTGAAATGTCTAAAAAATTACGCCAAAATATTTAAAAACTGCCGAAAAATCGCCGCATTACGAAACTACGGTCATCACGTATGCGCACTGGGTTTGTTTAGCTGTGAAGGGTTAAAATACGCATTTCACAACCGGAAATTCAACATACTAACTTGTAACTTCACAGATTTCACATGTTTTAATTATTAGCAACTGTAATAAGAACAAAATTTCGAGAGTCTAGAACAAATAATAGGACTCCTAAAAAATACTATTGCTGAGAAAGTGTCTAGACATATATTATATGGTCATGTTAAAAAATCAGCGAGGTTATATCATATTCCGCTAACTGGTTACTTGTGTAAGCAATCGCAAACTATCATTGGCATCAAAGATGAGCTAGACAGTGTCCTTATCAGGATTAACTTGGGTTGAAACGAAAGGAAATAAGCCAGTTAAGAGGCTTAAATGGCCACTTGAGAGGGGTTGTCGCTGCTTCCGTTAGTACCTCCTTGCATAGACATTCTAAGGTCTATGCTCCTTGGTACAATGTAACAACAGGATTGCGTGAATCCACTTTTATAATTGGTTGATTATGTCCGCAAAGGTCAATGTCATGACAACCAGACAACGGTTCATTTTCTGTCTGGTTCCCAGCGGTACTGAGCAACATGCCCATTCACAGGTCGCCGTACACACAAAATCCACCGAGCTTTACAGGGACCCGGGACTTAGACTAGGAGTATACACATTTTTTATTTAATTCACATATGGCATCATAATTTCATTTTCGAAGATCTATTTTCATTAAATGTGGCGCCGACTAGAAATAAAACGGCACGTCAGCGATTTAAAAAAAATCAACGCTGAATTCCACCATTTACATATAAGTTACAAGTTTATATCCACCGAAGCTGAAAACACAAACTTCCACACAATACGATTTCATACAGTGTATCTATTCACAATTTGTAAAAATTGCGAAGTTTGACCTGCAGTTTCACTGTCCGTGGAGCTAGTTTCCCGGCCGATCGCGTTGTTTCAAAGGTCTCTTTTAGTAACCGTGATTACGACAAACGTACATTCATGTACATTCTCAATTTTCCCACTGCAGCACATTTCCCAATGAATGAAAGATACAACAACTTACATAAATATTAATTCATTTTCGGACAATTACGGGATGTCTCGACGTCGTTGACAATGCGATATCAATGCCACTCGCACTATGTACATTTTAGCACTAGATCTAGTGCCATTTTAGCACTAGATCTAGTGCCATTTTAGCACTAGATCTAGTGCCATTTTAGCACTAGATCTAGTACTATTTCGGATTAGTGCTACTAGCACTAACCACTCGCACTACGCCCATTTCGACACATTTACATACCTCACCATTTTCATTCCTATTTGGCACATACATCATACATATCAGTGTGTTTCATAATCATATCAAAGATGGCCGAATAACGGCTGTTTTATTTTTGGCCATATTACTACTACACAGAACACATGTTTTGATGTGAATAACCAATCTGTTGTATACGCCACTTGGAACTCAAGTTTCAAGGACACGCTCGCGACAACCCCTCCGCTTTAATATGACGAGACAAAGAGAACTTTCAAAAATTTAACGGGGACTGTGTCATTTTCAATGACTTGTTATAACTAAATCTTAATTGACATTTGCTATTGGTTATGTTTAGTGGAAGCCCAACAAATTATATTGTTTTCATCTGCAGTATTCATCAATAAAATAATGTTCTGAGGCTATATGCTAAATGGCTATTATTACTTTGGATGTCATTGCTTTCATCAATCTATCTAATTAGGATGTCACAGAAGAGGGTACAATATAATGTATGACAGGTGTATTGCCTTTGACATTATTGGTGGTTCTTTTTACCAATGAAGAGTTCTTATGGGGTACCACTGTATACATTTACCTATCAGCAGTTGATTGGCCAATCACCAATGTTGTTTAAAAAGGAATCAATTGGGTAAATTGAATGATTTATACCATGAATGACTGAGATCATTTTCTATTAATGTTCATATCATACCGACTACTCCATCACAAGAAGTTAGTTTGTGAAGAACGCAGTCCGAAAATGGCGACTTATGTTTTGACCTCCGTGCGACCTGTATCTTAGAAATGCCTGGACCAATCACAATCAAACTTCACACATACATCATACATGATATTATACATGTGCACATCAATTTGTTTCATGATCTGATTCAAGATGGCCGAATGGCGGCCATTTTTATTCAAAAAATCATCAAAATCAAACTTGGTATATACGTTGGACATTATGGAATCTTGATGCACATCATTTTGTTTTCAGATAAGATTCAAAATGGCCGACTGGTGGCCATTTTGTTTTAATAAGGGGTGATCTCATATTCAAACACCTGGGTCAAACCTGGGTTAACCTGGTCTTCCCTTGCTAGCCCTAATCAGACCTACTAGACCTACAATATGCAAATTAGTAATAGGTTTGAACCTAACCTCCGGATTAACTGCCCATTAACGCCCCCACTGAAAACAAACAGAGAACAAAGAAGACAGACCTAGGGAAACCTAGGTTTTTCTTACAATACTGTTTCAGCCAGGTTTCAGTAGGAAAAAAAATAAGATGTATACTATGGAGCTCCATGTTCATACTGAGTGTTAAGAATTACAGCAGCGATTTTTTTTTCTTTGCAAGTCTTGTACATGTAAATGCTAATTAAAAACAAACTTGCATGTGTTTCACAAATCTATTTACATCACGTCATTTATAAGTGTGATGAAAAGTTTATTTATTTCTGTAATTGGTAATAATAATCAGTTTCGCACAACTCATATTTTGGTTTGTACCAAATACAATTGTTATTCAATTTATCTGGAAATAATTACAGACGTGATGGTTTGTTATATTTTGTCATTGAATGTGAATCAAGTGATACCATAGAACCCTCTCTATTGTGATATATATGGTGAATTAATCTTTGAAACAGAACAGGCAAAAAATGCATTAGAATTTTAATGAGCAGCTTCTTAGGATAAATTACTTACGTTATACATGTATATATTTGGCATAGTCAGTAAAATATGTTTATCCATTAAGCGAACTGGTACATTTTGTCCGCAACAAGTACGGTCAGTTTTGTGCCCATGTCAGTTCATAAATTCATAGAACACATTTTTTGGTTAAGTTTGTAAAGTCTGTGAGACTGCGAGTTATCAAAATATGATAATATGATATAAAATCGATAATGGCAACATTGTTTTTTACGAAGGCATCTGAAAACCACATTTCCTCTATCACTGTGTGAAAACTAAAGTCGGGGCAAAGCTACGACTCCGGCGCTACGACCACCGTAACATTGTCAGCTGACGGCATTGCGGGGAAATTACGGGTATTTACCGCTGCCGAAATCTTACTTTTCGGTGACAAAATGCACACATTTCGAACCCCCGGTTAATTAAAAATAAACGATTATTTTAGAAAATACATCGAAGTACAGTGCTTTGAGGGACTGTGGGCGAAGTAGGCAGCGAGGTGTTGTTTTTAAATTCACCGCAGAAAATCATGCACTCAACGCAGCCATCTTGGTTACCTCAATCAGAATTTCTCCTTGTCACCCAGCATGCATCGATTGCGATATCGCAACGTGCACTGTGTAGCCTTGGGCGATGGTCTTAGGTACAAGGCACTCTATGAATAAGGTATTTTCAGAGGTCAGGGTTCGTATTTTATAAGCAGTCTCGTCTGCAGATGAATAGCCTTAAATAATCAGCGCGAGTCCATTTAATTTAATTTTCTGTTTTGATACTTCGTGTCACTGGCAATTGAATAAGAAAAACTGCAAATAATCGATGTGCAGCAAATCGAAATAAATTTGTTTTTCCGGATTTTGCGATGACGCACTCCTGAAAGAACCGTTTGAAAATTGAACGCGCAACAGTAGTAAAGGCTTGAACACTGTAGCGTAAGTCTCAAGTGCAACTTTGTATCAACAAATGTTCGTCTTCTGATACTTATTAGCTGTCAGAGACACATATCAATTGTCCAGCCCAATGAAAAAGTCTGATTCACGTCCTCTGCTCAATTTGCGACACGAGCATAACAGTTTATCAAAACCAAACAATTTATTCAGCACGCTGTTCACCGATATATGATAGTGTTGTTTTTTTTTAGGCAAGACACACGGTAAAATGACTACTGTACACCGATAAATCGACACATTTTTCAGACAACTATCTAGTCTTCAAAAAGCAGTGTAAACTGTCAATCCTAAAAATAAACAACAGCTTGAATGATGTGTGAATGAGATCGGTTCGAACCGCAGTTTTTATGCAAATTCGTGCGGTCGTCCTGAACCGCACTATCTATTGTTTAAACTTCCAAACCGCAAAACTGGGTTTTGTTCGGGCGGTTTAGGGCGGTTTGGGTTTTCGTAGGTTTGACCCGCATGTTTGAATATGAGATCACCCCTAAATGTGGTTCTAGCGCCATATCTCTGACTTGCTGTGACTGATTATATTCAAATTTTAAATATGCATTATACATTATGTCATAGATATATAAATATATTTGTTTTGATGATCCTATTCAAAATGGCCGAATGGTGGCCTTTGCTACAAAATCATCAAATATCAAGCATTTCTGGCATTTATGGATGGATTTCATTCAAACTCGGTACATACATTAGACATTACGGGTTCCTGATGCAAATACAGATACAAATGTCAATCATTTAAATGTTAAACAATCATCATAATCATATTCCTGACATGTTTATATTCCAGCTATATTACTATAAACAAAACTATATATCTTAAATTTGATAAGTAATGGTGACTGTGCCATGCATGGCTTGTTAACTAGAAATTTTGTTGAACATGGCAATGATTTATGTGCTGCATTTCCTTACCCAAGACATTTGTATCTTTGCAGGAGAGTCAGTAACTGATTCTGACTTGGAAAAGGCAATAAAACTCTCTCTCCAGGATCCTCGACCCAGTACTTCTGGAGTGAAAAAAAGTATGTATTTGTAAAAGTGCTCTTAACTTTAGTGATACTACTGATCATTAGGTTTTATTTGTTGAACTTAAATTATATACAGAGAAAGGCAGAAAGTTGTGCCTTAGTTTTATACACAGTTACTGCAAGAACAATCTATTGTTACATATGCTAAATACCGATTTTTCTGCCAGAATATCATCAAAATCAAGTATTTATCGATGGATTTTGTTCAAACTTGGTACATACTTTAGACATTATGGGTTCCTGATGCAAATCATTTTATTTTTCAAAATGGATTCAAAATTACTGACTTGCGGCCATTTTGTTGTAATGAATGCAGTTCTAGAACTGTATCTCTGACATGCTTTGACTGATTATGTTAACATTTTATATATTCATTATACATCATGTTATACATATATAGATGTATTCAAAATGGCTGACCAGTGGCCATTTTGTTTAATGCTGTTCCACACCAATATCTCTCAATATGGACAATTACTTGTTTGACAATCAGATACAAGATGACTGAATGTCAATCATTTCACTGTTAAAACAAATGATCATAGTCAAGCATCAGCTTCTGGATTCATATCTTTGTCATGTTTATGCTCGAACTATATTACTATGAACAAAACTATATATCTTAAGTTTGATTACTAACTGGGACTGTGCCATGCTTGGCTGAATGTTTGAATTGTACAAATTTTTATTTTCAAGTCCGTACTAACTTTTGTACCATTTGAATTTATAGATATTTTTTATTTTATTATTCTTGTCTAAAAACATTCACATGAACTTTGACATCTTGTCCATAAAATTATGAAATGTGTTTTATATGTGCATTGTTTCTTAATACTTATTGACTCAGGTTTATTTTTTTTCTACCAGATAACCCTGAAGCCAAGGTCCCTGTTATTGTTGACATTAGTGACTTACTCGGGGAGAGTTCTAGTGAGGAAGATTCTGCTGAGTTCAGTATTGGTTTCCCGATTACAAAGTGCAATCAAACTGATGTGCAATATGCTAGTGACTGTTCTTCATTTAGAAGAAGTGAACTCGCTAGGAAGGCTAGTAGTGAAGACTTAGATGATGAACTTTATATACCAGAGGTGCGTGTTCATGCTCCAACTTCAGAGGCTGAGTGTGATAGAAGTGAAAGTGGTGCCACTGGAAGAAAAAATGTGATTGTGAGCGAGAAAACCTCAGATGCTGTGTTGGGTAAACAGAAAGCTGCTTTTCCTGCTTTGAGAGTCCGAGAACATTCTTTGCTGAGAAGAACTTCAAGTGGGCCGGACTCTCCAACCCAGGATAATCCAATTTCAGATCTGTTGTGTTTGCCAAATGCACATAGCAGAGTTGTGCGCTCACTGAGTGCACCACAGGAAGGTGTCATGTCAAAGTCTGAACCCAACTCGCCTGGTTTACAAAGAAATAGGCGAGTGGAGAGCTCACCGACTGAGCGAGGGTTTATGGATTCCAGGGACAGTCCTCACACTTGGGATGCCAGCTTCTTGGACTATAGGGTTTGCCGGAGTACTCAAGGTAGTCCCAGGTACCATCGCTATGGAGCTGGTCGTGGGGATGCAGAAAGTCAATTTAAAGAAGGAAAAGTGGATGATATTTGGCAACGGAATGTAGAGGACATATGGCAAAAAATGTCACCCATAAAGAATACAAAATCTGAAAACCAAATCTCCAGTGGGGTATCTTCATCTCAAACCTTGGAGAAAGCTTTTGAATCAGTCCATTTTCCTTTCAAAAATAAAATGCAAGAACACAATGATATGCCCAGAGAAGTCGTACCAATTTCATTAGACTACAGGGAAAATAGATTAGCCACAAAGAAGAATAGACACTCTGTCTACAGCTCTTCCCCATCACAAGCTAACACTCTAGAAGTGGAGCCACGAAGAAGTCGTTCAGTAAGTCCTTTACCTAGACGAGCTAAGAAAGAGCTAGTTACAGCAGATGGAGCAGTATGTGAAGTTTCATGTCAGATGACTTCTGTCCCAACTGAAGACAATACAGTGAAAGGTGCATCTGGGGTGACTAAAGGAAAAAGCGACCGCAGAAAACGACGTGAAAGACGTAATCGAAAAAAAGACAAGGAAAAGGAAAAAGAGGAAGCTGGCTGGCAACTTTATGTGTAATCACCGATTGTCCAATGAATATTGATATTTGGGAAAGCCTCTTCCTACTGATAAGCATTTCATGTAGTAGAGTATCTTCCCCACCTTAAATACTTCACGCATGAAAAAAACTTTCATGTTTACAGCATTGTGCACTTCTGTTTGAACTCACGAATATAACGGTTGGATTTTTATCAGTGCTCCAACCAGCAGTCCCAAAATGTTTTAATGTCCTCTTTATAAACAGAACAATACGTACTTACTTATTTTTCCATGTTCACTACTGAAATTAATTATTAATCAATTTTAATTGCCCAAATTTTATCGTCTGAAATGTTTTCTTAAAAAAGAAGACTTTTTGAACCCTCCACAATGTCCTTTGTCTTATAATGTAGTTGATGCATTGAGCCTGATTTGCTGCATGCTGTCTAAATCGTAAGGTGTCACTGGGATAAACTATATGTTGTTTCTCATCCATGGCTGTGTAGTGTTTTGTCATACAGTTACTGCCATTGAAGTTTACAAGAAATGACTGAAAATATTTTTTTTTTTTTTGATGATGATGATGAAAAAGATCTGTATTTTTCAGTGTCTATTTACACAATCCTGTCTGTCCTGTCTTATGTTTTACTGGTTTAATAATTTAAAACTTACGGCTTAAAATTTTATATGAAGATATTTTGTCATTATCGATTTTCTTTCTTGTGCATAATTCAAATACTAATAAATGTTTATTGCTACACATATTCACAATTTCTTAAAAGGGTGTTAAAAAACATGAAAATAAATTTAAACGAAAGTTAGTGGAATTTTAATTCCGAAGCATGAAAATAAGTTGGCAATAAATCATTGGATTCACAAGTTTCCAGTAGATATACATGTATGCATGATCAACTAAACCCCCAAGGAATAGTGACTCAAACCATCATAAATTATTACTTTTTGTGACTAATTAATACGATCATTCAATTCAGACAAACAAAATGGCTAACTATGGAGTGATGATGAAATAGTGCATTTGTAGAGTTAACATTTATTGGCCATCTGAGCAATTTAAAACCATATAAAGTGGATTTTAAAGTCACCATCTAATTTTGAAAGATGTCCAAAAATAGTCTCATACCATTGTTCGGCTTGTATTATCTTCAATACATTCACAAAATACAGCCAATTGCCAGGTGTAATAGGTAGAACACATTCTGGCCTGTTCCAGAAAACATATTGATTTTTGCAAAATTGTTAAGGTAATACCATATAATAATTTAAAAGATTTTTAGAGCCAAAATATACAAGAAAAATGTTCAGATTGGGGCAATACAAAGTTATCCATTTTTATTCATTTTTGTTGGTTCTGCCTAGTTAGTTTACCTAAAAATAGCTTGAAATATTATATAAAATATGCATGGTATTGTAAATACTAGTGGTTTACTGACAGACTTACAAAAAAAATGACTTCTGTTTTCAAACGCCAAACAGTTTATTTGTAAGTACATTTGAATAAAAAAAAATATTTTTAATATAAACATTCACGTCCATAAAATACATGTTCAAACAGGGCTCTCACCATATAATATCCCTCTTAGTTATTAGTTAGCATGTCACTGACCCTTAAACTTCAGAATGTAGGAACCCTGTCCACCAACCAATGATATAAATGATTCACACATGCACAACATGCAATACAACAAATGGCTTCAATATGTAAACCAATTTTGGGAGTATAACAACTACAGTTAACCCAACATATGCTCGCACTATATTTGAAGTGATACATTTTCCATACTATAAATCTTTTTCTTGATTTTTATGTCTGAGCATATATTCTTATAGAAATGCAGAATAAAATGATAATTTAATTCCTCTCGACAATTAGCTAGTTTTACCTGAAACTATGTGCATGAGATGCTCTTGAAAACGATCATTTTGCATGCGGCTTTTACAAAGATTCTTACATATGGCCAGTTATGTATCAATTATGTTTTTGATAATGGCATGCATTTGCAAATAATTTTATTTTTTACGCATGTTACTATTCAAATGCACATTATTTTCCCACTAAATGTGCTACTGTAATGTTAATATTTTTCTTTAATTGCTTTTATCACTTAAAACGACACTGCATGTGTGCATTCTTCTGTGATTGTTCTTCTGTAATGTGTAATCACGTCTGTAAAGTAGCGAGACAAATCTTGAGAAGATAGTGTCAGTTTCGCAGTTTTTACCTTATGCGCATACACATGCACAGTTATGTCAGCAGTGTTAATTGAAGCTTGGACCAAGCGTCCATGATTGGTTGACATAAAAGTGCAGTTCATTGGTTGTTAGTCCCCGTTCGGACGCAGTCCGAAAACGGGGACTTATGTTTTGCCCTGTGTGCGTCCGTCCGTCCGTGATCACCTGTATCTCCAACATGCATGGACCGATTAAGTTCAAACTTCACTCATACATCACACATTATATGGGACATATGCACATGCATTTTTTTCATGATCTGATTAACGATAGCCGAATAGCGGCCATTTTAAGGCCGAAAATGCATCAAAATCGCACATTTTCACCATTCCGAACCGGGATCTCAGTTATGCATGGACGGATTTTGTTCAAATTTGGTACATACATTAAACATAATAGGACCTTGATGCACGTCATTTTTTTTTTTGGATCGGGTTCGAAATGGCCGACTGGCGGCCATTTTGTTTTAAAGAATTCAGTTCTGGATCCGTATCTGAGACATGCTTGGATTGATCGAGTTCAAACTTCACACACACAAGGTACATCATGTCACAAATATGTATGTGCATTTGTTTCATGATCTCATTAACGATAGCCAAATGGGGGCCGCTTTGAGGCCGAAAATGCATTGAAATCGCACATTTTCACCATTCCAGACCCGTATCTCAGTTATGCATGGATGGATTTTGTTCAAATTTGGTACATACATTAAACATAATAGGACCTTGATGCACGTCTTTTTTTTTTTTTTCGGATCAAGTTCGAAATGGCCGACTGGCGGCCATTTTGTTAAAGAATTCAGTTCTGGATCTGTATCCAAGACATGTCTGGATTGATCAAGTTCAAACTTCACACACTCATGGTACATCATGTCACAAATAGATATGTGCATTTGTTTCATGATCTGCTTAACAATAGTAGAATGATGGCCATTTTAAGGCCGAAAATGCATCAAAATCACGTATTTTCACAATTCCAGAACCGGATCTCAGTCATGCATGGATGGATTTTGTTCAGATTTAGCACAATGTGTTGTACATATGCAGGTGCATTTCGGTCATGATCTGCTTTGAATGTATATGTCACTCAAATATGAACGGAACGGGGACGTGTCATTGACAATGACTTGTTAACATTTAACACTGTTGTAGTATGTAATACCAGACCACTCAAAACAGTTGTGGGTTTGACTTGCTATTTGTATTTACAATACAATATATACATATATTTCAATACACCAACAGTGGCAGTCACTCTTTCTTGTTTTTTTAGTTTTAGTCTGACTACAAGAAAGATTGGAACGGCAATAAGCTCCCACAAATGTTTTGAAATTTAGTGTCAGCACAAAATAAATCCTGTGAAATCAATAGAGGGAAAAATGGATTGGACAGGACTTCTTTACACTTGCACAGCATTATACAGATTCCTGTCAGCATAACTTTTGACTTCACTTATCCAATACTATTATACAATGACGGCATAATTTTGGAAAGGTACAATGCAAATGGTGCTGTTTAGTTTTCTATTAACATCATTTACATATTTCTAAATGTAGTGTGGGTCCAATAAATAGATTTTTTAGTGCATCCAAAATTTAATTTTTTACAATATGTATTTTAGTTGGCACTTGTAGATATGATTTGTAAATTATTGGTTAGTTTTAATATCTTTTTTATTTATTTATTGAGGCTCCTTTATACTGAGCTTGGTGTGGCTTTGAGAACACTCGACTGCCAAATATTTTCTGCTTTTCATTTGTGAAAATCTGTTCAATGTTTTTGTTTCATTATTTGAGATATATATCGAAAACAATAAATGTTCTATTCATCTGGATGAGTATATGATTGCTGACAGAGGCTACCTTTTGTAATTGCATTTGAGGTTTTTAACGGGCATATAAGTGGAGGAAATTATGAATTTACAAATATACAGAACAATTGTCATTTCGTTTATGTAGTGATTTTTATAGCAGATCTGATGTTTTGCATATCAAAATTGACTGGTAGGACAAAGCACATCAAACCTGTAGAAATGTGACCGTGTTCAATTGGATACTGTGTTTCTATTACTTTTTTGTTTGTTTACAAGTTTGAGTGTATGTCCATTTGTGTCCTGGGAGCAATTGATCATCTTTTGTGTTTTGTGTTGTCTTATGGCTATTCTAATTTGTGATGACTTGTCACATATTCAATGATGCCTTTAGATGGGTCAGTTGTTGTGGCTCATTATTTGACTACTATTATTGAACATTTATATGCATCATACTGATGTGAATACATTGAATTATATATCGTAATATATATGTTACATGGCACTTCACAGATTGGGAAACAAATTGTGAAATACAATTGATTTTAACCCAATTTACTTGTGTGCTCACTGCTGATTTCTGTAACTAAGCTGTCAGTCTCTTGGTTCGATTAAAAAATGGGCGTAGACATGGGCGCCAATCATGTTTTCAAAATCATAGGAGCAAATTATGTGCAGCGCAATTGAGTTATAAGACGTGTTTTTGGCGCATGGTCATGTTTGGAACAGTGAACACGATGACAAGAGAGAAAGGAAAACTACTCGTATTTGAGTGGTACAGCTAAATACTATGGCTCTTTCTGAGAGCTCAGCCTCGGAGTCATCTGTAACACAATTTCTGATCGGTACGATTTCTGACCTACACAACTTGTACACGCTCAGATGTAGTTAGTTATGTGCACCAGTGGCCATATACTGGTACTCAAAATAGAAAGAGCGATTCCCTAAATCTGATTTAAATGTTGAATAAGATGAGCTAAACTTCTTGTTTACTTTCTACCACCCTCTGCTGTATCATTGTAGATGAAGTTCAAAGTAAATGAGGGGAAATGTCTGTCCTCGTTGTTGATTTAATCATAGACACTCTTGTGGTTACATTAACCCAGCGTTATCCAATGTGTTTTCAAACTGCTATTAACCAGGTTCTTTTGGGTCAAGTTTGATTTTAGTATCTGTTCTATGTATATTTGTTAACTACCAATTACAATTATCTTTATTTTCTCGTTGCAATAACTCAAACAATTGTTACCTCATCATCTTCAAATCGCGTCACAATCACTACAAAAATGTCAACCAAGTTCAATGTAGGTGTAAATAGCCAGTCCTATTTTCAAGAGTAACTGTTTTGTGGAATATGTAGACTGAATGGATAACTAGATATTAGTAATATGCTCCCCGTAAGCTGTCAATTATATAAGTGATTTAAACCGTTAAGTTGTTTCATTGCGAGTATAGTTAAAAATACAATAAGTTAGTTTCCATTTATACCACCTTTTTAAATTGATCTCGTATTTAATTTTGCTTATATAGATATTCCTGTACTATTGTTTGGGAACTTTTATACCATTCATGTTATATAATTATATAAGGGACATTGAGATTAAAACCGTACGTTATTTTTGAAATATTAATTATATTTTAATGTAATTTTGATGACTTCATTGTTCTCGTCTATTTTTGGTCAGAATTTTTCCTCTTCCAGTATTTTCCACCCAAATTATTGCAATTCTTATGTACATTTATACAAGATCGTACATCGTATTTATCCATCCATTTGTTTTTGTGTTTTTTAATCTAGATTATCAATGGGCAAGGTTGTAATAGTTAAAATGTTTGTAATAACAGGGACGGGGGTGTATCACGTTGGCAATATGACCAGTGTTGTAATTTGCTTAGTTCAGGCGTTGTCTTGTATGTTTCCACTTCTTTTAATGGTTACGTATATTTTATGTTTTGGATGTCTTTAGTTTCTTCAATCTTTTTAAAATTATTTGTAGATTTAAAGTACAGAGTATACTTATTATGTTGTATAGAAAATACAGTTGAAAATAACAGACTGTGGTCCTATTTATTAGATCATGTGTTGTCTTTTTCATCTCAGGACGCTAAAATGACTTGAAATTGCATTTGCAGCGTTGTTTTTTGATCCAACGCATTTCGAGCAGAAACCCTATTGTTTTACTGTCAAAATATCAGATTCAAACTCGTATTTTCCTTTTTCTATTGTACGTTGCGGGAAAGGTACATGTATACATTGTTGTCGCTCTTGCAATAAGTTCCTAACACTTGAATTGTGAAAGGTAAGAACTGACATACCCACCCATTAGTCTTAACGCAATAGTCATATACGGATTGCAAGCACGTTGGACATTAGACAAAGTATATTTAACTTGTGCTATAAGGTGCCACATAAAATGAAATAGTCTCGGAGCATTAAAACAAATTAATGTACAAAAGAATGGTACCCTAATGTTAAGACCAAAAAGTGATATAAAGCGTTTTGCAAAAGAGTTGCCGGTAGCACTCACCAAATATCTGTCTAAGTAGTCAATTCTTGATGGGACTTCCTACATAAGACACATGATGTTGTACTAAAGAGAGATCATCGGTCTGTTTTTTTTTTCACCAGCTATGATATTCTCCATAGAAACTCTTCAATGTTGAGATATTGTTTTCACTTTGGAATACAAAATTAATGCTTTGTAGAAAGACATTGCCACCAATCTTGACAAATATGTTGTCAATAAAATATTTTGAGGTTATTCGCTGCCAACAAAGACATATCGCAATATATCACGAGTTTTAAGTTCGATGTTCTCGACTTATTAGTTGATAGTATTTACACATTGACTGCGATATTCACATAAAAAAACTGAACTAAATGAGATAAACAATGAGTATGATATTACACGGGTCTGTATAGTTTGTTATGACGTAAAGATGGCGAGCAAAACATGACATTATTTTCTTCCTAGACAAAATACGAAAAAAATACTTAGGAAAAATGATTACGTAAAATTTAATAATAAAATTATATGCTTCACAAAAACCAGAAATCTATCTCGATAAATGATTCCAATGAAATGATACACAAATACGTTACTTTAAAAATAAGCTACTTAATTCATTTTATTTTGATATCGTTCTTCTATCGCAATATGCACCTGTTCCAGGCGTGGTATTTGTGGTCTGTCGGTTAAAATACCTAAAAGTAGATTACATTTAGGCTTAGTGAAATACAATTTTCTGTGATAACTACATGCTTGAATAATTCCAAATTCCTTAGTCCAGATATGCAATTGTATTAACCGTATTATCAGAATTATTAACCTCGTACATTGACTTGTAAAAAGATAAGTAATACACAAGAATACATAGTAATAAATTCAGTGGGCATAAATTATTATAACATGAGATTCCAATAACCGTGTCTACCCAGAACACACGGGGAAACTATTCTGCCAGGATTGTGTGTGACTCCTTGGCCGCTTTGAAACGCAGTAAGTTCAAGTTACCGACTTTTCAATATAATCGCAAGTGTGGTAACTCTACTCGGCTCCGATGGTTTGTGTCTGAGTTCTATTTTTACGATTATATCTCTGCCACCACGGGATCATATGCTTGTCGTTGATTGGTCGGTGCGTTACAGTAGCACTCGAACTCCGCACAGTTCGATACGCGTTACTATTGCGTAAAGCGCAAAGGCCTCTGGGAAGGAGATTGAGTGGCACTACGTTGTGTCGTCACAGGAAGCGCTGTCCCAGCACAGACCTGTGTCATCGAACTCCGCACAGTTCGATACGCGTTACTCATCATCACTGCACAAAACAGCTTTGCATAGAACTCATTTGCAAGACCCTGTCGTTTAACAAAGTTTAATAATATGCGTGAGTCACTCGGTTACTTTAATCGCTTTAATAAGACGTTTCATGCCCCGACTCCGAATAAAATTTCAGTAATTATATTAAAATATACATGACTTGGGTTAGAAAAGTGCAATCCTTTCCTAGATGCCAAAGCATTAGATTGTACAAAAAATGACTTTATAAAGTTACTAGAACCTTTGTGTTCTATGGCTGTTCGAACCCGTTCAAGACAGAAATAGTATTGAAATATTCACCAGAATACAAGATGAACGGAAATGTTAGTAAACCGCGTTCAGTGAAATTAGTCTTTAATGTTTCTTTCCCGACTCTATTCGTTAACAGAACGTTGTTTCATCAAAGTTTTAGTGTATCACGTGGGCCATTTAAATACTACTACATTACCTGGAAAACATAGTCCGCGATAAAATGATTCGTGTTTACGTTTTTACTGAAGTCTAAAATTAATGAATAGTTCGCATGTCACATACGTTTTTTTTCCACTTTTTGTAGTTTGGTTTCAAATGAAACAACCGCGGAAAAATGGCCGTGCGTAGTGAGGTGATTGACCAATCTCACAGGCAGAGTTCTATTACGAATATATCTCTGCCACCACGCGATCTTATGCTTGTCGTTGTTTGGTCGATGCGTCACAGTGGTACTACTTTCAGAGACGCTCACCAAAACATTGCCATGCAAATGCTCGATTTTCGAACCCGACGAATGTGTACGCGTTGTTTGCATATATACTGGCCGTTTTTTCTTACTGTAGCACAAACGGTGTGACAGTAGTACGATTTAGCCGTCAATACCTTTCAGTGCAATCGTTTTTTTTATATTTCTTTGTCCTGCAATCGACAGGACGGTCAGTTTTATGAACCAAGTAACACCTTAGCAACCGTTATTCCGCGATAAAATTTTTTTCTTTTGTAAATTATAACTATTTAACCCGCAAGGAACTCTGGGAAGCAGAATGGGTTTGTGGGACCAAGTTTCGCAAACACGATATACAGAATGTAGAATACGGTGCTACTTGAATACTTGTCATTTTGATGTATCAAGTAGTGGTAAACCCACTCTGACTGCTGGTATTACTGAATATCCGGTAATAGTCGCATATAGGGACGAATTGACGACCACAAGTACAGTGCATTTGCACTGTGTTGATATTTCGAACACATAGAATATTAGTGTCCGTCTTAGCGATGCTACTGACGCAGCACTATGGCCGTGTTAAGGTAGAAGCCTACCCATAAGTTAAAATTAATTCATTTTGCAATAAACTGTACTCTAAGGCAATATTGACCTGAAAAAAGTTGGGGGTCACCAGCCTTGTTTGTTTGATGGTTCATTTTAGTGGAAAGTCGCCATTTTGAAATAATCATGTATTGTTAATGATGGAATACTTTATGTTGTTCTGATTTATTAAAAATTCTGTTTTTTTTCAATACGTTTGTTATCGTTAACAAGGACTCGTACCGCCACCGAGATTGCTTAGTTTGGATTCAAAACTGTTTACAAATTGCTGTTTGTCGGCTTTTCCCGACAATGTATGAACTTGCGTGTTTTGAAATATTTTAGAGAAAAATAATAAAGTTAAAAACTGTCATGATGTAAATATGTGCATGACGACTTTGAAACGCAGTTAGTGTAAGTTACCGACATTTCAACATAATGGCAGGTGTGATAAGTCTATTCGGCTCGCATCATTTTGTGGGACCAAGTTTTGCAAACATAATCGTTTTGATCTGCTCAATAAACAGAATGTAGAATACTGTGCTACTTACATACTTGTCATTTGTATGTATTAAGCGCTGGTAAAACCACTCTGACTGCTGGTATTACTGAATATCCGGTAATATTTGCATATAGGGACGGATTTTGCGACCAAAACTTCAGCGCATCCGAACTGCGTTGATGTTTCGAACACATAGAACATCAGTGACTGTCCTAGTGACGCTACGGACGCGGTACAATGGCTGTGACGCAACGGCGTTGTTAAGCGAACGCCGGTCGTGTGCAATTCGATACGTTTGTTGTTTGTTGCCGAAATGGCTTAATTTGGACTCAAAACTGTTTACCAGTTGCTCAGTAACGGTATTCTTTGAGATACACCAATACCCGCGTACCCAGTGCACACAGGAGTGTCGAAATTGTTGCCGTTTCCCGACAATGTATGAATTTGTGTATTTTGAAATAGATTAGAGAAAAATAATACCCTTAACACTATATTTACGTTATTATGTTCATGACACTTCGACCGCTTTGAAACGCAGTTAGTGCAAGTTGCCGACATTTCAATATAATGACGAGTGTGATAAGTCTATTCGCTCCGATTGTTTGTGGGTCAAAGTGTCGCAAACACGATCATTTTGATCTGTTCAATAAACAGAATGTAGAGTACGGTGTACTTACATACTTTTATATTTTGATGTATGAAGCGCTGGTAAAACCACTCTGACTGCTGGTATTCCTGACGGATAGGGACGGATTTTGCGACCAAAACTTCAGCGCATCCGAACTGCGCTGATGTTTCGAACACATAGAACATCAGTGACTGTCGTAGTGACGATACTGACCCGGTCCATGGCTGTAACGCAACGGCGTTGTCAAGCGAACGTCACGTATCTTTCGATACGTTTGCTGTCGTTAACAATGGCTCGTCTCGTCACCAATTAATTTGGATTCAAAATTGTTTACCAGTTTCTCAGTGACGGCATTCTTTGATGACACCAATACCCGTGTACCCAGTGCACTTGGGAATGTCGAATTTGTTGCCGTTTCCCGACAATGTATGAATTTGCGTATTTTGAAATAGTTTAGTGAAAAATAATAATGTTCAAAATTACCATGACGTAAATATGTGCATGACTTCTTGACCGCTTCGAACCGGGCATCCCCGGTGGCCGAGGGGAAGACGTGTAGCTAGACGATTTGGTGCCGTACGCGAGCGCCGGTTCGAGTCACGCGCGTAGAACGTGTTTACTATAATTTGACGTAGTATTTTGAGCATACACAAGTTTAATAACCGATGGAATTAAACATGCACGGTGTTATTATCAATGTTCGATTTAGTAAGCTGGACGACGGTGCGCTGGACAGGCAATTATTCCCTGTGATCTAATCATTACATTCAATTTCTTAACAGCTCTTATTCTATTGGTGGAGCCTCGGTGTTGAATTCCAATAAGGTGATTACCACGCACCTGTGCAAATTGTCGCCTAATTTAAAGGAGCTCATTGAAGCCTCTAATAATACATAACCATTAAATTGTTATTCAGAAATTTAATTAATACAATATGAAAACAAATATTGAACAATAAATAAGTTTGCTACTTCTTTGCAAATATTTTGAGATACTTTCGTAAACGACGGTGGCTGACATTAATGTATGTTGCGTGTTCAAGTAACTGGTAACTTGTGTCGTGCGTACGCTCATTCATGATTTAATTGTACTATCGGGAGTGCGTGGACAGGTGGCATATTCGTTGAAGAAGCAATAACAACTTGAACCGAATGAAGTCTTTTTTGATTTTATGAGGAAAGAAGGGAACTGGGAGTTATTCTAAACAAACTTTAAGGTATGATGATATTGTTACTCCGTTACGAAGCGTGTGGAAATTGTAATTGATAGAGCCAGCATCGGCAGTTGTGTACTACATTGGTATTTGCAGCGGCCTCCATTCATTTCTTTATTTGTGGGATAACTGATTAAACTCAAGTTCATGAATTTACAGGACCAGAGAATTTCATCCCCGACATCCCCCAGATCAAGATCTGAGTTACCGAATAAAATCACAGTAATGTTGCAGAATTTAACAGGAAATTGCAGTTCAATTTATTTGTGGTCATATTCTTGTTTTTTCATTACATGTGCGTTAGTTTAAAACAACAATAATATTTTCATCTTATATCGAATTGTTTGTAACAATAATGATAATTATTTGAACATTACTCAATGCATTTTGATAATATTAGACGTTTCAGATTTTAAGAGAAGCGATCGGAGCGAACAAGATGAAACTGCTAATGTTGGGAATTAATTTTGTTCTGTTTGAAAGGGTTCAAAGATGTTATTGTTCGTTTCAGTTAATTACTCATTTGTTTTGAAGTGTCAATTTTCGCAAATATTGGATATTATATCTACAATTTCACGAAAGGTTTGAACTTACTCACGCGATTGATAGTATCTTTTGCAACAACTATACATGTCGGATTTTCTTAAATGTTACACTCGAACTTAACTCATTAATGTTTATATTTAGAAATACATACTTACTTCATTATGTGGTTTGTTTATCGTTTGTTATGATTACTGTACAATACAATTATTTCACAAAGTGATTTTAAAGTGGAGACAAAAATGTGTCATTTTAAAACACATAGATTTACAGTGTATTCATCAGACAATAGTCTATAACACGTAATCAATGGAACGTCTTAATCATTGTAGAACATCTATGGAGTTTAAATATATGCAAGGGTCGGACTGAATATATATTTAGAATAATAATATAATATAGCAAAATTTTTATAATTTGATAAAATATCTGTCGATTTTATCATTATGGTATCTAAAATGTGTTTCTTCTTAATCTTCTTAATCGTGATTGTGCAGTAACACAGATTATTCGATAATTTTCAGATAACTCATTGATATTTTATACGTATTATTACCAAACGAAAAGCAAATAATACACAAATCTATAGAATGAAACCAGTTTCCGGATTGGTACTCAATTTTTAAACGATTAATATAAAGGAACAATTTTACGATAATCTTCTTAGTTATTTTGGTGATATATTGTTTGGCGTACGCAAAAACAGAGTAATAAGAAACTGGTCATTAAGTAATATGTGCATCATTTCTGCTTTTCATTGACATACAATCATTAAGATTAAAATATTATTTAATTAATTATATCAATACATGTGAACATACGATACACAAATAATATATTACAATTAAGCACATGTGTAATTGAATTATTGTGAATGTAATGAATGATGTGTCATGTCACATGACATTCATTTTGTACAGTTAAAGGATTCTTTATGATTATAATTAACTAAAAAACTATCAATTACAAATGACAATATTTAGGGAATAACGATTTAACATTAAAATATTATACTTATATCAGCGAGAATCATTGCTTGACAAGGTTGAAATATCTCGTAATGGTATAAATAATTATTATTTTGCGTTTTAATTAACAAATCCAGATTCTGAAAGATAAAGTATAATGCAGTCAAAGAATCTACATGTGTTAACAATGATCAGTGTTTTTTACTTAAAAAGTTTTTTTTTTATTCTCAAGCCAATATGCACCTCTACTTTCACACTCATCGTCTAACCGTCCATTGTGGGCTAATTGTCTAAACTATCTACCAAACCTCTCTGGAGAAACTAGGGCAATGATTTTGGAATGACTTGAAAGTAATACGAACGAACGTGTTGTCCTGTAGTTTTCTATACATCTTCCCGGTGCCGATATACATAGATGGTATAGATTACTTCTTCGCTGTCGCCTAAAAAATATAAAGTAAACATAATAAGTAATGTACAAAGGTCACACTACATCAAAAGCACATTACATTCAGTGGACATTATAGCCACAGCATATCACAAAAATACGTGACACATAAAACATGCGATCATTTTAACACAATATATTACCAGTGTAAATATTTTGTTTATTGCATCTCCTCTATGCTTTTTTTCCAGGGCTTGTTGCTGTTTCCGTTTCTTGATTTCTAGCGCTTTAATTGATGAGCACTGCGTTATACGTCTTCTCATATCGGCTCGTATCTGATCTACATGTTTTACTTCTTCCAAGGCATTATTGTATAGCTCTCCGCCACACAGACGTATTCTAACAGCAACCAACAACTGCGAATGTGTAAGCAGGTCATACCATTAATCGTTGAAAACATTGCAATACTATATAATATTATATATAAAGAAACAGGCGGAAGTTATTCAATAATTAATTGTAGTAATTTGTCAATTAACGCGTTTCCTCGAATGGTAGTTTGTTTTTCTATTTGTATTGCATGGCCATCGTTTTGTGGATACTACAGCCCATTTCGCCAAGAGTATTAAAAATTTCTATGAATAAGTAGAATCCCAGATGATAACCATTTTATCACATGACCAATTTCAAATGTCATTTGACGGAACTATGTTCAGTGTTATAAGGAATGACGTCTAATGTCCTTGATGATGCAAATTTGCCACAAAAGCCACAACTATCGCTATCATATATCGAAGAAAATGATATATTTACGAGTGCCACTGTACAATTACAATAATTATCGTTATTCAGACTGAAATGCTCGTTGTGTAAGGTAAAAACCGTAACTTTTCAATATCAGCTAGTAATATTTCACTCTAAACGTCACAGCTGAGAATTTTATGCACCATGGTCATGTAATGGTTATAAAAATAACATTCCAGGAAGAGAAGTTCATTACCTCTACATTTGTCGCACACAATGCCAAAAATACCACTGATCCCTGCAATAGATATACAATTATTATTATGTTGAAATCGTAGTGCTGTAAACAGTGCGATATACGTGAATACGAACAATCTCATTCATCCAGTCAGTATTGATTCACAACACTTTGAAAAACTGTAATTACGTACCTCAAACATTATTGCCAAGGCGAACATATACTCAACAAGTAAATTATTTGTTGTAATTGCAATTATATGTATTGTCCAATTACTCATCAGCGCCAACTTCAGCAAAAACAGTGATTGAATTTCCTCCCTGAAAAAGGAACAATATTCTGATTTGAAACAAATGTCGTGTCGTCGTGAGTTTTAGTTTATTTGTCTGTGTATATCTAAATGTTTCATAGATTGTGTATCACTGAGACACTGAATTGCGCTATTCCCTGGACTGGTGTGACTTATGCCTTATTGAACCTTGATTTATGTTTTACTCACCATATTTGTAAGGATTCCACTACTTCGTACTTCATCATCGCTTGCTCATAACCATGAATTAATTTACATATAATTATACAAGACACCTGTGTGCAAAAGTATGTGCAGCAGAAATGAATAAAACAAATTACACTGATTTCACAAAGACTTCATATCATAAACGAACATCTGAATTCAGATTTAATTTACGTCATTGTGTTAATTCACAGATGAATGTAGTACATTACAAGACACCACCTCGAATTAAATAATGTACACAAATGTAGCGTGAACGTCAAGACACTTACCAAGTATAAAACCAATGCAAAGGACGCTATGGCATATATATATTTACCCTCAAGGGATTCGAGACATCTGGATTATAACGATAAAGTTGCTTGATTAATATGTGTTCACGCACTGACATATTCTGTTCTTGCATGACGGTGGTAATAATTTATTATAGTTTATTAAGTAAGTGTATTCATTTATAGTGGTAGCCAAATTCAGTCTTTTTATTTAAATAATTATAATACATACAATATTAATATCATTATATATACTCACCTTGATTCTGAACTTATGTCTAACCCGTTATTCCCAGTGCATTCGACACAAAAAACAATTATAATTATAGAAGCAGGCCATCCAGTAGTCAGATATATTATCCTAAATGATGGAACATTCATATTGCATTGTAGAAAATTAACTTTTTGGTTATACATTATAAGATATATGAATAGATCGTTCCGTAAACAAACAATCGTCGTTAATTATCAATGATTTGTCTCTGAGTGTGCATGCACTTTTTAGCAGTTTAGCAAAGAGGGGACTTGAGGAATACCTTATTTTTTACTCATTTTACGTTTTATTGAGGTCGCAAATGGTGGATACAAATATGTTATTCGAGTGTGTTACACTAATAAAAACATAAATTCTTCAAAATTAATAAACTATCAAAGTGTGACTTACGTGTGTGTACATTTTATACATACCTTGCTAACTTGCTCTTCAGTATATAATAACGCATACGAAGTAACTCTTGTACGGCAAGGTTTAATATCCATGTGGCGCTCGTCAATAGTGCCATGTACCAGAATATAGACAATATCTTGCACCCATGCTGTTAGACATGTACATTATAAGAAATGTGTTGTTAATGTGCTGCAGATTGTAAAATAAACAACAAATCAAAACCAAACTACTAGTATTAATCCCCTACCACTGTGTTGGATGGCGTCATATATTATCTACGTGTCCGTAGGTGACACGTTTTCCTTAATAAAATAAGATGCTGATTAAAAAAACAAACCTTGCTAGGCTGCAGATTAATGTTCACAAGGACAGTCACTGGTAGTATTACCAGGGATACGATCACATTTCCCAGAACAAAGTATCGATCTGTTGATAAACTTTAAATAGATAAATAACTTTTAATATTTAATTAAACAATTTATTAAATATCATTTGCATAATGTACATTCATATCTGATATTACACAAACCAGCTTCTTAAATTGTGAAAAGTTGGTCATACATGAGATACTGGGCCAATTGAAACAGTTAAAGCACTGTTCGTGCATATTGAACACAGCCACAGTAGAGTACTTACCGTGAAATGCACACAAAGAAAAACGAAATCACCATCAGTAAAAGAGCGAGAAAGGACACAATTTGCATAACAACGTCGCGTCCGGCTTCTATAAATGGCTATAAAAATAGAAAATGTCATGTAATACATGTTTTATTGTCGTAATGTGATGTTAGTATTGTACAATAGTTTCTATGAAAAAAAATGAGACGACTACTTACAACTGGTCCTTTTCCCATAGCAGTTATTACAGCAAGATTACCAAGGTGCTGACATTTACAAACAGTAATGTCATCGTTTATGATACGATCAACCCAACACCAATCTGTACTCCAAATCCTGATTAAGATAAATCGAATATCTCAATTAGAACTTAACGACCTGGTGTAAAAAGTCGACGATAATGCAGTACTTTCTTCAAACACGCTAGGACATGCCTTTGTGATGTATAGTGTAAAATAACCATGACTGGATATCAGCGCAATGCAAACAAGCAACCACTCACCCTGTGTTGTCGTCGTATACCATAGATACACATTTCGGATCATACCCAGCCTATTCATATGATAATAACATTAAAATAAGTCCGGAAGTTAGCAGGATAGATGTCATTTCACAGCTAATATTGATAAAAAGGTTTTCAACACAGCAAATAAAGAAACACAGGACGGGATAAAAATACAGTAATAAATATATTGGAACAAATATAATTAACCCTAATGCACTACACAACGGTAATTGATTTGTAGCTAATTCCAAAGAAGGAGAAAGTAAAATTAGAATATATCACAGTATATATTAGGTCAACATTGCAAGCGGCAAAATCATCCCTTGCTCTTTATCTTCAATGAATTTGCATAATGCATATATGATTATTAAGTACATGACAACATTTATTTCAGAAAGGTTAAGGGGGCTGGTATTGGTATGATTTTGGTAACTAGAATAATATCAATATAATACTCTACACCCACTTGGCCGAATAAATAATAATAATGTTAATCTAGCCATTGTAAGTATACATTCACTTCACGCTATTTCATACTGTTTTTTTTTTTGGGGGGGTGGTGGTGCTGTATTGGGAAGTATTTCAAATTCCAGTATCCCACTCCGAGAATTCGAGTTTTCTATTATGGTAAGATGATATCATTTGTGATAACAGATATTTGAATTGGCATGTCCACTTGTAATTGTGAGTGCGTATTTACAACAGGTTATTACTTGTTTTTTTTTATAGAAATAATGGGATGTGGCGTAAAGGGGAACGCTTTTGCTTAATGTGGCGGGGCGCATTTGCCGAGTTGTGATAATCAAATCTTGTGTTTCCTACGTATATATTCGTATATGAGCCTTTAACTTCGATTGGGGTGCATCATGTGCTATTATCCAATAAAATGCGAATCGCATGTACAGAACATCACAAAATAGTTGTTAATAAGTAGTAGAAAAATATACCTTCTGGTGGGCAAAATTCAATGCCATCGATTCATCTAGTTTTGTTTTTTCACTCCCATCTTTTTCAAATAATCTCACGGAGACAACTTTAGAATTGACCATCTCTACTTTACGTGTAGCTGTGACTGACGTTACCCACTGTTTTTTATTGGATCTAAATAACGTTATAAGGTAGATATATACAAGTGTAATATATGATTATTATTGATGTAACATTATTATGCAGCGTTCAATAACAACCAACTCACCTTCTCCCAATCTCTAGCGGTGGTAACAGTATGTCTCCAGGGTTTCGGTAAACAAACTTAATACAACTCAGTGGTCCTAAATGAAGGAAAGGTACAACAATAGTAGCTTGCCTTCAAATTATTCGACATGTTACAATCTCACAACTTTCAAAGAAATATCACAAGACAACAATAAAAAATGTTGCCTTTTTTTGCTAATATGATCAATATATATTCTAGAAAAGTGTTCCGAACTGAGACATTACCATTGCCCTAATGTTTTTGAATTTTTAAATGTACTTGAATTCCGGTTTTACTAAAAACGAAAAAGAATAATGTGCAAACGCGTGGCATTTTCAGAAGATTGTCACATGATTGTTCCTCTCCTGTACATACCAAAATGATCAATTGCACGACACATGACGTGAAGGTTAACAGGATCGTAATTTTCTTTTGTGATGGTTTTGTGCTGTCCCACCAATATTCAAACATTTTTGTCTACATTTTTGGCCATTCTTTTCATAAAATATTACCCAGGCAATGAAATGTTGGCTAAATTTATAGTATTTTGAGACCATTACTTTCCAAGTTATACTGTCCATTGTCCTTATTTTGCCTAACCTAAATAATCCAATTATAAATTGTACGGCACATATTGTGCTTTATTTTGTCCAGAAGAACAAAACAGCACAAAACATAACACGTTTCAAGTTCAGCAGCATAAATAAACAGACATACATTACAATATATATAGTCAAATCAATGACAGAATGATATATAAACCTCAAAGTAAACAACCAGAGTGTTTAAAAAAAAACATATTTCGTGCTACATATTACGCAATTGCTGTTTATTTTGAGGTTTGGTCGATAGTAAAAATATATTCTGTGTATGTACACCCACACACCCAAGCATATCGAATGAGTTTAAAAATGTATACCCACTAGGTAGGAGGGAGTGGTATAACGTTGTGAGGCTGTGACAAATTAATGACGGCAAATTTTAAATTAGATACTTTGCATACTGTCTAGTAAAACAATTCGAGTCACGTTCAAGTACAAGTTTAAATATTTAAAAATGACACGAATAAAGCATATTATTGGAAATTCACCATACTTTACAATGGGTGTTGTATCCTAATAATGGAAATATCAGGGAGTATTAGTAGTACAATTTTGTTAATCAAAATCAAACTACGTGCATGGAAAACTAAACGATATTTCCAAATTCTCACAATTGTTTGCTACAGTAAAAACAACCAATATTCTGGCAATTATAGCAAACACTTGTTAACTTTAACTTGAGTTAAACAAATAATATCTATGAATACTGATGTAGTGCTTTTGTACTGTTTATAGCATATTTACGTAGTAATTACCTGTTTCATTCTCATTTGTAAAATGCTGAGACAGCTCTATGCTGGTGCTATTAATGGTGTCATGTACAGATCGCTTTTTATCAGATGATCTACCAATAAACTCAGAAGTCATGTCTGTAATGTAAATGATACAAGAGAAAACAGTGCATTTTTGTGCACTCGTTTTCCTACATCTAGCCGATGAATGAACGACCGAAAAAACGAACGAACAAACAAACAAACAAATGAACGAATGAACGAATGAATGAGTGAGTGAATGAATGAATGAATGAATGAATGAATGAATGAATGCCTATCTGAAGTCAGGTATAACTGTACGAATAAACTCTTCATTTACCACAATGTTTAAACATCGTGTACACAAGAAATTAAGTAACTGTAATAGTTATCATAGACAATTGTTACACAAAAAACACGCATAATAATCAGCTTATTTACCAATGTTCTCTGTTTCTTCATAAATAGTGTCACCTGTCTGCCTTATCAGTTCATGTACGGATTTGCCAAAAATGTCTATGGCTTGAAAAACCTGCAGCACTCCTTTATGAGGCCCATGAATCTGGAAGACAAAACAGCATAATTTAGACAATCAAAGAGCCGATTAACAAGGGCGAATATAAAACACGTTGTAACTTCATACAACCCAATCTTTAATGGACAATCAAATTCACGCATTGCAGGTATATATATTCCAAAGTGTACCTGACATTATCAAATGTACTATGTCGAGGAATTTATGGCAATAACCTGTCAAGGGACTACGATACGCGGCAATAATTATGAGCCGAAAATTGTGGCATGCTCTTACTAGTTGAATATCTTATAGAAGGGAAGACTGTGGCTTTGTAGCATTTTTGCTTTCTGATTTTTAGTTGAGTTTGCGGTTATGCAAATCGTCTATAGGTGATGGAATCGTGGATTTTGATTATAAATTTTGAATTTGGGCGGCCGACTCGGCATAACAGTCAGTCGCGCGGATTGATATATAACATACTTGTGACATGGCCAATGTTGATATAATAATAACGACTAAGAATTTGATAGAATTTTTAAATTTATATATGGCAATCAGAACACGCTCAGGTAATGATTTAAACATAAAACCCGAACTTGTTATTAAAATGTGTAAAGTGGTTTGTACAAAATAGTTGAGTGTTATTATAATATTCTGTGAATATAAACAATCGATTGTGAGGATTCTTATTTCAAAATTAGACCATGAAGCACAATCAGTCAATATTTAATTAAAATTACAGTCGTGGATAAGGATGTACACGAATAGATAGAAATGTCCGCATTTTCGGTCGTTAATTGTAGACCCAGAAAACAGTGATTTGGTATATTCTATCGTTGTTTTAAAAACTGCGATGGAATTAGAATACTGAGATGTGGACAATTTCATCAGGTGCGGGGATGGATGAAGCTAACGATATTACCGTTGACATTTTCAGGGGGTACATTTCTGCTGGTTGTAGTCATGTTGCCCGTTATGTAGACCGCCTAAGCTGTTAGTTATTGAGTGGTGCTTCCAGCGAAATCAAAACAATCGTGACTTCTTACATCTCATATTGCTATCGTCTGTGGCGAAGACCGCGATGGTGACCTTTCAAAAGCTAGCGTACACCGACTGACTCGCACAAATTGCATTGAAGTTTATGGATAACCATTTTAAATACATGCACCTAATTAAGAAACAATATGTTTTGCAATAAAATACGTTGAAACCAATGCAATCGATTTGTTCTGTTTCTAGAACAATCTTAAAAGTTATGTAGGACACAAGAATAAAATATCACCAATTACGTTACTGATATTTTCATTTGAACCACTGCAGTAACGCGGTATATGTGTACTCTCGTAATAGAAATTAGCGCATAATACACTGCATGTTGACATTACCTAAATCACAACTACAATAATAAGGTTGAAATATCTACCAGTGATCCGATAACTTACATTATGAATGGCTTTCCACATATTCTCCATGTCGTCATCTAACACTTTGCTGGTCAATTGTAAGAAACCCTGGGGTATTAAATTATGCAAAAAAGAAATACGTAAATAAATATGCGTAAAACTTCGTTATATAAGTGTAGTACTACAATGCAAAGTGAACTTTCCATATAATGTTATCATATTATTCTTGTTGAATCAAAATATTTGTTTTATGGGCAATTATTGCAAACAAGTGTTATCCTCCCTTGCAATACATACAACTGTCAATCATTCAAATTCAATCTGATCCACTAAATATATTAAAGAGACCGTTTTTGAACAAGAGATATCTGATGAGACATCATGGGAAAACTGCGAGAAACGCTTGACAAGCTGTAAATATTATGTATTGTTCTAAGATTTCAGATCAAATGGTCGTAGTTTTTCATTTAATACATGTCTTGATTGAAATCATTTGAAAAATACGAACATGATTTTGTTAAAGGTGCAACAATAATATCGGTGTTTGCAGTGTAAGGAAACAAGACAAAAGGATATATAAATGTAAGAAACTTTAGAGAATTGCACATTCTAGTTAGAAATTTTAGAGAATTGCAATTTCTAGTTAGACTAGAATTGGAATAGGATCAAGGGAAAAAAAACATGTACATATAAAGAAAAAACAGCACTTTTATGAAACTTGACCATGATTTGTGAACAAAATTGGATAACATACAATACAATACTTGAACTTGAGAATCATTCAAATTCTAATCCACTCAATATATTAATAATATCATTCTTGAACAAGAGATATCTGGTGGGATATTTTGAGCAAAACCCCAGAAACGTTTGACAGACATATGCATTTATATATATTTTCTTTAATTGATTTGCTAATTTTAGATTTTCATTGGCTACTGGTCTTTATCAAAAGCTTTTTTGTAAAATATGAAAACAATTAATATGGCAAGTTAAAGAAAGAGATATGTTAGAAACTTGACGGTATTGCATTGGGTATAATATGGTGCAGTTGAATTAGATTAGCATTCTAACAGGGTCACGGAAAAGGAAAAAAAACAATGCAACATTTATCCAAGACTGTTGAGACAAAAGTTTGTGAATAAACGTGAAAATAATAATACCTCAATATAATGCCTCTTTATTCCCTCTGGTGCAGTGAAAGCCAGTGGGTTCATACCAGCGATATCCGTAAGAATTGATGCCGTCAAAAGTATATCACCACCAAAAGGAGCGCCCGTATCGATAAAGTCACCGACAGTCTCGATATTGTTATTAGCATCTGAAGTTGAGTTTATGCGATTCACCTTTAAATGGAAAAGATGAAATTAATACTTCTACGTAGCGTATTACATCAAATATAGATAATCACCATTATTTGTTATTTTTATGTTAATAAATTTGAATTCACAGACCTCTAAATGATAAATCGGTGATCAATACTTAAATTATATCGACACTTCACCATGCTATACTGTAATTTAAAATTTAAATGCGAATGAAAGTTGACAGACACGAGTTGGAGATCAGTACTACAACAGTTGAACAAAAAACGACTTTTACTTGACACTATCATGACATACCGCATTAAAGACTTCCATAATTACCAACGATTTACACTCAGTTGTGTCAGGCTGTAACCACTTTCCGTCAGTGTCACATCTTCTTCGCATAATACCTTAGAAAGTGGAAATAACAAAAAATGCGCACAATATCAACATTCATAATCATAATAAATTTACAAATATTATCAATAAGAAGACGACGTAATACTACGTTTTTATAATATATGTATTTTGGAGAGTAAGCTGGGAACTCCCCTTGCATATGACTCAAACACTCACAAGTGACTATTGTTATAATATACTCGTACGATATATATTTTTGTTTATAGGAAATTGTTTCTCTTATTTTTTTTATAGTACAACGGAAAATTTGAAAATTTGTTTATTTACCAAATGAGTCATCTGGACAAGAGACCCATCCTGTACTGCAGTTGCTTATTGTCTTTGGCCACTCGATATTAAAGTCAGCATCCATCTCGGAGAAGCAACTTATTTGATCTATTTAGAAATGAATAATAAATTTGCATTTTAGATTTCGGATATTTCTCTTATAAATTGCATGCAATGTTGACAATGGCAAAATAGCGACAACAATGCTTTATTGACGATGACCATTTACCTGTAATAATTTCAAAGCATCGATCTTCTTCTTGGAATGGGACACTTGGCACACATCTCCCATTAATTGTCACATAACCACTTATGCACACACACTTATAACCTCCCAGAGTGTTCACGCAATAATTATTTGTCATAGCCTCATTGCAGCCATGTGAGTTGTCCTCGCACTCGTCGATGTCTGTTTGATATTAATAATTCACAGTATTGTGTTGTTGTATATCTAGCAAATGTTAATAGTGTGCTGACCTCAACGAGGCGCTAAATTTCTCTACCGCGGAAACTTGTCTACTGCCACGTCGCTTCCCCTCGGCCACCCTTTCCCCATTTCAGTGCAGGAAAATGAGCTTCTGCTATTGAAATGATTATGCGATTGTATGCATGACTAATTAATAGATTAGTTATTTAGCTATTTTTTAATTTCTAATACACACAATTAACTGATGATGTGAATTGTAGCGTACTATTACAGTACATTTAGTACTAAATTGTCCTTGAAACAGAAATAGACTGAAGTGGTGCAGTCAGGACGCTTTATCTTACCTTCGCATTCTGAGAGACCGGGTTTCCAGGTTCCATTATGACAAACGTTGATAGTGGCACTACGGACTTTATACCCCTGTTTACATTGCAGTTCAGTACGCGCTCCATTGGGCACGTGAATGACAGCATTCGTCGTCATACCAGAGTTTTCTGAGATGATGCATGGATGGAAAACTGAAAAATTTTTATTAGGTTGACTAACAATTAAAATATTGGAATTAACATAAAAGAAAAATAAATTTCAGGCAACTTGGAAAGATAACAACGGCCAGTAATAGGAGATCACTCCCCCAATCAATGGGAAATTCACATTATCTATCGATCACCAATATTCTTTCTGCTTGACTTAAAATTACTTCTAAAGAACATAATGAACATATTTATGCAAGTAAATAACGTAATTCAACCTTTTCTCATCGCTTGATATTCGTGAATGAATTGCTCATTGTTGAATCTGAATTTGAAATCAATATATCGGATTATATCTTTTCGAGATATCACAATTTTAGTACGATATTTGAAAATGAAAATTTATTCACTGCACAGACTATATACAGACCTTTTAGTACTATTGACTATTTTAATATCAAAGACAAGTGAATCATTGTTGAGCCTCAATATGCAAATTAGATGCGAACCATTCTAACCCATGTGACACAAACAAACTAAGCTTGCTGAGATGTAGGTGTGTATAGTAATTGTGTGTAAGTCACACACAGTGTAATTAGTTTTTATACAGCATTCATTTTGTATTTATGTCAAATTTCATTCTGTAAATTTATGGAATCTTTGATCTAAATAATACATATTTGACACTAAGATCTCAATTTCTTTAAAGTTTTGAGCAAATATATAGGTATGTAATAGTTGTACGGCTATTAAGGTCGTTATTTTGAATTTTATAGGGTCAAGGGTTATGTTATATCACAATTACATGATATGATATGAAGAAAATATCTCTTATTTTTGACCCGGTCATAGTAGGATTTGTTATATCTGCAAGTATGGATCCACCTGGAAATTGATTTTAGCATTATTAAAGGCGGAACAAAAAAACTAAGCGACACACAAACAATAGTCGTGCTCACGGTGCCATAGTTACATGGAAAATAAATATAAATTAACTCTCATAGAATGTTAAAATAATTATTGAAGTCCTAATTTGCATAGTAAATACCATTATGTATAACATATACAATTTTTATACTATTCGCTTTATCGCTTGTAAGATTTAAGGCATAATGCATATATTGTAACTGTAGAAGTGATTTTGTCAATAACACATATTCAATTTTCAAAAAAAAGTTAGCTACTAGTATTGTAGTTTTAGAATTATGTATTATGTTATTTATATAGTTAATGTTTCGGTGTTTACACAACCACCATATACACTATCTAATTATGCGAAATCCGACTGAACGGCACACTCCAAATCATTCCATAAACACATGTTTTGCCTTGACCACAGCACAATTAACTTCCAATGATAGGATGCAATTTTAAATTGATTAATTTAAATGGAGTAAAATTATGCATAAATAACAGAGAATGTTGTTATCATCGCTTGGGACTCAATTCCACGCGTGCGCAGGTGACGACCCTCCACCTTTAAGTAAGCTTTTGGTAATACCACAGGGCGAATATGAAGTGTTTATAAATAACTATGTTAAATAAAAAAAGGCAAGGAACTCTGCGCGACTGCACCTCACCTGTGGTAGAGCGTGAAACTGTAGTTGCCGTCGAGATAGGCATAGATGATATATCTTGTTGTGTGGATATGCGGTTTGATGAGATATCGGTCGAGGACCCGGTCGTAGTAGGATTTGTTATATCTGCAAGTATAGATCCACATGGAAAATGATTTTAGCATTATTAAAGGCGGGACATAAAAACTAAGCGACATACAAACAATAGTTTTGCTCACGATGCCATAGTTACATGGCAAATAAATATAAATTAACTCTCATAGAATGTTAAACTAATTATTATAGTCCTAATTTGCATAGTAAATACCATTATGCATAACATATACAATTTTTATACTATTCGCTTTATCGCTTGTAAGATTTCAGGCATAATGCGTATATTGTAACTGTCGAGATAATTTTGTCAATAACACATATTCAATTTTCAAAAAAAAGTTAGCTACTAGTATTGTAGTTTTAGAAAGTATGTATTATGTTATTTATATAGTTAATGTTTCGGTGTTTACACAACTACCATATACACTAATTAATTATGCGAAATCCGACTGAACGACACACTCAAAATCATTCCATAAATATATGTTTGGCATTACATTGACATCATGCTATTTTAAACTGATTAATTTAAATGAAGTATCCATCAGTTTTCTAGAGAAAATAAACATTGTGATTTTTTCCAAAAGTAAAATTTAATGACAAAGTATTGTGCATAACATTTCACTGGGATTAGGTGTACAATGCATTAACATTTAAGTAAACCTGTGGCATTAAACAAATAAACGCAGGGAATTGTGTGTGACTTCACCTCACCTGTGGTAGAATGTGAAACTGTAGTTGCACTCGAAATAGGTGTAGATGTTATAGTTTGTTGTGTGTATATGCGGTTTGATGAGATATCGGTCGAGGACCCGGTCATAGTAGGATTTGTTATATCTTCAAGTGTGGTACCACCTGGAAAATGATTTTAGCATTATTAAAGCAGGAACAGAAAAAAAATAATCGACATACATACGATAGTCGTGATCAGTGTGGCATGGTGACATGGAAAACAAATATTAATTAACTCTCAAAGAGTGTTAAGCTTATTATTGAAGTCCTAATTTGCATAGTAAATACCATTATTCATAACATATACAATTTTTAGATATGGCCCTGGATTCTTAATTATTCGACAATATGGATTTTTTGTTTTGCGTTTGACAACGAACAATATTATCAGTGTTTTCAACTGCTAACAAACAATGTAAGCGAGACTACAATTTACTTACAAAAGCTTATACGCTATTGGACTGACAGTATTTGCCATTCTGTTTTAGCCTAGTCGCATTTTATGCATATGCGACATGGGTTGATAATATACGGCGTATATCAATAACAAACTGTTTGAAATCTGTTTTTCATAATTTAAGTCGAGAAAAAAGAACCAACTTTATTTTGAACAGTATGGGTTCGTGGATATACAGTAAATAAATCACATTTTTTATTTTGAGTAAGTTATAAATAAAACTAAATCTATGATTTTGTTTTTCAGATTTAGATTAAAATACCTTTTAATTTTCTGTTTATTAGCTGAAGAAGTACGTCGTACGTTTACATAAATATGCAAATTAGGTAATATTGGCTGTTATTTAAATTCATAAAACGAGAATTATATGATATGATATGTTAATGATATGAAGAAAATATCCTCTATTTTGTCAATAATACACATTCAATTTTTACATAAATGTTAGCTACTAGTACTCATGTCTTGGAAAGTATGTATTTATGTTATTTATATAGTTAATGTTTCGGCGTTTATACAATTACCATATACACTACCTAATTATGCGAAATCCGACTGAACGGCAGATTAACACATGTTTTGCCTTAACCACAGCACAATTAACTTCCATTGACAGCATGCAATTTTAAATTGATTAATTTAAATGGAGTAAAATTATGCATAAATAACAGGGATTAGGTGTACTATGCACCAACATTTAAAGCGGGAGAGTCGTCACCTGCGCATGCGTCAGATGGCCATAGCGTGTCATTGTTTACAAAAAAGTGTCTACCATGACACACTGCGTTTTTAGCGTGTGTTGTTATCATTGCTTGAGCTCAATTCCAGTGTGTGCGCAGGTGACGACCCCCTGATTTATGTAAGCCTGTGGTAATACCACAGAGATAATATAAAATGTTTATAAATGATAATGTTGAATAAATAAATAAAAAGCAGGGAACTCTGTGCGACTGCACCTCACCTGTGGTAGAGTGTGAAACTGTAGTTGCCGTCGAGATAGGCATAGATGATATACCTTGTTGTGTGGATATGCGGTTTGATGAGATATCGGTCGAGGACCCGGTCGTAGTAGGATTTGTTATATCTGCAAGTATGGATCCACATGGAAAATGATTTTAGCATTATTAAAAGCGGAACATAAAAACTAAGCGACATAGAAACAATAGTCGTCATCACGGTGTCATGGTTACATGGAAAATAAATATAAATTAACTCTCATAGAATGTTAAACTAATTATTAAAGTCCTAATTTGCATAGTAAATACCATGAAGCATAACATATACAATATTCAGATAAGACCCTTAAATCCTCGCTTTATCGCTTATTTAAGGCAGAATGCGTATGTTGTAACTGCAGCGGTGATTTTTCATCTCAAAATATGACAGTAAGGACTTTTTTGTTTACTGGTAATCTGCGCTTTGAGAAAACTAAATAAAGATGCAATTATAAAGTCGTATGCTTAATTACAAATGTTGTAGTTTCATATACGTTGTTTATGTATTGGTAATTAAATGGTTATAAAATAAAATTTATATAAATATTTTGTCGGCTGGGTCACCTTAGTTCCTACAGAAATGATGTTTAGAAAAATGACAGTCTTGGAATAAATAGTACACCCCATATTCTTGTGAAATAACCTCACGTGATTTTCCTTTTCTAAGTGCGGTGGTTGATGTGATATCAGACGTAAATGCATGGATCGATATAATCTTGGTGGACGTCTCTGTCATAGTAGCTTCTAGGGTCGTTATATTTGTGCTAAGTGTGGCACCACCTCGAATACAATGCCCCGGATTTAAATATAATTAAAGCAGGCACTTGCAGGCAGTAATGTTACAATTTTCAAATTTGAATAAATACTTATTACACCTTATTTTCATGTGACGTAACCTCACCTGATTTCTCGTTTGTAATTGTTACACCTTTAGAAGAAGTCTCCGGAATTGTAGTCACCATTGAGCTGCTTGTAGCTTGGGATGTCGATGCATGGATTGATGTGATCGTGGTAAACGTCTTTGTCGTAGTAGGTATGTGGGATATTATATCCGGGATGTTAATTGTGATACCTGGAAAGACAGTATAATTGAAGCAGATATTTGCAGGCAGTGATGTTATAACTTTCAACTATGAATTATTTATTTATCACATCTTTTTTTCATTTTATGTAACCTCACCTGATTTCCCACTTGTGAATGTGGCGGTTGTTTCCCCTTTAGAAGAAGTATCTAGATTTGTAGTTGACAATGTGGTGCTTGTAGGTGTTGTAGCCTGTGTTGTAGGTGTATGGGTTGTTATGATTTTGGTAGACGTCTCTGCTGTAGAAGCAGGGCTAGAGGTTGTGACAGGCGATGTGCTATTTACACTGACTAAAAAGCAAATAGATTTTTTATTAGTTGTTTGAACACTTTTGAAAAAATACATACTGACGACATGTATCACTCAAATAAATGAAAAAAAGCACGTGGTAGCAATTTATTTCCGTATTGTTTTGACACAGATTCTACACACAAAAAATAAAAATAAAAAAAACTATGATGCACCATGAGGGTAAAATAAGCTCCGTCAATATGTTTTGTACAATAAGGCTCTTGAATTAAAACCATAAACGGGCGTTGGGGTCGTACGAAGATGGCAAGATGACAACCAAATTATACCCAAGCCTGTAGTATTATGACTGGATGCTCCGGAAAATATGCCAGTTTTGAATCTTAACAGGAATATACATGATTGTTTTAGATCGAAAAATGAAACGCGTGAAACACTGATTCAAACACTGGTTAATGTTGCAAAATGCCAGACAATCACGGTTTGATGTTTATTCAATCTAGAAAATATTTTGGTTTACAAACACTGAATTTGATTAAGGTTTGTATAATCATCCGTGGTATTAGCATAACAGTATGCAAAAATAAACAGTAAACAGGGTTGGGGCCTCCCGGTTATCGCATCTGAGAATGTGCTTTTGTTCCAGGCAGATTTTAGTGAAAGTATTTAAAACAATAAGACGAAATTGTAACGCTTACTGCACAATTTATGTACTAAAAAGTTATTGTCACGAGAAAATAAACAAGCTTTATTATCGTGTTCAGCAATTATGGTTTATAAAAATAAATTCCTTTGTGATGAAACATGTCAAAAAGCCGAAAGCCTTTACAAATTAACTACACCGTGTATTCTGTACAAGGCGGACTTGAAATGCTGGCCAAAGCTCTGTAAGAAGGTATTGACTATTTTTTTAATCCAGACACATAATAGGCATCTATGGCATGGCTTATAGTAATAGATGTATTTAAAGTTCGATACGAAATTTGCTTCCAGATTATAGTTCTACGGAGAATGAGCTTTATTTCGATATTTATTGTATTTTCAAAAATACAAAAATTGAAAACTTAAAAAGATGATGCCCGTAAAAAAAATAATCCGTTTTAGAATTTCAAATTTAGATTCTACAATGTGCAATTCATACACGAATATCAAGCGATGAGAAACATTTGATATAGTTACGTTATTTATTTAAATATGTAAATTAGGTACTTTTGGTTGTATTTTTATTCAAGAGGAAAGAAGCTTGATGATCAATAAATAATATAACTGAAAATATTTATCTGGCAAATTTTGGCCCGTATTATTGAGTCGTAGTCTGATTATTATATTTTCAAGTGGCACGAAATTTATTTTTGTTAATTCCAATATTTTAGTTTAGTTAGATAAAGATTTTTTCATTTGTCTCTCCATGCATCATCCGGGAAACTCTGGTACGACGAACATGCTATTCATGTGTTCAGTGGAGCGCGCATTGAACTACAATGAGTATAACACCCGGGATGTGCATAGTGATGTGACGCAACTAAAAACTATAAATCAATTAGAAGTTGGACTATTGTATCTATTGTATCCCTGTTATATATGGTGCAATGTAGTTTTATTTCAGCATCATGCTTGCCCGGCCATTGAGTTGAGGCGATGCACGCAATTATTACACGTTATCTGCATCATTTGCAAACTCAGGGTACACTGTGTCTGTGTTACTCGTATAGCACTAATGCACGGTGTTACATGATTACAAAACACGTTGGGAAATTGGCAAGGAGCACAACTCCTGATTAGTACATAAATTCTTCCTCCCCTTATATTAATAGAGGAGAGTATGTATTGTTGGCATACTCATTATCTTTGAAATGTGATCACATATTTGTAACATATGCAAAACGTGTTCATGCATGCATACTAGGTTAAGATATCTATAGTGGCCAATTACATACGGGTATGTATATTAAACCAACGAAGACTTAGGAACATGAAAAAAAATAGCCCTTTTCCGTCAAGCGTCAATAAAAGCCGAAAAGCCGATATTTTGCTAAATTACAAGAGATGTTAGTCTAATGTGTTTTGAATTTAATATCACCTCAATATATTATTAACAAGTCTGTAGTTTAGGTAATTAATTACAATGTTATTAAATATGTAGTAACATCATGGGAACATTTCTCTTGGGAATGTTCCAGGTTAATGACGACTGGTTGTTTAAATTTATGAACCATAACAGTAATGTGAAATATTGTTTTCAGCTAATATGATTATTGTGTTTTATATTTGTGGATTGTTTGCTTGAGTTTGTGCTTTTAAATTTGATAAATTATTGGCGTAAATAGGACAAATGAACACATAATTTGACAGACCGCCATGCATTGTTTCTCCATCGTGCTAGCTGAGAATAAATTCAAGAAATGTTCAGATAAAAACACTACACTAATCTTTCACGGACATGCTATGGGTTGCCCGTTAATATGTATAAAAACAAACAAAATAAGCACACTATTTTCATCTTATGTGATTCACAAAACATACTAATGTGCATAATACCAGTTGTATATACAACAAAATCATATTTTTCTGATTCCAAACTGGAAATTCTATAACTTACTGATGCAGAAACAACTTTAATATATAAACATACCTCTTTCGCATATATATCGTTTAGATTCAAAGCAGTTTTTTTTACGCATACCGTCCGTTTTCAGGGTAGCGCATTTATCAGCGTCTGTTGGCACATTATTATCTTTCCACATGCTACTCAGCGGTTCAATGTCGGTATTGTCCCATCTCCAACGTACAACACTATCGTCATCAGTGTATGATTTGGCCCCTACCCAGTACTCTCCATTAGTCAGCTGATCCATGATAAAATCAAACTCCTCCACGGTTTCCATTCTCAAGAGTGATCCTTTTCCACTTGACTCGCACCTTTGAGCACTTTCGCTGGCACTCGTAGTATGGCATTTGCGATAATAATTCGATGTTCCAAGGTAGTCATTGCAGGCTGTACATGAACATTATATATATATATATATACATTAAGTGCAACGTAAGGTATAGTTAATCGTGAATTTATATGAAAATGTCCATGTCTACTCGTGGCGATACTGAACATTGGCTCTGAACTCATGGCGTCATGGTTGTATGCTATACAAGCTGAAAGTCTAATAAATAAATGTCTCCGCGGACTAAATGGAGAAAACATGGATGCCAATGATGTATAAGATGAAGGTGATATAACGACATTTTCTGTGGAATGACAACATATATTGCTAAATGTTCACTCATTTGTTGTTGGTTACTCTTGTACCACATTCAATAATACAACGTGTATTACAAACTATATAACACATTAATATAAATAATGTCTGCAATTCTCTTAAGATCACAAACAAAGACATAGAAACCTTGCTGAATTGAAGCTAACATTCGTGTTTGTCGTGTTTAGATATGGTAATAACCACGAATTAATACTGTACAGTAAGATAATGTGTACCAATAATGTATAGACATTACATGAGCATGCCAGCTGCTTACCTATTACAGCAAATGGCTGTACGATTACTAGGAGCACCACTGAATACATGATTGTACAACAGAGCTTCGTATATTGGTGACCTTTATCACGACTCCGTAATTAATTTGCAATTATGTAGGTTTTCTATTTGCAGTACACTAAGTAATGAGTCAGTTGTTTCCGAACATGCGTAGTGCCATCCAGTGTATACATACAGTAAAAGATAATTGGGGCATGACGATGTTTTAGAAAATATATATTTTATGCCTGTGTGTTTTTCTTTTTCCCCGACTTCTTGGCATTTTTCACGCATTTCGCCCGTTTTCAGGGTACCATATTTATTAGTATATTTTGGCATATTATTATCTTTCCACATACTACTCAGCGGTTCAATGTCTGTATTGTCCCATCTCCAACGTACAACACTATCGTCATCGGTGTATGATTTGGCCCCCACCGAGTCATCTTCACCAGTCAGCTGATCTGTGATAAAACCAAATGCCAGGCAATTTTGCTACGTCTTGCTCAAATGTGAAATACGGTGGACTATTTAAAATTAGGCAAGGCTGCGCAGTTTGCATGTCTCTATTTTATTATGCTATGAATTATATACCAGCGTAATTTATTAATTATTTGTTAAATGTCTTGAACTTATATAAGTGACACAATTTATTACACAAAACTAGGTTACTAATGTTCAATTTTGACAAACAATATATTTTCTGTCAAAGTGGTACTCGAGAAAGGAATGTGCTCTTTGGTATATGAAGTATTTACTTATAAGTCTGTCGCTATACAAAATTATTTTATAATTAAATAATATTCTTTCAGGCAATTAACTGCACACTGTTTGCTGATGATATTAATTCTCAAACTTGCCTCAATAAACTAGCAAAACAGAGTGGTTTAAAACTAAACAAAACAAAACAAAACAAAAGCTATATTTTAATAAAAAAATAAGATGTTTGATGTAGAGGTTACTGTCAAACTTTATATGATTTGATTTGCCGATATATTTACCCAAAACAGATAGTAAACTAACATTTGTTGATATAAAACTTTTTGCATCTGTCCGTACATATAACATACGCCGTTCGCCTTGTAGGGCTTCCCGGCAATGTATGTACGTAAAGTACCTGAGTTTTTATTAACAAGTAGAAGTTTCAAAGTGTCAAAGTATAGAACCAGGCTTAACCATTAACTGCTTTTGCGTTCCTGCTTCGTCTTCAGAATGAAGACTTCCCGACCTCTTTACTTTACAGGAAAAACATATATAGAAAGTCGAGGTGTCACACTTTAGATGGTCTAAAAAATGTGAGATAATCTGCCGTGATCTAACATCATTTTTATCTATTATCAAGTGAGCCGCATGTTGCCAATGACTCCGGTCTCGTGATATTTGTCTCTGTGGCAACACGACTGGTAATTTGTTGTCATAACAACCATACCAATTTCGAATAGCAAATAATTAAAAATTCCGCAAATACACTCATTATTGGTTATAGTTGAATAAAAACTTCGTGGTAGCTATGGCAACGCTTGCCGTCATCACATACGTCTACCATCAAGTATATCATAACACCTTGATGGAAAAAAATCATTGACAACGGAAATGTATTTGCCCTAGCGTACGGGTTTACCCTGTGATAGTGGTGGGTGGATAATGGTCGATGTGAATAATATTTTGTGATCTATTTTATGGCTGTTGCTTGAGTAGCATGACGGGTAGAAATGTAAAAGTATGTATGGTAAAGGAACATTGGTCATGCGTAAAGGAATGGAAATATAGGCGCTCCAACTGTGGTATTAGGACTTCGCTATGTAGTATTTTAGATGATATAGGGTAAAATATATTAAAAGGAGAGGAGGAGGAGATGCTAAATATTACCGCCTCATATTCTATTCTGTAGAAGATTTATTACATTCTAATTTATACAAATATCATTCAGATAATATGAATAAATAATTACTGATATAATTAAACTTATTGGTAATAAAGCATCAATTGTGTTGAGCATGGTCATAAAGTACTGCATGATACTGTTGCATCGTAACAAAGAACGAAGGTTTGTCACCATGGTTACAATTCAAGTATGCTACATTTTCATCTATGGAGATTAAATTGTCATATAAAAACATGAAAACGTTCATTTATTATAGATAATAACTTCAGAAAGTCGGCAGTGATGAGAAAATATGTTAGCCTCATTTGCCTATTCAGCCTAAAATAATTATTCAGCAAAGGATTTTGTGTAATGTATGACATCATATCCTCTGTTGTCAGAAATTGAGTAAATGATTTCATCTATAACATTAAAAGTTGAACTTCAAATTGGCTGAAAGTTTAGAACATGGTAGCATTCGTGTACTTGTGCCAAACATACTTATCAAATAGTTGTCATGGCAGTATTTCTCATATTATAGCTGAAATATTTTCTAAATTTCTGAAAACAGAGGATAGGATGTCACACTTTACCCATAATCCTTTGCTGTGGAATCAAGATGGCGGACTACATAATACTGATGAAAAGTTGAATTCATAGAGAATGAAAAGAGATATATAAAAACTGTAAATTTCATTCTCCTACATTTGTGGAGTTTGATAACAATGTTGCAAGCCTCATTATAAACAAAGACCCGATCTATATACAGCCGTATAATAATGTGAATATTGTGTAGTATTCAATTCTGATATGTATCAAATTCTTTCAAAACACACTTTTCCTTATTGCTCAATTTATCAATAAATTACTTGAACATGAGTGCATTTATTGTTGAACTACTTAGTAACTCAATTATAGTGTTTAATCCACTATTTCAACACTGTATCAATCAGTCAGAGGTCTGACAATACAACGATCACATCACAACAGGATTGTAATATTAATAATAAACGCTGCTCGGACTGATAAATATGATATATAGTAGATAATATTTGGTAATCGTAGTCCTAAGTAACGTTTAAAAATAGCTAGACGTTTCGAGCAATGACTCTTTATCGATAGCATAGAAGAAAATGTTTAAACGTAAAAGTAGAACATCAGAACGTAAGAACACACACAACAACTTTAAAATAGTATCACTAAATGATTCCACAATAGCACATGTTACGCGTATTAGATAGTAATGAGTTAAACTGTTTGTTAATTCCATGAGGTTCGTAAGTTCCAAGACGGAGTATAGTTTCCTCATCGACACGATTAAGCTGATTCTCGTTGTCACTGACAACACATAAACCAGTAATTGACATATCTGTTATGTTATGTCCCCTAGAATTAAAATGAAGTGAAACCAGTTAAAAACGATTTTCCTGTCTAGTTAGTCGTAGATGCTCAGCAAACCGATCATCCAATCGACGAACTGTAGAACCAATTTTAAGTTTCCGCATTTACATGAAAGGCAGTAAACAACATTCATGGTAATACAACTGAAAGCATTATTGACCATAATATCTCCCTTGGAACCAAATATACGACTAGAGTAAAGGACAAGTATTACACCTGGGTCTATTACATGGGACAGAACCATATTTCACTGGGTCTTCCCTTTCCATTTCCTTTTGATACATACTAGGGAAAGAGGAAACCCAGAAAAATATGGTTCGGTCTCGTAAATGTACTGTTGCTTTTGTAAATGTATGCAGAATAATTCCTTGCAGATAAACAGGGCTTTCTATCAAAATTATAAAAACTTTGATATGGGTGCACGTCCATGTTGCCAATTATTTGTTTTTTATAGTATCCATGCATGTGGGATTATAATCATCACATTTAGTCATATTACATGTACATAAGTAACATAAGATGATACATGGGGCCCATTAGTAGACATGTATATATTTACATATGACTTGAAACTGAGAAACTGTTATATTAACGCGCATTTGTATAATCTAATCTTACAGAATAAATGTTAGCTTTGTCGAATATGTTCAAAAATGTCAATCTGTAATACGTTGTGATAATACGGACCAATGAGGCGCCGATAATGCTGATTATATTGCCTCAAAACTTTTCCAATTAGTTAAGTAGATATGTAATTAGCGTAATTGCTATGACAGTGTAATTTAGAATTCTGTTATTGACGCAATTAAACTTTATTGATTACATGCAATGAATGCCACTTTGCATGGTAGAAAACACTCACGCATGACTTAGTATACTGCGAATACAATACCTGCGATGATGTGCTGTGTCACATAGTTACAATTTAACTACAGAGTCGTGATCAACGTCGTTCATATGCGCAGCTCAGTTCTACAACCATGTACCTCGTGGTGCTCCTGATAATCTTACCACGATATGCCGCAAAAGGTAAGGCATATACACGTATTGAGTGTATTAGTTGACAAGTAGCGCATAAGAGTTATGAATTTGTTGCATATCGTTTGTGGTTCATTTGTGCATTATATATCCCTGGTCAGTGATTATAACTCGTGGTTATTTAACATATCATATAGGAAACACAACTTTTGCAGGGATGATGTGCTTTCGTTTGTGATCTCATGAAAAAGCTGACATTATTTAAATTAATATTTAAATTAATATACTTGTGATGTTTTTATTGAATATGATAACAGAATAACCAAGGTTTAGATTTGAGTGAACATTTAATATAAAGTAAACATCCCTGATATTATACATCACCGACATTGTTGATTTAGTCTGCGAAGACGAAATATTTATTAAAGTTACAGTTGTTCAAGCTTAAAAACAGGAACAAATCAGTTCACATTAATTCGTTGCCCATCCAATAGAAGAATCGATGGCAGTGGATATTTGGGTAGTGGACGTACAAATGTCAGCCACCCGTACGACGATGTAAGTCTAGTATTACCATGAGTAGACTTGGTCATTCTTGTAAAGCTCACGATTAGCTATAACATGGGTTTTACCAATTACTGATGTTACCCTTTTATAAAATTATAATGCTTAGGTAACTGCGACAACCAGTACCCTGAAACATCGAATTATTACAAAACATGCATTGAAGAAAGTGCGATCGACATTGCTCAATTATGTGAGAAAAAGGGAAAAGGATCACTTTTGAGAATGGAAACAAAGGATGAGTTTGATTTTATCATGAATCAAATGAATGATGGCGAGTTCTGGGTGGGGGCCAAATCATACACCGATGACGATAGTGCTGTACGTTGGAGATGGGACAATACAGACATTGAACCGCTGAGTATTATGTGGAAAGATAATAATGTGCCAACAGACGCTGATAAATGCGCTACCCTGAAAACGGACGGTATGCGATTAAAAAAATGTGGCGACCGTAGACCCGGTATATGCGAAAAAGGTATGTTCATATATTAAGGATGTTTCTGCACCAGTAAGTTATGTAGTTATAGAAACATGTGATTCGTTTTATATATGACTGATATTATGCAAATTTATACTCATAAACGAATCACATTTAGATGCTAACATTGTATATCAGGACTTATATTGATGTTTACATGCACGTGAAAAACACACACAGACGTTGCTGTAGTGTCTTTACATAAACCTTTCATGAATTTAGCTTCAGCTAGCATGATGGTGGGACCACGATGGTCTGCCAAATTATGTTTCCAGTTGTTCTATGTACGACTTTAGTTTATCAATATCCATATTCAAAATTAAAACGCACATACTTAAACAAACGATTCACAAAACGCAATAATCAAATTAAGTATAAATCTTGTGTATTCGACTAGTGACGTTCATACCATCTGAGAATACTTTATGCATATTTCGCTTAAAGCTTATTAGTTTTGTATGTAATCCATTTTTTAAAACATAAGTCGTTTAAAAAATCACAAAATAGGTAATGCCATTTTAAAACACTGTGTATGCTTGTTGACAACAATTAAGATGACGAAATTATTCTTGCTTCGAAGTATTTGCTGTATTATAACAAGTGGGCGCGCAAAGTCGATATGTAAATATTAGTGAAATTATTTAAAAAAATATATCGAATGTTTACATATAATATATTATGTAGTTATTACTACATTTTCACATGTCATATGTATTTTTAATACGAAATACAATTTCAATTTATTTTTTATGAAATGAAACATAGCGCGTTTAGTAAAGCAGTGCACATATAATTAGCTGCAAACAATAGTTTCCATCACTGTGACGTTTCATTAATTTAAACGACGATCATCTACACGACACATTCCCAAAAGATTCGTTTCCTCGATGTTATCTCATATGTAAAAACATTATAATTACCTAGACTACACACTTGTTAATTATATATTAAGTTAATATCAAATTACACACTTTTAGACATACATCGCTAATGTGTAATTAAGCAAATAACGAATTTCTAGTTTCATTGACGCTCGACAGAAAAGGATTGATTTTATTCGCTGGTTTTATATACATACTTGTATGTAATAAGTTGATTAAAATATTCCATCATGACGCATTGTGGGTATTCTTTGCATCATTGCAACTAAGGTTTTGAAAATAAGTGCGCGCATAGATACTCACCTTAACTACATCTTTTATTATTCTAATTGGTCACAAACTTTTGCCGCCATCTTGAATTTAGAAAAAAACCCCAGAAGTTACTTTTTTCTGTTGTGAGGGTCAAGGGAGGCTGACATAATTGCATATCATATTGTATGATAATTCGCAATAAAATCTTCAGTGGTCACGTGACCTCGAGAGCCATGAATGTTTCTAATTGGTGCTTCAGCCGATCAACGAAATCCTGCATGTATGGATGAAGCTTCTCCATTAAAAACAATTGTGATCAGTCACATGGTTTGGCCGCCATTTCTGATTTGTGTCAAAAATTACCAAAAGTTTAGGCGTTTGGTTCACATGAATGCTAGAACCAATCAACTTGATATTTTGTATATAACATGTATGGCTATAGAAGATAATAATATTTGGTAATCCTAAATAACTATTAAAAATAGCTAGACATTTCGAGCAATGGCTCTTTATCGATAGCATAGAAGAAAATGTTAAAACGTACAGGTAGAACATAGGAACGTAAGAACACGCATGAACTCACAAAAATTCCACAATAGAACAAATAACGCGCCTTAGGTAGTGAGCTCAACAAATGAGTTGAACTGTTTGTTAATTCCATGGGGTTCTTTAGTTCCAAGGCGAAATATAGTTTCCTCCTCGACACGCCTGACCTGATTTTCGTTGCCATTGACAACACATACCGTTATTTGTTCTATTGTGGAATTTTTTGTGATTTTATTGTGGAATTTATCGTTCATGCGCGTTCTTACTTCCTATGCTCTACCTGTACGTTTTAACATTTTCTTCTATGCTATCGATAAAGAGCCATTGCTCGAAACGTCTAGCTATTTTTAATAGTTATTTAGGACTACGATTACCAAATATTATCTTCTATATATCATATTTATCAGTCCGAGCAGCGTTTATTTATTTATAAACATGTATGGCTATATCTCCTTACGGGAAAAATAATATAATGTTTATCAGGCACTTGGTTTTGACCGCAATCTTGGATTTTTTGGCAACAATTATCTCAATTTCTGACATTTGTTGTTCATGAGTGCATAAATCGATCACCTTCTTATTTTTATATAGTATGTATAGCCAAGGTTTTTTTTACAAGAAATATAAAATGATTTTGATTGATCACGTGGTTTGTTCGCCATCCTTGATTTGGTCAAAAACGTAATTGTGCAATTACGTGTGCTGTGTTGGAGTGATTGATCACTTTGGTGATGTACATTTTTTTTGGAAAATCACATGTCTAGTGTGATATCTAGTAGCGACCTTTGCTCCTATAAAAGCATTGAACAAGAGATCCCATTAATATGTATAACTGTGGTACCTGAAATACTTGCAGACATAAAACTAAAGTGACAAAGAAGACATTGAACAAAATATGTAACTAACATAAGATATGGCTATATATGATTATGCGACCTCATTAGTATGTAGAAGCACATGGCTCGATATATACTCTAGAAACCATATCAAATAATAATTAAATGCATGCAACCAACTGCATTCCGACTATGGTTCTGATGTTTCTCAGAAACATTACACACTCATTTATATGACTCACGTTTATTCATCGTCTCTGTTTAGCAGTTAACGACAGTTGATACTGTGATCGTCGTGCGACCCCTTAAACTTGTTTAGGGTTTCCATCCAAGATACTTGTTGTACACATAATGAGAACGGAGCTTTATTACACTCACAACATAATAAATTTGTCTGTTTGTTTATATTTTTTCGGGTTGTCAAAGTATGTCTCCCAACATGCTATTTTAATTTATTTTAATTTATTTCAGTGATTCACGTCTTTGATATCTAACTTCTATTTCAAATATTAAAACAAAATATTATTAGCCCTAGTCAGTGTAATTAACACATTGCTTGTGACAACTTCTATCCTAGCTTCTACGATAGAAACGTCTACCATGATCACAACCACCCATACACCAACAACACAAGATACAAATCCAACGAACACCTCGTTGGCGATTACAAGTCTAGAGACCTCCTCTAAAAGGGAAACCACTGCCACATTCAAAGGTGCAAAATCAGGTGCGGTTACCTCACATGAAAATAAGATGTGATAAATGAATATTTCAGAATTGAAAATTATGATATCACTGCCTGGAAGTATCTGCGTCAATTACATTAAAACTTAAAAACAATCAATTTCTTTTCAGATGGTAACACTCTTAGCACTTCGGCTGTTATAACCCCGACAGATACGTCCACCATGATCACGTCAATCCATACACCAACAGCACAAGCAACAGCGTCCACAAGCTCCTTATCGGCAACTACTTCTATAGACGCAACAACCACCACACTCACGAATAAGAAATCAGGTAACGTCATATGGAAATAAGGTGTAGTAAACAATTAATTCATAGTTGAAAATTATAACATCACTGTCTTCAAGCATCTGCGTCAATTATACTGGAGCTTAAATCAATACATTCCTTTCCAGGTGATAACGCACTTAGCACTTTGGATACAATAACCCCAGCAGCTGCTATAACAGAGACGCCCACATTATTCTATGCATCTACAATACGTACTACAGCTACTAGAGCATCAACCACCACACTTAAAAATGGAAAATCGGGTGACTGCAATTTTTAAACATCATTTCCACAGTAACTAAGGTGACCCAGTCGTTAAAAACCCTAACAAAATATAACTATAATTTCTTCTTTATTTTGTATTTATGCAGTAAACAATAAAGTCCAATTAATGAAGCTCTATAATAATGTGCCCAATTATTGTTATATTTTGACGACTGAAATGTACGTTACGAAGAAAATAATTAAAGATCATATCTAAAAAACAAATACGTTACACCATTGTATTTATTAAACAAATTAGAACGATAATAATTAGTTACACATTTCCTGAGACTTGATTCATGTTTTTTATTAAGTATAAATTCCATTTTAAAATAATCACCAATGCAATGCTTTGACATTAATTACTACATTTGATATTGGTTGATTGGTATTCATAACGCATAACGTGACTGTAATTGTATTAAGTCATAGGCGTGATAACACAAAAGAAATTCAATTCATTTGTCCTTACCTAACCAATTTCTTGTTTGTTTGTGTATATCAATTATTTCCGCCAGTTAAAAGTAATGACTTTCGTTTGATTTCTAGGTGACATCACACTGAGCATTTCGAATATAACAATTACAAATCCCACTAAAACAGAGTTCACCGCCGATATCTCATCGAATCACATGACCACACAACAAGCTATATCATCTACATCTATCTCGGCGGCAACTACAGTTCCGCACTTCACCACAGTAAGCGCATCAACAACCCCAGTTATCAATGGAATATCAGGTGAGGTCAGGTGATAGCAATTTATAATACCAGACGTTTACTTAAATGTAGGTGCATTGTACGCTATTCCCTGTTAACTATGCGCAATACTTTGCTTTGGGGAAAAAATATCCCAACTCTCACAATCCTCATTTATTTTTTTCTGCAACAATGAGGCATACACCATTCAAATTAACAATTTTAAAGATGTATTTGTCAATGGAAGTTGATTGTAATGTGGTCAATGCAAAACATAGAATGTTAATGGAATGATTTAAAGTGCGCCGTTCAGTCGGGTTTGCCCAATACGTGATTTATTAATAGAGATTTTATTGTCAAATATGTGCTATTTCAATGGGATACTGTGAATACATTTGCATACATATAATAAATTTGAATACGAGGTCACCGTGAATTTGAGGACAAGTGATGTGATACCGCAATTCTAGAATTTGAACGGATTGGTATCGTAGGATCCGTTGAAAGACGCATTAGAAACCAGACACAGGATGATCCTTTTAGGCAACTGACCGAGGAATATCAAAAGTTTGTTTAATGACATTGGATGGAAGCCTGGATGGAAGCGATTTTCATAACGCATCGAACGATGGGGTATTTTGCAGTACTCTGTTTCAATGCTTCAACGTGTCCCAGTTTTACGTTTGAGTCCCATGTTAGCGTCATCATCAGTGGCCCTCGGGTTAGCGACATCCATTTTTCCATCGGTGTCCTTCACAAATATCGCCGCACCAATCTGCGTTGATTTGGCGTCCCCTCCATAATTCAATAGCGTTTCAATCAAGGCTATGTAAGAATAGGTGGGAGATGCGTACGAAATCTAGTTTCCATTCAGGTACACGTCGATTTGATTGAAGAGGAAATGCAATCACAAGTTTGTAGGCCCTACAGTGACCTCCACAGCCAAATTACGTCCTTTGGCATTCGTGATTTTAGCCTTGATGTGCAAAAGCGGCCGAAGGTATTACGAATTTGCTCGGACCATAGGCTATATTCATGAGTGGGTTTACCTCTTCGTAACTTCTATTTTCGATACTTGTCTGTGTTGGAGGAATAGTAAAGAGGTCGAGTTCCGTCTTTGTGCATTTCACAGGAGTTCGTGTACAAAAGCTACAATGTTCAGTCGAATATATCCGGAGATCTTCCCTTCTTCTTAGCCTTTGAAGAAAACACACGTCTCGTTGTTGCCTTCTTCCTTTTGATGGACCATCCTTGCCCCGTTTTTAGAGGGTCTTCCAAATAAATTGCTCAATACTGAAGAACTAATTTGACGACTCACAACTTTGCTCTACTCGGAGCCGCTTTTTTGAAGTTTTTCCCTTGTACAACGTCACCTAGAATACCCAAACTGGCATCGAGCGCTGATTTCGCCACTGCTTTCAGACCTTGTGTTAACAGAGGTCTGGCCAATCATGCCAATCCAGAAAACATACTTTCGTTTCGCATCAGAAAATACAGATCCTCGTCCAATCTGATTCATGTAGTAATTTATATAAACTCCACATGAGGAGAGTAAGGTCGATGTCTGTTCATTTTCTTTTTCTTCACACTAGCGAAGGACAAGCTTTGCGAAAACTCAGTGTCACGATCAAACGCCCACGTTGAAATGGCACCTTCTCCCCCATATCAAACCTTATATCAATCTCCACAGTCTCGAATGTTGAAGTTTGAATCGGGAGAAAGTATGGTTTGTTGTAAGTGTGATTGACGCTATCTCCGTGGGTTCCTTCAACACTGACTATTCTCAAAAGAGGTACGAAAACGACACCATTCATTTGGTGTTCAACTATATTGCAATACAGGTAGAGGGAATACAAACTTCTAACGTCGGCAAGTGCCTGTTTCATTTGTTATTGTTGTATTGGAATGAAATTCTAACAGTTCAGCCAATCCACCCATCAAGATTACACGAGCTCTTTCTTTGGCCGCCATGGTCTCCTTGACCTCGAATTATATGTCATCAGTATTTCATCATGCAGACCTTTTTCTCGAATCACGTCTAAAATAATTTCGATAGAGTTGTAGTAGCCCGGATTTAATTTCAGTTCTCTGTGATCTCTCAGATTGGGTGAGGCATCGTAATAGATCCTATTTTCGTCATGTACGACGAATTTGGGTAGTGGATGTCAGCCAACGATATTTCTCAATTGCCATCTAACGAAAGCATTGACAGTTTGGTAGTTTGACAGTGTATTTTGTGAACGTGTTGTTCGGGAACACATCGAGCAAGCCATTACTAGGGAGTGTCAAAAAGAAATTCTGCCGCGACATGTTGGTCTTTGAAATGAATCGGGTCATCGTGTGTGTGAACCATATGTATAAACGTTCCAACTCCCCGATCCAAGAATTAAGCGAATCGTCATACCGTCGCCACTTAACTAAATAATCTACGCGGCCATTATGTTTTTTCTTGCACAGAACAGAACTCAATGTACAATGCATCATCGTCCTTTACAATTTTCTGAAGTTCTTCTTCGTAGAAAGTACCTTTCCTAGTTGTAATCTGAAATTTTTTTTAAACAGGTGGTTGCATATTGAGGCGTCCAACAATCGTGAATACCTCTTCAGTCCAATTGGGAAAGTATCCTTTTTGAAAACGTGTTTAGTATTTCTGATTCTCACCGAGTTTATAAATCATCTTCTTCTTTCCCCCCTTTTTCTCTGTGCTTAGATCAGCGTACAATATGTCTTTTTTCTGGTTCGCATTGGTAATGATTGAGAGTTTGGTATTTATACTTCTGTGATGGGTATTGTTGTAAGAATGTATCATGTCGTCTAATACAGGCAGATAAGTCAACATGTTGTTCTTCGTGAAATATCTGAACATTTTGCCCTCGATGGTTCTGTTGTACCTCTCCACAACGCTGACTTTAGTCTCATTGCCTGTAGTAAAGAACTTAATGTTCAAGCTCTTGAGGTAGTTTTTAAAAAGGCTGTTGGTAAATTTAGTTCCTCTGTTCGTGTGCAAAACGTCGGGCGACGCCCCTTCTCGATTATTTTCCGAAATGCCTTCGACCAAACTTGCCCTTCTCTTGTCTTTCAAAGGTACGACAAAAGCATATTTAGAAAAAACGTCTATACACGTCAATAAGAACTTGTGTCCTCTGTTGTATCTGGATATCGAGAAGAGGTCGCATGGATCGGCCTCCCACTGCTCATCCACTTGGAAAACCACCACCATCCTTCTTTTAAAGTACTGTCTAGAGAGTTTGTGCAGAGTATATGTATCCTGTTTACTCAACCACTTCCTCACGTCCGACTTGGTTATCTTTTTTCCATTCTTTGTTTTTATTACGGCAGCTTAAAGGGAATTCAAACCCTGGTAACTTCCAGGACTTTGAACATCGTAAAACAGTTCGTCTAAACCGGTGCCCGTCTTCTTCATCATTATTTACACGTATGCTTATTTCACAAGCGCACAGGCAGTGGATACGTTCAATAAACGAAAGCAAAGTGGAACAACGTGGATCCATTACGACCGACTGCACCAAAGTGAGGTCGAGGCGATGTGATGTGGTTCTATTTAATACGAGGATGAATGGAAGTGGAAACCACATGGGGACAGGGTCTCTGCTGAACTCTCCCCTTGAGTGTGTTGCTATGCATGTAAGACCACCGATTCGTATTGCCAACAAGGTCTTGAGGAACATTTGACATTTTCATAACATTTCGGCAAATTCTCTCCAACCTGTGGGGGTGAAATTCTTCCTTTTACACAAGAAATCATTGACTAAATCAATGGCGTGCGTGCCTGGCACGGATTGTCCATCAATGATTAAATCACCGTTTTCACCCCAGTCGACCAGTTGGTTCTGTTTAACTTTCTTTCAAGAATTCGCACAAACACTGTATCAAGTCACTAGAGGCTCCATCAATTATCACCTTTTGTTGTTTCGAGTTGGCCTTTTGCAATACAGAGAGGAAATCAGCGTTTTTTGGCATGCGGGATGACATGATAAAATGACTGGCGATGGAAGATTGTCTTTTTTATACCTTTCTCACGTACACTATCGGTACTTGAGATGAAAGTATGTTTGTTCGAATGCTTACTTCCTCAGGGTTGTTTGGTATGAGACTAACTTGTGACGCGTCTCCCGAATTTTTAAACAGGAAAATGTAGTGCTTGTTGATACTGATGGTTCTCGATTGCCTGTCCTGATGAAAGAGATTTTTCAAAACCAGTATCACAGATAAATTTTGATGGTGGGATCCCTTTGTGAAGAACTGAGCGATTTGTTTATCGTTACCTGTTTCTGTCATCAGATCATTAATCACCAACAAGTTTCGTTTTGCCTGGTTGATTATTCTACCAATACCTGGAAGTACCCCTTTGATAAAACGAATTCATGGCACTGTCTTCATCATTTCCAAATAGGCTGGCTGAAACTCGCCGTAGCACCAATAGATAAAGTCTGGCGGTAGAGATATTGTTCTAATATCTGTTTGACTAAGCGTCTTCCCCGACTGCATGGGACCGCACACGAGAGAGGTAAATGGATGTTTCAATCTTGCATCCATGATGATATAATATGACCTCGCTCGTTATTGGGTCTCTTTTTACGTTCTTCAATGTACTTTTCCAACACCCAGTTTAAAACAAAATAAGGCAGTGTGCATAAGCCAGAATAGACGAGTGATAGAACCATGTCCGATTTGGTAGATCCCATGTCAATGTGATTGTTCAAGGTTCAAATGGATGGATGGAGGGTAGCCAATGATCTCTCTTCTATTTAGATTTTTTAAGAAACCGTATGGGAGGGGACAGTAATCATCTTGTATCACCCGTTTGTGATACACTAAACTGTACGTTTCAACTTCTTCTCTATTGAATATTCTATCTCCCTTGTGTGTTATTTTTCGAAGGTCTTTGACATGCAGAGGACTGCTTGTTCTCAAAATGAATTTCCAGTTGATTTCTGTAATTGAGAGGGAACCCTCTCACTTTACACACCGCCTGTTTCCCCCTTTTGTCTGGTTTGTGTAGTTGGTACACGTAATCGTTCGGTCCTCCCAATGTAATTATCCACTGGAGTTATTTATCTCATCAGATCTCTGAGATAATCACCTGTCGGTGGATCCCATTCTCCAGCTCGCTGATGGAATCTGTGTCAAAGTACAAGACTCTACTACCTAATTACTCCAGAACACTGTAGAGTTTAAGTCGGGCATAGCTCGTCGTCATGGCAGCCAGTACAATGTTCGTATTGAGTGCTTCGGTAATGTAGTCTTCCTTATCGCAGTGCTGGACAAGAACCATTTCGTCAGAGACAAAAGAAAGGTCTGTGACGTCCTTTGTACTATCCATCAACATTTCCAACAGTTTGGCTGGCGTTTCTAAATACGTGCTCTGTCCAAAGTTTGATCTCTGTCCCAGCTTTCCCCAGAACGAGTTGAGATTTAGCTTGGCGAAGGCTTTGAGGCCTAGATTGGTGGTTATCTTGCTTCTGTCCAAGACAATACCTTCACTTTCGTGGTACCTTTGGATGTAGATGGTGCGGTCTTCCTCGGTGCGACACCACTATGGATAACAGGAAGACTCTTGCATTTTTCAGAAACATGTTGATGTACTCTGTGAACAACCCTCCTTCTCCAGTCTCTGGGTTGTAGGTTTCTGACTCAACGTAATGCTAAACTTTGTATACCTTGGTGATTCGATACCCTACTTCTTCAGCCTTTTCCAATTCTGGACTGCACCAAACACCCGTCAGCTGGCGTTCATTGACACCGTAGTAACATTTGTCTTGATTCATGGTTTCTGTGCATTTGGAACAGAGTGGGAACATCAGTTTGTTGCTCACCCTGAAAAGTAGAACTGATATATACAATATCCTCGGAGGTAAAATGTCGCACTTGATAATATCGAAATAGGCCGTGGGTTTGGCGATAAAGTCTTTAGTTACGACTGTCGGGTGGCCAACTGGATATCGCGAGGTCTTATTGATGTATGGGTAGAGGCTGCAAAAGTCAACATACTCTATCTTTTCGCCTTCCTTGATCTCGTAATACAGATGCAGGACATTGGTATGACCGCTGAGAAAAGCCTCCCTGCCTCTGATATGATTTGAGATATCTAAGTTTCCGACAAACCTCTTGACTTTGTGATTGTTCTTTATCTGATTTTTGAAATCGCATTCCCACATGCTGACTAGCGAATATCCTTTCGATTTCAACCACTCTTCCCTCGCCAGTAGCCTTTCGTATAGTGAGGTCATACTGAGTTCATTCTTGCGATTCAACTCATTCCTTTTGGGAAAACACTTTGGGCAAACGTGGAAGTAACAATCGTATTACTCATACAAGGTTCGGTAGAAGCATCATATCCGTCTACATATTAAGGTCCTATTTACATCTCCATTCTGGAATTAGGAACATGTTGAATACGCGTGTTATTGAAATGTGCCTCCTATTTCATCCATCTTATAGCATCTGTGGATTGATTCTAGGCACTGAGGTAAACTTTCTCAGGCACAACTCTCATTGTGTAAGGAGTCAGGAAATTCTTTTGAAATATGATGTTGCACACAGAAGCGATCAATATGCAACGGCTGAAGGGGTCAACTTTGGTGAGATCCATCATCATCGATCTAAATGCCATAAACATTCCTCAAGTATGCGCACGCCACTCCAACAGTACTTGAGCAGTTTTTAGCAGCCTCCTTCATACCATCTGGGTCAAAATAAGGAGCCCCGGGTCTTCTGTAATTGTCTCCAGCGGTTCTCGAAATCAGGTTGGGAAAAAAGCCCTTGTGTAACTCGTCGATGCCAAAGGTCTTAGAAAGTTTAGATAGAGCCATGGGCAGGAAATTCAAGCTATCAATGAATTTGATATCTGCACGACGGATGTATAGTTGCATGACTTTTGAACCATTCATGATGACTTCAGGTAGTATATTGTGATCGTGACAGCGTTTCAGAATCATAATCCCATCGTACCCCTTTGAATTATGTGCGATGAAAATCATCCAATTATGCTCTTTTTCTAATGCCCACTCGCAGAAATTTTCCATTGAACACTTTCTCCGTATTTGGTGGAATTCTCGCTACGCACAGAATATGGAATATGAGTGCAATGTTCGTCGGTCGTGCATTCAAAATCGTCAAAGACGTAGATACAATGGCTGTCAGAGTCATCCTCAAATTCTTCCATCGAATCATCACATTCTTGGTTCTTTTTTCTGTCGGTGAGTGGTTGAATGTAACACAGGTCGTCGAATATTTGAAAAGACTTGCAGGATTTGCAGTAAACTTCGTTAAATTTGTGAGACCCATCACGATATTTGAAGAGTTTGTGACATTTTTCGCAACGTTGAACTGACTGGCAAAGTGTTATTTTCCCATCAACCGACTTTTGATGCCATTCGAAACATTCTTCGTTCTTGAAAAATAATTTTTGAAAAGTGAAAACTAGAGTGACTGTGAAATAAAGGTTGGTTATAAATATTAAATATAACGGAATATGGATGAAATAATGAAAGGAAATTGAACTGGTATGAAAGGGCAGTAAATGTAGCGATGTAAAAATATGTCACAATACATTCATCAAAGCGGATACAAAGTGTCAACAAGTTTGGATGTGGTAAAAAACTTGATTTGCAGTTTACGTGAATTACTGGTAGAAACATTTATGCAAATTCTGTGCTTCAGTAACAGTATTTGCTGCTTTTTTGTGCAATGGAAATTAATACAAGAAATGATGACAAAAGACATACCCTTCCCTCCTTGGGACGTTTATCTATGTCATCACCAAGTTTAATTTTCTGTGGAATGTTGTATCTTGTGGCTTGTCTTTTTCAACACTTCTATAAATATGACAAAATATGTCTACCACTTCTGCTACACCAGTCGAACGAACTCGTCATATTAAAAGACTCAAAGTCGCTACAACTACATCATCTGACGACAATGTAACGTTCCAACAGCCGGATGTCCTCGAGAGGTAAGAACATCTTCATCCGTCTGTTATGTCGCATCAACAATCTGTATGTCACCGTAAATTCTTTTCGCGGACAAACTATGTACATCTTCGTAAGTATTATAACTACAACCCCACCAAGCGCGGTGTATTCTTAACCATGAAACTGTTCAGAGATGTCAATGACATTTTACCACAAATCAACAGCGTTGTTAGGTACGTTTTTTTATTTCTACACCCAAATACCTTCTACCCCTGCTGTTATATAGATTCGTCCAGAGTGGACGAGACTAAAAGATGGACGTATGATTTCTCTCCCCCTGCTGTTATATAGATTCATCAAGAGTGGGGTGACTATCAAAATCCAGGCAGTTTAGTCAATTCGTTTGCGAGTTTGCAAACTGAAACTTTTGAGACTGCTGTAAAAACAGTTCAATCTGCTAAACGTTTACCAGTGATTAACATTATTATGCGTGAAATGTTATATAGATATTTACTTTGTATTTTTTCACAGGCAACAGGAAAGCATTGGATAAGCTGATAAGTACGTCGTATCATGCAAGCCAATTGGGTGTGTCAGTTTAATGAAATTCGTCTCTACATTGACCAAGTTTTGTCCAAAATTGATAGTGGTAAAATTGCTATGCATTTCAAACACAACAAACACAAAATTATATTCAATGCAACTGATCTTACTAGTTTTACCCTTCTTTTGTCGAATACTTAACCACGTTTGAAAATGTATACTCTATGTATTTCAACCATTTTAAAATGTCATTTTTTATTCTTATATAATACTCAGTTTTTTAATCCATTCTTTTTTTTAATTATTTACTCAAACAAACAAAAAAATTATATTCCATGTAACTGATCTTAGTAGTTTTACCCATCTTTTGTCAGTTTCATAATCGAATACTTAATCACGTTACAAAATGTATACTCTATGTATTTCGACCATTTTTAAATGTCATTTTTTTATTCTTATATATTACTCAGTTTTTTAATTCATTCTTTTTTGGAACATTTACTCAAAAAAAAACAACAAAAAACAAAAAACAAAACAAAAAAATTATATTCTATGTAACTGATCTAGTTTTACTTTTCTTTTGTGTAATAAACTCCGCTAGTTTTCAAAATGGCACGTATTTATTAGCGTGTGCGCCCGCTACGATACATTCTGACAAATCGTACGTGATGTTCATGCTCATCCAATTTTAAAATAATTGAAAAAATAAAAAATAGATGGTAATTTATACAAATGTATTCACGTTGACCTCGTTATGATCTCGTATTCAAATCTATTTTATGTATGCAACTGTATTCACATTATCATATAGTGACGTCATCATCATTCAAATCACCCCTTCACGGCCATGTACACTCATTTATGCTAATTTATGCACGGATCTCCACTCTGACGTCATCCCACCCGTATGACGTCAACACATCCGAATATGAACAGCGCCCTCATGGTCGTACCTATAGTGCATTAAAAACTACTGATATGTGACATAAATACAAAATGACTGCTGTATGAAACTAATTACACTATGTTTGTTTATGTGTTGAATACGTACGACTACCATACACACCTATATCCTAGCCACCTTGTCTAGGTCACATATGATGTCAATAATGGAAAACTATTGTTATCAATGAAAACGGTTGGGATGGCACACACCTAATTTGTATAAAAATGACGCAATTGCGTTTAATGATGAAAATTACCAATGATTTAATTCTACCTCGTATTTATTTGATTTTTGTTTTTTTAAGTCTTCTACATTTTTTTCAATGATTACATTTGTATTTTAATTAACTAAAAGAATTACGTGAAGTAAAATATTACTTTTTGTCATTGGAAAATAATATGTCATATCTGCAAATAGCCCTCTTTGTAATATTAGTCATGTTTATTATTAAAAACAATTGCTTTATTGTTCCGTGCCATTGTGCAAATCGAGGAACTCATTCAAACGTTTATAAAGATAACATCATTTTCCCACTAGAAGACATCTTATAAGACCTAAAACACTAATGTTGCCTGGATGTAGAGTTAGGTGGTATCCCAGGACGTTTTAAACAGCAGTGCCGTATGTCATTTTGGTGATCTTCTATTAGTTGCCTGGACATTTCCTTTTATGGAATACCAATGTTTTAGTTGTCAACCTAATAAATATTTGTTCAGTTGTCCTTCCATGCGTTATCTCTGAAAACTCAAGTATGACGAAGAACGCTGCCATGCATGTGCCTAATGGAGTGTGTATTGAACTACAATGTGAACTAGGGTATAAAGTCCGTAGTGCCAATATCAACGTTTGTCATAATGGAACATGGAAACCCCGTCTGTTAGAATGCGAAGGTGATATAACACATCTCATTACCGCACTACTTTAATCTGTCCAGTACTAAATGCACTGGAATTGAACACTTCATTTCATATCATTAGTTAATTGAGTATATTTGAAAAAAAACAAACAATTAGTTTAACAATTGCATCTACGTATCACTCATCTATACGATCACGTATGAACCGCATCATTGCTGCCCAAGCACAACAATATATATTATACACCATAAACATTTCGATGACAATAGTACAATGGTCGAGAAGAAGAAACTGTAGAGCAGAGGGTTTCAGCACACTATTAACGTTTGCTAGATATACAACAATACAATACTGTGAATTATTAATATCAAACAGACATCGACGAGTGCGAGGACAATTCACATGACTGCGATGAGGATATGACAAATAATTATTGCGTGAATACTCTGGGAGGTTATAAGTGTGTGTGCATAAGTGGTTATGTGGCAAATAATGGGAGATGTGTGCCGAGTGTTCCAGGACAAGAAGAAGATCGATGCTTTGAAAGCGTTACAGGTAAATGGTGATCTTCAATAAACTGGCGCAATTTTGCTATTCTTTTATTGTATATGTCATGTAAAAAAGGCATTACGATATCATTGAAATCTGAAAAGCTAATTTATTATTCATTTCTGAATAGATCAAATAAGTTGCTTCTCCGAGATGGATGCTGACTTTAATATCGAGTGGCCAGAGACAATAAGCGACTGCACTACAGAATGGGTCTCTTGTCCAAATGACTCATTTGGTAACTAAACAACTTTATCAACTTTTTTGTTGTACTAGTAAAATAAAAAATATTATTTAATATAAACTAAAATATATATCGTATATTATAACAAAAGTAATTTTGCACAATATGTCGTATAGAAAAGTGTGCGAATCATATGTCAATTGCAGGACAAGTTTCCAGTCTAATCTCATTAATATGAGTTGCAATACTCATAACGTAGTTTTTTTTAAATATTCAACTACAGCTTTTATCCACTTTTTGAATGTTTTGATAGTATCTGCGATTTTGATGAAATGCATTCGACATCGAGACCCCGAGATATTTCACATGTATATCGATATTACGTAGTTTTTTCATTTATTGATTTTTTTCGATTATTGTTTTGTGTTTGTAATTTTTTATGATTATGAATTTTGATGTCGTGCGCGTTTTTGTTATTTCAACTTTCTAAGGTATGATGCGTAGAAGATGTGACATTGACGGAAAGTGGTTACAGCCTGACACAACTGCGTGTAAATCGTTGGTAATTATGGAAGTCCTTAATGCGGTATGTCATGATTGTCCTATGAACAAATCATTCAAATGTTGTGATACTTATTTTCCAATTATGTTTATCAACTTGAGTTCGCGCTTTAACTTTAAATTACAGTACACAATGGTAAAGTGTCAGCTATAATATAATGATGATCACCCATTTAGGCACTGTTATTTCAATTGTAGATTCAATGATATAGAGTTTTTGAATTCAAATTTATTACTAGAAAAATAACAAATACTGGTGATTACCTATATTTGAGGTAACACGCTGCGTAAATTATCAATCTTTTCCATTTAAAGGTTAATCGCATAAACTCAAGCTCAGATGCTAATTACAATATCGAGACTGTCAGTGACTTTATCGATACCGGCGCTCCTTTTGGTGGTGATATACTTATGACGGCATCAATTCTCACGGATATCGTCGATATGAACCCACTGGCTTTTACTGCACAAGAAGGATTAAAAAGGCTTTATATTGAGGTATGATTATCGTAGCCATTCAATCTATGTTTACCTGTGACTTCGATATTGAACACATTTGTTGCACAAATCTTGGTAAAATGCTGCACTGGTTTTTTTTCTTTATGTTTTTCCCTTTTCCTTAACCATGTACATACTGTAATGATTTTGACATATCTACGTTCTTCAACTTGTTACTTTGCACTGTAAGTTTTTTTCCACATTCACATAATTATGCCACTTAATTGTTTTATATATTTTCCATAAGATTTTGATTAGGACCTGTATAAAATGAGAAATTATGACCATTTGATCTAAAATTAATAAAGCAATTATAAAAAAAATACATAACGCATAGTTATTTACATATTTCTTTCTTGCATAATTAAATACCCTAGGGTTTCTTAGAATTGACCAGCAAAGTGTTAGATGACGAAATGGAGACTATGTGGAAAGCCATTCATAATGTAAGTTATCGGATCACGCGTGCTACATTGTTATTGTAGTTGAGTTGCGAGTTGTTTAAGTTATGTAACGGTCATGCCAATATACGTTTGCATTAATTCAAGTGCGCTGATTTTTATTGTTATAGAAGTAATAATATATGTAGTGTTTCAAATGAAAGTATTTGGTTTTGGAAATAGAACTGCTGGACAGAATAAATAAACTCAACTCTTTCCAACAAATTTCAACGCATTTTATTGCAAAATATATTGTTCTCAGATTGTGTGCAAGTATTCCAAATGATTTTCCATAAAACAATATGTAATTTGTGCAAGTGTGTCTATGGCGGCTAGTTTGAAGCTCTCTATCGTGACCCTTACTGCAGATAATAGCAGTAGACGCCGGGGAAAATACAAGCAGTTTTTATTCCTCTGGAAATACCACTCACTAAACAACAGCTTGAGCGGTCTACATAACACGCAACATGAATGCCACCAGTACGAGCAGCAATGCCGCACCCGAAACGTCCTGTGTCACCCACAAGTGACTGGTAATGTCGTTAGCTTCATTACCTATGCATCTAATGATTTGTTTACTACTCGTTTTTTAAACACAACGATGGAAGATGATACAATGTCACTGTAATATATATACACAATTAACGACCGGAAATGCCATGATTTCTATCAATTCCAAACAGAGCGAGAGGAAACGTCTATGCAATGCACGATTCCCGGTATTTAAGCATGAATGTACATTTAATCAATTGGTTGATTGTTTAAATGATTGGTTGATTGTCTAAATGATACTGCTTTGGTTTGCAGGTTCATGGAATTCATAAAGGAGTGCTACGGGTTTTTAAAGCCATGGACACGTTCAGCAAATCTGTACATGCACTTATACGACAGACAGGTTACACTATCAATGAATCAACAAAGAACATTGGTAAAATAAGCTGACTATTATGTGTGTTACGTAATGTATAATTTGTGGAATTATGATGTGCGTGTTCGTTAAGTCTCTAACTTCTTTTTATAGTGATTAAACTCATTTTAACTTTATAGATACACGTCGTTTAAACATTGTTGCCAATTTGTAGTATTATACCCGAAATTCAATTATTGACCAAGAATATTTCAAATATAAATACATCTGATTTACATCACAGACATGACTTCTGAGTTCATTGGTGGATCCTCAACTAAGAAGCGATCTGTGCATGAAGACATAATTAATAACACATGCATAGAGCTGTCTCAATATTTTACAAAAAAGAATGAAACAGGTAAATACCACGTAAATTTGCTGTGCAGACATTACTAAAGCACTACACCAGTATTCATAGACATTATAGTTGCGCCTCAAATTAACATCTAATTAACTATTCATGGTTGAATTGAATAAATAGTTGTAATTATTGCATTACAATGACTGCATGTGCGTTTTGCTATATTAACCAGAATGTCGGTAGTTATCAATTTTACTATAGCAAACAATACTTTCGTTTTTCATGATTTTGCTAAATTTTACTACAGTTACTATACTCCATAACATATGTTTATTAATAGGATAACAATCCGCATTGCAAACGAATATGCCCAGAATATGCTTCTTTAGATCTTTAGACATGTGTCGTGAATTTGAATCGAATATTTCTACGAGATTGTATAAAAAAAAATTTAAAATGTACCGTCATTAACTGTTCACGGCCTCACAGCAGTATCCCAGTCTCTCCTACCACCGGGGTACACATTTCCAAGTTCATGCGCTCTGCACGGCTGTGTGGTGCATATTTCAAAAGCGCATTGGCTACTTTCTAGACTTTGGAATATTAATAGTGCAATATGTAGCAAGGAAAATGATCCGTGTTATTGACAAACAGATAGGTATGTAAAAGAGTGAGAATTCATGCGACAATCTTCTAAAAATATCACACATTGATCATGATTTAAAACAAATTAGCAATTAATTAGCATCTCCAAATTGGAAGTAAGGCAAATGCCTTATTAAAGTACTTCTTTTAAACTTCTTCTAAAAATATTAATAATCTTCTTTTAAATCCCTTCTGGAGAATATATTGTCATAATAGCAACAATATGTTTGTAATAATAATTGTAATTCCCGAATAAGTTTAGAAATCTATGTATTCCATTAAGGATATTTCTTGAAATGTTATCACCCTAATCATAAGGATGTGTTAACATGATAAGTAATTTGTATTCTAGCTAATATTGTTGTACCTTTCTTTTATTTAGATCGATTGGTTTGTATTAGGTTTATTTATCAAAACCCAGGAGACATGCTGTTACCACCGATACAGATTGGAAAAAGGTGAGTTCATATGTTATTGCACGTTACATAATAATGTCATCCTTCATATTCATATATTACACTTGTATATATCCACCTTCTAACGTTATTTAGATCCAATAAAAGACAGTGGGTAACGTCAGTCACAGCTACACGTAAAATAGAGATGGTCAATTCTAAAGTTGTCTCTGTGAGATTGTTTGGAGATGATGGGAGTGAAATAAGAAGATTAGATGAATCGCTGACATTCAAATATGTCCACCAGAAGGTATTTTGTGCAATATTATTTGCGCCGCGCCACTGCAAGCGAATGTGTATTTACAACAACTAGTCTCGATATTGTATTTTAGTTATATTGCCAGGTTGTTTGAATAAGCCATGGTTGTCCTTAAATGCACTGTAACCCAAAAGCGATGCCAATCTCCAGATGAATATTTATATACATATTTTTGTCAAATCATCGCACGGCAATCCACTATTCGGAGAGCCAGGACTCACTGTTTCAATCCCTTCTGACAGGACACCATAATTACACACTGAATGACACGAACCTGATTGTTGTGCAATTGGCCATGAGATTCCAACACGCAATCCCTCTGATGTTGGGCGTACTCGCTAATCATAACGTTAACATCATGTTAATTCAAATCACTGACGTCAAATGCATTTATTACTATTATTCAAGCTACCAAACGTATACTAATACTATCTCTTCCATAGCTTTTCTTAAATAGTGTCATCATCCGCTTAACATTCATTCAGACATAAATAAATAAAAAACTACGCCATCATGTACAGTGTCAATTTCATTGAAGGTGGAAAAACAAAGTTTTGTTATGGTGGCCTCAGCTCATATTTCTCTATGGCTGCGTACAACAAATTAAGCTTTGTCTTTCTTTGGTATTAGCTACAAATGGATGACCATTGTGTAGTGCATGAGGGTCAATTTTATTTTTTTAAGTTTCTCTATCACTGTCATTCATCACATACTGTTTTATTTAATTTTCTTTTTTTTAAATATTTTCAACTTTTTATCAATCTTTGTTGTGAAATTAAGCGTGTTGTACTCATACTGCTAACTTCCAAACTTATTTTAATGTTATTAATATATGAATAGGTTGGGTATGATTCGAAATGTGTATCTATGGTCTACGACGACAACACAGGGTGAGTGGATGTTTGTTTGTATATGGATGGTATCCAGACATGGTTATGTTACATCATATATCACAAAAGTATACCGTGCGATGTTTGATAAAGAATGGCTGTATTATCGTTGACTTTTTAAACCAGTTTGTGAGATGTCGTGTTCTAATTGAGATATTCGATTTATGTTAATCAGGATTTGGAGTACAGATGGGTGCTGGGTTGATCGTATCATGCACGAGGACATCACTGTTTGTAAATGCCAGCACCTTGGTAACCTGGCTGTAATAACTGCGATAGGAAAACCATCAGTTGTAAGTGTTCGTCTATTTTTTAGGATAGAAACAATTGCACCTGACAATACCTGACAAACATCGTATCATGGGAATAAATATGCATTCTAAATAAAGTTTTCTATTTTTTATAGCCATTTATAGAAGCCGGGCGCGACGTTATTATGCAAATTGTGTCCTTCCTCGCTATTCTACTTATGGTGATTTCGTTTTTCTTTGTTTGCATTTCACGGTAAGTATTCTACTACGGCTGTGTTCAATATGCACGAACAATGCTTTATGTCCCAGTATCTCTTGTAAGACCACCTCTCGCTGAGATTGTTTTTTTTATAACACAGAACAAACGTGGATCTTTCACAACTCAATCAGATATGAATGTTTGCTGTGTAAATGATATTTAATTAACTATGGCTACATTGGATGGAAACGTTATTAAAAGTGATATGTCTATTTTAAGTTTATCAACAGATCGATACTTTGTTCTGGGAAATGTAATCGTATCACTGGCGATACTACCAGTGACTGTCCTAGTGAACATTAATCTGCAGCCTAGCAAGGTTTGTTTTCACAATCGGCATCTAATTTTACTAGTGAAAACGTGTCATCGGTGGACACGTGAGTAATATATGACGCTTTCTACAATGATAGTGGATTTATTCTGGGGTCTTCATTTCTGATTTACTTTTAAATCTGTAACCTATATTATTATTATTATTATTATTATTATTATTATTATTATTATTATTATTATTATTATTATTATTATAACTAACATACATTACAACAAACACATTTCCTAACATAAAATGTACATGTCTAACAGCATGGGTGCAAGATATTGTCTATATTCTGGTACATGGCACTATTGACGAACGCCACATGGATATTAAACCTTGCCGTACAAGAGTTGCTCCGTATGCGTAATTATATACTGAGGAGCAAGTTAGCAAGGTATGTAGTGAATATACTCAACATGCGACATGCAATCTGGATCATTAGTAATGCCATGTGCATAGCACAGAAATACTGAAGAGGTTTGATTTCATAAAATGCCGTTCGCGAGGTTTTCCTATTCGTAAACCCGCAAAAGCAACCTGCAGTGTACATAATGCAAACTGCATTTAATACTTTATGATTTCTGTTCGAAACAGAAAAAACTACATATACCACGAGTTCGACTCAGCTATGAAATTTAAAACCAACCCAACAAAAGTCAAACATCTTAGAGTATTACTAACTCAGTGGATCCCGTGTTGCGTATTACACACGCACACCCGCATGCATGCACGCACAAACACCTTGATAGTTATAGCAAAGTACACATCTATGTCCGTCATTGTAACACAATGTTGTATAAACAACACACTTACATATGACACTAAAATTGGGAGATTTTTTTGGGAGAAATTCCCTACATTGTTTATAAATGTTTCATCATTTAGGATAATATTTCTGACTACTGGATGGCCTGCTCCTATAATTATAATAGTTTTTTGTGTCGAATTAGCCGAGAATAACGGATTAGACGTAAGTTCAGAATCAAGGTGAGTGTATATAATGATATTAATATTGAATGCATTATAATTATGTTAATAAACATCTATATTCGGGTTACCACTATAAATTATTGAGCTTACACTTTTGTTATCATTACCACCATTATCAACGACAAAAACAGAATATATTAGTGTGTGAACACAAATTAATCTTTATCCTAAAAATCTAGATGTATTGAATCAATTGCGGGAAAATATCTTCAGGCCTTAGCGTCCATTTCATTGGTATTATACTTGGTAAGTGTCTTGACGTTCATGCTACATCTATCTATATATTTATTTAATTCGAATTAGTGTATTGTATTGTAATGCACTACATTTAACTGTGAATCAACATGATGACGTAAATTACATCTGAAGTCAGATGTATGTTTCTAATATGAAGTCTTTGTAAAATCAATGTAATTTATTTTGTTCATTTCGGCATTACTGCTGCTATTTCTGTATATTTCTGCTCACAGGTGTCTGGTATAATTACATGTAAATTAGTGTGTGGCTATGAACATGCGATGATGAAGTACGAAGTAGAGGAATTCTTCCAAATAAGGTGAGTATAACATAATTCAGTGATGTTCAATATTGTATATAACATATCAGTGCATGGAACAACATCATTCAGTGTATCAGTGATACACAATCTGTGGGAATATTGTTAATATATAAATAAACTAAAACTCACGACTCTATTCATTTGTTTCAAATCAGCGTATTGTTCGTTTTTCAGGGAGGAAATTCAGTCACTGTTTTTGCTGAAGTTGGCGCTGATGAGTAATTGGGCAATACATATAATTGCAATTACAACAAATAATTTAATTGTTGAGTATATGTTCGCCCTGGCAATAATGTTTGAGGTACGTAATTACAGTGTTGTGAATCAATACTGTCTGGATGAATAAGATGTTCCGTATTCACGTATATCGCACTGTTTACACCACTACGATTTCAACATAATAATAATTGTATATCTATTGCAGGGATCAGTGGTATTTTTGGCATTGTGTGCGACAAATGTAGAGGTAATGAACTTCTCTTTCTGGAATGTTATTTTTATAACCATTACATGACCATGGTGCATACAATTCTCAGCTTTGACGTTTAGGGTGAAATATTACTAGTTGATATTGTAAAGTCATGCTGTTTGTATACTGATCATGGGCTGTATTTTTCCACAAAAAAGGCTATGATATTCAAATTTAGAAAAGCGTTTATTCCACGAGTTGCATTAATGTATAACAGCTACACATTAGCAACTATTAATGTATATGTTTTCGTAATACTTAATATCAGTTAATATTGCGGTGTTCTCAGCACTCACTAGTATGAACTGTTTTCTCATTTGCAGTTGTTGGTCGCTGTTAGAATACGTCTGTGTGGCGGAGAGCTGTACAATAATGCCTTGGAAGAAGTACAACACGTAGATCAGATACGAGCCGATATAAGAAGACGTATAACGCAGTTCTCATCGGCCAAAACGTTAGAAATCAAGAAACGGAAACAGCAACATGCCCTGGAAAGAAAGCATCGAGCAGATGCAATAAACAAAATATTTACACTGGTAATATATTGTGTTACAATAATGCATCTTATGTGGCTATATTGTCCAGTGAGTATAATGTGTGTTTGGTGTGTCGCGTACCGCTATGCAGCGTAATGTTGTTATACATTAATTTATAACTACCTCAACTTGGTATTTCCACTTTATATTTTCACAGGCGACAGCGAAGGAATAATCTTTTTTTATATATCATCTAGATATATCATCTTCAAGACATTGCCTGTCTGTTAGTTTATATTAATTTCACTGAGGAGCAGGGTGACGCCCATCATTGTCCGAGTTTCTCCAAACAGGTTTGGTAGGTCGTTTAGCTGAAAATTTTGTTTAGGTTTGACCAGGTATTTCAAGATTGCATCGGTATTTGGGTCAGCTAGATGATGAGTTTCATGTAAAAGCTGAGGTGCATATTGAATCACGGAAAAACATTTTGAGTAAAACACTGATCATTGAGAATACGTTATTTGAATGTATATAGTCTTTGATTGCATTATATTGCATCTTTCAGAATCATGTTAATAAAAAGCTAAATGTAATAATAATTATTTATTTAATACGAGATGTACAAACATTGTAAACCAATCATTTTTGCTAATGCTTACACTTTCCGACGTGTACTTAACATTTGTGATAGCAGGAATAATAATTTTATATTAAGTCATTTGTAATTGATAGTTTATTAGTTAATGAGCATATTAAAGAACCCTATAACTGTACAAAATTGATGTCATGTGATATGACAGACCATTCTTTAAATTCACATTAATTCAATTACATATGCAATTAATTATTTGTAATATACTATTTGTGTATCATAAGTTCACAAGTATTGAAATACTTAATTAAATAATAATATTTTAATCTTAATGATTGTTTGGTAATAAAAAGCAGAAGTTATGCGCATATTAAAGAAGCGACCAGTTCCTTATTACTCTTCGCAACAACCTGAATATGCGTGTTTTGGCGTCCGCCAACTACGGTGTTACTAATATAATTAAGAGGATTATCAATTGTACTGTATTGTATTATCATTCTAAAATGGTACAGCACATATCTTGTGTAAATTGTAACCCAGTCTTTAGATATTATACAATATTTAAGACTTTGCATTGATGGTGTGGTATAAATTATATTTATTGACTGGCTGTTTGAAGTTCAGTATATTAACCTAATAGCACATTCATGACATCTATATCTATGACAAGTATTATAATAATAATAGTATCGTCAATAAATGTATTGTTAAGCTTCACTTGTTTTTCTTAGAAAGTTATTTACATTAGGTTCCATTCATTTAAAAGCTAATTTGGGGATGATCTATCAAATGTTGTTGGAGAAAGTCAGCTTTTTGGATGACCAACTTTTTTCTGTTGCTGTTAATTTGTTGCTCATTCCTAGCATATTATTTTCTCTAAATTTAATTACAGACTAGTGGTTAATTTCGATGATTCTAAAATAATTCATAACGGTAAACTGTCGGTTATAGATGAAAAAAAGAAAATAACAGTGTGACAAAAAGTGCCGAATGTTCATCGATGAATGGAAATTATCAATTATAAACAAAATGTGAATCCATTTACAGCCAACTTGAAGGTAACCGTGAAATCACTAAGCATATTGAATTCATACAATTTGACCGATACTATATTGAAATTCCAAAAATGGAAATCGATAGTTGCCTCAAACTGAACTGAGGGATTAAAAATGTGAGCTGTAGCTAGAAATGTACAAAATATTATTGAATTGCTGGTAAGTGACACGTTGGTGCTATAATTTGAAATCGGTGAACCATTAATATATAGTTTTTAGATATAACATTTTAACTAAATTTAATTTAACTAAATTTAATCTCGTCTTACTCATGTAGCTTAAAATGACCTATGTTTTAATTGATGGTTTGCATTTATGATAATATATCATTGTTGTTTTTTTTCAATTACATTTTCGCTTTCTTTCCAAACCATTAATCATTTACAATCCTGAACATACATAAAGCAATCGTCAACACTGGTAATTTGTTTAAAACCATGTACTGCATTTTTCTCTCACCATATTACCGAACGCACGCTAAATAACGTCATTTGTGTAATACCTGTTCATCAATCATGACAAAATGCGTAATTCCTGTAAACCTACGACCCTGGGTCATATGTGCTAGATCTAAAAATTTCAAAAATATTCTAACTATCCCGTAAAAATACGAATCGCGAAGTGAACCTGTTATCAATGACTTGTCAAAGATGTTTATGTTTTCCATTATATAATCGGACGGTTCGTTGAAAATCATTTTTGAAAATAATAATAAAAACAATGTTTAGACCTGACAAGTGGGATTAAGCATTTGAGCTAAAGCTGGTGCGACAGTTTCTATATATGAAACGCTGGTTTTCATACAATGCAAAACGCTAGTATTCGAACACTGCAATTCGTAGTTGTTGAAACCACGGAGCATAAACCGTAAGTATATACTAGGTGTAAAATGTACTTGTGGTTATTTTATAATTTGTTTATTTTGACCCCCCGATTTAATCGTCATTTTGTAAGCTTGTGCTATATGCTAGCCATGTTTTAATTTATTTTTTTGCAATTATGATGATATTTCGAATGTTTTTTCCCAAATATTTCTCTCTGAATCATCTAAACACTAAATATACGTTAAGCAAACTTCAATATCGACAATTTGTTCTAAATCATAAATTGCGTCTTTACCTCATAATAAAACCGATCTCTATCCACCTGTGTGAACCACAACAGCGCCATAGCCAGCTGGTGTACCAGTGATAACAAAATAAATGCGCAAAAATCACCAAAATTCACTATAATGCAGCCATCTTGAATACGGCTTGCTTGCATTCTGAAAAATGTAACAGCAAACATCACATTTGTGAACGATACACATATCATAATTATTCAATTTTTGTGATCATGTAGTTCTATTTAACAATGCAATGTCATCAAACTAGAAAGGTAAAACAACAAAGTCGCCGGTAATCCGACTTTGGGGGAAAGGTTCAGGCTGTAATTTAATTTTCTAGCAATCAACGGGAATTAGACTATCCCGTAGAAAATTGTAAATGGTAGTTGTGGCAGTAAACATGTTCTATAACTTCATTGATTGTAAAAGAAGACTCGCCTGCATGTCTAGCGAGAATAATTTACTGTCAACTTGAAGGTAACCGTGAAACCACTAAGCATATTGAATTCATACAATTTGACCGATACTATATTGAAATTCCAACAAATGGAAATCGATAGCTGCCTCAAACTGAACTGTGAGATTAAGAATGTGAGCTAAAGCTGGAAATGTACAAAATATTATTGAATTGCTGGTACTTTAATTTGAAATGGGTGAACCATTAGTATATACTGAGTTTTTAGATATAACATTTAATTATTGACAGTATGAACTAAATTTAATTTAACTAAATTTAATCTCGTCTTACCCATGTAGCTTAAAATGACCTATGTTTTAATTGTTGGTTTGCATTTATGGTAATATATCATTGTTGTTTTTTCAATTACATTTTCGCTTTCTTTCCAAACCATTAATCATTTAAAAATCTGAACACACATAAAGCAATCGTCAATACTGGTAATTTGTTCAAAACCATGTACTGCATTTTTCTCTCATCATATTACCGAACACAAGCTAAATAAAGTCATTTGTGTAATACCTGTAACGTCATGAATCATGACAAAATTCGTAATTCCTGTAACCCTACGACCCTGGGTCATAGGTGCTAGATCTAAAAATTTCAAAAATATTCTAACTATCCCGTAAAAATACGAATCGCGAAGTGAACCTGTTATCAATGACTTGTCAAAGATGTTTATGTATAAGCGTGTGCTATATGCCAGCCATGTTTTAATTTATTTTTTTGAAATTATGATGATATGTCGAGTGTTTTTCCCAAATATTTCTCTCTAAATCATCTAAACACTAACTATACGTTAAGCAAACTTCAATATCGACAATTTGTTCTAAATCATAAATTGCATCTTTCCCTCATAATAAAACCGATCTCTACCAAACTGTGTGAACCACAAAAGAGCCATAGCCAGCTGGTGTACCAGTGATAACAAAATAAATGCAAAAAAATCACCAAACTTCACTATAATGCAGCCATCTTGAATATGGCTGGCAAAATTTGTACGCACTCTGAAAAAGGAGAATTTCAAGGAATGAGGCATCGTCTCAAATTTATTATTTTTGCTATTACCACATCAGTAGCAGCATTTATGAGTGTGAAAGAGTTAGCGCCGTACATCAAATGTATTTTAGTATCGTTGACCGCAGTGTGACATCGCGGTCATCGCCGTGGCGTCGTAATTCAACGGTACGCAAATGGCAAATGACATGATACGATAAATCCGCAGTTCACACGAAGGCTATTGCTGCTATAAGCATGGAGGTAAAATGATATAAGCATGAATCAATGCCGCATCACTTCGTAACACGTCACTTATTAACTGCGTTATTAGTTTTGTCGTTACGAGATGCCTATGTAGCTTAGGTCCATGCTCTATAGAGGCAAACCTGATTGGACCGTTACACGCATCGATGTTCACGGAGATTAGTGTTATCAGCTTGTAAATAAACTACCGGTTTCTGTGAACATAGGCTATGCAAGTGATTAACAACACTCATTAGCATAGCCACACTTCCAATTCACACTTGCCCGGGTCAGTGAATTGGGCCTTTATATCGGCGTGGGTCAGTTTCGCATCAAAATTAAAAAATACAATCAAATTTGAACTTGAACAGCAATGAAAAAACAAAACTAAAATAAAACAAGACAAATTTAGCAGCATCCACATTTCAGATTCTTTTTATATTCAATTTTATTATAAAAATAGGAAAAAAACATTAGTCTGCATATTTTAAGAAATGTTGTCTCCATATTGCATTGGTGAACAATGACAATCTCTTTGTTTCACTATAAAAACATTTCGCTAAAATACAATATAATTAGACAAATTCAAATTTATCTGGTAAATAATAATTGCAATAATAACTTTATGATTTTGATTATGAATATGTCCCGCCGAGAGATTTCATATGGGTCGAAGCCATTTTGAATTGCATATGTCACGACAAACTTCAAATTATTGAAATATTTGGAAAGAATTATTCAGAAAACTGTCAACACAGGCAACTGCATAATCCATTGACTGTCGTTCTACTCGAGAAATGGATGTCTATGTAGGTGCACAAACGATACAAAAAGAACAGTATCTATTTAATACAAAATGTCTAATTATTTATTCTTGTATACACTTGAATGAATCACCAAAATACGTGATTGCATATGGTCAAAATTCGACAATCTAGTAATATTTCGAGTGCCCGTGGCGGCGACTGGCCACCATTCGGCCATTGTCTGCAGTAGCCTGGCAGCAGCCACATACCCTAAGAATCCAAATCTTATGTATAAATTACAACTTTTACAATGCATTCCATGTACATTCCCGTTTAATGTTGTGTATGAGTAGATTCGATACGATGCTGAATTAGAAATTATCTAAAATTAACAGCATTGATATTTTGAGTTCCTACTGTATTGGAGTGCTCCTGCACTAAAAGCGTTTTGTTACTGTCAAAAACTAGAATAACTACCCGCGTAATGTCAACAGTTCTAGCGCCTGACCTGGAGATATCGACGTACCTCTTGGCATCATCCAGCAAAGTAAAGGTTATTGCATGGAGATGAAAAGGCTACCAGGACAATGATAGTTCAATATTGTCAGTAATATCGACACTTACAACATGTGTTACTTAACTATTTTAAATAAAATAATTTAGAAAACATACTAACTTCAATAATATGTTTGTTGTGTTCAAAAATACTACTTTCCGAAAACATTGTGGCCTGAAATTTCAACCTTTCATTACCTATATCAGCAAACATTTCAGTTTCATTATTAATTGCATAAGCTGCAAAATAATAATTGATTTTTCAGTGATTCTGCTAACAACATCTCAACATATCGCATTTGTACTTTGTACACACTGAATAACAATTCAAAGCTTTTGCACTAGTAAATAAACACACACAAAAAAACACAGACATTAGTGAAACTTGAAGAACAGTTCTAGACAAATGGGCAGATATGATGTTTTTATTATTGCATTTTTATATTTTTAATTATTGCATGGAAAGCATAAGGGATAGGATATTTATCGATACTAACGACAATATCAAAAGTACGTTTTCCTAAGAATAAAATGCAACATTGTGTGTATTTAAAATACGAATATATACGAATTACCTAAGTTCGATGATATGGCAACCAATACGATCACGTGACACTGATTACATTCCCGTACTGACATGATTTTTAGGAATCGTAGTTGCTTCATTGATAAATCATTAACCCCGAAAATTTATTGCAGACTAGTGGTCATGTGTTTGGTATATGTAAAATATATGAATGCTTATCTAAAACGCAAATATATTTGATGATTCATGATGGTAAACTGTCGATGATAGGTTAATAAACAAAATAACAGCAGGACAAGAAGTACCGAATATAGACAAACTGTACATCGATAAATTGAAATTGACATTTATAAAAGAATCTAGAAACCATTTACAGCCAAAGTAAAGGTTAGTGTGAAAACACAAGGCATATTAAATTTAGCCGATACTATTTTGAAATTCCAAAATATGGAAGTCGATAGTTGCCTCAAATTGAGCTGTGTGAGATTAAAAAAATTGAGCTAAAGCTGGGAATGTACACACTATTATTGAATTGCTGATACGTGACATGTCACTATACTTTGAAATGGGTGAACCATAAGTATATACTGAGTTTTTAGATCTATAATAGCCTTAAACTGACATGTGAGATTAAGGTCTTGAGCTACAACTGGAAATATATTTGAAATGAAATGTCCTTGATATGTTACTGCATTTGGAAATGGATGGTGCCAGAACCTTAAGTATGTACTTAGTTTCAAGATATAACATTTAATTATTGACAGTGGGAACTACTTAATTGATGTTATTTTATCAGTTTAAATTTATTCGCGTACTTCTAAATTGATGGGTTGAAGTTACACTGGGCAAAATCGTTGGTATACGGCGGGTACATTAGCGTATTCGCACGCGTATATTCCCGATATTCGTAGATATACGTTGGTCGGCGCATACGTACATTCAATGTATGTACGGGGAATACGCAACGTATATTCACACATTCGGAACATACTGATACGTAAATATACACAGCAGTATATTTACGCAGACCGGAAGTATACAGTGCGCACATTAACGTACACCTACGAAAGCCGAGAGGGGCCTTCCTACTTCACAGTTCCAACTTCCGAGTTCCGACTTCTAACTTCATAGTTCCGTCTTCTAACTTCCGAGTTCCAACTTCTAACTTCCAAGTTATTATTGTTGCAAACCGCAGGAGCAAAAAGTACCGTCATCTGTAGTAATGAAACTTCATAGTAGTTTCTATCATCTGTGCACAGAATTGTTTTGCATTATCATTGGCATTGTCTAACCATATTTATATTGTCTTTGCATTTGAATATATTCTACCTTGGAAAAAGTGACCTGATACTATTCTTCCCATGGACCCTTCATTGTGATCTACCTTAGTTAAGAAAAGTCCACTGATTATGATCTATCTGGGGACAAGTCGCTTGATTATATGCCCGGGTTATATTCTACTTTGTGACACGTTCCCTTGTAATTCCTTTATTCTTACCCAAACAGATTAATCATCAGTCTCACCTATACTTGACGGACACTGACATTCACTTATTTTTTTCGGACATGAGGTATGGAGAAAGTGCAAGGAACGTTGGTTCCACTAAATGACATTAATTATCATTTTTTTAGGTTCGATAGATATATTATTTATCATGAAATTGGCTTTCACTTTATTATGTTTCATATTTTCCCCGAAATCTCAGATTTTATGCTTTAACTTATATATTTATGTATATATATATCAAGACTCCTATATTTACACATTTTTATATTTCCGACTTCAAAGTTCTTACTTCTGACTTCCAATTTCCGACTTCTTACTTCCGACTTCTTACTTCCAAATTCTTACTTCCAATTTCTAAATTCTCACTTCCAATTTCCGACTTCTCAATTCCGACTTCACATTTCCACTTTTCACTTCTGAATTCGAACTTGAGAGTTCTCTCTTCAGACTTCAGATTTGCCACTCCGTGCTTCTCATTGCAGGCCTCTAGGAATATATCAATGCATTATAAAAAATAAAAGTAATTTTAGCGCTGATCTCACCCCATAACCTGTATGCAAAACAATTCTGTGCACAAATGATAGACTACTATGTAGTTTCATCACTACAGATGACGGTACTTTTTGCTCCTGCGGTTTCAAACAATAATAACTCGGAAGTTAGAAGTCGGAACTCGGAAGTTAGAAGTCGGAACTCGGAAGTTAGAAGTCGGAACTCGGAAGTTAGAAGTCGGAACTCGGAAGTTGGAACTGTGAAGTAGGAAGGCCCCTCTCGGCTTTCGTATACACCTAATGCAGAACAATGCTGTCTAACGTATTCCTACGTATACGTAGTATATACGGACACGTGATAAACCACTGCACAGAGTTTATACTGACGCAGATCGACGTATACGTAGCGTATACGGTCACGCAATAAACCAGTGCACACAATTAACATCGGCGTAGATCTACGTATATTTTGCGTATACTCGGCATATTTAAAGCGCATGCTATTGGCTGATTTTCCAGGAACATTTGCATACAGGTCACATATTTTAGGTCATGCTTCATTTCCGGTTAATCATTCACGTCGTAATTTGGTTCTTGGGCGCCGCACGTGCTTGTAATTTTTCTAGGTACTAGTATTTTGTTTATAAATAAAGTATCGATAGTATTACTCGTGTTTGCTACCGCAACACATTTATTTATAAACACAATACAACAACCTAGCAATATCACGAGCTCCTGTTACAATCATATACATGTAAAGATAAAGAAATGGCTATTGCCACACCCATGGCCATCCCAGTGATCAGACGTTTTTTATGAACACAGGACCAGCATCTTCCTCGACATACATAAATAAATCATATGGGGTTTTAATTTCATTTTAATTGAAGGTGAAAAATAAGTTCATTTCAACTGGTTTAAATTTAGTGGACTTCTTTAACAGAAATAACGAAATTCAACAATTAATGCATTTATAGTCAAGTAATTTATAAATCCAATGAAACAAAAGAAATAAAATTCCAGTTATAAGCTAAAAATATTGAAAGGGTTTCACGAAATGGCAATCACGTGGGGTTTGACAGGTACATGGTGGTCCTACTTATTTCTGGAGCATCCTTGCCACTCGGTTGTCTTAATCCAAAATCAAGTCGTTCAGTGCCATGACCTGAATGTCGGAGACCTCACAATGAACATTCCTTTCCGATCTTCTTCGCCGTCTTCCTCATCTGACATCATAAGGTCCACAACTTTCGTCACCATCTCCCACATCTCTTGTTCTTCCTCTTTAACCTCTTTTCCCGACATTCCGTCAGCTGCAATGATAGAAATGTTATTTATAACTAACACTATATTTATTATTACTGCTATTTTAACAAGCTTGAATAAAACGAATTCAAAATTATAAAAACTATAAATTAACACTTACTCATCTCCTCCTTGGTTCTTTATTTGTGTTTTCCAAGCTGTATAAAAACACTCTCGTCTTTCTCTGTCATTTTCTGGTAACAGTACCTAAAATAGAATATGTAACAGTTTAATTGAGATTTGTCAAGCAAATTTGAATAGGAAGAGGTGTTGTATTATAATGTTTGGTGACCTGGACAGTTTTTACTCAATATATTACCGACTCAACAGTGGGCAATGAGATTCAAACCTACCTCTCGCTCGAAATGAAAACGTGCTAATCATTGTAATAATAACTTATGTATTTTATATTTAAAATTATAGGGGTGAAACATTTGTTAAGAAAACACAAGCCAATCACCAAGAATAAAAAATGCACGCGAGCTGTAGCTGGAACAAACGTTGACACATTCAAGAAAAAATAAAAAAAATATAAATAAGACAGCGTGAAAAAAATAAATAATTGCAATGGTCATATCCCGTGATTTCAAATGTTTGCCTCAAATATTATGCCACATAAAACTGTTGTTAAAATGCAAGTTGGTATGAAGTATTAGTGCTATATGACTACATCCACCCACACTTGCTTACAGGAAGTCAGAAGAAGACAAAAGATTTTTTCGTTAGTGTTGGGAAACGTTGGTCAGCGTGGGGGGGGGGGGGACACAGGTGTTAATCCGAAAATTCATTGTCTGTTCTTGTTTGTGATTGGTTCAGGCAACGTTTCGAGGATCGCGTCATAGCTCCTTCGTTGGTAGTGGGAGCGTGTAAATGGCGAGAGCCGGGTTACCACGAAAGTTGGGTTACCGCTATCGCCATGTATACACTACCATATTTTATTTAATAAAAAAATAAAACAAGAGACTGTATGCCAGTCTAACGCCCACTTTACACTAGCCTGTATCGGTTAATTGCTGAACAGCCAGAGCCCTTTGTCAATTTGAGTAGAGCCCTTTGAAAACAATGAAGGATCAGACAAAAGCATGGAACAACGGACATCATATGGCATAACCAGGCCAACATGAATTACTAGTAATTTGGGTGAAGAGGTCAATTAATTAGATTGGACATCAATTTTCGACTTTCGCATACTTACGTTTTTTCTGACACATAAAATAAAATTGCGTATATAGGGATTTACAGGCTGTAATCAAAATCGATCCACTGAATACAAGTTATAATAGTTACAATGAAATGGTATGAACTAAGTGTGAAAAATTGAATAGTGACTTTTATATGCGTGTTTGAAATGACACAGCTAGACACGCTACATCGACTGAAAGTTAAACACAACTTACACAAATACTGCAGGGTAAATCCGGACACGCTGATTTTCAGAACATTCCTAAAATGGTTGATATCATTCTCTTGTGGTGACTTGGTGTCGGTTTTTAAAATAGCACGCTTTTTTCTGTCTGTTTTGATGTGTCCGCCATGACTTACTTGCGCAAACGATTTACTGTTGTAACTAAAGATCGCATAATGTTGGTGATCCGAGATGCTTGAAGACTGTGTTCGAGATCTATCAAAACTTCCGAATAAACTTTGACTTGGTAAAGATGAGATGGGGATTGAGATCAGCCTGAACGCTGAACGTCAGACAATCGACAACTACGATGGAAATGGGACATCTTGTTCCTGGATTAATGCAACAATTACGTAACTGATTTCAAAAGGGCTCATCACTTCAGTCACGTTAGCATATAGCATTTTGTTAGTAGGGGTGTGCGATTGCGAAATTCGACATTTCACAGTTTCATCATGTTCGATTATTATTTTATTTCCACCAGTAATATAGATATTTGTTATTTTACTATTCTGTACGTACTAAAAACATAGTGTTTGATTTGTTAGTGACGACGGTTCCAACTCAGCCCATAATGATAACGTCCAACCAGTGTATTGCGCCCTCATTATTTTGGACAGTGTTCTACGGACGCCTGTTCGCGCAAAGAGTTGTGGGACACTTTACCACAAAGATGAAATGAATATATATATATACCCGAACGAGAGACTGCACCATTGGAGTATCTCTCACGTATACCATAGACTATGGAAAACGAAAAATTTCTAGTAAAATGTATTTAGGAATTCAAATGATAGTAAGAGACAAACATTTATTTAAATTTATAAATGAAACCTGATAACAAAATACAAGTTTACAGACAGATTCGGAAAAGGATCGTCGTGACCCAAGTATAAACAGGCTTCTAAACAATATGAATTATTTCTTTGCAATTCTCGCTGCAGTAAACAGTAGATGTATGTGGCTATGAATATCACTGCAGTTATTCAATGTTGTATTTATGACAATAATTAAAGTTAAAATTAAGATTTTGTTGAATAAAGGTACAAAAAACATGAACCGGTAAACCGTTGCGCTGCTAAGCACGAATAATTAACTGATGTCAATCGATGTCACGTGATGTGAATGCACTAAAACATGAATCGTCAGTCTAGTTTTCACAAACATTTACACAGTTCCTAATATGTTGCCAAGTACCACATAGCAGGTTCAACCATAGACTGTTTATGGTTCAACGAAGACAATGAGAATTGTGTTCGCAAATCTGAAACGTCACTGCAAAGAGTACTAGCCAGAAATATCCATAGTTGTTTGAAATGAAAATGCGATGTTTAGCGTTGTTCACTTTATGTGTTCCGAGTGTATGTGGTGATATCACAGTCACTATACTAGTAGAGTGACTGTGGTGATATAGATCGTATTCTGAAAATAACGCAGCGTACGATGGTAAATGGAATAGAAATGAAACTCCGTAATCAAACGATCTCTAGAAATGGCGATGACAGCAAATTCGACCAATTTTGTTACATGTGTCTCAGTGAGAATTCATTTCACCTTCTTGGTATGGACTTTGTGGCTATTCTTACCAAAATGACGATCGGCCAACATTCACGTGTATGAGACCACAAGCCGGCCCCGAGAAACACGCACACGACCCGAATGGAAAGTATTTTAACACTCGCCAAAATATTCACACCTGTATTGTTCGCATTCATTCAGGCTTGCGAATGATATTGCAATTAATCAACGTATACTCTATTCCCTGTCTTGTGTTCGAATTCACAAGTGTATAGTGAGACAAATGAAGACGTCACGTTAATATCAAAGCGATGGTACACTTCAGTCAGGAAATGTTTTTTTTTTTTTTTTTTAGAAATTAGTAACAACCGTTTCTAAATTGTACCTGTACATAGCCATTTCTCAATTGCATGTACTCGGCAAAACAGGAGACGTTTTTAGAACGATTCAAGACGCCATGCGTGTCGACAGTTCCGGTAATTGTTATTATAAGTACTGGCGGCCGCGATCCCAAATAAAACCGGACAATTCCACGCGCACAGTATTCTCCACGTATGCGTAAATATACAGACTTCGTAAAACAACTTTAATTGTACTACGAGAATGCATGTAAAATACGTACGTATACGCTGCATGCCACCCAATGCGGGCATGTGTGAAAGAAACCATAAACATACGTAGCGCATATGTACGTATATTCCACGATTTGTATACGTAATCCTATCTGCGTATACTAAACGTATACCGCGAATATACACAAAATGTATATCTGCGTATACAATCGTATATCAACGATTTTGCCCAGTGTTATGGTACTATATGGAGTGATAGTTTCCCAATAAAGCAAAAGCTATTTACTGTCACACTATATTATTTAATCAATAATACTAAATAGACAAAGTGGCAAAGTTCTTGTGTTATTATCTCCGTAGTTATATTGAACAATATCTCAACTGTTACGTCACAAATCCTGAAAAAAATGCGTGTTTCCGGTAACACGAAGTCTTTGGGTGAAAAGGTGAAAAGTCTAAAAAAAATTCCGGATATTCAAATAATCCCGTAAAAGCATATGATTCCCACAAGGTTTACTAACGTGAAGCTGTTAACTTTGAATTGATAAAGAAACTAATACAAACTATGTTGAGAATTGACACGTGGGAATATACATTTGAGCTGAAGCTGGTGTAAATATCTTCTATACTTGAAACGCTGGTACTTGTTGTCACTGCATTTACGACAAGGAGCACAAACCGAAAGTATATGCTGCGTTTTAAAATTATTCACAGTTGGAACTACTAAAATTGTATCAGTTACTTTACGTTAACACTCAATTGATTGCGTCTTTCCTTTATAACAAAACCAATCCCCTCCGCCTGTGTGAACCAAGTCAGAAATATTGAGCTGCTGTACAAGTGATAACAAAATAAATGCAACAAATTTACCGATATTTACTGTATGGGATAGACATCTGTAATATGGGAAATTTATCAATGCCAGTCGAACTTTCGAATATATTTGATTATTCTAAAATAAAGACATTATGGTAAACCGTCAGTATGGGTGAAAAACAAATTATTAGCGAGACAAAAAGTGACGAATATGGTCAAATTATAGGCATATTGAACACATACAATTGACCCAAACCATAATGAAATGGTCTATAGTCAGCCTAAAACTGACCTGTGAGAAACTTGGTACATACTGAATAGTAATTAAGCATTATAGCTATAGCTAGTTCTTGATGATATGTTACTGCGATTTGAAAATTTAAGTCAGAACCTAAGTACGTACGTTGTTTCAGAATTTAACATATAATTATTGACTGAAGGAATGACATAATTGATGTTATTTTATCAGTTTGAATTACCATTGTGCTTGAAACAACCATAGTTCTAAATTGATGGTTTCATCTATGATGATATTTCGAGTATTGTTTCCCAATTAAATGAAAAATGTCACAGATATATATTATTTAATCAATTATTTCTAAATATCAACGTGGTAAAGTTCTTGTGTAATATCTCTGTAATTTTATTGAACGATACTCAAAAAATAAAACAAGTCAATGCGTGTTGCCGGTAACCCGATGACTTTTTGTCATAGATGCTAGCTCTAAAACTAAAAATGTTACGGATATGCAAATTACGAACAATTACGAAGCCCGAAGACCGGAATGGTAATTATTTTTAAATATAACAAAAACAATTGTTTTTAATTGACACTTGCATTTTTATATGCTGAGAACTTAGAACAAAGCTGGTCTTTCTTTTATAAGCGTGTGCTTGAAACTAATGTTTTGCAATTGTAATGAGTTTTTTTCCCCAGTTATTTCTCTATAATTCATCTAAGCACTAAACATACGTGAAACAATCTTCAATATCGACAATTTGTTCTAAATCATATATTGCATTTTTCCGTCATAATAAAACGGATCCCCACCCACATACCAGTGATGCCTAAATAAATGCGATAAATGTACCGATAATTATTGAATGGGGCAGCCATTTTGAAAATAAAGATAGACAATATGAGAAACGAGTTTTAAAGTTTATCACAAATCGGAGGAAAATGCCAAATTTAAATCCGATCCAATCCAACAGCTCTTGAAATTTTACCGTATTCGAAGTTTAGGATAATTTGTTTATTTACTGCAAAATGGCACACGTGATGCGAACATCACAGTTGTAAGTCAGTGAACAATAAACATAATTTTATTATTTTACTTTCCCAACATAGAAAAAAATTGTGTTTGTATGTTACTGTAGTTCGAATGTACACTGGTCAAATATATTGTCACCAATATGTAGGTTCTAAAATTATTTCTCGCATTTAACGGGAATTTGGCATTCCCGTAGTTAATTGGCAAACATACCTCATCAACATAACATAACTTTAAAATGGCGGTCGTGGCAGTAAACGTGTTTACAGTGGCTTTCTGTGGATGTTCATTCTCACCACTTAACAGCGCAACTGGAGACTATAATTTAGAATTATCCTTCGTTTTCAGCCTATGTACCATATGCTATCACTGGTTAGCTTTACAAAATACAAATTACACTGCAATGAACGCCATTTTCCCTGTCTACCAGAACTTATATGCTCACAGTATAGCTGCGATGCTTCTGTTATTGTATAATTGCTGTATTATAGGTGGGTGGTTAGAACAGAAACAGATCAGAATTGAACAAAAAGTTATACTATAGAGTAATGAAACATTACAATTGACATACCTAGAATTGAATGTGATGCACTTGTATCTTCAACCCCTCACACAATCTTCTTTAAATACAATTTTCAGCTTGTAATTCACATCTAGCCTTTAAATAATAATAACATGAATTCCCTGAAACATTAAATTATGCCTCACAATATATCGCAGTGATAAAGCTAACAATAGATGTTGACACTATCATACTCCACAGGACTACGCTACAATACATAACATTAAACCATACTACACTACATAATATTTTACAACTAGAGATCATCAAGTGATAGCGCAGAGTAAAGAAACATTACAATTAACCAAATCAACAGCAGGCATGAAACTATCATGTGGGTCACATTGAATAACAATATAAAATGTATTTCCCTTTCAATTAACTCCATGAATTCATTGTGACAAACGTCTCAGCTACCCAATCAATATAAACGCCAAGACGCATCGGCAATTTAATACGTCCCCGCCACTCCAAAATACGATGTTCCAGCGCTTACATTTTCTCTAGTACGCATTTTGCTCCGATATTTCATATCTTACTTATCGTATTATTTCAATCACCTTGTTATATTTATATACATTTATATTTGTTTGTACATACTTGACAGGTTTTACCATTAATGTTTGCCCATTTCCTATCCACACAATTTGCATTGATGTAGAATTAGGATTTCTATAGGGGTATCATGTCACTCAAGCTCTCTGTTGTTGTTTTGTCTTAACAATATAACATACACACATCACGCTCACCCGGTATCATTCAATACCCCGTGTTACAATAATTCGTGCACCAATGCATCAAATTGCCAGAAACATTAAAAACGACAGGCTGTAATTATCATTGTATATTTAACCTGTTTACCCAGTTTCAGTCAGCGCTGACATCCTGCCCAGTACTCACGTGACTCCCTTACTACAAACAAATCTATTATTTTGATAGCCATCTGTTGTATTTATATTTATACATTCACCTGTTAATATCTGTCGATTTCCTACATGTACATTTTGCTTTTATGCAGTATTAGTATTTTTATAGAGGTACGCTGCCAGTCAAGTTATTGTATTTTTTGTACTGGCTTATCACTGCAAAAATGAACTATTCACACATAACGTATATCATATCGACAGTTTCATTTTGCACCGTTATACCATATGTCCATCTGTATAAATATGAATGTTCTAACCTTACTTTCAATACACCGTAACTCACTATACAAAATACATATTTGAGCGAAAAAGAAGTCTGTCAGCGTTTCCCTGATTTGATAAAATAAGTGTTTCCGATTTTCGAATATATACAATACATAGTAGTAATACGAGTTATGTAATGAAATTTTTCCAAAATTTAAATGTATTAATTTAATATATTAAATCCACTGCATACCACGTGACATATGACCTCGCGTCGAAACATTAGTTTACATTTTTACAGTATATTTATTTGATGTGGAATTGAAACAAGCAAGGCATGAATAAGGTAAATTCAGGAAGTGCCCGTATGGAAGTAGGCATACGAATATGGCAACAGGTCGACACTATACAAATTTTGATCCCATCAGCGGCTGACTTGCAAATCTTAGAGTACCGAAGAGCTCATTGTCAACCAAGGAAAGCAGTATGAAGTTAATTTAAAACAAGTTGTAATCCACTGTTTGAATGAGGACCTGGATAATAAATAATTTAATGTAGTACATTGGTGTGATAGCGACTCAACGATCGCACATTTGGTTCACACGTCGTCACTCTATTGTTTAGAATCAATAACTTGCATGTTTAGGGTGGAGATTATAAACATATATTACAGGAATGTTATAAATATATTGTTTACTTATTGTATTTAGTAGTGGTAACTTTGCAAGGCTTTAACCGTGAAACACATTCCTGGTAATCACGTGTTCGTGCCAACGACTGCAGCGATTGGCTGGTCAAATGGTTACTCTGCCACGCCTTTCACTTTAAATATAAGTGTCAATATAACATTTTGTAAGAGACGATTACCTCAGCTGAATGCTTGTGTAAATAATGCTGGACTACATGTAATGAACTTATGTGTATTCATTTGGGTCGAATCTCTACGTGTAAGCGACACCAGCCAAGCGAGACGAAGTTCCCCGATTATCGAACACAATGCCAGTGTTCATAACACGATTGTGAAGTTGGTGGTTAAGTTTTAATGTTGACAGTCTTTTACTTATTAGTTATTACACACGTATGCACGTGTTTGTGTGTGCCATTGATATTCAACAGTAGATCAAAGAACATGCCAGTCTCTTAAGCAAATCAAAAACATTTCAATGAGGTAATTTAAAATGCTATAAAACAGCCCATCCGTTTAGAAATTATTACACTCACATAACAATACTTTTAACGAAAATGAAGATTCAACATAAAATTAATAATTTGTTTGGCATTGTAATCACTAATTTATTTGATGAATAAAACTTTGTTGTCCTTGTCTGTGTTCTGGTTTGATTTGTTAAATACCTTTATCAATTTGATTATATCACCATTGTTTATAGTATTTGTATGACTTTTTGTCTTGTATTTTGTTATACAATAAAAGACCATAGTGATTGGTACAACTAGGTTTTCTCGTGTTAATTCAGATATCAAACCAATTTCTTGTTCGTGATTTATTTGGCTAACAATCAAAGCGATTTGTTAAACCGTTCGTATGTTTGCATGCAAGACAGATCATATGACCTGGTTTGGTACGAAAAATGGATATTCGCCACAACTCGGCAAAAACTGTATTTATTGAAAATCACATTTTTATTTCATTTTAAATTAGTATTGTAAGGGAATCCTACATAATTTCACTCACATTACAGATAACAAAGTTAGACAATGGAGGCATGTATCTCACTGCCATTGGAAAAACCACTTCTAGATGAAATAGTGGTTCGGAGTAAAGACTTTGCTAATATGCATGGGATAGTAATGAGAAGACCAGAGACACCTACCTCATCAGATGTTGTATGTTTCACACCTCATACGTTAGTGCCATCTCCTGTGCCAAAGAAATTGTTTTATCAATCCTTGGCTATTCAGAATGACTTCAATCTGTTGATTCATGCTATGAGTCATGATTATGAATTTCTAAAGTCTGTATTAAAAAGGTAAATTATTGTTAAACGTATTTAAGGATTAATGTTGGATGCAGGAAGAGTTTGAAATATTGCTAGGTTATTTCGCGTAACTAGTCAATAAGAAAGACAAAATATGGAACCTGAAATAGTTTTATTTTTTTGACTACCAAATTAAGGTTTTGTTATACTCCAGATTTATTTCTAAATACACATATAGTATAATAAATGTTTTACATAACTGGCATGAATACAATTACATTTAAGGCCAACTACCAACATTTATCCACATCTCAGTATACTTGATATAAAATGAATTGACAATGAAATATATTATAATCAGCAAATATTTTATTTTGTAATTGTTTATACATACACGAATCACAATATATACGCAATCCACCTTCACCAACCACTTCATTCAATATATAGAGGACCTCCCATGGGTGGGATGTCGGATTTATTGGGCGGATGAGGTATAGTAATTCCACTGGGTTGACCGTCAGAAACAAACATTAATTAAATATAAATCGATACATACCAGTTGCCCGAAGTACGTATTATTGATTACTTCGTTTTTTTATCAAATTATAGTTCAATTCAACAAGAGGAGTTCGTGAAAAGACACTTTGACATTTATGAAGAGGTGTACATACACAACACACCATGTCAGGTATGAGAATATTACTGTACAGAGTACACGTGCGTGTTCCCGATACTATTTTATTTTTACCAAGACATGCAAAGGTTTATGCACATCGAACATAGGATAAATCTCTAAATAAAGCCGTCGCTTATAACAGACAGTTTCAGCGTACAGTCAAATAAGTACCAATGCTACACGAATAACACCCAAACATTGATATTATCCCCTTTCTTTTACAGCCAATAATATTAGGTATGTTACGAAGTGACTATGTGCTGGACTGTGATGATCTGGAGAATATCTCAAACAATAACATTAAAATAAAACAAGTCAAACTGTTCGTCACGTCCGCTTCTATGGCTGGACTCGGAACCCAATGTACTCGTCTTCACCGGTTAGTATATTTCCAATACCATTTAAAAAACTCTTCTAAATAGAATAATCAGTTGAACTATTTTACCGATTAAATTATTTGCAGGTTTAATCTAGAAAATCTCGGAAAACAAGATATTGCAGCCAATTTGCCAGAATGTAAAGCGGTGGAAAATATGGCCAAAGTATTTGCTGAAGCTTGGAGAATGTATGGCAATAAAAAGTAAGTTGTGGCTCAAATACATTTAAATTAGACATGGTTCTCCGTTATGATGTGCAAATTGAGGTATCATTAGGAAATATTATGCTACTTTAACTGGGTTTGTACTGTTTTTGTCTCGAATTGAATTCTATAATTGAATAATCTAACACTTAAGGTAAATATGCAGTTTACCTGACAGGTATTTTAATTAGTTAATTAGGAAACCAAGATGACCTCCCTTGTCCACAAAACTATATATTTTCGGAAAGCTCATTGTATGAATTTTAACATTTTTTTAAAGTATTTGTTTTTGAACACTGTAGTTTGAAATATGCACAAAAATGTGATATTTTGGTCAAAAGTGATTTAAAAAAATTAGCTTCTAAACCATGCTTCAGTTTCCTGCCAAAATTGGTTTACGGGTACATATTTTTACTATGAAGAAAGTGCCGTATTAAACTGTCTACCACTTGTCAATTTTGCAGGGCAGCAGCTCAAATTTCACTACTTCAAGTTTGTGAATAAATTAACATCTAGGCTAGTTGTTTGTACGATTGTTGTAACACTATTCAACCAGAAACAATGCCCCGACGGCGTTTTGAAGATAAACACAATGTCAATTTTTTGTGAAAATTTCTAAACAAAAGGTCAAAGCGTCTAGGAGCTTGCTAAGCATTCAAAAGAGAGAATGTTTGCACCTGTTATCTATATTATTAAATCGTCTTTTGAGTATGTTCTACTATTCAAAATTCTACAAAATGTTAACAGTCTATAGCCAAGACTGTTTGGATAATAAAAAGCAAAAAAAAAAAAAAAAAAAAAAAAAAAACGAACCTGCATCTCTACCTTTTACATAGCATTCTTCCATGCCTGGGGGAATGAATACATGTATTGGTTAATACTGTGTACGTTTTGCTGATCATATACTCAAATTATGTTGAAAATGTCAGGAAAGTTTTGGTGTCATTTGTTTATACTTGTATTGTGTCGTGCCTAATACTGTCATAGCAAGGTTGTGTAGACCTTTTTCCCCAATGTCTTTTCGATCAATGTGTTTGACTTTCTTTCATTGACCCCTTGTTGTTGGTCAGTCCACAGATTGTTTTCAGTCGTGCTCTTTTTGTATAGTTTGTTTGTGTATTGTGTAAGTGTAGCGTTTTGTGCAAGTTATCATTTATGTATTTGTATTAATTTCCTGCAGGGCTGCCATTATGTTAATCATTAGACACAATTCTACTACTGTCACCGATCAAAGATGGTTGGAATATGAAATAAGACATCTTGATAAATCTATCCCGATTATAAGAAGAGGATTTAAAGACATCATTGAAAGAGCCAAACTAGTGGACAATAAACTTATCATGTGAATGTTATTATATACATCTGGGTGTTTCAGTGTCTACATGATGTTGACAAAATATGTTCACATTAAGTATTTATCCAGTGAAAATGAATATAATGACCACATCATAACTCGTAACGTTCAAAAATGTTAATATTGAATTTACAAAATTTTGAAAACATTATTAATTATGTTATTTGTTTGATTGTTTTAATTCAACAGAGACGATTATGAAATAGGAATTGTGTATTATAGGACTGGGTATTTAATTGAACATTACCCAACAGATAAGGTGGGTGGTGATAAACTTGTACATTTAATTTTTTCCCGAGCTTTTATTTCAGAATTTAGATTGCAATTTGTGTATCTTGGTAGCACGTATTATATTTCAAATGTATTAATGTTCATATTTCATATCCGTCACATGTTTTATTGTGTGCGATAGATGTGTTGATTATTACATTAGCGTATTCAAATATTGACGGATGATTAATTTAAATAAACGTTGCTATGCTGCTGAAGGCAAAACATTCGATGCTAATAAAGTATTAGAAAATTTAATAGTGACATGACTTTTTGTATTCTAGGAATGGGAAGCACGTCTTATGATTGAGAAATCTCTTGCTATCAAATGCCCATCTATCGGTTATCGCTTGGCGTGTATCACTGTGCTAAAACAAGAAATCTTCAGAAGTGGTTCAATTGAAAGGTTGCAAAAATATTTCCCAGATGGAGAAGATGCAATAAATCGAATTCGAGACCTATTTCCCGGACTTTATACACTTGATATGGTAAGACCAACATAACATTATTACCAAAACATCTATTCTCATCAAGTGAATCAACTCTTTGGTAAAACTATTCGTGTTAATCTATATATCAATCAACGAAAAGCAAAATTAGACTAAATCGTTGTCACAATATTTTCTGCCCCTCCCGATGAATAAAGTTCACTTCTATCACCTAAGACACAAGATATGGCCAGAAAAATACCAGTATTACTGTGTCAGCTATTCCACCCAACGAATGCATTTATCGAACCATATTCTTCACGATATTTACTTTATAAAACGATGGAAATGAAACGCTACAACGCTATCCTCTATTTCCATACAATGAATAAATTATAAAACCATTTACTAGACTTTTACACTTGATATGATAAAAGGAAAGGAATAGCGCCTCTTATTTCCCTGTGACAATATAAATACTATCAGATGCCAAATGTATAACTAAAATACACATAACATGTGAACACAAAAATAATGAATATTAATTAATATGACACATTATGTATATTTTCTTGATATTTTGTGAAATTGTCCTGAACTGTGGTTATTTAATTTGATTTTATTACAGGATAGTGAGGGGTCTAAAAATGTTCAAAAAGCTCTGCAAAACCCGAACAAATACGTGTTAAAATCAAGAAAACTTGAAGGTAACTCTAAAAATAATTTACTTTAATATAATTATTTATATTTAAAAACCATGTGACATTATTCCACCAATTATAGTTGGTACATTTATTTATTTATTTCACCAGAATGACCATTATAACAGAACTTATAAACAAAATACAATAGTAGTAATTCCGGCGTGGACCATGGAAATAGTCCTCATGGACTAGTCCAGTCCATGGCCCAGACTGTCAAGTTGAAATTTACAATTTACTAGTAAAGGAAAGGAAAATTACTATTTACATAACGAAAATTAAAATGTAATCTTTATGATTTAGATATAAATATGACTAAAATATTATGTGTAATAATAATATAAACGAACTACTGGTACAACGAATTTATATGCAGAAGAAAAGAAAAAAAAATGCAGAGAAATGGGAGGTAATCGAGGAATTTAACAAAGCAAATAATGTTTCATTTCATATTTAAACGTGTTTCTGTTGTTGATGTTTTTGAGGGAGTCTGGAAGTGAATTCCAGTGTTTTACTGCAGCAAATTTGAAATTATGTTGTGAAACTGTAAGTTGAGCAGCAGGAATTGACAAATTACCGCTAGACACTGAACTTGTGTGATAGCAATGTGAGTAATCATTAACATACTTATTTAGGCTATGTGCATATTTGTTGTGCTTAAGGTCGAAGATAAATAGGCAGGTTTGTAATTTACAAAGTTTGTGAATATAAAGTATGCGTAATTGGATAAAAAGAGAAGCAGAATGTGCATTAAAGTGCGAGAAGGTGATAAGGGGCACAACTTTTTTTGTAAGAGCAGAACTGGTTCAAGAAGTGTTGGGTATGTGTTTCCCCAGATTTCAATACAGTACATTAAGTGTGGGAGAATAAGTGTGTTGTAAAGTAGGATGAGAATCGATCTGGGAACATAGTGACGAATGCGAGATATAATGCCCACTTTGGGACTAATGGTTTTCACATTTTTTTTCAATATGAGAATTCCAATTTAAGCATTGGGTCAATGGTTACTCCCAGATAAGTGGCTTCAGACACGCCCTCTATCAACGTATCATTGATAGCGAGCAGTCCCTCCGCTTTTACTTTTCTTTGCGGGGTTTTCAGGATCATATAGTTTGTGTTTTCTACATTAATTGGTAATTTATTAGCATTGCACCACTGTCCAACATTTTCAAAATCATTATTAATATTAGAAAGATCAATAGAGTTAGTTTGTAGGAATTTAAATAAATTTGTGTCATCCGCAAAGAGGCGGAAATTAAAAGCATCAGTAGAGTGGTTAATATCATTTTTGTAGAGAAGAAAAAGTAAAGGCCCTAATATTGATGCCTGGGGCACCCCGTATTGAATATGTCTGGATGTGGATGCAGTTCCAATGTTTACTGTTTGGTGTCTATTAGTTAGGTAGCTTTGGAACCACGAAAGCGGGAGACCCCTTATCCCATAATAAGCCAGGTTTTTAAGGAGAATATTGTGGTCAATATTATCGAATGTTTTTTTTAAGTCAATGAATACCCCAAATGTAACAAAACCGTTGTCCATGTTGGCAGTGATATCAGAAACAAGGTCAACTCGGGCAAGGGCGGTACATCGTGTGATACTTGTGCCAAATAAAAAGATGTCAACTATATTAATGACATCACCCACCTTTATATCTCTGCCAATCTTAGTCTTTACGCTGACGATACCAAACTTTATAGGTCTATTACATCTCCAACTGACGGTCACACTTTGCAAACTGATTTTAATAAGTTTGTAGAGTGGTGCAACCTTTGGAAATTATTACTCAGTTCAGAGAAGTGTAAATGTATTACCTTCACTCTTAAGACAAAAACTATTTCCAGCTATAAATACTCTTAGGAAGGTATACTCTTGCAGAAAGTTTCAATCATTAAAGACTTGGGTATCCATTTAACTTCTAAACTGTCATACAATCATCATATCAATTCTATCGTTTCTAGGGCCTTAAACGTTTTATTAAACGTTTTTGTTATAGCTTTAATGATATATCTGCAATTATTTCTTTGTATCTTGTTTATGTCAGATCTATTCTTCAATATGGCTCTGTGGTGTGGTCCTCTCATCAAAAAGAGCTATCTAACAAAATTGAAAATGTGCAATTCAAATTTGTTAAATATTTATGTAGAAAGCTACGTGTGTATTGTAGTATTTCATGTTATCCCATTTATTGCAAACTTATTAACATTCCCCTTTTATCTAACAGAAGAACTATTCTTGATCTTCCATTTTTATATAAAATTATTAATTCTTTTTATGACTGCCCTGATATTCTTGCCAATATTTACTTTTATGTTCTTAATAGGTGTCTGAGACACAAACCATTTTTTAAACCTGACTGTGGATCAGTCAATTGCAGGAAGCATTTATCACTTTTAAGTTGTATTGTTTTTTTTTCCAGTTATGTAATGTGTTTGCCCGTTGAACTGTGTATTAAATAAATAAATAAATAAATAAATAAATAAATAAATAAATAAATAAATAAATAAATAAATAAATAAATAAATAAATAAATAAATATTGTTCGACAGTTGTAATTATATGAGGAGCTCTAATATTTCATACAATAGGAGATACCTTATATGATGAGGACTTAGTATCCAAGCTGAATGAACTGGGTGAAGACAAAAGGAGAGCCGAGTACGTCTTGATAGACAGAATAAAACCGCCTGTGGTAAAGAACTATATAGTGCAAAGTGGGAAAGACGTTGAAAATCGAGAAACGGTCAGTGAAATTGGAATATTTGCTGCAATTATAAGGTAGGAAATGTGTGTTTAATAAGTTATCCATTTATTATTAAGTCAACGTTTTAACATGTTTTGTCCAAATTATGTTTTAAAATGTATTAAATTTATTATCACTGAGACCGAAACATATTATTCAACACATCCTGTACATACTTAATTTTCCTTAATTATTCATTATATTTCAGTCAAGGTGAAAATCTGCTCATTAACAGTACATGTGGTCATATCCTGAAAACAAAGACAAAATCTTATAAAGAAGGAGGTGCTAGTGTTGACAATGCATTCGAATATATTGATAGTCCATTTCTTGTGTAGTTATACACTGATATTATATTCAAAAATTCTCACTAACTGCAGGAAATTACATATAAAATATATACAAATTTTTACTAGCTTGTCCGGTGTTATTTTATGGGTTGTTATTTTATGGTTGTATTGTTAATTATATTTGAGTTGGTCTAACACTGATTTACATAATTCTAATCCATAATAGTTGCTAATTTAATGGTATAACAATATAATCAATTGCATGTCATAATAGTTACTATACGTATATCATAATGGTTACAATGTTTTTATGATATGATATAAAGATATATGTCAAAATAGTTACTGAACTTATGTAATAACAGTCAGCATTTCTATTACAAAATGTTTAATAAATCTATGACATCATATTTAAAAACGTATATCATAATAGTTACCAATTGCATGACTTAATATATAATAAATCAATAAATAATTGTTATTAAATGTATTGCACAATATGAAATGTACGTAGGTTAAAAAAGTAGGAATAAACTGTTGGTAAAACAACCTTTATTTTCATGTTTTTTTTATTTTTTACCATTATTTCCACTAAACTATTTTCAAAACTAGTAAAATGTAATGCAAACTAGGTAATGCGGTATAACCGAATGTATTGTTACGAATAGCCAGATAAGCAATATTTATACAGAATTACTGTATATCATGGCAGGTAAGCGTATGTACTAGCGTTCACAATAGTTACAATAAATGCACCTGACTGGTGAAACATCTCTGACAAGTGATAAGCAATATATAGAAAGAAATTCAACGATTCACATGTTGCAAGGCCAAAGAGACTAACCCGTTTTTGAATAGGAATGATGATTGTTCACATGTGTACTTCAACTGGCAACTCGTAGTCGATAATAAAAGTTCGGCGCCGAATTAACTAAACAACTAACTTTTGCAACTGATTATGACTGGCTAATTATTGCGTTAATAAATGTGTATATTAGCCCAGTAGCAACCCTTGAATCTCATTATGCTGGCTACAATATATGCATAATATATACATACCAAAATATAAATAAACGAACAATAACAAATAACCATGTGTACAAATTTATGTGATTTGAAAACAATCTATAATCAAGCTGATAGTTGCTTGTTTCACGCGCGCCCAATACCACATATGAAATTATATGAAAAAAACAATGTACGTGTAAGCTGTTTCATTATTGAATACTATTTTTTTTTATTTACGTTTAGATTATTATTTAGTCTACACACCTCTGACTCAATACGTAATACATTTGCGAGAAATTTTCAAATGTATCTATTATCCAGAATTCATTTTGGAGAATAATATCTGACTGTGAGATATTGGCCATGGATGTAATAGCTGTATAGCACATACACAAAGTATCAAAATAGTGTATGTTATTTAACACTAATTCATTATTCGGAGGGTTGCAATGATCATGTACTTTAACAGATCATTACAGTAAATTGTAGATGAAATCGCTTTCGTATCTTGGTATATTCGATTGTAATGCTGTCTTGATGTTAAACAGTCTGTAAAGGTAAATATAAGTTTTTCGTCTGTACTCTGGGTAATTCATTACTGTTTTTATTTTGTGTAGTGTATATATTCGAGTATTATTGCTATACTGTACACTGTGGCAAGTGCCATATCAGTTATTGGAATGCTAATTATATAGTGAATTGTTAAATGAGGTCCCTCATCGGCAACAAAATACGTTGTATTCAAAGTAATTCAGCTGTTATTTCTCGGTAAACCAAAATTTGTGTTTCTCCTTTCCATGGGGTTTCATATATCAATGGACAGTTATGTCATTTGAATCTTTCAGGTCATAGAATTTTAGCATGAAATATATTTGTAACTCTTGTTGTATTTTATAAGATATTTTTAGAATGCATAATAAATATCCTTGATTCTGCGTATTGTGACAATATGTACATTGCAAAATTTCACGATATTCAGGATGTCGTCATCTCATGAATATTGTATACCTAATGGCACGTGTGTGTTTCCCATAATAACCACCGTTGAGCAGGTTTGTACTCTGACTTTGTTACTTGACATATCGAAAGGTGTGCATTTTTTGGTCTGACCGTTAGTCGCGGTGACCTTTTATCAAAGTTAAAAGATTGGTTATCTAATTAGGTTGGAATTGGCAAGAAGAGATTAACAATTCCACGCATAAAACAACTATGTTGAGTGAACGAACAATTTTGAGTTTTATATTCACGATTGTATCTGCGTTGTGGTGATAATTTTCCGAATTACTAAAAAAACAGGTCAAAGGTAGGGGGTATTGCATTTTAATACGATGGCGCTTGTGTCATAGTGCCTTTTCAAGAACCAAAAACCTAATTATCTGTAATGTAATATTGTAATATTGAAGACGTTGAAGGTAGAACAGGTTAGCAAATATTTGTTCAGCTAAATTGTTCACTGTTGACCAGTGCCAGCTTTGTAAATCTTCTCTTAATATTATTAATTCTAAATGACTGTTTGATATTACCCCTCTGAAAGGTATAAAAGCATTTCTCTTGTTTATACTATTGTAACGTCGCTCTGATGCTTTTTAAATATAACGGAAATTACAATTTCTACTTCCGACATACCACAATAAACGAGTCATGTTTTCTACACCCATGTCGTCACACAACTGCAATAACTGTAATATTCGGTAGCTTTATATAAGGTACTATATCTGTGTGATGACGATAATTTTGGCGATTATCGAGATCATCACTTCCCTGAATAAAACCCCATAGTTCGGTCATAGAATATAATCTCTTTTAGTTTAGGTTGGACAGCATGATGATACCGCATACAATTGTCATTATCCATAGATTGTAATACAAAAGTAAGATTTGTATTATTACCAATTCTTTTCTTGGGATCGCAGAATTTTAGATTTTACACAATGATATCGTGAAGGCGATTTTTGATTAATGACACAAATCTGATATTATATCATAATGATCCTCTGTTTTTAATTCTGAAATATTTGTGTAATTGTCGTCGGATTAAAGTCTTTAGTAATAATGAGCAAATTACAATATTTAAGGTTTTTGTTACATGCATCGTTTCTGGATGTTATGAAAACGCCGAGAGGTAGAGATGGTAGTGGTAGAGATTTATCAGATATAATTCCATGTACATCTATTTTCTCTATCCATGTCATCTAAACCATCAAATAATTGCAGTGACGTTGAATGTGTTTGTGAAGTTTTGTGATCACCTGATTACAGCTGGTCAAAAAGATCGTATCAATGCTATTCCTAAATAAATGCATCATTTCAAAAAGCAGTTTTAACTGTGACAGTTTGCTCTCAGTTCAATCATTCTCTAACTGCCAACTACTTATTACAGCTTAATTGGAATGCCAACATACACAGAAGAGATGCCAATAGGCTACAATGTTGCGACCAAAATGAAATAACTTGTATTGTAGTTGAATTCAATAAATTTACCTAATTTTGAATTGCGCCAGTGACAGTATGCTTTTAGTAGATACTTTTGCAATCACTATGAAGATGTGTTCAGAGAAGATAAATTGTTGTGAGAAATGTAAATGCCTAATAAAAATGTTGCAGATCAAATACACATTATTAACAGTTGTGGAGTTTCATTACTCGTGATAGTTTAAATCTTATTCAACAACAAATATAGCAGTGAATCGAAGAACAATAATTACTCACGTTATGTGTGGATGGTGTCATAATAACGCATCAGAACGTAAATACGATAATACGAATAAAATAAAAGTAAGAAGATTGCAATTTTCAAACACAAACTTGTTAACATTTTCATAGCAATCAACATACTACGAATGTAAATTTTCAACAAGTTGCTTTTATTCCACTGTGGTTATGGCATATAGAGTTATTGATTGATAATCTTATATTAATTTTAGTATATATTACAGATTTCAATATACAGACTGGGAGACGAATATATGTAAACTGTCCATCACATATTTCTTAATTAGACCGTACATTTACTATCCATTTTCAGTTCTAAATTATAGGTATAGTTTTCTCTATTCCAACAGTTACACTGTTAAAATTATTAACCAATATATCGAATTGTATAATACTAATTACAGTGATGTAAAACGAGAAAATAATTATTTTTACTATAATTCAAAAAGAATCGATAATTCAAATTTTCTGGTTTCAAATAGAACACAACCTATTTATTATTTGGTATACACAAACTGTATGTTGGATGGCTATTCAATATTCACACATTTTATAGCTCTACGATGGTGTACAAGGCAGAAAAATGAATGTTATATTATACTACTGTTCTCACTGAGAGAGTTAGTGATACAATGTTACCAAATCCATTGTTGAACTATTTATAACGTCGTGTGTGTTTTGAGTGATTGATGAACATTATTTATTACTGTGTATATTTTCAAAGGTGCAACGAAGTGGTTACTGCATGCTATGCTATATAATATTCACTGTACCTTTGGATAAAGACATGTGATGAATAGCGCCACCAAGAGTTATTGGTGAAAGGGATTCAGTGTCAGTTCTTATCTGAAATCGATTCAACCAAATGTACAATACAGATGTACGCCTTGGAGATCCGATTTTTTACTATTGCATCCTGTTTCACTGAGAATTGATTGTCATAAAGGTTTACAAACACGGTGAGTGTTTAGTGATTTCACACGTGTTCTTTTCAGTTTAATTTTAGGGTCATTAAGGTGTGGATATAGCGTACACTGTTTACTGTGCCATTACACTGAATTTATGTGAAAATAATTTTACTAAAACAAAGACCTCAGTATAAATTGAATTAAGTTTGACTATATATATTCATTTACATATGTATCACTAGATGTACATGTCAATGTAGGCTGCTAATTATTCTGACTAAGATGTAATAAGACAGTCCTAACAATGACATACACGGACTTTACAATATTCCGGTTTCAGTTTTATTCAAGTATATGGCCATTTCTGTAAATAGTATTTTACTTAGTCATAATGTAGTCTACACTTTAACGTATTTTAACCAACATACCACGTCAAAACCAAAGTAAATTAAAGTAAAAAGTGAAAAAAACAGAAAATACGGCTATTACTAATGGAAAGAGTAGATCCACGCGAAAGATTTTCATTACTTAGATTACTTAAACGATGACGACACCGATGCATCAGACAAGGAAGCGAGTACAAGAATTCTGCTACTCGTCGATATCAGCGAAATAAACAAAGCCACAGTTGACACTGCATTTTTAATTGTCTATCCTCGGCAGTGTTTTTATTCCATTCACATAGCTTTACGAAGTTGATACAGATGAGAAGCCTAATATAGCTTATATGATTCAAAGGTATAGAGGAACAAGTTGGCACAAACTGGACAGTCATTGTAACCATTCAAATTGTATAATTGTGTTCATGCCTTCAGCACTATGAGGATGACTTGGAAGATTTCCATGATTAAGTGCCACAATTTCCGTTTTAGGATTTATTCGGTATAATAATACAAATAAACACCCCGACAGAGGTGAACATACAGTTGTATAGACCCTCTGAGCCCACTATCAACCACGGCTTCGCCTCGATTGACAATAATCTCATCGGGTCGCTAAAACTGTATGTTCACCTCTATTGTGGTGAACATTTGTATACTGTCTAAGTGTACATGCCGACTTTTTACAAACAAGCTAATCTTTCAGGTGTCTCTGATAAGAAATCGGAAAATCGACATTTTGATTTTGATCGGGGAATCATTTCTATGGACTTTATTACGGACAATGCATGGCGCATATTTCAAGCGTAAATTTTGCAGTGTGTTCTCATTCGCGGATCAAGTAATTTTTACAAGGCTCATCATTTTTGTTGTCAGGTGGTAATTATATAAATAATAATTTTGAATCATATACGTTATATTACGGTTCAAAGTGAGACAAATAACAAAGAATACGTCATCAAATCCATGAACAAATCTATTTGTCAAATTGCAAGAATATTTTAGTAGACATATTAGATCTATACAATTTAGCCAATATTTTGATAAAATTCAAACAGAGAAAAAATAGAGGTCGACACATACACACAGGGTAATCTTTTCATAGAGATAAGCTTCAGCTTGAAACATAAATATTTCATATTTGAAACGCTGGTACTTGGCATCGCTGTATTTAGACATTTGTGCAGCCTTAAGTGTTATTGTGTTAATTTCACTGTGAATAATGTATCATGCTATGGCCAAAGTACCAACTTATTAATTATGGCTATTTCATCCATAAAAATTGTAATAATATTTTTTTCCTTTTTACGATGATACTTATGTCGAAGTTTTTCTGACTTATCTACTTATCGTTTGAAATTGTATTGATATATAACATGTGTGTGACGCTCTCTGTCATTAGCCATCCATATTTTTGAAACCACATGAATGTATCTTTCTCTTGCAATATTTTATCAATCCCCGAAACATGTGTGAATAACGTCACCGTCATGAAAGTCAATATACGCACAGGAAACAGTAGAGCATGTCACAGCATGAAACACAATTTTGAAAAGTAAACATTATTCTTTTAATTATTTCATTCTCTATAAATTGGAAATGTTCTCCTGAAATGTTTGTGTAGTTTTATTAATCGATTCCATTCACTAAAACTGTATCAGATCAACATTTTTTTTCAGACAAATGCCAGTAAAAGTCTCATTCATGGCAATGCCAAAGTCGTTTTTTGTAAAACATGTATTATTATCGGTTATTATTGCAGCCCCAAAAATATGTTCATAATCATAAATATATATATATACACATACACATAAATAAATAAATAAATAAATAAATAAATAAATAAATAAATAGATAGACTGCGTTTGAAATAATATCCACCAATGTGTGGCATTTGTCAAATTCATCATTCAATTAAAATTGTAATTAGTCGCTATACTACCAATTATTATGTAGATCATGAGTCATAGATTCCAAAGTTATTTTTATTTTGTATAACAAATGTACATGGTAAAGTTCTTTCTCTTATACAATTACATTCTTTTATTATTAATCAATATATCAAACCGATTTTATGTATTTGAGATAGAAACGATTTAAAACGGGAAATGATTTTTTAAACATTATACTGCAATGTTATTTATCATGGTCATAAAAGTACTGTGTGCGTGATTTTAGATTATTAAAACAGTATGGATTAGTATTGCATGGCTCATTTACATAACCAAACAGAAGGCGAAGAGATCAAAGCAAGAAATATTTACGAGATATCAATTTACATAGATTGTCTGATGAGTGGAGATGTAGTGCCTAAACTAGAATTGAACACTGAAATCGATAACTTTAATTTTTGGTTAAAAAGAGAACAAAGCTTATTTATTATTTGGTCTACAAAGACTGAACGTTGGATTGGTATTCAACATTCACGCATTTTATAGCTCTACAATCGTTAGGCACCATCTTCTTCATCCCAATTTTAGAAATAGCACGATTCAACCCTTGATTCAAATTGTACAAGAAAGGAAACTGAATGATATATATCAGGCAACTGCTCTAATGTCGTTAGAGTTAGTGATACAACGTTGCGAAATCCACTGTTGAACTATTTATAACGTCGTATGGAAATAATAATGTTCTTAGACAAAAATTGCAGTGTAATTTTGCATGTTGCAAACTTCATGTATTACATTTCTGTGGCACACAGTATGCATGGTACCAGTGTATCACAATGCTTGTATGTTGCTTATGCCGTGATATCATATCAGGTAAGCCCCTATGCTCATTGTTGAGTCCCCTAATGCTTTTTCAAAAATTGTTTACATTTATGTTTCCTCCCTGAGACATGAACTTTATTCTTGACTTAATCTTACACAATTTTCCTCAGGTCTTGATCACGGTTGGATACGTTATGTATTTCGTTTCTCCTACGAAGGTTATGCAGGAATCAATATGTTTAGTCACATTAATTTGGACTCTATACAAAAATGCCTGATATAGAAGTGTTTTGTTTGATTGCCTTCAAACATGCGCTTAACTTCTCTGTTGCCTATCTCCACATAACCGTCCATGGCTTCATTGTGATGCCCACCCTAACACTTACAGTTTTATTACAAGTAAGGTGATGTGCTTCATTAGCACTTAAGCAAATATGTAAATGTACACAAACTGTAAGGTACTTGATTTTGCGGTGCAGCAGGTTCAATTGAAAACATTTCAACTGATTAATCTGAATCAAATAAGTCCTCTTCTTCGTATTTCCTTGTACATGTTCTGCATAGGCTTTGATATTATGGAATGGACGACAGTTATCTGATTGGCAATAATACCGTTAAAATGTTTATATATCATCTTACAGTTATGACATCTATACTTGTAGGCATATCTGAAATTCATCATATGAGGTTATACGAGGATACCTCAAAGTATGAACGAAGACAGACCGACGAGCAGCGGAGGTCGATGCGACGGCGTAATAACTGAGTCAGCGAATCAGCAAATCAGCGAACTTCTTCATATGAAAATATCTGCTTACAACTGTTTTTTAATCCGTGTCAAAAACGTGTAGAAAATGGTCATTCTGTGCACGTTTTCGACACGGCCTATCAGTCATCTCAAGTGCCAAGTCCATGAAATAAACAGTCAATGTCAGTAGAGTAGCTTAGGTATTAAAAATGGATTAAGTACGGGCAAACCAACTTCTGCATAGGTTTGTCTCTAAACGCATGCTTTTGGGTTTAATTCAGTCATATTTTTTGGACTCTGAAGCCCTCAAAACCTAATATTACACGTGAGAAAAAAGTCCGTCGAGATTTCTCGTTTTCCCCGTAAAAGAGATGCTGGCTGTTCCCTCTCTGGACTCCCTCCCGTCGTTTTCCTATTTTTAAAAACAGAGTCTGGCACAAAAATACACATGGCCCATTGGTAATGCACTGGGCCAGTGTAGGATTTATAATCTGGGTTTACGACAAGTTGGGCAATTAATGGTGAAGTTTTAATGGAAACATCTATAACATATCGAAATCGTGGAGTTTCGCGAAGCACAGAAGTAGACAAATTAAAAATATAAACTCAAAATTAAATTTTGTTTTAATATATGTTGATGCAATGCATTCTTTATGACACATACTGTGATGCTTATTTGACTGGGAGCACTGTCCACGGGCGGAAGTCGGCCATCTTTTCCACCCAACAGTTATTACTAATTTCGCCCAATGTCCCGCTTATATTTCATTTTAATCAACCGCATATCGCTTAACGAAACAAAACGAACATATTTTTATCCCTTTCTTCAAAATCACGGCACGCTGTAACTTATGAGAATGAATCCAATTTTTAGGACGAATACAATCAATTTCAGAAGTTCGCAAACAAAATCTTGAAATTGTATACTCTGTACACCTTTTCTGTGCGACTACCCCTCCCTCCCTCTAGGATAAAGATATAATATCGTGCAGTAGTCTTTTGCATCGCTTAACCTTTGTTGTTGATTTATCGTGCTGCCCCTCATCATCAAATAAATCCCTTACACTGTAACAAATGCCTAATTCCTCCAAAAAGTGTTTATAAAGCACAGTTCTACAATGCTTTATACAAATAAACAAGTAGATTATACACTCAATCACCTCTTAATTCCGGGACAGAAAGTATGGCGTAAATAATCTAGGGTAAATAAATGTAATAAACGAAATAAAATAAATTTATATAATTATAACCTCGTAAATATAGTACAGTATAGTATAGTAACTTCGACGCAAAATTACAAAAGATGATTGATTGAGACCCATCAATACTAATTAATACAAACAAAATTGTTTTAAATTTTTCACATTATCATATCATACATGTACTTCGGGTTAATTAAAGTTGTACGTTGACAATTTTTTTTTACCAAGTAAAAAATCTATACATTCATATATTTACCAATAACATCTCCGAAATCTTCTCGCTGACTAAAAAACAAAATGGCTACCGAAAGTACAAATATTGCAGTTGCGTAATCTTGCACATGTTACAGACACTTTAACTGGCTGTTGTTTTTTCCTCCTATATTACACATGTATAAACTATAACGAGAGTTCCTATGCGAGTTGTTCAGATCCCGCTGCAGCAAATTTATTGTAAAGGGCGAATAAAGAAAAAAATAATTATGAATGAAATAATACTAATAAAAACAATAATAATAATTTTGTTTTTAAATAAATTGAAAAAGTTAGGCCAACCAGGTTATTATCTTAATCATATTGTCATGTATTCTATCTAACTAGTATTTCCGATGAATACAAATCACTTTATCTTTCGGCATTTCTGTGTTGTAGTGTAATGTAGTTTTTATTAGGGAGATCTGTCTCATGAATTTACTGCTAAGATTGAAAACTGAAATCGATAATTTAGATTTGCTGAGTATAAATAGAGAAAAACCTATTTATTATTTATTAAACAGACTGAATGTTGGATGGCTATTCTATAATGGTTAGGTACCACCTTCGCAACCCAATTAGAAATTAGAAATAGCACGATTCAACCCTTAATTGAAATTGTACAAGGCGGGAAAATGAATGTTACATTATACATCTGCTTTTACTAGAAGAGTTACTGATACACTGATACTAAACTTTGTTGTTGAACTATTTATAACGCCGTGTGTATTGAAAGTGATTGATGAACATTATTCGCGTTTGGGTTCATTTACTTTTTTTACTCATTTGCATGTCGAAAATGGAATTACTGTGTATATTTTTAAAGGTACAACAAAGTAAACGGCGGGACATATGTAATAGTAGTAGAAAATGTATACTCATTTTTGCATATTGCAATATTATGGACAAATTAACATTTTGGGAAATTAATAACCTTTTTATTTTCTGTATTTACTGCATGCTATGCTATATAATATTGATCAAGACATGTGGTGATTAGCGCCACCAAGAGTTATTGGTGAGAGTTATTCATAGTGTCACGGTCACTTGTTATCTGAAATTGATTCAACCAACTGTACAGATGGAAATATATACTGAGTATATTGTCAAAGGTGTAACGAAATAAATGGTTGGACATATTTAATAGTAGATAATATTTGTAATGCTGGTTCTTTGTATCGCCGCATTTTGAACTGTGTGCAGCCTTAGGGGTCGTCAAACACATGAGGTTAATCCTTTCATGGGGTTAAGCATCAGCTTGGAACTTAAAAATATTCCATATTCGAAACGGTGCTGGTGTTTGGTTTCACCGTTTTATAACCTGTTGCAGCCTGAACTGTGAGTATGCACTGTGCATTAATGTCATTGGCATGTCGAATATGGAAATATCTAGTATATTTTCAATGGTGCAATTGTGGGAAATATGTAATAGTAGTTACAGTAAAATTATACGAATTTACGCTCATTGTAATACTATGTGTTTTTAAGTATTACTGTATGTACATGTCAATGTCGAATGTTAATTATTCTGACTAAGTTGAAATAATATTGAAATCGAAGTAAATTAATGTAAAAGAGAGGACACTAGCTTTTAATATTGGAAATACCAGAAGCGTCGGATTTATACAAATTGTAAATCTATAAATTGAAATTGGGTATGATGAACAAATCTATTGTCAAATTGCAAGTAAAGTTTAACAGAAATATTGGATCCATACAATATAACAAATACTATAATAAAATGCAAAAACAGACGGAAATTGGGGTAGATAATTGTTTTAAACCAGCACATGGGGTTTGTCTTTTCATGGATTGAAGCTTATGCTTGAAAGATCAATATTCCATATTTGAAATGCTGGTACTTTGTATCGTTGTATTAATTTGACGGTGAATAATTTCATCCATATTTTTTTTTACGGTGATACTAATGTCGACGTTTATTAGAGTGACTGTCATATTCTAAAACTGAAGCCATATTGGTCAAACGATAGTGATATATGCAGGAAAAAACAATTTGTATTTTTTTTTTTAAATATAGGGAGAGTATTTGTTTACAGCATGCATTATATTTGTGAACGATCTGATAGTTTAATCAATTATTTTAATATCCCAAAATGAGTAATGTTTCTATGAAATATTCATTGTTTGATTTAACCCAATCTTTACGAACGCTTTTGCTTTTATTAGTGTCGCAATCCAATGAAATATTAGTTCCGTAGAACTCTAGAAACCTGTCTGGAAACTGTCTTGAATTTGTGAAAAAATAATAAATGCACCTAGCCAATAATTTTGATGACCCATAATTGTCTTTTTATGTTTTTGGGAAACACAATTACATAGGATTACACATAGACCAGTTTGCTGTTTCGTATGAATTTAATCTTGAAAAAAGTATAGTCGCTACTGAATAAACACAAAAAAATAGTAGTGATCCAATGATATCTTACCATAATGACATGCGCTTCCATCCAGCTCCTCCCTATCCAGCTATATCAGGTTGTATTATCAGTCTAATAATGAATGTGTATCTGTCTTGTCATTGTAAAATATAAATGCAAAATAATAAATTTACAATCCTTTAGGTGCCAATTTTTGGAACCATCTATAAATATGGTCAGCCAGCTTGAAGTGGTTGTATTTATGTGAAAAATAAGATTCAGATGTGTTTTCCTGTCCAAAATATATGTTATTGCTTCCTCGATATGTTAAGTAAATAATTAGTTGTAAAATGTCTGCATTGCCAATAGCCGAACATCACTTAAAATTAAATTGTGAATGAGTTTTCAGCATCTTGGGGTATCATCAAGTCATTAAATCGAACGTTAACGTCAAAATTATGATATGCACACATGATCTCGAGTTGTTCTCTGTATAGCAAATTGATCTCAGCTTTTTAAATTTGTAAGTATTTTAATTAGGTTGCCCCTTTGGTCAAGTGAACGCCAAACATGATAGCAGTACTGGAACAGAAATAAATAATAACTTGCTTATATCGGTACGGCGCGATATGCCAGGTTTCGATCAGCATAACTCGTGAATGATGTGACTTTAGGGATGTATTTGTTGTCCAATTACTCACAATTTAAATTAATTTACGAATCATTTCAACTGTGTCCTGCTGATAGTATTCAATGCAGTTGCATCATTGCCTTCAATATAATGTTGATGTGTAGTTCTTAGTTAAAAAGTTGTAATTGTGTTGCCATCTATGTGTCCCTAATTAATAATCCTTAGCACTACCTGCACTGTGGTCAAATTACACAATTGTAAACATTTGTCTTTTTATTTGGTATGCATAAATCAAAAGGCATTTTCAATTTTTAGCTCCTCGATCTATTTCAGTTGTTCACATTATTTTGGGGTTTAGCAATCATTAATGATTATACTTCAAGAATACATCGACTGTACAAGTTAATATTGATAAACAAACAGGTCAACGATGCCACCTTCGAAATTACAGGCATTCAACACTTTCTCGTTGCTATAGAAATCCAATCCACATCTATACGAACATGCAATTGCCTGATCCTTGAATTTTTCTTGAAATTTTCATACATAGTGTTTTCAGTTATGAATGAATAAAATTCCAAAAATGTATGATTCTTGGTGCGCCTATCATTTTACCACCAGAAATCCACAAAAATATGCCTAATAACTGGCCTCAATAAACACTGAAATGCAACACCCATCTATTGTGATCCAAAACACATAGCGCAGCCAGGCTGTGTGCTTCCACTTGACAAGAAATTATAGTAAGATATACTCGATAACTTATCGGAAATATATATTAATCAGTGTACGCTGTAAGTATTCACCGTTATTGGACAGTTGACTATAACATTATACTAATATGCTTTTCTTCAAAGAATTCTAAAAAGAAAAAAAAAAACAATACGGTGTGGATCATATAAACGGTGAGCAATGTTGGAAGAAAATTATATGGTAAGAATGCTTTTCCAAATATCTTGCAAATGTATATTCGTTTCTTTGAAATGCATTCATCGACAATACAGGCAAATTTGGTTCATGCAATTAAACATAATACTCTATCATATATTAATTGATAGGAAGCCGTGAGGTTGTGTAATGTGCCATTGCCAAAAACAGTAGATTACGACTGGTATGTGAATGACAATATTGGACAGTTTAGAGACAGTCTTAAAAGTATTGATATATCAGTGAGTATTACTGATTCAGTAGAAGTATCATTGTATCCTACTACACTGTAAATCGTAAAAAGCACTTTCATGTTTTTATTAAAACACACAGTTTTAAATACAAAGCCCACTGTTGTAATTAACAACATCTGAATTATATTATAAACACCTATATTTCTCGCAAAACAGTAATGTTTTAGGATTTATAGAAAAGTGTTTTTTGGGAGTTATTGAAACACTTTTTGATAAAATTAAAAGACATTTTAAACACACAAAAATACACTTTTGAAAATAAACAAAACTGGGGGTAAATAAATGTGTGATTGAATGTGTTTTAATGGTAGGAAACTTATGGTCTAATGCATCCAATTTAATGCAAACAGTATTAACAAATTTGAATTAAAATTCCAGGGAATAATATGGTATATATACCAACTAGGTGAAGGTGATGTACTTCAACGCACATTGAAACGGTCATGACATTACCTTCGGAAAATAGTTTTATGTCAAGCTCCAAGTTGTGGATGAATTAATTGTATGCGTGCCTATATGGACTTACCAACCTATAGTAGAACTGAAACTTGATACATATGGTGAATACACGTGATACATTTTGGGCCGAAATTATGCAAACGAGAAATAGGTGCATTCTTTAGCTAATGCAAAATATTGGTGTTTATAAAACATGTTATATATCCTTGTGAGATTACAAGTTTTACGATGGGTGTTGACCTATGAAATTTCAAAACAGTGCGACATAGTAAAATAGGTAGGACCCATTTGGTACGCCGGAATTGGTTAAGTGTGGCGATTTCGCATTTGTGGGGTGAATGGATATTTAAGAAAATACTTGAAGTGTGATGAATAGCGATTAGCATTGTGCTGACATTAGTTTGGTGTCTTCGATAGGATATAAAATCAGACGCACACTTTTTAATATTTTGTTCTCTGTTGGCCCTTAAAAAGGCAAGAAAATAATGTATTTAGAAACAGTTTATTTGTCTTGTACAATGCTCATCAACAAGGGTGGAAGCGTGTAAATTGTTGACGACTGTTCTTAAGAGGATAGAGAATTTTAACTTGGTGTTAGGGAAAGAGACAGAAGAGGTTTTGATTATGTGAAATATATGTTTAATATGTCGTACAAAATACTGAGAAGTGTACACTACATTTCTGATCATTTCACCATTTTATTTTCAATTTAAAGAAAGAAACACTGTGAAACATGTATTATTATAGTTTTAAGGCTACATATTTATAAGACGATTACCGGTGTCATAATGCTCAAAAAAGGCAGTATTATCTATGTGTCTTATGGTAGAAAAAAAACTTAAAACGCCTTTTTCTTGTCAAAAGAATATCTATGTTTGGTGCATCGGACTATTGTACATTTTCGGCATTGTTTGCACTTCAAGATAAATATACACGAATATATAAATCACGATTCACCAAACGTCGCAAGGACCAATCACAAACAAGAACATGTATAGGATTTTCTGTCTAACATATATGCTTTCGTGCACCGTATAATCACATATAATCGTGTGTTTTCTACTGACTTTCTGTTCCGGTCGGTATTTAAATTAAAAAAATTAAAACAGGGTACTAATGCTAACTACAGAGATATCTGTTGTTAATATACGATGCAACAAAACTTAAAGCACCATCAATAATAGTAAGCATGGCTGTGCGTCTCGGTATTAAATTTAGGCAGGCTATTACATATAGCATTCAACAACTTTTGGCTTTATGTAACCAAAAATTACATTGGCCGGATGTTTCATCAATCAGTTAAGAGACATGAATATTTTTTAAATATACTAAGGGACTGAACATAAAGTACACAGGGTAGGCCGGTGATTTGTGAGAGTCGTGTGTATAAAATATATGACCCTTCACAAACATTTGCATGAAATTTGCTGACCTCTCTTTCGAATAGTGCATGAAAAACTGTGACCCTCCCCTTCTAAGTGTAAAAAAGTACAAAATGTATTACAACTGTATATACATACTAATTGATGCTCTACTACACAGCTTAGAACTTTTCTACACAATCAGTTAGCCCATCATTCACACATTCTCATTGAGAAGAATGTATGAATGTATGATACTGTATATGTACCGTGTAAATACGAAATACACATAATGGTTATAAATCCGACTGCAAGACTATATAACATACATAACTATACATAAGTTAGGTTTATAACATTTCATTCAATGCAAATACGAATGCTGAATGTTGAGGCAACACAATCAACTTGACTGTGCATACAATCTTTTACTGTGGTGCCATGAGGTTTGCATTGCATAAACAATTGCGACCCTCCCTTAAAATGCACAGATTACCGTAGCCTTCCCGCAACACTTGCACGAAAATCAGTGACCACTCTTCCAAAACACAGATCTACCCCTCCTGTACGTTCTGTCCAGTCCCTAGAGAGAAAATAAAAAAACATTTCATTTCATCATTATTAATATTAGTTTGATAGCAAACCATAATTGTGTATGCTAAGTGGGAGAATCAATATTTAATGCAGTTCTTGGTAGACAAAAAACAAGAATTGTGGGTCAGTTCTAAATCGTTTCCCAATCTAATATTATTCTAATTTGTAACATGTTATTGTTATTTTGTTGTCAGCTTGATGATTTAGATGGTTTGAATATCATTCACGTAAGCGGCACAAAAGGCAAAGGGTCCGTGTCTGCTTTCTGTGAAAGTATATTACGAGCAAATGATTTAAAAACTGGATTTTTAAGGTGAGCAGCAACTTTTTAACATGTACATCTGAATGCTACTGAACCTATTGTAGATATGTTTTGTTTCATCTTCAAAGTTCTGTTAATATATGTTATTTTGTTTACATTCCAGCTCCCCGGCTTTGATAGAACACCGTGAGAGAATACGTATCAATGGTTTACCTTTGACAAGGGAAGAGTTCATTGAATATTTCTTCCATGTGTACAAAAAAGTAGACAATCCGCAGATTTTAAATGGGCAAAGACTCATAGCGATGACTGCATTTCATGCGTTTATACAAAAAAGGGTAATGTTCAAAGTTATTGCTTTTAGACGACCTGTATATGTGAGATTAGTTTCACAATTAAATATATAGTTATACTACTCTACTTATTGTAGGTACGATTTTAACTTTCGATAGCAGACAGTTTTCGTTTTCCATTCGTTTTCGTCGTTGGCATTTACTAGAAATGTACTCGTTATTTGTTCTAACAGTCTACTCCTTACTAACGATCCACACGACATCTGCGGTAAGTTTATACACTGGGTGGTCACAGATCTCACATTTAAAGACGCTTAACTTTTTGTAGTTTATTAAAAATCATAGGTTTTTACGTAATTTAAGTTATTTTATTACATTTTCGTTTTTTGTAATTTTATGTGCAGGTTGATGTTGTTATTATGGAAGTTGGTATTGGTGGGACATATGACTACACTAACGTCATTCGACGTCCTGTAGTAACTGGCATAAACCTCATTGATTTCGATCACACAAAGTACTTGGGGGACACTCTAGATAAAATAGCTTGGCATAAAGCAGGTATATGCAAGGTACGCAAATTGTACAAATATTTTCTGACTGCTTTTTTTCATAATATAAATAACACGTATTCGTGACGACAACAATGAATATGGAGCACAAAATTAGTATGCAATACAATATTTCTCAAAATTTGTGTTTACAAATATGTCAGAGTATTGAGAATATATAATGTATAAAGTGGATGAATACATTTTAACTCGTTTATTCCGTTAAATGTTTTAATTCAGCCTGGTAGACCAGCGTTCACAATAACACAATCTAAGGAGGCCATGGACACCATACTCTCTAGAGCCAAAGAGCTAAAAGTAAGTCGTATTATACGAATAAATAAGCGAGGTTACAGTTCTGCACAATATTTCTACCAGTACTATTGTTGTTCAATATTCAGTTAGTCCCCAAACGATCTAGTATTGCTGAACGTAGACATCTTAAAAGGCGTGTAAGTGTCAATGGACCACTTGAGTTTTTCAATTGTAGTGAACCAGTAGAAATGTACACACGTATCTTTACAGGCACCGATCCAGCTTGTACCTGAATTGGATGAATACGACTGGCAAGGGCATCCAATGAAGCTTGGTATAGCAGGAGATCATCAGAAACGCAATGCATCTTTAGCAATACAGTTATGTAGAGCGTGGATGGAAGAGCATACATTAAGTAAGTACTGTTTTTTATTTATTTATTTATTTTTTTAGAATGGTGTTTTGAGTAATTGTTTCAAGAAAGAAACTAATAAAAGTTATCCTCGATTGCCATAATCATAATCATAGCGATCTAAGTTCGTATGATTCTTCAGGCGTTATTTACACATAACTTTTACCTATAATGGTTATTTATAAACTGGTATACACACAACAGCATTACCGATACATACAATTATTATGAAAATGCATAATACCATTATGTTAATATTGTCATGTGTTATACAGTGCATGACCATTGAACGTCATATTTAATCTCGATCAAAGAGGATTATGGTTTGTTTATACGTTTTTTTTTTTGTCTATCTGTTTTACAGAGTGTCAGTTAGCTGTATAACGAAACAAGTTTTTGACGATTAAATTATCAGAAAGTTTATCTCATATATCAAGAATGCAATGAGACGATTAAATAATATTTAACATAAACAAAATCATAAATACAACGATAAAATAAAATACGTACATGTCAACTGATGTAGCATACACACGGCGTTCTAGTATTTAAAATAGATACAAAGACATATATAATTGAACTATATAACATATTTAATATTGCGTGGCTGGATTACTATATACAATGTATGCTTGTAATCTGAGTTTAGTAACTCTTCGATGAAACATATTATCCATATGCATACATACACAAAAGTAATAATATTTAAAACGCTGCAGACAATATATGCCATCTAAACAATGACTTTTCTGAAACAAATCCGATCCGGTAAGAATTGTATACTTTGTTGTATGCAATGATGACACTAAAAATAAAAAGCACAAGGAATATGTGCAAAATCACTCACCGTGTTTTTAAGTTGCCCAGTCAATCATCTATGTAACTAATTAAAATACACAAAATACAAACTTGATCATAACAATAATGCCATACGGTCGTCCTATGCTGGTCTTATATGTTACCTTGTATCTTTCTCTTCCTGGTTTAAATTATGTTGCTTGATGCACTTGTTTTATAGATCATATTAGATTTTTCGTGTGTTCGACTTGTGAGTGTATTTCAATATATGACTTTTAATGATTAATATGGAAGAGTATGTTATTTTTACTTTACCAACTTGTCTTTTGATTATGTTGTTTCATACATACACATAAACTGAAACCATTGTAGCCTTCAACTCCTATGTTGCATAGTCACACGCTGAATAACCTTTAAACAAAGGACAGGCATAGGTCTCAATTGGACGTATATATTCTATGTAAAATGCAATATAATGCTACACTATTAATGTCATAACCATAACATTATCTTTGTTAGGCAACACCAGTTTTGAAAATATAAAGACCAATGACACTTTGAAACATAGTTACCCAACAGCTCCAGCATTCAAGTTATCAGATGCATTTATAGTCGGTGAGCAAATGATTTTTTTTTATTTCAGCGAATATATATTACTTTACTTGCATAATGTATTAAAAAACGTGAAACTGATATCAGTGCTTTAAATTTAAAATGTATCTCCACCATATTGCATTTGCCTATAATATGTGTGTACACTCTGCATTGTTAAGAATTTTATTAAACTACGTACAATGATACGACTTTACCCAGAAATGTAGCTTACTGCAAATCACTCGTTATGACTGCAAATGTTGCAAATGGACGTGAATGACTTGTAAACAACACTCAGTGAACAAACTAAGTTAATTCCTGCCCTATATGACAATTCAAACTATCTCACATATCTATGTAATGACTTAATGGTTTCAGGATAAAGATTTCTTATATGGGAGTTGTTTTAGATGTGGTTCCCATTGTATTATTGATTGGGTCCTGTATCTACACGTAAATATAACCTCCCAAATATCACTTTATACTTATTACAGTTTAGCAGATATCATATGGTGCCATTTCAATATGGACTGTTTGGAGCTACAACTGCTCCTTTTTTTATTAAATAATCACAAATTGGTTGCATGATGTCCCCTATGTTTTATCAGTGGCCATGGCGTGTACTTTCGTTCTCATTTTGCTGGTAACGCTTATGAATTATTGGAACCAAATCAAAAATGATTCCGTTTGTTCAAATGATAATGTCTTATTATATCTGAGGCCATTGGTTCGCTCTATAATGCCTGGATATACTGCGATGGTTCTTTGCAATACCAAGCAAGAGATGAAAGCTTGTTATTACCTTGTTATGGTTCTTGGCGGATAGGTACATTTTGGAAGATAAAACGTGCTTCAAAACATAGTCGCCTACTATGTGAGAGTTGTATTGTTTTTCCCAATAATTAATTGTCGATATATTCAAGCCATGCTTGTTTTCATGCATGCATGCAGACCGGTACTTGTATTTACAATTTTCAGTTAGGTCCCATTTTATAATGTTTTGGGCTAATATTGGAATATGTTAATTTGGTGATGTCAAGTTATCCATACAGTACTTTGTAAGTTTAGCTGTTATTTATTTGTTTGAGTCAGTTGTCAATGTGGAGACATTGCTCTACCACTGTGATACATAATACAGAATTACATATAATTACATTACATATATGTTTATACTAAAATAAAAATATTTCCAATATGTGAATGTACAAACGACAAGCCTTATAATCAACAATGTATCTTGTATTATATACGTGATTCGATATCAATTCTGCCTGTAAAGAGTTTTCCAAAAATGCCATGGGAATTTTGTTATAGTGAAAGCACGTCGTTTCCATATGTACAGTCCCGATGTCAAATGCTTTTTGATTAACACCAAATTTGGGGGATCTGATGAAATAAAAAACAACAACACAATTTGATGGTCAGACTAAGTTACTGGTCGTGTTGCAATTCAGTACTTAATATTTCATATCGTATCATACAAGAGTGATTTAGTCATCCATATATGTTCTTAGAAATCAAACCTTGAATTAATGTGTAATCTAAATAATTCACTATAAATGTCAACTTTTCGCTGAACAGGTCTTCGAAACTGTCAGTGGCCAGGACGTACACAGATTATAAAACGTGAAAACGTGACGTACTATTTAGATGGTGCTCATACACCTATTAGTATCAAGGCTTGTGCTGAATGGTTTAAAGAAGCAGCAACAGAAGAAGAAACGTTGCTAGGGTAAGTAGAGTAAATATCAGCTACAGCTACATTTTTACCGTTCACTCAATGGTTCTTAGAAAGTTTTTAATAATACATATTGACAGGCTTGACAAATAGTAACTTTGTATAAGTCGTCGTAATTAGCCAACGAAACCTTGTTAAAAGTGAAACATCTGCGACTACGTTTTTTGCGTGAAACAGTGTACCACTTTCTACCTGTAATGCGTACAGTTCCCTCGATCTATGTAACGAGACATTTGAAATAGTAGACTCGATGGTGAATGAAAATAAAAGACAAGTCTCGTAGCTCGCTCGCGCTCAACGAGATCTCGTCGATTAAAATTCGCATATTCAAGTGTCTCTTCATAACTATGATGTTTCAATCGCACTTTGTTCTACAACTTGTTTTTAAAGGAGTCGTTGTGTTAAAGTGGTGCTGTTCAATGTTACCGGAGATCGTGACCCAAGAGAATTAATAGAAACGCTACATCATTGTAACTTCTCTTGTGCTACCTTCTGTCCAAATATCGTTGATATCAACTCCAAACAACCATTATTGGGTGAGCGATCACTAAATTGTTCTCTTTACACGGATCTTGGACCAATATTTTTCCAAACTACGAGTAAATGTAACAATAGTATTACTTATTTCGAAAAACAAAAGCTACCCTTGAAGTAGTAGATTATAGTGAGGAGGTGATTGATACAAACCAAAATACAAAATTTGAATTTACCTGTGGCTATTTGTTTTTCGAAATATCAGTACAAAATATACAAAGAAGTCAAAATTCATGGATGTTGTAATTGGATAACTACATCTTCAATAAGAAAAGGCATTGAACAAGGTCAATCTGTTTTGCATTGCCATATCAGCATTCCTGCTAAATAATGATATAACACATGACCTCGCTATATTAGTCAGTTCAAATGCATGGTTATTTGCATTTAGTGTTTGTTAAACATATATTAAGTGACATCGATTGTTACCCAGGACCTGCAGGTTATCACTATTAGGGTGCATATGCCATAACTACTATTAACATTTTTATGTTCATAAAACAAAATATCTACACTACTTTGGATCTGGTCGATTGCTACAGAAAATGTTTCTCTGAGATTTAATGTACTTCTGTTTAAGATCGCATTTCTCTATATAGGCCATGTTTCACCATTTTATATTCTAGATGTAGAATGTAAAATGCCATTAGAGTATGCTAATGATGTGTGTGAAAAGAACAGACAAGTGTGGAAGATTTTAGACGAGAAAGTAGAACTTGATTCACTCTCGCCATTACCAGCGCGTCCTCCGAGAATTGAATCAGATACTGCCCCAAGATTTGATTGTGTTAAGCATGCTCTACAGTGGATATCATGTGGAAAAGATTTACGTATGTCTAAACCAAGATCCGAAGATCCAACACCATTACAAAGTATCGTGGAAGCAGACCATGTACAGGTTCTTGTCACCGGAAGTTTATATTTAGTTGGTTGTGTTATCAAAGTTCTTGAACTTTACGAAGATGAACATAAACGATGACACATATGAATGTTAAACGCAATTATTAGCGATTTTAAACAGATTCTTAGATTTTAGATTTATTAATGACAATGGCTAGTTTTTGAATGTATGTTAACACTGTTGTATAGCTAGTAACCTTCTACGAAACGAATAAAAAAGTTGTTGTTATTTCACGTGCATGGCAATAGCGAGCGTAGCAAAAGCGGCCTAAGGACTGTGTGACAATCGTTACTACTGACAATGTCAGCTCACCAAGTTTTTCCTCCATCATACTAATGCACAAACAAAATCCCATTATATCTATTCAGGGAAAAATTGTATATGTTCCTTATAAGCGTGTAATTTGTTTATTAATGTGCGTCTCAACAGTTAGACGGACTACAGTTACAGAACTAGGCCATACATACAAATTCTTGGATCCATTTTTCAGATAACAGAGAAAGAAGAAAACATCGAATAAACATCAGAAAACACTGAATCCCGGAGAAAAAAAAAACAATCTAGAAAGTCTTACACGATCACAAGTACACGATCGTATTCACCTATATCTTGCCTATATACAAATATACATAATGTCATAGTTACGTGCATGTCAGATGGTAGAAAATTCTCGTTATACCTTAATGTGGCGCATGTGAAAAAGCTAATTTCATGTTTCACATACTGGGAATAATTTAAACTGACTCAGTAAGGAGACGTGTCAAAGAATATCAATGAGTGTATATTGTCAGTTACTATTAGATATAGATATTAGTTGCAACACTAGAATCGAATGGGTATTTAGCATTCATTATTTATTTATTTTATAACTCTAAAACTGCTAAGCATCATACCTTACATCCCATTTGCAGAATCCTTACGATTTTCTTCTCTATACTCTTTTCTAATTGTTATGAACACGTATTAAGTGGAACATGAATGATACAGTACATCGTAATTTTACTCAAGGGGTTCGTGATATAGTTACAGTATGACTAATTTTATTGTTCAATTGTTCATAACAACATCCGTGATTGTTAGTGCGATTGTTAGAGCTAACGTTATTAACATTTCCTGTTTTCTTTTATTTAAATATTATTTAAACTCCGTAATTTCAATCAATTGTCGTTGAATATCACGTTCATTTAAGTCGTAAAACATTGATTTATGTAATTGGAGATGTATGATTTGTTATTTATAATAGTTTTTAAAGAAAATGTATATTACTTTATAGCTATATTTAATTATGATTGTTTGATTACAATTACTATTTGTTCTTCAGTATAATATCTTTGTTCAAATGTACCGCGGGATATTTATTTGTTTTGACTTGCATGAACTTTATAATGTTCAAGTGCTGAGATTTATTTCAAGAATATGATCATTACTTCATAATTTAGTAAACGTAAATGTAATTGATACCGTAAATACCATATCAGAGACAAATACATATTAATATAGAAGGATAATATCGAAAAAAAATATTCGAAAAGTATAATTTAGCAAATGTGTAGTAAATAAAAAAAATTAAACAGACTTATATTTGTGTCATGTTGTTATATTCATTGAATTTATTTATCGAGGGGAATGTTTGGCATCTGGAAATTTGCGAATTCTTTAATTTCCTCGTGGTTATATTCTTTAGGTGACCTGATGGTTTTCTTTTTTGTCACAATACTTGTTCCCAGGCAAAAATAATGTTTTATTCATTCTCATAAAAAACGAGACACTAACTACACACCCGTGAAATATCATACTCAGTTTGTTCAGTTGCGTTATATGTGAAGATTGCATATGTAAATATTGTCAACTAACACAACCAATGCAAATCAATGCATACAATTCGACGTGCATATGCATAAACTGTTATTCATCAGTATACTGCCACGTGTAATGTTCATATTGAGTTTGCGCAAAAACGTCTATTCACCGTCTATGCCTAAGAAACAGTTCACGATCTACACCAGTAGCCCACCATGTTTATATAATATGTTAATACAAAATACCGTGTGAAAGAAATTCAAATTTTGTGATGTTAGTTTTAGAAAAAAACTGGCTGGCAGTTGATTCAAATTTAATCAATATCAAATTAAAGAATGGACATGCATATGCTAACCACTTTCGTTATGTCTTTGAAAAAAGAAACGAAACGAAACCACAGAACCACACAATTTACAACGCCCAGAACGAAAGTTTTATTCATTCGAACCTATGAATTAACCGACACTGTCATAGGCCTGTTGATTTATTACGGATAGACCAGTATTCGGCCCCATGGACCTAGAGGTCCTAGTATTGCCTTCGTCAACCAACCACACGAATAAATCGACAGGCCTCTGGCAATATTATCCCAAATTTGTGGATTTACTCCACTCAGATGTTACCTACAAAAAAAAAACTCGCAAAGTTCGTTTCTCCTTGTTAGTTTCATCCAACATTTGATATACGAACTGAGTTGCAGTTGTTGGAACGAATGATTCTCTCCGCAAGGTAGTGCACATACACTCGTCATAGCCTTAGTATTCATTGAATACCTGTTATTTCACGGGGCTAGTTCATTTCTGACATCGCCTTGTAAATATCAGGTCCCTATAACGTTGGGACTCAATTTCCAAAAATATCAAAATGCTTAAAGAAAACTTGTTTCACTTGATCAATTTCATTACTACTACGTTCAAAGCATCATTTCCACCAGTTACTTAATTATGTTTTCATTATTATGCCAATGAATTACAAATGGGTAATACGTAGTCGTAGATTACACAGTTCTTTAAACGTGGCGATGTGCGGAAAGATTGTTAACTGAACAATTCAGTACACAAAAATGTCACATCAAAAACTGTTTAACATCGGGACATTGCGGTTACGAAACGAGCAACTTGTTTCTACTTGCGGAGCTGGGTTTATTTTTCAGAATGAGGACTGGTCATGGTGAAATTATGTAGTTACGTAAGTTTCATACGAAACTATAGTCATCAACCCAGGTATTCTCATAGGTTTAACAAATTAACTAGCTGTACCACCCACGAGTTGCATGTTTTTGTTATTGTGAACAATGAGTGCTTCATGTATATGAATTTGTATATGATATTATTTGAATTATATAGTATTATAGTATTTTGCATCAGTGTGCGTGCCAAAAAACGTACCAAAGTAAACGTACCTTTTATCCGAAACCAATGTAAATAATTTGACTTCATTAAATATTAAGTATAAACAAAAGTATAAAATAAAAAGTATAGGACTTTGCGCTCATAAGCATGGTCGGGCGTAGTCTGATAAACGCACATACAAGATCGCCGCCAGTGTTAGAAGATGGACAGTTTTTCGCTTTTGATAACTTCACCGCTGATGATCTAAACATTGAAATTCCAGCAGGTTAAATACTGAATATATTTATTGGAGGAAGCAAATAAAAACAATATTTGTTAATGTTCATTAATGTTAGTAAAATATAAGAATATAACTTCATTATGAAATATACCATGAATAATTCGAGTACCAGCAGTGGGCTACTGCTGATAGAAATATGTGTAATTAATAAATAAAGACCTCAATGAATGTCTCCCTAAGCTTGTATCCAAATATAATATGCTTGAAGTGAAAAATTGTTTATAGTACCCCCTTGTAATAATTGCTTACCTATAAATTGCGGAAATTCAAAGAACAACAATAATCCCTCAACGCTCTGTGACATAATAATAAACTTGCTACTATGCAATGATTTGTGAATTCACAAACATGTACAATATTTGCAAGACACACTGTATCAGAAATACCGTTTGTCTGCAATTCCATGGTTGTAATTGTGTATCTTTGTAGGCCTGGCTTTGCACCCTGCTGAGATTGTAGAATAAACAGTGCCACATTTGCTCACATGGAAATTATCGAACCTTGCCGAATGAAGTAATGTTTTTTCTAGGCCTAAATTTTAAAATGTGATAATGCAATTGGAAACACACTATGATTGAATTGTACTCTCGTAAAATAAAGATATTACATTAGTTAAGCTGATTTCGCCATAAACAATAATGCATATTCATGAACATATAAAACAAAATGTGGAAGGAAATTACTAATTCTACTTGATTAATTTTCAAAACGTAACATCTGTAATTATTTTGAAACTGGGATGTTTGTGGATGAATTATAATTATTTGTGGCCGGTTGAACAGAACAGTGCGCCCGTGAGTGTGGCATATATAAAATCAATTTATCCGGTCACAAAACGAAATAATTATTTTCACCAATGTTCACTCGCGTTTCGCAATATTATATTGTTTAATCATTACCATAGAAACTGCAGTCGTCTAGGAGAGTAATTATCGTAATTGCACCGACAGACTCATCACGATTAATAATGCACTTTATGTTTTTTTATAAGCATTTAAGCGCATAATTAAAGAGCATGACGATAACACATAAAAATTCTTATAAAAGTGCTCTCTAATGATACCGGAAATACAATGTGCAGTCGCCTAAATAAACTTTGATCCTGTGTTGGTTTTCATGTATTAAAGTTAGCTGTTATAACACAGACGAATGACATTATTTGGATTTATCTGATAACACCTGTTGAGCTAGGATAATGCATATGTACAATATTATTAAGATACAGTAACCCCATGTATGAATGTTTTATTTCAAAATCAGAAATATAATTTAATATAATACTCCATTTAGTTAGTACTAGTTTTTATTCTTGAAATGATGATTGCGCAGTTGATACGAATGCAGAAAGCGGATTGCTCTTGAACTCTCTAGTCAAGAAAACACTCACACTGAATAGACCCATAGGAATACACGTTAATTTCTCAGAGATAGTCAAGCATTTATTTCATATCCCACCAACCGCAATGGTGTAAGCAGGCAACACAATTCACCAGCTCTCCGTCCCCGGATAGGTTGCCAACTCATCATACATTTTCAAACACTGCGTAAAATTTGCGTGATTCAGGTTATACAATGTTTATCTAGCGGAGAGAAAGAAAAAACGACGTATCCGTGCCTATAAAAGCCCATACGTAGAAAATCTTGTGCAACATTCTTTGTATACCAATATGGCGTTTGTCAATAATGTTATGTACTAAATGTAGAATATAGGCAACGTATTACATCCAATCTGTAGATATAGGTTTATGAAGTGTATTCCTATCATAGGGATATCGATAGCAAGTCTAGAGTATAGATACTACTTAGATCCTCAATGAATGACATAGTTGCAAATCTTTTTTCAGAGATTATACATGCTATTTAGATCCACAAAACATGTTCCATCACGTAAGCTGCGAGGGTAAATTAGCTGTACAGAGATGCAGTTCGATATCCATGGCAACTCAGTAGTATATATGATATTAAGATCCGGAATACACGTGAGAATATAGTTGATTGTCTAAACTATTTTTTGCAGAGGCGTGGCTCTATATTGATTGATTGAAGTATAGATAGAAAGAGTATACTATGTAGTGAATTGTAATACGTGTCGTCCAAGTAATGTTCAAGGAATATTTTGTGAGCTTTGTTTTCAAGCATTCTGTCTAGCCAAGGATTATTGAGTTCTGTGCCGGAGCATATAACGTAGATAACTGCATGTTTAATTTGGTATGTACGTTAGAGTATACATAATCCATCGTCGTTGAAGGTAACTAATACAAGCCTTCGTGAAAATGTTCTTTTGAATGAACCAACGCAGAACATTGTAATACATTTAAGATTTATTCTTGGACAAATATCCGATGTTACATTTCAGTAGTCTAAGTTTACATTTCGTCTGACGTGTATTTTTTTAGACAGTAGAGAAACTGGGTTCTTGAAATAACAGATCTTACTATTAGAAAAATAGTCTTTATTTAATTTAACAACATATTGAAGGCCTTAAACAAAATTTAAAAAAAGCCTTAATTGGGTTCTTTGTCTGTCGAAACCATTACGAGTAAATACATAATTAAGTTACAATATAAATAAACCAGCATATCCAATTCCAGAAATTGTATAGGTTATTTATCTAGGTCATGGACATATATGTGTATCACGTGCATAATTATAAGTAATTGCAATTTTCCGTTGTAAATGATAACAGTATTAGTAGTAGTTTGATCAAGTCATTTTCGACATTCTAATTTTCATCAGTAGTTAACAGGTGGTATTCAATAATCATCGGGATGGATTTCGAGGCTTTGATGTTACTCTCTTATATCGCTCATTAAAGTGCAATTAGAGAAAATTACATGACATCACGTTTTGAGCGTTTGCGTTAATTTTTTTTATTAAGTTTCTAAAATAATATTAACCTGATACGAAACGTGAAAAAAGCATGATCACACGCGATCGAAGGACCTATACGCAATATACTTCTCGATGATGTGCTGTGTTACTGTGACTACCACGTAACAGCATCGTTCTGTACTCAACGTGGACAACGTATACACCAGTATATATGTTTGTACGTCCTACTGTTGACGCTTTCTTCGTTCACAATTCAATGTGTTGTATTTGTATTCAGTGTCAGGAATATAGGTAATATAAATATGTTGGGAGGGGATAAAATTGTCTGACTGAATTTAGTCTTGCGTTATTTATCTTCTTGTCAATTTCAACTATCTTTTACGACTACCACGGGGTGGCTAGAAATGCTGTACGGATGCCTAGATACATTTTACGTTTGTGTAATTTAAGTGTCTATTTAAATGATGGGTCAGACATCCATTGTTGGATTGGTATAGTCCAGAGAACATATCGTCTTGTCGGGGAATTTTAATACCGAGTAAGTGCACCTAGACATTGATACCTATAAAACTAAGCCTTCATCGCATGCTCGGGGCGATTCCATCTGGCGTAACCACGTTGAACATCATTGTCTGAAGCTCGTACACAACTAATGCAGAAAAGTTACATGGCGGTAGTCCGATAGATAAATTTCAAACACAGACAAGGGAGGGCAGTGGTTATAATTAGTTGAAATGTTTTCGTTGTGGTCGTTTTGGTCATCAACGTGAAAGTGTTTTGCGACTCATTCTGCAACTGGAAAGGGTTAGACTGTTGCAGCCTGTGTTCAGGGGTAGTAGGCGAGGATGTGCGAGCTGAGGTGTCAGATTTTAATATGCCAGTCACTGAGGGTGTTGTGAATGGCCATAAGATCAGGGATTTGGGGGTTACTGGCTGTTCGGGTGTAGTTATCAGAAATAGTTTGGTACTGCTCTCACAGTTCAATGGTTCAACTCGTAAATGTTTAATGATCGATGGTTCATATATGATGGCAACTAAGGCAAATGTACACGTCACCACACCATATTACACTGGCCTTGTAAAGGCAGAATGTATGAGTAATCTACTGTATGATTTGTTATCGGTTATATCCCTGAGGTTAAGGGGCCCCAGGAGCTCTGTGTGAATCATACATGTGAAATCGGCAAGATTGAAAGTTGTGACAGACACGAAGTTTCTAATACAGGTGGTTTAGGTATAATTCCTGGTGACCTGAAGGAGGTCACAGATAATATACCCCAAGGGGACAGTCAGTCCAGTGGCGAACACGCGTCGCGCATGATAGCTGGGCCTACTGTTGGTGGTGAAATCTCACGTCAGCCCGGCAGAGGGCACGTGGCAAATATGGTCGACATTTCAGAACAGGGCCCGGAGAGTTGTACGAATGCAAATCTGCCGAGTAACCCCTGTGAAAAGGTCGATGGTGGTGAAATTCCACATCATGCTGAAAAGAATCAGCTGACGAATATTGGTTCGGTTTCTCCTTGTTAGTTTTATCCAACAATTGATATATGAACTGAGTTGCAGTTGTTGGAATGAATGATTCTGTCCGCAAGGTAGTCCACATACAATCGCCAAAGCCCTCGTATTCACTGTATACCATTCCACTGAGCTAGTTCATTTCCGACATCGCCTCGTAAACATCAGGTCTCTATAACGTTGAGACTCAATTACCAAAAACATCAAGTTGCTTAACGAAAACTGGTTTCATTGCTACTACGTTCAAAGCATTATTTCCATCAGTTACGCAATATGTTGTCATGATTATGCTAATTAAGTACCGATGGTATATTCAAATTCAAATATGTAACAACTTGCTACTATGCAATGATTTGTGAATTCACAAATATGTACAATGTTTGCAATACACATTGTTTTAGAGATACTGTTTTTCTGCAATTTCATGCTGGCAATTTTGTATCTGTGCAAGTCCAAAAGTGCATAACTAATTTTACAGGCCTGGTTTTGTACCCTGCTGAGAGTGTAGAATAAACAGTACCGCATTTGCTCACACGGGAATTAACGAACCTTGTCGAATGAAGTTATTTTTTTCTATGCCTAAATTTTAAAAGATGATAATGTATGAGGAAACACACTATGTTTGAATTGTACTCTCGTAAAATAAAGATATTACATTAGTTAAGCTGATTTCGCCCGCGACAAGAATGCATATTCATGAACATATAAAACAAAATGTGGAAGGAAATTGCTAATTCTACTTGATTAAATTCAAAACGTAACATCTGTAATTATTTTGCAACTGGGATGTTTGTGGATGAATTATAATTATTTGTGGCCGGTTGAACAGAACAGTGCGCCCGTGAGTGTGGCATATATAAAAACAATTTATCCGGTAACAAAACGAAATAATTATTTCCATCAATGTTCACTCGCGTTTCGCAATATTATATTGTTTAATCGTTACCATAGTAGCTGCAGTCGTCTAGGAGAGTAATTATATTAATTGCATCGACAGACTCATCACGATTAATATTGCATTTTATGTTTTTTTTATATGAATATAAGCGCATAATTAAAGAGCATGGTGATAAGACATAAGAATGCTTATAAAAGTGCTCTCGAATGATACGGAAAATACAACATGAAGTCGCCTAAATAAACTTTGATCCTGTGTTGGTTTTCATGTATTAAAGTTAGTTGTTATAACACAGACGAATGACATTATTTGGTTCTATCTGATAACACCTGTTGAGCTAGGATAATGCATGTGTACAATATTATTAAGTTACAGTAACCCCATGTATCAATGTTTTACTTCAAAATCAGAAATATAATTTAATATAATAATACATATAGTTAATACTATTTATTTTTTATTCTTGAACTCTCTAGGCAAGCTTTGTTTGGAAGATAACACTCACACTGAAGAGACCCAAATGAATACACGTTAATTTCTCAGGGATAGTCAAGCATTTATTTCATATCCGACCAACCGCAATGGTGTAAGCAGGTAACCCAATTCACCCGCTCTCCGTCTCCGGATAGGTTGCCAACTCATCATACATTTTCAAACACTGCGTAAAATTTGTGTGTTTCCGATTCAGGTTATTCAATGTTTATTTAGCGGAGAGAAAGAAAAAACGACGTATCCGTGCTTATAATAGCCCATACGTATAAAATCTTGTGCAGCATTGTTTATATACCAATATGGCGTTTGTCAATAATGCTATGTACTAAATGTAGAATATAGGCAACGTATTACATCCAATCTGTAGATATGGGTTTATGAAGTGTATTCCTATCATAGGGATATCGATAGCAAGTCTAGAGTATAGATACTACTTAAATCTTCAATAAATGACATAGTTGCAAATCTTAACTATTTTCAGATATTATAGATGCTATTTAGATACACAAAACATGTTCCATCACGTAAGCTGCGAGTCTAAATTAGCTGTACAGAGATGCAGTTCGATATCCATGGCAACTCGCTAGTATATATGATATTAAGATCCGGAATGTATGTGAGAATATAGTTGATTGTCTAAACTATTTTTTGCAGAGGCGTCGCTCTATTTTGATTGAAGTTTAGATAGAAAGAATATACTATTTTGTGAATTGTAATACTTGATGTCCAAGTAATGTTTAATGAATATTTTGTGAGCTTTGTTTTCAAGTATTCTGTCTAGCCAAGGATTATTGAGTTCCGTGCCGGAGCATATAATGTAAGGAACTGCATGTTCAATTTGGTATGTACGTTAGAGTATACATAATCCATCGTCGTTGATGGTGGTAATTAATACAAGCCTTCGTGAACATTTCTTGTGAATGAACCAACGCAGAACATTGTAATACATTTTAAGTTTTATTCTTGGACAAATATTCGATGTTACATTTCAGTAGTGACTGCTGTCTAAGTTTACATTTCGTCTGGCTTGAATTTTTATAGACGAACAGTAGAGGAAATTGAGTTCTTGAAATAACAGATCTTACCATTAGAAAAATAATCTTTATTTAATTTAACAACCGACGAAGTTGCGCAACATAACAACATATTGAAAGCCTCAAACAAAATAAAAAAATAAATAAAAAAAGAAGGCCTTAATTGAGTTCTTTGTTTGTCAAAACCATTACGAATAAATAAATAATTAAATTACAATATAAATAAACCAGCTTATCCAATTCCAGAAATTGTATAGGTTATTTATCTAGGTCATGGACACATCTGTGTATCACGTGTATAATTATAAGTAATTGCAATTTTCGGTTGTAAAAGATAACTGAATTAGTAGTAGTTTGATCAGGTCATTTTAAGAAATTCTAATTTTCATCATTAAATAACAGGTGGTAATCAATAATCATCGGGACGCACTTCGAGGCTTTCATGATACTCCCTTATATCGCTCATTAAAGTTCAATTAGAGAAAATTACATGACATTACGTTTTGAACGTTTGCGTAAATGTCTTTATTAAGTCTCTAAAATAATATTAACCTGATGCGAAACGTGAAAAAAGCATGATCACACGCGATCGAATGACCTATACGCAATATACTTCTCGATGATGCTCTGTGTAACTGTGACTACCACGTGACAGCATCGTTTTGTACTCAACGTGGGCAACGTATACACCAGTATATATGTTTTTACGTCCTACTGTTGACGCTTTCTTCGTTCACAATTTAATGTGTTGTATTTGTATTCAGTGTCAGAAATACAGGTGATATAAATATGTCGGGAGGGGATAAAATTGTCTGAAAAAGTAACTGAATTTAGTCTTGCGTTATTTATCTTCTTGTAAATTTCAACTATCTTTTATGACTGTCACAGGTGACTAGAAATGCTGTACGGACGCCTAGATACATTTCATGTTTGTTTAATTTAAGTGTCTATTTAAATGATGGGCCAGACACCCTTTGATGGAATAGTATGGTTTAGAGAACAGATCATCTTGTCGGGGAATTTGAATATCGAGTATGTGCACCTGGATATTGATACCTATAAAACTACCCCTTCATCGCATACTCAGGCTATTCCATCTAGCGTAACCACGTTGGGCATCATTGTCTTAACACAACTAATGCAGAGAAGTTACAAGTCTCAACGGACTTCTCCTAGAACTGACTTTACGGCGAACTGACTTTAACCATTGCTGGCTGCAAAGCTTCGAATATTGAGACAACACATCGACGGAACTTACTGTCTGTGTATCCCCGAGGAAGTCAGCGGGTCGTCTGCGCATAGATAACGTCTACACGAGAAATTGACATTCGTCGTATGATACTGGTCAGTATCACTACGTTAGGGTTACATATTTAATGCATATTTTGAGCTTATTGTTGTGTATATTTTGAAGTGCACTTCATTTATTTAATTCATCACATTATTATATAACTGCTGTAATTTTGTACTGCTTTGCAGTCATTCTATTGACGTGTTTTGCCCAATTAGACTGGTCAGACGCTGGAAATTTGGCAATATTTAATGATTGGAACGGCATCAGTTAAACGATTCATTCGTACATTGTTTACACTTGGATGTAAGCTCCATGTTACTGTACGGGCTGTAACTCGTTGAGAATTGGTTAACACGCACAGAGTTCTAGTCCGACTTGTATTCCTACTGGGATTTGAACCTTGTGCGGTGTGACTTAATTAATATTGACCTTTAATCTGTTCCAGTTATACATAATAAACCGTTAACTTCTAATATACGATTGCGTCTGTTATATGTTCACATTGACTACACCAGGGTCACTAGTTATCGTTTGTTGGTTGTTTTCAAATATACAAGTCACAATTAATGCTAAAATGTAGCAGTGGGGAAAGAACCCACAACACAAGGGCAGTCTTGTTTGGTAGCTACACTTGACTCAGCCTTGTGACAATGGCCATTGATGCAAAGTGTGCTGTTAATTCATCTTCATGAGTTCGTCCTGTAAACATACATTCACTGATCGTGTTCAAATATTACAAAAGCTCGTTATATTTTATACTACTGAATATACATGTTATTCCTGAATTGTGACTTCAAAACATTAAACAATGTGACCTTTAGCAATGTTAAGATGATTTGTAAAATCAAACTCCAACTGTAGGAAATTGCATTTGCAAGTGCATTTGAAGAGCCGGGAAATCAATTGCAAATACAAAAAACAATATGTAAAGTGCTCAAGTCGTACATGCTACACACGAAATAACACTTTGCCCCGATTTGTGGTCTTTCCTGTCATAATTCCACGATGGCGTTCTGAAACTATATATGTTTTATACAAATATCACTCATGATCCATGTATAATTATTTGTCATTTTTCAAATGTTCAAGTTGAAACATTCATCGGAAAGGAATGCTGAGGTTTTTGTTGATTTTTATCAAATTATATAGTATATATGAGAGGTGTAACCTAACACACAAGATCATTATGAAATGTCTAGATATCGTACTATAATAAATATATTTCACAATTTAAAATTAATTAATAATTTAATACATTAAAAAACATATTACTGTTCAAAGAAACAGCATTCGAATGTAGTGTTGAGTGATACTAGCTTTAATGATAATAAAGAAACGAGGCACTTTATGAAATAGACGTTTGATGCTGAATCATCTGCATGGACAAGAAATCATAGCATTAAAATTTAAATTAGAGAGATTTCAAATAGCTGTTGCAAATTGTAATCGATTATTCTGAATAAGTGATACATCCAAAAATCTACGTTCACCCGACCAACAATAACATAATTCTGGGTCCCAAACACACCTATATATACGATAAATATGTCAATGGTGCATTTTGTACTTGTACCCAATGATATCAGGAATATTCCTTCATGCTCTATTTCCAATTTTCTTTTCACTCAGTTTATTTCTGAACTTATTCTATACAATTCAATTTATTTCTTTTTTGGGGTATTTTTGTCAGTCTTTACTCGACCCCCATCAAAATGTGGGTTATCGAGTTTTAACTAAAGATTATATATCACCGTGCATTTATATAAATATAAATCAAATGTGACTACAATATTAGAGTAATGAAAATTATTAAAATATTCACTTTAACTGTGACACACAGTGGCGAATGAATCTTAGTGACAAATGAATTTTTTAAAACGTATATTGGCATTTAGCGCCATAATTTATACAATAATTTTCCTAGACATTGCGTTGACGATATCACTCCATTACTTCCTCTCTGTGGCCTGCAAAACATTCAAATGTAAGAAATGCAGGTTATTTTTTAACTTAAGTATAACTGCACTACACCAATTTACAATACATTGTGATACATAACGTTTGATTGCACTAAACCGGTTCGCTGCAGTATAATGTTTCTTGAACAGATATAACTTCCTTACCATGGTAAATATTTGTGATATGGCCTCTGCTCGTCTATTTCTTTGCTGCGCTTTTAGTTGTTTTCGTTTTCTTACTTCTGACATTTTGACTGAAGTTTCCTGACGTATACGTCTTCTCATATCGGCTCGTATCTGATCCACGTGTTTTACTTCTTCCAAGGCATTATTGTACAGCTCTCCGCCACACAGACGTATTCTAACAGCGACCAACAACTTCAAATAATTGAACATTTTGTATTAGCGAGCATTGACAACACCATAGTTATTGCTCTATGATTCATATATGTATTAAGTTGATGGAATTAGCATGGCTGCTGACCCCTATTTGACACTTTGCAGAAAATATTTATATTGCAGTGACTTCACATTCGACATTAGATGTATATGACTTTCGGCAACAACACAACCATCAAATTCATGCTTACACTTACAAGTTGATCTTGTCTAACACGTGACAAAAACAGACGTTTCTTACCTCCACATTTGTCGCACATAATGCCAGAAATACAACAGACCCCTGTAATAAAATTACGGTTTTAATTACAATGAAGTATAATTTGTACTTAAAATGCGTGAATACTGACTTAACCGACAGTCCAGCCAAGCCAAATTCACAACAATGCTATATGAATTGTTATTCTTGGAAACCATGTAAACAAACGACTTTTCATTGTACTTACTTCACAAAATATTGCAAACGCAAACATATATCCAACCACTAGTGAATTGATTGTGATCGCTACTATATGTAACACCCAACTGGTTGTAACTGCCAGCAACAGTAGAAACAACGATTGCACTTCCTCACTGCAAACCAAGAATATAGTCGTGTGAGAAAGTATGGCTTTTACTCATTAATTGGCTTATATACTTTATGTAGCAACTCAAAGTATAATAATGTTATTCTAAAAAAAATGTCATATTTCATGTTATGTTGGCCTTACCAAATTTGCAGAAATTCCACGTGTTCATATTTCATCAGCAATTGTTCATATCCAGAGAATAGTTTACATATAATTATAACAGACACCTGTGATGAGTGGAGTCGTGATAGAGATTATTCTTTGAAAACTATATAATCATAGTGATTATTAAATAATTAATTTTCATTTAATAGAATTGTTAAGATCATAATCACATATAGAACATTCACTTATATAATCATATGAAATACACGCATCCACATATCTAGATTAAAGTGAAAAAGTGAATTCACTTACCAAGTATACGACCAATGCAACGGCCGAAGTGGCGTAAGTAACTGTGTCGGCAAGAGAATCAACACAGCTGGAATTGTTCAGATAAATTTAAAATATATATATAGATGTTTTTTTATGATTATTATTATGATGATGAAAGTTATGATTTTACACTGTCAATGAACCGTTATAGTGTCGTCAATGCACTTACCTTGATTCGGCACTTTCGTTTGGCCAGTTAATCTCAGTGAATCCGATCCAGAAAGCGATTATAATTACAGGAACAACCCATCCAGTAATCATATATATTGCCCTAATTGATAAAATATTAAAATATAAACAGTAATAAACTATTGTGACAACAAGGAGTAATAAATCAAGTTCGGCTTTGAAAGATTTACACTGAATGAAAAAATATGCACATAATATGGTTAATCAGAATTATACATGTTCAAAATATCAACTCAATATGTGGCGTTTCAAGTATATTATTGTTTCCTATTTGCGATGCCAAACAACGAGGATGGCGTGATTATGCAAACTGACATATATACACATATAGCGTATATTGAATACATACCTTGCTAGTCGGCTATTCAGTATATAATAACGCACACGTAGCAACTCTTGGACGGCATGATTTAATATCCATAATGCGTTTGTTAATAGTGCCATATACCAGAAAACAGACAATACCTTGCAACCATGCTGTGAAATGAATGAACTATAAATGGTTAGCATTTTAGTAAGTGTATCACAATCGTTGAGGAGTGTTATAATCAGTAATTTTCATACGCAACTTATGGTAGAATAATACGGTATCATGAAAACAAACCTTGCTCGGCTGCAGGCACATATTCACTATCACAGTCATTGGTAAGATCATCAGTGACACGATTACATTTCCAAGGACAAAGTATCGGTCGTTGGATAAACTAAAGATAGACGTATAAATTTGAGTGAGCGATATAGTTTTGCGGCAACATTACAGTTAGTAAATATTAGTTGATGGAGATATACGCACATTTGATTAGGGTTGTGCGCTAATTATTTAGCTTGGAGTTATATAATGTGGGTGGTACGGTGGTGAGTGATCTTGCGACAGTTTGGGTACAAATGACGTCAAATAACATTGTAGTGTAATATCACTGCTATTATTATTTACGTACGTGAAGTGGAATACTTACAGTGAGACACAAATGAGCAAAAACGAGAGACCCATAAGTATAAAAGCGGGAGAGCTCATCATTTGCAAGATCACGTCTTGGGCAGCTTCTGGAAATGACTATAAACAAAAGCATACGTCACTTTGTATATAACGACAGAACAGGCAGTAGTCATATTTCATACCGAATTAGTTATTGAATCTAAACATATTATATTTCATTATAATAAAACACGTAAATAAATGACAGCTAGTTATATAGTTGTATAGTTGTTATCGTCGTAAATACTTACGACTGGTGGTTTCCCCATCGTGGTTATTACAGCAAAAGTTCCAAGATGGTGGCATTTACAAACAGTGGTATGCTCGTTCAAGATACGATCAACCCAGCACCCATTCGTATTCCAAACCCTGATAGACAATGCAGATAATAGACAAATATTACCGATTTGTGTACGCAAAATTTCCACTTCACACCATTAGAAATAGATGACGACGAAGTCATCGTCGCATCTCACGTATCATAATCAGGTGATAGATAGTTCAATGTGTTCAACTCACCCTGTGCTGTCGCCGTATACCATATATACACACTTCGGATCATACCCGACCTAGTTACATAATATTAACAGGTAGGTAGGAAACAATTTTAAAAGGTGTTCACAAGTGAAGAGAGAAGAAGGGCGAACAATGTTGACAAAGGGCAAAAGCTTCTCAAATTATCAATCTGCAGCACGAAATTCCTCCACTGGCAAAAACATTCACGCACTCATCGGAGAAGCCAACCTTGGAAAGAGGTGGTCAATATCCATAACAACAATCAAAGTCACTATTTTGAATAATGTATTAGATGCTCTTTGATCATGAAATTTAACAAGGTCTTTTAATTTCCATGTGAAATTAGGGTGTAAATTTCTGTTTTCTTTTTCGAGGTATATAACTATATAAACATACATAAACCCTTACTGTGACCTTGATTAACCTTTGACCTGCTGTCCTCAAAATGTACAGGTGGGGCTGGGTTTGAAGAAAATTCCTCTTGTAGTTCAATATTGGACGTACGCAAACACGTATTCTCATTTTCACTTTAGACAGATTGTCGCAAATGTGCAAACCCTGTTAGTCGCGTGAATAACATGTCTGCAAATTTGGAATGTTGCAACAATTACAGAGAACAACAATCGCGAATACCATCAGAGGAGTATACTGTTACAGTACCTTTTGATGGACAAATGTTATAATCACAGGTTCTTCTAATTCTGTTATTTCAATCCAATCTTGTCTGAACAATCTCACTGATATGACCTCGGAATTTACCTTCTCCACTTTACGTGTGTTCGTAACAGACGTCACCCACTGTCTTCTTTTGGATCTACAGTATTACAATATATTGCGGTATTAGTGATACTTATTATAAATCACTTCCTGTGTGTAATTATTATATGATGCGAAATAACAATACAATAAAAGAAAACCTTCGGATGTGACGTCAATAATCATGATCTCGTCAATGTTACGTAGTTCACTCAAACTAAAGAAAAATCTAAACGCGTGGTGAAACAAGGAAACGTTTTCGATTATAGACGTAAACAAATACTCACTTTTTGCCAATCTGTATCGGTGGTAGCAGAATATCTCCCGGATTTTGATAAATGAATTGAATACACATCAGTCGATCTGAATGAAGCAAAAATATTACATTGGTGAGGTTGGCAACTGATCAATGTGAAATTGTTAAATAATCTATCATTGCATGCTATTAAATACAATTGCAGGGTTTTCACTAATTGTTTATCTTGCTCCTAACACAAATTGATTAGCGTGTACTCTTACAATTTCCCAGCAAATTTGAAGCAGAGAGTGTAACGATAATGTTATACTTGTCACTGAAAACTGAAATCATCTATTAGCCAGGAAATTATTTAACCGAGCCCATATTTATTTTTATTTTAAATATTATTTACCTAGCCGTATAACCGGTGTCATTTCTCTTTCTATGATAGAAACTACCAGAAGTAAGCATTTATTTAAATTAATGCATGGTACCTTCAAAATAAGTGACCTATATTTACCTGTTTCATTCCCATTTGTAATATAATGAGCTAGAGCCACAGAAGAGCTGTCAATGACGTCATTATTCATAGATCTACCAATAAACTCAGTAGTCATGTCTTGGACAAAACATATCATAATTAGATATATTGAAATAATATTGTGTGCCCTGACTCGATTGGAGAGAGCAATAATCGGTTGCTAGGAAAACAGACATATTTGATATGTCGGAAGAATTATTAAAAAGAAAGTTATTGCCGATTTATCATAATTAATCAATCTGAAAGACACATGTTTTCAAAGAATTCTTCAATATTGCAAGACGGGGTCATTGTCTAAATGAATTAGGTGATTCTATTCATTAAACATATAAGGTTATGTCAATATAATAAAATGATTTTTTTATTTTGATATCAACAGGGTAGAAGCAATCGTAAGGATAAATACTTTTTAGGTGTAGCAAAATTCAATGATTTTCATGAATACCATTGAAATTGTGTTTTTCAATGCCTCATTATATGTACCATTTTGTTGTGTAGTGTTGTGTTATATTGTGTTGTGTCTAAATAACTATATGACATAGGCCCTTTGGTGAGTTAACGATCTTTGTTGTATTTATGTTATTTTTCTGAACAAACTGTCCTACCATTTACAGTTACACATAACACATTAGTTCAATTAAAATCAGCGCATATTACCAATGTTCTTTGTTGTTTCGTATAACGTATCGCCCATCTCTCTTATCAGACCGTGTATGGATTTGCCGAAAACGTCTATGGCTTCAAACATTCGCAACACTCCTTTATGAGGTCCGTGTATCTGAAAGTAAACGTACCAATTATCATAGAAGACGAGGTACGCGATGGAAGAACAAGTCACCAGTTTATACTTCAACGAAATAAGTCCATTCTTGTTTTTTTCATATCTCATATATCAAATATAAACATAGAAACATATATATATTATAATCAAATAATTATAAAACCGTACAAAATAATTGGACATTTATAATAAACTCACAAAACAATATATCATGTACATTCTAATACCAATTTAAATGCAATAGACGTTGCCAAAACAAGAAAAAGAGGGAAAACTAAACAGTCATTGAAACACAAATGAAATCAATCTGCCTATGTATTCCTGTTGCATAGTGGTTGTGCCTTCTTCGGGCATTTTGAAAATCAGTAACCAAGAAGCTACGCAATTTGCATATCAGTAATCAACTATTGATGAAATCAGTTAGTAGTTTAGACGACTCTATAGGTTCATGGGATGACGTCATAAAAATGATGTCATATTGGGATGGAATGACATCATCCCATCCCAACATGACGTCATCATGGGATGACGTCATCCCATCCCAATATGACGTCATCGTTATGACGTCATCTTATGAACAGCGCCCTCATGGTCGTACCAATAGTGTCGCCTGGATGACGTCACAATGGGGTCGTGTGAATAAATTAACATCATTTATATGACGGGATCCCATGAACAGCGCCATGAAAAAACTGTAGAGGGCGCTCACAACCAAATGACGTCACGAAAGAATTTTCTGAACGAACTGTAGATGGCGCTCTCAAGCATTGATGTCACGAAATAATTTGCTAAACACACTGTAGAGGGCGCTCACAACCATTGACGTCACGAAAAAAAATTCGGAACGAACGACAGAGGGCGCTCACACACACACACAATGAAATACACGTCATTTTGAAAACTAACGGAGTTTATTACACAAAAGAAGAATATTAACATTAAAAAACAGGACATTTTAAAATGTTTGAAATACATAGTGTATACATTTTGACAAAAACTAGTAAGATCAGTTACATGAAATATATTTTTTGTTTTTTTGTTTTTTGTGTTTTGTTGTTTTTTTGAAGTAATTAATCATAAATTGAAATGGTATACATTCTCAAACGCTGTTAAGTATTCACACTGAGTAATATAAGAATGATATTATTAGGAGTAATATAAGAATGGTATTCTTAGGAGTAATACTAAGAATAAAAAAACGACATTTTAAAGAAGGTTGAAAATACATAGATACATACATGCATTGAAATACATACATTTTCAAATGGGGTTAAGTATTCGATTATAATAAAAAAAACGAGAAAAAACGAGTAACATCGAAAAGTCAATACACACTTTTTTCTAATCAGAATCAGAATCGCTCATCTGTGATGAAAAGAAAAAAAGAGAAATAATATGAAATCGATAATTATATAAAGAGGGTATAAGTTATATATACATGTGGAATTTCAAAAGTATAAGTCATCTAGTAAAACTGCGTGGGAAAAAATATTTGTCATAAATAGGCAGGTTGAGTCCGGTCACTTTTTCGATATATCTGTTCACATAAATGTCATTCAAATGTCTATTATGCATAAAAGAGTCGGCTACAGACTTCATAGGTTCCCCTCGACATCTGCGCAGCAAGTAATACAGGACGTATTGACCACACACTGTAGAGAACAGGGCTTGTACTATTTGATGATTGTAGATCCATGTACAAACGTTTTTATTGAGAAATCTCTTAAATTCCACGTAATAAGGTTGACAACCGTACGAGTCAAAATATTCTCCGTGGTAGGGATCCTTTAGATAAAAAGCCCCCCAATGTGTCCCGCCTCCGCTACTGTCATTGGTGTTTGATACAAACGCTGCGGGATACTCCAACACTTTTGCCTTAGGCAGTTGATTTCTAGCATAAACGCTGAAGAACACATTTCTAGTGTATGGATTAGTCGACAGAATACGACTCAGTTGATTCGTGTCCATCACAGCTAGAAATCGGTCAATACGTTTCTGTCTCTGTCAATCTCGATAACGTTGTCGGATTCAGCATCAATCAAAACGGACACAGTCTCAGTCAATGCTTGTCTGAACTGAATCTCAAGACCAATCTTTCCTTCTTGTATCAAATTGAGGTGATAATCGCTGGCCGATTCGTCGGGAGTGAGGTCAAATGCGAAGATTGTGTACCCTTCGTGATATTCGTCTCGAGTGATGCTGTTGCCTTGGTCTTGACCCATTTTATTTGTACAGGTAAATAGAGTGTAATAAGCCATGATGTAACTTCTACCACCAGCCGCCGTGAAGTCCATCTAACATTGAGGATAAGTGATGTGATATCGTAATTCTGGAAGTTGAATGGATTGGTTTCATAGGATCCGTTGAAAGACGTATTAGAAACCAGACACAGGATGATCTTTTTGGGCAACTGACCGAAGAAGATCAAAGCTTTTTTTAATGACATTGTACCAGCTGGAATGGAAGCGATTTTCATAACGCATCGATTGATGGGGTATTTTGCAGTATCCTGTTTCAACGCTTCGATGTGTCCCAGCTGTACGCTGGGGCTCAACTTGATTTTTTCTCACCAGGAGGGTTGCATCGGTGATGACTACTTTGAATGCGGGATTTTCGGTTGAACTGATCAAGCAGAACTGATTTTTATTTCGATGTAATTTCAGTCTAACTTCCACCCCATTGAGTAAATACTTTCGTTGAAAAAATATGTCTCTGTGTATTCGTCCGATCATGTCTTTCTGAGCAATGTATATGCGTACCAACGTTTGAGTCCCAGATTTGATTGAAGAGGGAATGCAACTACAAGTTTGCAGGCCCTACAGTGGCGTCCACAGCCAAATTACTCTCGTTGGCATTCGTGATTTTAGCCTTGATGTACAAAAGCGTAGAACCAATATCGATGTAGTCACTTCCAGCCGAAGGTATTACGAATTCGATCGGACCATCGGCTATATTCGTGAGTGGGTTTACCTCTTCATAACTTCCTTTTCAATACTTGTCTGTGTCGGAGGAATAGTAAAGAGATCGAGTTCCGTCTTTGCACATTCGCAGGAGTGATGTTCAGTCGAATATATCCGGAGATCTTCTCCTCTTCTTAGCCTTTGGAAGAAATGACATGTCTCATTGTTGTCTTCTTCCTTTTGATGGTGCGTACTCGCCCCGTTTGAGAGGGTTTTCCAAATAAATTGCTCAATACTGAAGAAGTAATTTGACGACCCGCAGTCTTTGCTCTACTCGAAGTCACTTTTTTAAAGTTTTTCCCTTGTACAACATCACCTAGAATACCCAAGCCGGCATTGAGCGCTGGTTTTGCCACTGCTTTCTGACCTTGTGTTGAGGTGTGGCAGATCTCGTCAATCCAGAAAATATACTTCTGATTCCATATCCGCGTTGCAGTCTCGCGCCAGAAAACACAGATCCTTGTCCAATCTGATTCATGTAGTAATTTCTACAAACCCCCACGTGAGGAGTGTAAGGTTGATGTCTGTTCATTTTCTTTTTCTTCACACTAGCAAAGGTGAGCTTTGCGAAAACTCAGGTCACGATCACCCACGTTGAAATGGCACTTTCTCCCCCGTATCAGACCTTATATCAATCTCCACAGTCTTGAATGTTGACGTTCGAATCAGGAGAAAGTATGGTTTGTTGTAAGTATGATTGACGCTATCTCTGTGGGTCCTTCAATGTTGACTATTCTCAAGAGAGGTATGGAAACTTCACCGACCATTTGGTGTTCGACTATTTTGCAATAGACGTAGAGGGAATACAAACTTCTAACATCGGCAAGGTAGGGACTAGTGCGTCTTTCGTTTGTAATTGTTGTATTTGAGGGAAATCCTAACAGTTCAGCCAATCCACCCATCAAGATTACGTACACGAGCTCCTTCTTCGACCGCTACGGTCACTCTTCTAGACCTCGAATTATATGTCATCTTATTTCATCTGGCAGACCTTTTTCTCGAATCACGTCTGAAATCATTTCGATCGAGTTGTAGTAGCCCGGATTCAATTTCAGTTCTTCGTGATCTCTCAGACTGGGTGAGGCATCATAAAAAATCCTATTTTTGCCATGTACAATGTTGTACCATGAATTTGGGTAGTGGATGTCGGCCAACGCTACTTCCCAATTGCCATCTAACGAAAGCTTTCTCAGTAGTTTGACAGTGTATTTTGTCAACGTGTTGTTTAGGAACACATCAAGTGAGGCATTACTAGGGAGCGTCAAAAAGAAATCCTGCCCCGACACGATGATCTTTGAAATGAATCAGGTCATCGTGTGTGTGAAAAGTATTTATAAACGTTCTAAGTTCCTGATCCAAAATTAAACGAATCGTCATACCCACGCCACTTAACGAAATATTCCACGTGGCCTTTACATTTTCTCTTGCGCAGTACTTTCTCCACAACGTACAATGCATCTTCGTCCTTTACTATTTTCTGAAGTTCTTCTTCGTAGAAAGTACCTTCCAACATTTCACCATTGTAATCTGAAATTTTGTAAACAGGTGGTTACGTGTTGAGGTGTCCAACAATCGTGAATACCTCTTCGGTCCAATTGGGCAGGTATCCTTTCTTGAAAACGTGTTTGGTTTTACTGATTCTGACTCTGTCACCGAGTTTATAAATCTTCTTCCTCCCCTTTTTCTCTGTGGTTAAATCACCATACAATATGTCTCTGACCTTTTTCTAGTTTGCGTAGGTAACAAGTGAGGGTTTGGTATTTATACTTCTGTGATGGGTATTGTTGTAAGAACGTAACATGTCATCTAATACAGGTAGATAAGTGTTGTTCTTCATGGAATATCTGAAAATTTTTCCCTTGATGGTTCTGTTATATCTCCACACAACGCTTTAGTCTCATTGCCTGTAGTAAAGAACTTAATGTTTTCGCTCTTGAGGTAGTTTTGGAAAAGTCTGTCCGTGTGCAAAACGTCGGGGCGACGCCCCTTCTTAAGTATTTTCCGAAATGCCTCGACCAAACTCCCCCCTCTATTGTCTTTCAGAGGTACGACGAAAGCATATTTCGAAAAAAAACGTCGATACACGTCAATAAGAACTTGTATCCTCTGTTGTATCTGGATATCGAGGAGAAATCGCATAGATGTGCCTCCCACTGCTCGCACCACCCGCCTTCTTTTAAATGACCGTTTAGAGGGTTTGTGCAGAGTATATGTATTCTATTTACTCAACCACTTCTCCACGTCCGACTTGGTTATCTTTTTTCCTCTCTTTGTTTTGTTTTACGGCAGCGTAAAGAGAATTCAAACCCCCGTAACTTTGGACATCGTAAAGCAGTTCGTCTAGGATGGTACCCATCTTCTTCGTCATTATTTACGGGTGTGGTTATTTCACACGCGCAGAGGCAGTGGATACGATCGAAAAATGAAAGCAAAGCGGGACAACGTAGATCCATCAGGACTGACTGCACCAAAGTGAGATCGGGGGGATGCGACGAGGTTTTATTTAATACGTCACCCAAGTGTGTCGAGGATGAATGGGAGTGGAAACCACATGGGGTCCATGTCTCTGCGGAACTCCCACCTTGAGTGTGTTGCTATGCATGTAAGACCATCGATCCATATTGCCAACAAGGTCTTGAGGAACATTTGACATTTTCATAACTTCGGCAAATTCTCTCCAAACTGTGGGGGTGAAATTCTTCCTTTTACGTAAGAAATCATTGAGTAAATCGTTGGCGTGTGTGCCTGGTACAGTTTGTCCGTCAATGATTAATTCACCGTTTTCATCCCTGTCGACCAGTTGGTTCTGTTTATCTTTCTCAAGTAGAAGCTTCGCTTTTCTCTGCATGCTCTTGGGAACACTTTGTAAGACTTCGGATGTAATTTGATCTGGTACACCGTCTTTGTCGGGTTGAAATTCCCGATCGGCTACAGTGACAGCGTAGTACTTGTGCAGAACTTGTTGGTACAGTTTGACTTTTTCGTCTTCAGGCAACTCGTCCATTTGCATTATGTCATTCATGTCTCTATCCAGCAAAGTCAATGATTTCACCACAGGCCTCGTCATTTGAGCATTCTGATTTTGGATGGTAGATAATAGCTCAACAGGGACTAAAGCCACTTCTTCACGGATTCCATCTATTTAAGACCGAGTAGGGGTGGGAGTATGCTCGAAATTAAGGGAGCGATTAAGGCGGTCAGGAAACCCCCTTTCTGAACCAGATTTTTTTTTCTTTTTCTTGACTGGAATTTTCTTATGGGACAGTGCTCAGAGATGTTTCACGTACAACGCTAGTTTTCTTTTCTGACTAGGTGATAGCTGAACGTTCCCTTTCAACACATTGAGCGAGCATTTGCACAGACACTGTATCAAGTCACTAGAGGCTACATCCATTATCCCCATTTGTTGTTTCGAGTTGGCCTTGTGCAATACAGAGAGAAAATCAGCGTTCTTTCGCATGCGGGTTGACATGATGAAATGACTGATGGTGAAAGACTGTCTATTTTTATACTTTTCTCACGTGCACTATCGGTACTTGAGATGAAAGTATGTTCGTTCAAATGCGTATTTCCTCAGGGGTGTCTGGCATCAGATCCACGAAGAGGTAACCGTGAAGTTCTTGGGTGGCATCGGTGAATGCCTCCTGCAGAAACTTAATGTTTCCGGGGTACATTTGCCTAGCCAGAACGTTGACTTGTGATGCGTCCCTTGGATTTTTAAACAGAAAAATGTAGTGCGTGTTGAGACTAATTGTTCTCGATTGCTTGCCCTGATGAACGAGATTTTGCAAAATCAGTATCACGGATAAATTTTGATGGTGAGATCCTTTTGCGAAGAACTGAACGATTTGTTTATCTTTACCCGTTTCTGTCATCAGATCATCTATCACTAGTTTCTAGTTTCTTTTAGACGGGTCAATTATTCTACCAATAACTGGAGGTATCCCTTCGATAAAACGAATTCGAGGCACTGTCTTCATCATTTCCAAATAGGCTGGCTGAAACTCGCCGTAGCACCAATAGTTAACGTCTGGTGGTGGAGATATGACGCTGTCACATTGTTCTAATATCTGTTTGACTAAAAACGTCTTCCCAGACTGCGTGGGACCGCACACGAGAGAGGTAAATGGGTGATTCACTCTTGCATCCATGACGATATAATAGGACCTCCATCGTTATCGCGTCTCTTTTTACGTTCTTCAATGTACTTTTTCAACATCCAGTTTAAAACAAAATAAGGCAGTGTGCATAAGCCAGAATAGACGAGTGATAGAACCATGTCCGATTTGGTAGAATCCATGTCAATGTGATTGTTCAAGGATCAAATGGATGAATGAAGGTAAACGACGATCTCGCTTTTATTTATATATTTTTTTGTTTTGTTTTAGAAGCCGTATGGGAGGGTACAGTAATCATCTTGTATCACCCGTTTGTCATACACTAAACTGTATATTTTAACTTCTTCTCCATTGAATATTCTATCTCGCTTGTGCGTTATTTTTTCGGGGGTCTTTGACATGTAGAGGGCCGCTTGTTCTACGAACGAGTCGATTCATGGAGTCAAAATTAATTTCCAGTTGATTTCTGTAATTGAGGGTAAACCCTCTCATTTTACACACCGTTTGGTTCCCACTTTTGTCCGGTTTGTGTAGTCGGTATGCGTAATTCTTTGGTCCTCCCGATACGAAATGTGTGATGTAATTATCCACTGGAGGTATTTCTCTCAACAAATCTCCGAGATAATCACCCGTTGGTGGATCCCATTCTCCAGCTCGCTGGATGAAAATGATAGAATCTGTGTCAAAGTACAAGACTCTACTACCTAATTTCTCTAGAACACTGTAGAGTTTAAGTCGGGCATAGCTCATCGTCATGGCAGCCAGTACAACGTTCATATTGGGTGCTTCGGTAATGTAGTCTTCTTTATCGCAGTGCTGGACAAGAACCATTTCGTCAGAGACAAAAGAAAGATCTGTGACATTCTTTGTACTATCCATCAACATTTCCAACAGTTTGACAGCCATTTCTACATATGTGCTCTGTCCAAAGTTTGATCTCTGTCCCAGCTTTCCTCAGAATCAGTTAAGGTTTAGCTTGGCGAGAGCTCTGAGGCCTGGATTTGGGGTTACCTTGCCTCTGTACAAGATGATACCTTCTCTTTCGTGGTATATTTGGATGTACATGGTTCGGTCTTCCTCGGTGTGACACCACTCAGGATAACCGGAAGACTCTTGTACTCAGTGAACAACACTCCTTCTCCAGTCTCGAGGTGGTAGGTTGCCGACTCATCGTAATGCCAAACTTCATATACCTTGGTGATGCGATACCCTACTTCTTTAGCCTTTTCCAATTCCGGAGTGCATCAAACACCCATCAGTTGACGTTCATTGACACTGTGGTGACATTTGTCTTGATTCATTGTTTCCGCGCATTTGGAACAGAGTGGGAACATCAGTTTGTTGTTCACCCTGAAATGTAGAACTGGTATATACAGTCTCCTCGGAGGTAAAACATCGCACTTGATAATACCGAAATAGTCCGTGGGTTTGATGATAAAGTCTTTAGTTACGACTGTCAGGTGGCAAGCTGGATATCACGAGGTCTTATTGACGTGTAGAAGCTGCAAAAATCAACATATTCTATCTTTTCGCCTTCCTTAATCTCGTAATACAGACGCAGGGCATTAGTACGACCGCCAAGAAAAGCCTCCCTGCCTGTGATAGGATTTGAGATGTCTAAGTTTCCGACTTTGTGATTGCTCTTCATCAGGTTTTTGAAATCGCATTCCCACATGGTGACTAGCGAGTATCCTTTCGATTTCAACCACTCTTCCCTTGCCAGTAGTCTTTCATAGAGTTCATTCTTGCGATTCGTTTCATTCCTTCTAGGAAAACAATTTGGGCAACCATTGAAGTAACAGCCGTAGTACTCAAACAAGGTTTCGGTAGAAGCATCATATCCGTCTATGTGATAAGGTCCTAAGATAAGGTTTCATCTTTCTTCTGGATTTACGAAAATGTTGAATACGCGTGTTATTGACGTGTGCCTCGTATTCCATCCATCTTATAGCATCTGCGGATTGATCTTGGGCACTGAGATAACTTTAACACGATTGTATCAGGAGTCAGGAAATTCTTTCGAAATATGATGTTGCACACGGAGGCAATCGTGATGCAACGGCTGAAAGGGTCAACTTCGGTGAGATCCATCATCATCGATCTAAATGCCAAACAACACTCCTCGAATATGCGAACGTCGCTCCTACAGTACTTGAGCAGTTCTTTACGTAAATCATAAACAAAGTTATTTTCTACTTCTCCATTGTACCATGTGTAGAATGTCTTTCTAGCCTCCTCCTTCATACCATCTGGGTCAAAATAACGACCCCCGGGTATCGATCCTCTGTAATTGTCTCCAGCGGTTCTCGGAAACAGGTGGAGAAAAAAGCCCTTGGGTAACTCGTCTATGCCGAAGGTCTTAGGAAGTTTTGACAGAGCCATGGGCAGGAAATTCAAGCTATTGATGAATTTGATATCTGCACGACGGATGTATAATTGTATGACTTTTGAACCATTCATGATGACTTCGGGTAGTATATTGTGATCGTGACAGCATTTCAGAATCATAATTCCATTGTATACCTCTTTGAATTATGTGCGATGGAAATCATTGCATTATGCTCTTTTTCTAACGCTCACTCGCAGAAATCTTCCAAGGTACGTGGACCATTGAACACTTTCTCCGTATTCGGTGGCATTCTCACTACGAACAGATTTGGAATATGAGTGCAATGTTCGTCGGTCGTGCATTCAAAATCGTAAAAGACGTAGTTACCATGGCTGTCAGAGTCATCCTCCTCCTCAAATTATTCCATCGATTCGTCAGATTCTTTGTTCTTTTTTCTACCTGTGAGTGGTTGAATGTAACACAGATGGTCGTATGTCTGAAAAGACTTGCAAGTTTTGCAGTAAACTTCGTTACATTTGTGAGACCCATCACGATATTTGAGGAGTTTGTGAAATTTTTCGCAACGTTTAACTGACTGAACTAAGTTTTTATCCCATTAACCGACTTTTGATGCCGTTCGAAACATTTTTCATTCTTGAAAAATCTGTGACAATTTCCGCATTTTTGCCATCGTGTAATCACGCAGTCCCTTTGATTTCCACAACTCAAACACCCAGTCGGACACATGTGATCATTACGGTGAGACTAAGACTTGTCACACCTAGTGCAACAGTACTTCTTTCCCAGAAAACCTGTCATTTTTGTGATGACGTTGTAGTGTTTATCTTTTAGAAACAGATATATGTCTTTTGAACCTTCTGCGGCATCGCCCACAAAGATGATGGAGTCAACACGCCCTGGAATTGTTTAATCTCTTCGATGCCACATGGTCCCTGTTCGACTCTGGCTTTCCGTAAAAGTTCTCTAGCTCGAACGGCTTGCATAGAGTAGTTCGCCGTTTTTTCCTCTTCATAGTACTCCACATCGATGGTGGATTTTCGTCTTTTGTTGCGTGTGCCATGGCGACCACGGTCGCTCTAGCGCAACACATCTGGTCATTGGAAACGATTTCAATGACAGATTTGGAATTTTTCAACCTGTCTGCAATCTTCGTATCAAACTGTCGCTTCCTTGCCTGCACCAAGGGGCATTTCAACAGATACCGTCCTGATGATGATGTTTTCCTCGAGGAATATATCTTGCTAAGATTGTAGAATCCTCTCCACTTTGGACATCACCTTGTCGACATTCATGTCCTTAAACCTGTATAAATGGTACCCATATTTCGTTGTTCAAGTTGGTTAGGTTTATGGAAATGCGAATTTGGTCACGTAAGTAAGTAAGTATCATGCACGATGACATTGCTGTTTGTAAATGCCAGCACCTTGGTAACCTGGCTGTAATAACTGGGAAAACCACCAGTTGTAAGTATTCGTCTCATTTTTTAGGATAGAAACAATTGTACCAGACAATACCTGACAAACATCGTATCATGAGAATAAATATGTATTCTAAATAAAGTTTTCTATTTTTAATAGCCATTTATAGAAGCCGGGCGCGACGTTATTATGAAAATTGTGTCCTTCCATTCTATTCTACTTATGGTGATTTCGTTTTTCTTTGTTTGCATTTCACGGTAAGTATTCTACTACAGCTGTGTTTAATATGCACGAACAATGCTTTATGTCTCAGTATCTCTTGTAAGACCACCTCTCGCTGATATTGTTTTTTTATAACACAGAACAAACATGGATCTTTAAAAACTCAATCAGATATGAATTTATGGTGTGTAAATGATATTTAATTAACTGTTGCTACATTGGATGGAAAAGTTATTAAAAGTGATATGTCTATTTTAAGTTTATCAACAGATCGATACTTTATTCTGGGAAATGTAATCGTATCACTGGCGATAATACCAGTGACTGTCCTAGTGAACATTGATATTATTATTATTATTATTATTATTATTATTATTATTATTATTATTATTATTATTATTATTATTATTATTATTATTATTATTATTATTATTATTATTATTATTATTATTATTCTAAATAACATACATTACAACAAACACATTACCTAACATAAAATGTACATGTCTAACAGCATAGGTGCAAGATATTGTCTATATCCTGGTATATTGCACTATTGGCGAGCGCCACATGAATATTAAACCTTGCCGTACAAGAGTTGCTCCGTATGCGAAATTATATACTGAGGAGAAAGTTAGCAAGGTATGTAGTGAATCTGGATCATTAGTGATGCCATGTGCATTGCACAGAAATACTGAAGAGGTTTGATTTCATAAAATGCCGTTCGCCATTGTTTCCTATTCGTAAATGTGTTCGTATGCGTGTTTGGCGTTCGCCAACTACGATGTTCCTAATATAATTAATATGATTATCTATTGTGCTATATTCTATAATCATTCTATAATTGTACAGCACATACATACATATTGTAACCCAGTCTTTAGATATCCTACACTATTTAAGACTTTCCATTGATGATGTGGTAAAAATTGTTTTTTATTGACTGGATAATTCAGTAGTTCATTATATTAACCTAATAGCACATTCATGACATCTATATCTATAATAATAATAATAATAATAATAATAATAATAATAATAATAATAATAATAATAATAATAATAATAATAATAATAATAATAATAATATCGTCAGTAAATGTATTGTTCAGCTTCACTTGTTTTTCTTAGAAAGTTATTTACATTATATTCCATTCATTTAAAAGCTAATTTGGAGATGATCTATCAAATGTTGTTGGAGAAAGTCAGCTTTTTGTATGACGTAATATTTTCTGTTGCTGTTAATTTGTTGCTCATTCCTGGCATTTTTTTTCTCTAAATTTAATTACAGATTAGTGGTTAATTTCGATGATTCTAAAATAATTAATAATGGTAAACTGACGGTAATAGATTAAAAAAAATAACAGTGTGACAAAAAGTGCCGAATGTTCATCGATGAATGGAAATTAACAATTATAAACAAAATGTGAATCAATTTACAGCCAACTTGAAGGTAACCGTGAAATCACAAAGCATATTGAATTCATACAATTTGACCGATACTATATTGAAATTCCAAAAATAGAAATCGATAGTTGCCTCAAACTGAATTGTGAGATTAAGAATGTGAGCTAAAGCTGGAAATGTACAAAATATTATTGAATTGCTGGTACGTGACACACTGGTACTATAATTTGAAATGGGTGAACCATTAGTATATACTGAGTTTTTACATATAACATTTAATTATTGACAGTATGAACTAAATTTAATTTAACTAAATTTAATTTCGTCTTACACATGTAGCTTAAAATGATCTATGTTTTAATTGTTGGTTTGCATTTATGATAATATATCATTGTTGTTTTTTCAATTACATTTTCGCTTTCTTTCCAAAGCATTAATCATTTAAAAATCTGAACATACATAAAGCAATCGTCAATACTGGTAATTTGTTCAAAACCATGTACTGCATTTTGCTCTCACCATATTACCGAACACACGCTAAATAACGTCATTTGTGTAATACCTGTTCATCAATCATGACAAAACGCGTAATTCCTGTAACCCTACGACCCTGGGTCATAGGTGCTAGATCTAAAAATTTCAAAAATATTCTAACTATCCCGTAAAAATACGAATCGCGAAGTGAACCTGTTATCAATGACTTGTCAAAGATGTTTATGTTTTCCATTATATAATCGGACGGTTCGTTGAAAATCATTTTTGAAAATAATAATAAAAACAATGTTTAGACCTGACAAGTGGGATTAAGCATTTGAGCTAAAGCTGGTGCGACAGTTTCTATATATGAAACGCTCGTTTTCATACAATGCAAAACGCTGGTATTCGAACACTGCAATTCGTAGTTGTTGAAACCACGGAGCATAAACCGTAAGTATATACTAGGTTTTAAAATGTACTTGTGGTTATTTTATAATTTGTTTATTTTGACCCCCCCCCACCGATTTAATCGTCATTTTGTAAGCTTGTGCTATATGCCAACCATGTTTTAATTTATTTTTTTGCAATTATGATGATATTTCGAGTGTTTTTTACCAAATATTTCTCTCTAAATCATCTAAACACCAAATATACGTTAAGCAAACTTCAATATCGAAAATTTGTTCTAAATCATAAATTGCATCTTTCGCTCATAATAAAACCGATCTCTATCCACCTGTGTGAACCATAACAGCGCCATAGCCAGCTGGTGTACCAGTGATAACAAAATAAATGCGAAAAAATCACCAAAATTCACTATAATGCAGCCATCTTGAATACGGCTTGCTTGCATTATGAAAAATGTAACAGCAAACATCACATTTGTGAACGATACACATATCTTAATTATTCAATTTGTGTGATCATGTAGTTCTATTTAACAATGCAATGTCATCAAACTAGAAAGGTAAAACAACAAAGTCGCCGGTAATCCGACTTTGGGGGAAAGGTTCAGGCTGTAATTTATTTTTCTGGCAATCAACGGGAATTAGACTATCCCGTAGAAAATTGTAAATGGTAGTTGTGGCAGTAAACATGTTCTATAACTTCATTGATTGTAAAAGAAGACTCGCCTGCATGTCTAGCGAGAATAATTTACTGCCAACTTGAAGGTAACCGTGAAACCACTAAGCATATTGAATTCATACAATTTGACCGATACTATATTGAAATTCCAAAAATGGAAATCGATAGTTGCCTCAAACTGAACTGTGAGATTAACAATGTGAGCTAAAGCTGGAAATGTACAAAATATTATTGAATTGCTGGTACTATAATTTGAAATGGGTGAACCATTAGTATATACTGAGTTTTTAGATATACATTTAATTATTGACAGTATGAACTAAATTTAATTTAAGTAATTTTAATCTCGTCTTACCCATGTAGCTTAAAATGACCTATGTTTTAATTGTTGGTTTGCATTTATGATAATATATCATTGTTGTTTTTTCAATTACATTTTCGCTTTCTTTCCAAACCATTAATCATTTAAAAATCTGAACATACATAAAGCAATCGTCAATACTGGTAATTTGTTCAAAACCATGTACTGCATTTTGCTCTCACCATATTACCGAACACACGCTAAATAACGTCATTTGTGTAATACCTGTAACGTCATCAATCATGACAAAATGCGTAATTCCTGTAACCCTACGACCCTGGGTCATAGGTGCTAGATCTAAAAATTTCAAAAATATTCTAACTATCCCGTAAAAATACGAATCGCGAAGGGAACCTGTTATCAATGACTTGTCAAAGGTGTTCATGTTTTCCATTATATAATCGGACGGTTCATTGAAAATCATTTTTGAAAATAATAATATGCAATTAATTGTTTGTAATATACTATATGTGTTTCATAAGTTAACAAGTATTGAAATACTTAATTATATAATAATATTTTAATCTTAATGATTGTATGGTTATAAAAAGCATAACTTTTTCGCATATTACAAAAGCAACCAGTTTCTTATTACTCTTCGCGACAACCTGAATATGCGTGTTTTGGCGTTCGCCAACTACGATGTTACTAATATAATTAAGAGGATTATCAATTTTACTATACTGTATTATCATTCTATAATTGTACAGCACATATCTTGTGTAAATTGTGACTCAGTCTTTAGATATCCTACAATATTTAAGACTTTCCATTGATGATGAGGTATAAATTGTCTTTTAATGACTGGATAATTCAGTAGTTCATTATATTAGCTTAATAGCACATTCATGACATCTATATCTATAATAATAATAATAATAATAATAATAATAATATCGTCAGTAAATGTATTGTTCAGCTTCACTTGTTTTTCTTAGAAAGTTATTTACATTATATTCCATTCATTTAAAAGCTAATTTGGGAATGATCTATCAAATGTTGTTGGAGAAAGTCAGCTTTTTCGATGACGTATTTTTTTCTGTTGCTGTTAATTTGTTGCTCATTCCTGGCATATTTTTTTCTATAAATTTAATTACAGATTAGTGGTTAATTTCGATGATTCTAAAATAATTCATAAAGGTAAACTGTCGGTAATAGATGAAAAAAAAAAGAACAGTGTGACAAAAAGTGCCGAATGTTCATCGATGAATGGAAATTAACAATTATAAACAAAATGTGAATCCATTTACAGCCAACTGGAAGGTAACCGTGAAATCACTAAGCATATTGAATTCATAGAATTTGACCGATACTATATTGAAATTCCAAAAATGGAAATCGATAGATGCCTCAAACTGAACTGTAAGATTAAGAATGTGAGCTAAAGCTGGAAATGTACAAAAATATTATTGAATTGCTTGTACGTGACACGCTGGTACTATACTTTGAAATGAGTGAATTATTAGAATATACTCAGTTTTTAGATATAACATTTAATTATTGACAGTATGAACTAAATTTAATTTAACTAAATTTAATCTCGTCTTACCCATGTAGCTTAAAATGATCTATGTTTTAATTGTTGGTTTGCATTTATGATAATATATCATTGTTGTTTTTTCAATTACATTTTCGTTTTCTTTCCAAACCATTAATCATTTAAAAATCTGAACATACATAAAGCAATCGTCAATACTGGTAATTTGTTCAAAACCATGTACTGCATTTTGCTCTCACCATATTACCGAACACACGCTAAATAACGTCATTTGTGTAATACCTGTAACGTCATCAATCATGACAAAATGCGTAATTCCTGTAACCCTACGACCCTGGGTCATAGGTGCTAGATCTAAAAATTTCAAAAATATTCTAACTATCCCGTAAAAATACGAATCGCGAAGTGAACCTGTTATCAATGACTTGTCAAAGGTGTTCATGTTTTCCATTATATAATCGGTCGGTTCATTGAAAATCATTTTTGAAAATAATAATATGCAATTAATTGTTTGTAATATACTATATGTGTTTCATAAGTTAACAAGTATTGAAATACTTAATTATATAATAATATTTTAATCTTAATGATTGTATGGTTATAAAAAGCATAACTTTTTCGCATATTACAAAAGCAACCAGTTTCTTATTACTCTTCGCGACAACCTGAATATGCGTGTTTTGGCGTTCGCCAACTACGATGTTACTAATATAATTAAGAGGATTATCAATTTTACTATACTGTATTATCATTCTATAATTGTACAGCACATATCTTGTGTAAATTGTGACTCAGTCTTTAGATATCCTACAATATTTAAGACTTTCCATTGATGATGAGGTATAAATTGTCTTTTAATGACTGGATAATTCAGTAGTTCATTATATTAACTTAATAGCACATTCATGACATCTATATCTATAATAATAATAATAATAATAATAATAATAATAATAATAATAATAATAATAATAATAATAATAATAATAATAATAATATCGTCAGTAAATGTATTGTTCAGCTTCACTTGTTTTTCTTAGAAAGTTATTTACATTATATTCCATTCATTTAAAAGCTAATTTGGGAATGATCTATCAAATGTTGTTGGAGAAAGTCAGCTTTTTGGATGACGTATTTTTTTCTGTTGCTGTTAATTTGTTGCTCATTCCTGGCATATTTTTTTCTATAAATTTAATTACAGATTAGTGGTTAATTTCGATGATTCTAAAATAATTCATAAAGGTAAACTGTCGGTAATAGATGAAAAAAAAATAACAGTGTGACAAAAAGTGCCGAATGTTCATCGATGAATGGAAATTAACAATTATAAACAAAATGTGAATCCATTTACAGCCAACTGGAAGGTAACCGTGAAATCACTAAGCATATTGAATTCATAGAATTTGACCGATACTATATTGAAATTCCAAAAATGGAAATCGATAGATGCCTCAAACTGAACTGTAAGATTAAGAATGTGAGCTAAAGCTGGAAATGTACAAAAATATTATTGAATTGCTTGTACGTGACACGCTGGTACTATAATTGGAAATGAGTGAATTATTAGAATATACTCAGTTTTTAGATATAACATTTAATTATTGACAGTATGAACTAATTTTAATTTAACTAAATTTAATCTCGTCTTACCCATGTAGCTTAAAATGATCTATGTTTTAATTGTTGGTTTGCATTTATGATAATATATCATTGTTGTTTTTTCAATTACATTTTCGCTTTCTTTCCCAACCATTAATCATTTAAAAATCTGAACATACATAAAGCAATCGTCAATACTGGTAATTTGTTCAAAACCATGTACTGCATTTTGCTCTCACCATATTACCGAACACACGCTAAATAACGTCATTTGTGTAATACCTGTAACGTCATCAATCATGACAAAATGCGTAATTCCTGTAACCCTACGACCCTGGGTCATAGGTGCTAGATCTAAAAATTTCAAAAATATTCTAACTATCCCGTAAAAATACGAATCGCGAAGTGAACCTGTTATCAATGACTTGTCAAAGATGTTTATGTTTTCCATTATATAATCGGACGGTTCGTTGAAAATAATAATAAAAACAATGTTTAGACCTGACAAGTGGAATTAAGCATTTGAGCTAAAGCTGGTGCGACAGTTTCTATATATGAAACGCTGGTTTTCATACAATGCAAAAAGCTGGTATTCGAACACTGCAATTCGTAGTTGTTGAAACCACGGAGCATAAACCGTAAGTATATACTAGATTTTAAAATGTACTTGTGGTTATTTTATAATTTGTTTATTTTGACCCCCGATTTAATCGTCATTTTGTAAGCTTGTGCTATATGCCAGCCATGTTTTAATTTATTTTTTTTGCAATTATGATGATATTTCGAGTGTTTTTTCCCAAATATTTCTCTCTGAATCATCTAAACACTAAATATACGTTAAGCAAACTTCAATATCGACAATTTGTTCTAAATCATAAATTGCGTCTTTACTTCATAATAAAACCGATCTCTATCCACCTGTGTGAACCACAACAGCGCCATAGCCAGCTGGTGTACCAGTGATAACAAAATAAATGCGCAAAAATCACCAAAATTCACTATAATGCAGCCATCTTGAATACGGCTTGCTTGCATTCTGAAAAATGTAACAGCAAACATCACATTTGTGAACGATACACATATCATAATTATTCAATTTTTGTGATCATGTAGTTCTATTTAACAATGCAATGTCATCAAACTAGAAAGGTAAAACAACAAAGTCGCCGGTAATCCGACTTTGGGGGAAAGGTTCAGGCTGTAATTTATTTTTCTAGCAATCAACGGGAATTAGACTATCCCGTAGAAAATTGTAAATGGTAGTTGTGGCAGTAAACATGTTCTATAACTTCATTGATTGTAAAAGAAGACTCGCCTGCATGTCTAGCGAGAATAATTTACTGTCAACTTGAAGGTAACCGTGAAACCACTAAGCATATTGAATTCATACAATTTGACCGATACTATATTGAAATTCCAACAAATGGAAATCGATAGCTGCCTCAAACTGAACTGTGAGATTAAGAATGTGAGCTAAAGCTGGAAATGTACAAAATATTATTGAATTGCTGGTACTTTAATTTGAAATGGGTGAGCCATTAGTATATACTGAGTTTTTAGATATAACATTTAATTATTGACAGTATGAACTAAATTTAATTTAACTAAATTTAATCTCGTCTTACCCATGTAGCTTAAAATGACCTATGTTTTAATTGTTGGTTTGCATTTATGGTAATATATCATTGTTGTTTTTTCAATTACATTTTCGCTTTCTTTCCAAACCATTAATCATTTAAAAATCTGAACACACATAAAGCAATCGTCAATACTGGTAATTTGTTCAAAACCATGTACTGCATTTTTCTCTCATCATATTACCGAACACAAGCTAAATAAAGTCATTTGTGTAATACCTGTAACGTCATGAATCATGACAAAATTCGTAATTCCTGTAACCCTACGACCCTGGGTCATAGGTGCTAGATCTAAAAATTTCAAAAATATTCTAACTATCCCGTAAAAATACGAATCGCGAAGTGAACCTGTTATCAATGACTTGTCAAAGATGTTTATGTATAAGCGTGTGCTATATGCCAGCCATGTTTTAATTTATTTTTTTGAAATTATGATGATATGTCGAGTGTTTTTCCCAAATATTTCTCTCTAAATCATCTAAACACTAACTATACGTTAAGCAAACTTCAATATCGACAATTTGTTCTAAATCATGAATTGCATCTTTCCCTCATAATAAAACCGATCTCTACCAAACTGTGTGAACCACAAAAGAGCCATAGCCAGCTGGTGTACCAGTGATAACAAAATAAATGCAAAAAAATCACCAAAATTCACTATAATGCAGCCATCTTGAATATGGCTGGCACAATTTGTACGCACTCTGAAAAAGGAGAATTTCAAGGAATGAGGCATCGTCTCAAATTTGTTATTTTTGCTATTACCACATCAGTAGCAGCATTTATGAGTGTGAAAGAGTTAGCGCCGTACAGCAAATGTATTTTATTATCGTTGACCGCAGTGTGACATCGCGGTCATCGCCGTGGCGTCGTAATTCAACGGTACGTGAATGGCAAATGACATGATACGATAAATCCGCAGTTCACACGAAGGCTATTGCTGCTATAAGCATGGAGGTAAAATGATATAAGCATGAATCAATGCCGCATCACTTCGTAACACGTCACTTATTAACTGCGTTATTAGTTTTGTCGTTACGAGATGCCTATGTAGCTTAGGTCCATGCTCTATAGAGGCAAACCTGATTGGACCGTTACACGCATCGATGTTCACGGAGATTAGTGTTATCAGCTTGTAAATAAACTACGGGTTTCTGTAAACATAGGCTATGCAAGTGATTAACAACACTCATTAGCATAGCCACACTTCCAATTCACACTTGCCCGGGTCAGTGAATTGGGCCTTTATATCGGTGTGGGTCAGTTTCGCATCAAAATTAAAAAATACAATCAAATTTGAACTTGAACAGCAATGAAAAAACAAAACTAAAATAAAACAAGACAAATTTAGCAGCATCCACATTTCAGATTCTTTTTATATTCAATTTTATTATAAAAATAGGAAAAAAACATTAGTCTGCATATTTTAAGAAATGTTGTCTCCATATTGCATTGGTGAACAATGACAATCTCTTTGTTTCACTATAAAAACATTTCGCTAAAATACAATATAATTAGACAAATTCAAATTTATCTGATAAATAATAATTGCAATAATAACTTTATGATTTTGATTATGAATATGTCCCGCCGAGAGATTTCATATGGGTCGAAGCCATTTTGAATTGCATATGTCACGACTTCAAATTATTGAAATATTTGGAAAGAATTATTCAGAAAACTGTCAACACAGGCAACTGCATAATCCATTGACTATCGTTCTACTCGAGAAATGGATGTCTATGTAGGTGCACAAACGATACAAAAAGAACAGTATCTATTTAATACAAAATATCTAATTATTTATTCTTGTATACACTTGAATGAATCACCAAAATACGTGATTGCATATGGTCAAAATTCGACAATCTAGTAATATTTCGAGTGCCCGTGGCGGCGACTGGCCACCATTCGGCCATTGTCTGCAGTAGCCTGGCAGCAGCCACATACCCTAAGAATCCAAATCTTATGTATAAATTACAACTTTTACAATGCATTCCATGTACATTCCCGTTTAATGTTGTGTATGAGTAGATTCGATACGATGCTGAATTAGAAATTATCTAAAATTAACAGCATTGATATTTTGAGTTCCTACTGTATTGGAGTGCTCCTGCACTAAAAGCGTTTTGTTACTGTCAAAAACTAGAATAACTACCCGCGTAATGTCAACAGTTCTAGCGCCTGACCTGGAGATATCGACGTACCTCTTGGCATCATCCTGCAAAGTAAAGGTTATTGCATGGAGATGAAAAGGCTACCAGAACAATGATAGTTCAATATTGTCAGTAATATCGACACTTACAACATGTGTTATTTAACTATTTTAAATAAAATAATTTAGAAAACATACTAACTTCAATGATATGTTTGTTGTGTTCAAAAATACTACTTTCCGAAAACATTGTGGCCTGAAATTTCAACCTTTCATTACCTATATCAGCAAACATTTCAGTTTCATTATTAATTGCATAAGCTGCAAAATAATAATTGATTTTTCAGTGATTCTGCTAACAACATCTCAACATATCGCATTTGTACTTTGTACACACTGAATAACAATTCAAAGCTTTTGCACTAGTAAATAAACACACACAAAAAAAAAACACAGACATTAGTGACACTTGAAGAACAGTTCTAGACAAATGGGCAGATCTGATGTTTTTATTATTGCATTTTTATATTTTTAATTATTGCATGGAAAGCATAAGGGATAGGATATTAATCGATACTAACGACAATATCAAAAGTACATTTTCCTAAGAATAAAATGCAACATTGTGTGTATTTAAAATACGAATATATACGAATTACCTAAGTTCGATGATATGGCAACCAATACGATCACGTGACACTGATTACATTCCGTACTGACATGATTTTTAGGAATCGTAGTTGCTTCATTGATAAATCATTAACCCCGAAAATTTATTGCAGACTAGTGGTCATGTGTTTGGTATATGTACAATATATGAATGCTTGTCTAAAACGCAAATATATTTGATGATTCATGATGGTAAACTGTCGATGATATGTGAATAAACAAAATAACATAAGTATATACTGAGTTTTTAGATCTATAATAGCCTTAAACTGACATGTGAGATTAAGGTCTTGAGCTACAACTGGAAATATATTTGAAATGAAATGTCCTTGATATGTTACTGCATTTGGAAATGGATGATGCCAGAACCTTAAGTATGTACTTAGTTTCAAGATATAACATTTAATTATTGACAGTGGGAACTACTTAATTGATGTTATTTTATCAGTTTAAATTTATTCGCGTAGTTCTAAATTGATGGGTTGAAGTTATGGTACTATATGGAGTGATAGTTTCCCAATAAAGCAAAAGCTATTTACTGTCACACTATATTATTTAATCGATAATACTAAATAGACAAAGTGGCAAAGTTCTTGTGTTATTATCTCCGTAGTAATATATTGAACAATATTTCAACTGTTACGTCACAAATCCTGAAAAAAATGCGTGTTTCCGGTAACACGAAGTCTTTGGGTGAAAAGGTGAAAAGTCTAAAAAAAATTCCGGATATTCAAATAATCCCGTAAAAGCATATGATTCCCACAAGGTTTACTAACGTGAAGCTGTTAACTTTGAATTGATAAAGAAACTAATACAAACTATGTTGAGAATTGACACGTGGGAATATACATTTGAGCTGAAGCTGGTGTAAATATCTTCTATACTTGAAACGCTGGTACTTGTTGTCACTGCATTTACGACAAGGAGCACAAACCGAAAGTATATGCTGCGTTTTAAAATTATTCACAGTTGGAACTACTAAAATTGTATCAGTTACTTTACGTTAACACTCAATTGATTGCGTCTTTCCTTTATAACAAAACCAACCCCCTCCGCCTGTGTGAACCATGTCCGAAATAGTCAGCTGCTGTACAAGTGATAACAAAATAAATGCAACAAATTTACCGATATTTACTGTATGGGATAGACATCTGTAATATGGGAAATTTATCAATGCCAGTCGAACTTTCGAATATATTTGATTATTCTAAAATAAAGACATTATGGTAAACCGTCAGTATGGGTGAAAAACAAATTATTAGCGAGACAAAAAGTGACGAATATGGTCGAATTATAGGCATATTGAACACATACAATTGACCCAAACCATAATGAAATGGTCTATAGTCAGCCTAAAACTGACCTGTGAGAAACTTGGTACATACTGAATAGTAATTAAGCATTATAGCTATAACTGGTTCTTGATGATATGTTACTGCGATTTGAAAATTTAAGTCAGAATCTAAGTACGTACGTTGTTTCAGAATTTAACATTTAATTATTGACTGTAGGAATGACATAATTGATGTTATTTTATCAGTTTGAATTACCATTGTGCTTGAAACAACCATAGTTCTAAATTGATGGTTTCATCTATGATGATATTTTGACTATTGTTTCCCAATTAAATGAAAAATGTCACAGATATATATTATTTAATCAATTATTTCTAAATATCAACGTGGTAAAGTTATTGTGTAATATCTCTGTAATTTTATTGAACGATACTCAAAAAATATAACAAGTCAATGCGTGTTGCCGGTAACCCGATGACTTTTTGTCATAGATGCTAGCTCTAAAACTAAAAATGTTACGGATATGCAAATTACGAACAATTACGAAGCCCGAAGACCGGAATGGTAATTATTTTTAAATATAACAAAAACAATTAATTGTTTTTAATTGACACTTGTATTTTTATATGCTGAGAACTTAGATCAAAGCTGGTCTTTCTTTTATAAGCGTGTGCTTGAAACTAATGTTTTGCAATTGTAATGAGTTTTTTTCCCCAGTTATTTCTCTATAATTCATCTAAGCACTAAACATACGTGAAACAATCTTCAATATCGACAATTTGTTCTAAATAATATATTGCATTTTTCCGTCATAATAAAACGGATCCCCACCCACATACCAGTGATGCCTAAATAAATGCGATAAATGTACCGATAATTATTGAATGGGGCAGCCATTTTGAAAATAAAGATAGACAATAAGAGAAACGAGTTTTAAAGTTTATCACAAATCGGAGGAAAATGCCAAATTTAAATCCGATCCAATCCAACAGCTCTTGAAATTTTACCGTATTCGAAGTTTAGGATAATTTGTTTATTTACTGCACAATTGCACACGTGATGCGAACATCACATTTGTAAGTCAGTGAACAATAAACATAATTTTATTATTTTACTTTCCCAACATAGAAAAAAATTGTGTTTGTATGTTACTGTATTTCGAATGTACACTGGTCAACTATATTGTCACCAATATGTAGGTTCTAAAACTATTTCTCGCATTTAACGGGAATTTGGCATTCCCGTAGTTAATTGGCAAACATACCTCATCAACATAACATAACTTTAAAACGGTGGTCGTGGCAGTAAACGTGTTTACAGTGGCTTTCTGTGGATGTTCATTCTCACCACTTAACAGCGCAACTGGAGACTATAATTTAGAATTATCCTTCGTTTTCAGCCTATGTACCATATGTTATCACTGGTTAGCTTCACAAAATACAAATTACACTGCAATGAACGCCATTTTCCCTGTCTATCAGAACTTATATGCTCACAGTATAGCTGCGATGCTTCTGTTATTGTATAATTGCTGTATTATAGGTGGGTGGTTAGAACAGAAACAGATCAGAATTGAACAAAAAGTGATACCATAGAGTAATGAAACATTACAATTGACATACCTAGAATTGAATGTGATGCACTTGTATCTTCAACCCCTCACACAATCTTCTTTAAATACAATTTTCAGCTTGTAATTCACATCTAGCCTTTAAATAATAATAACATGAATTCCCTGAAACATTAAATTATGCCTCACAATATATCGCAGTGATAAAGCTAATAATAGATGTTGACACTATCATACTCCACAGGACTACGCTACAATACATAACATTAAACCATACTACTCTACATAATATTTTACAACTAGAGATCATCAAGTGATAGCTCAGAGAAAAGAAACATTACAATTAATCAAATCAACAGCAGGCATGAAACTATAATGTGGGTCACATTGAATAACAATATAAAATGTATTTCCCTTTCAATTAACTCCATGAATTCATTGTGACAAACGTCTCAGCTACCCAATCAATATAAACGCCAAGACGCATCGGCAATTTAATACGTCCCCGCCACTCCAAAATACGATGTTCCAGCGCTTACATTTTCTCTAGTACGCATTTTGCTCCCATATTTCATATCTTACCTATCGTATTATTTCAATCACCTTGTTATATTTATATACATTTATATTTGTTTGTACATACTTGACAGGTTTTACCATTAATGTTTGCCCATTTCCTATCCACACAATTTGCATTGATGTAGAATTAGGATTTCTATAGGGGTATCATGTCACTCAAGCTCTCTGTTGTTGTTTTGTCTTAACAATATAACATACACACATCACGCTCACCCGGTATCATTCAATACCCCGTGTTACAATAATTCGTGCACCAATGCATCAAATTGCCAGAAACATTAAAAACGACAGGCTGTAATTATCATTGTATATTTAACCTGTTTACCCAGTTTCAGTCAGCGCTGACATCATGCCCAGTACTCACGTGACTCCCTTACTACAAACAAATCTATTATTTTGATAGCCATCTGTTGTATTTATATTTATACATTCACCTGTTAATATCTGTCGATTTCCTACATGTACATTTTGCTTTTATGCAGTATTAGTATTTTTATAGAGGTACGCTGCCAGTCAAGTTATTGTATTTTTTGTACTGGCTTATCACTGCAAAAATGAACTATTCACACATAACGTATATCATATCGACAGTTTCATTTTGCACCGTTATACCATATGTCCATCTGTATAAATATGAATGTTCTAACCTTACTTTCAATACACCGTAACTCACTATACAAAATACATATTTGAGCGAAAAAGAAGTCTGTCAGCGTTTCCCTGATTTGATAAAGTAAGTGTTTCCGATTTTCGAATATATACAATACATAGTAGTAATACGAGTTATGTAATGAAATTTTTCCAAAATTTAAATGTATTAATTTAATATATTAAATCCACTGCATACCACGTGACATATGACCTCGCGTCGAAACATTAGTTTACATTTTTACAGTATATTTATTTGATGTGGAATTGAAACAAGCAAGGCATGAACAAGGTAAATTCAGGAAGTGCCCGTATGGAAGTAGGCATACGAATATGGCAACAGGTCGACACTATACAAATTTTGATCCCATCAGCGGCTGACTTGCAAATTTTAGAGTACCGAAGAGCTCATTGTCAACCAAGGAAAGCAGTATGAAGTTAATTTAAAACAAGTTGTAATCCACTGTTTGAATGAGGACCTGGATAATAAATAATTTAATGTAGTACATTGGTGTGATAGCGACTCAACGATCGCACATTTGGTTCACACGTCGTCACTCTATTGTTTAGAATCAATAACTTGCATGTTTAGGGTGGAGATTATAAACATATATTACAGGAATGTTATAAATATATTGTTTACTTATTGTATTTAGTAGTGGTAACTTTGCAAGGCTTTAACCGTGAAACACATTCCTGGTAATCACGTGTTCGTGCCAACGACTGCAGCGATTGGCTGGTCAAATGGTTACTCTGCCACGCCTTTCACTTTAAATATAAGTTTTAATATAACATTTTGTAAGAGACGATTACCTCAGCTGAATGCTTGTGTAAATAATGCTGGACTACATGTAATGAACTTATGTGTATTCATTTGGGTCGAATCTCTACGTGTAAGCGACACCAGCCAAGCGAGACGAAGTTCCCCGATTATCGAACACAATGCCAGTGTTCATAACACGATTGTGAAGTTGGTGGTTAAGTTTTAATGTTGACAGTCTTTTACTTATTAGTTATTACACACGTATGCACGTGTTTGTGTGTGCCATTGATATTCAACAGTAGATCAAAGAATATGCCAGTTTCTTAAGCAAATCAAAAACATTTCAATGAGGTAATTTAAAATGCTATAAAACAGCCCACCCGTTTAGAAATTATTACACTCACATAACAATACTTTTAACGAAAATGAAGATTCAACATAAAATTAATAATTTGTTTGGCATTGTAATCACTAATTTATTTGATGCATAAAACTTTGTTGTCCTTGTCTGTGTTCTGGTTTGATTTGTTAAATACCTTTATCAATTTGATTATATCACCATTGTTTATAGTATTTGTATGACTTTTTGTCTTGTATTTTGTTATACAATAAAAGACCATAGTGATTGGTACAACTAGGTTTTCTCGTGTTAATTCAGATATCAAACCAATTTCTTGTTCGTGATTTATTTGGCTAACAATCAAAGCGATTTGTTAAACCGTTCGTATGTTTGCATGCAAGACAGATCATATGACCTGGTTTGGTACGAAAAATGGATATTCGCCACAACTCGGCAAAAACTGTATTTATTGAAAAGCACATTTTTATTTCATTTTAAATTAGTATTGTAAGGGAATCCTACATAATTTCACTCACATTACAGATAACAAAGTTAGACAATGGAGGCATGTATCTCACTGCCATTGGAAAAACCACTTCTAGATGAAATAGTGGTTCGGAGTAAAGACTTTGCTAATATGCATGGGATAGTAATGAGAAGACCAGAGACACCTTCCTCATCAGATGTTGTATGTTTCACACCTCATACGTTAGTGCCATCTCCTGTGCCAAAGAAATTGTTTTATCAATCCTTGGCTATTCAGAATGACTTCAATCTGTTGATTCATGCTATGAGTCATGATTATGAATTTCTAAAGTCTGTATTAAAAAGGTAAATTATTGTTAAACGTAGTTAAGGATTAATGTTGGATGCAGGAAGAGTTTGAAATATTGCTAGGTTATTTCGCGTAACTAGTCAATAAGAAAGACAAAATATGGAACCTGAAATAGTTTTATTTTTTTGACTACCAAATTAAAGTTTTGTTATACTCCAGATTTATTTCTAAATACACATATAGTATAATAAATGTTTTACATAACTGGCATGAATACAATTACATTTAAGGCCAACTACCAACATTTATCCACATCTCAGTATACTTGATATAAAATGAATTGACAATGAAATATATTATAATCAGCAAATATTTTATTTTGTAATTGTTTATACATACACGAATCACAATATATACGCAATCCACCTTCACCAACCACTTCATTCAATATATAGAGGACCTCCCATGGGTGGGATGTCGGATTTATTGGGCGGATGAGGTATAGTAATTCCACTGGGTTGACCGTCAGAAACAAACATTAATTAGATATAAATCGATACATACCAGTTGCCCGAAGTACGTATTGTTGATTACTTCGTTTTTTTTATCAAATTATAGTTCAATTCAACAAGAGGAGTTCGTGAAAAGACACTTTGACATTTATGAAGAGGTGTACATACACAACACACCATGTCAGGTATGAGAATATTACTGTACAGAGTACACGTGCGTGTTCCCGATACTATTTTATTTTTTACCAAGACATGCAAAGGTTTATGCACATCGAACATAGGATAAATCTCTAAATAAAGCCGTCGCTTATAACAGACAGTTTCAGCGTACAGTCAAATAAGTACCAATGCTACACGAATAACACCCAAACATTGATATTATCCCCTTTCTTTTACAGCCAATAATATTAGGTATGTTACGAAGTGACTATGTGCTGGACTGTGATGATCTGGAGAATATCTCAAACAATAACATTAAAATAAAACAAGTCAAACTGTTCGTCACGTCCGCTTCTATGGCTGGACTCGGAACCCAATGTACTCGTCTTCACCGGTTAGTATATTTCCAATACCATTTAAAAAACTCTTCTAAATAGAATAATCAGTTGAACTATTTTACCGATTAAATTATTTGCAGGTTTAATCTAGAAAATCTCGGAAAACAAGATATTGCAGCCAATTTGCCAGAATGTAAAGCGGTGGAAAATATGGCCAAAGTATTTGCTGAAGCTTGGAGAATGTATGGCAATAAAAAGTAAGTTGTGGCTCAAATACATTTAAATTAGACATGGTTCTCCGTTATGATGTGCAAATTGAGGTATCATTAGGAAATATTATGCTACTTTAACTGGGTTTGTACTGTTTTTGTCTCGAATTGAATTCTATAATTGAATAATCTAACACTTAAGGTAAATATGCAGTTTACCTGACAGGTATTTTAATTAGTTAATTAGGAAACCAAGATGACCTCCCTTGTCCACAAAACTATATATTTTCGGAAAGCTCATTGTATGAATTTTAACATTTTTTTAAAGTATTTTTTTTTAACACTGTAGTTTGAAATATGCACAAAAATGTGATATTTTGGTCAAAAGTGATTTAAAAAATTAGCTTCTAAACCATGCTTCTGTTTCCTGCCAAAATTGGTTTACGGGTACATATTTTTTTTATGAAGAAAGTGCCGTCTTGAACTGTCTACCACTTGTCAATTTTGCAGGGCAGCAGCTCAAATTTCACTACTTCAAGTTTGTGAATAAATTAACATCCAGGCTAGTTGTTTGTACGATTGTTGTAACACTATTCAACCAGAAACAATGCCCCGACGGCGTTTTGAAGATAAACACAATGTCAATTATTTGTGAAAATTTCTAAACAAAAGGTCAACGCGTCTAGGAGCTTGCTAAGCATTCAAAAGAGAGAATGTTTGCACCTGTTATCTATATTATTAAATCGTCTTTTGAGTATGTTCTACTATTCAAAATTCTACAAAATGTTAACAGTCTATGCCAAGACTGTTTGGATAATAAAAAGCAAAAAAAAAAAAAAAAAAAAAAAAAAAAACGAACCTGCATCTCTACCTTTAACATAGCATTCTTCCATGCCTGGGGGAATGAATACATGTATTGGTTAATACTGTGTACGTTATGCTGATCATATACTCAAATTATGTTGAAAATGTCAGGAAAGTTTTGGTGTCATTTGTTTATACTTGTATTGTGTCGTGCCTAATACTGTCATAGCAAGGTTGTGTAGACCTTTTTCCCCAATGTCTTTTCGATCAATGTGTTTGACTTTCTTTCATTGACCCCTTGTTGTTGGTCAGTCCACAGATGGTTTTCAGTCGTGCTCTTTTTGTATAGTTTGTTTGTGTATTGTGTAAGTGTAGCGTTTTGTGCAAGTTATCATTTATGTATTTGTATTAATTTCCTGCAGGGCTGCCATTATGTTAATCATTAGACACAATTCTACTACTGTCACCGATCAAAGATGGTTGGAATATGAAATAAGACATCTTGATAAATCTATCCCGATTATAAGAAGAGGATTTAAAGACATCATTGAAAGAGCCAAACTAGTGGACAATAAACTTATCATGTGAATGTTATTATATACATCTGGGTGTTTCAGTGTCTACATGATGTTGACAACATATGTTCACATTAAGTATTTATCCAGTGAAAATGAATATAATGACCACACCATAACTCGTAACGTTCAAAAATGTTAATATTGAATTTACAACATTTTGAAAACATTATTAATTATGTTATTTGTTTGATTGTTTTAATTCAACAGAGACGATTATGAAATAGGAATTGTGTATTATAGGACTGGGTATTTAATTGAACATTACCCAACAGATAAGGTGGGTGGTGATAAACTTGTACATTTAATTTTTTCCCGAGCTTTTATTTCAGAATTTAGATTGCAATTTGTGTATCTTGGTAGCACGTATTATATTTCAAATGTATTATTATTGTTCATATTTCATATCCGTCACATGTTTTATTGTGTGCGATAGATGTGTTGATTATTACATTAGCGTATTCAAATATTGACGGACGATTAATTTAAATAAACGTTGCTATGCTGCTGAAGGCAAAACATTCGATGCTAATAAAGTATTAGAAAATTTAATAGTGACATGACTTTTTGTATTCTAGGAATGGGAAGCACGTCTTATGATTGAGAAATCTCTTGCTATCAAATGCCCATCTATCGGTTATCGCTTGGCGTGTATCACTGTGCTAAAACAAGAAATCTTCAGAAGTGGTTCAATTGAAAGGTTGCAAAAATATTTCCCAGATGGAGAAGATGCAATAAATCGAATTCGAGACCTATTTCCCGGACTTTATACACTTGATATGGTAAGACCAACATAACATTATTACCAAAACATCTATTCTCATCAAGTGAATCAACTCTTTGGTAAAACTATTCGTGTTAATCTATATACCAATCAACGAAAAGCAAAATTAGACTAAATCGTTGTCACAATATTATCTGCCCCTCCCGATGAATAAAGTTCACTTCTATCACCTAAGACACAAGATATGGCCAGAAAAATACCAGTATTACTGTGTCAGCTATTCCATCCACGAATGCAATTATCGAACCATATTCTTCACGATATTTACTTTATAAAACGATGGAAATGAAACGCTACAACGCTATCCTCTATTTCCATACAATGAATAAATTATAAAACCATTTACTAGACTTTTTACACTTGATATGATAAAAGGAAAGGAATAGCGCCTCTTATTTCCCTGTGACAATATAAATACTATCAGATGCCATATGTATAACTAAAATACACATAACATGTGAACACAAAAATAATGAATATTAATTAATATGACACATTATGTATATTTCCTTGATATTTTGTGAAATTGCTCTGAACTGTGGTTATTTAATTTGATTTTATTACAGGATAGTGAGGGGTCTAAAAATGTTCAAAAAGCTCTGCAAAACCCGAACAAATACGTGTTAAAATCAAGAAAACTTGAAGGTAACTCTAAAAATAATTTACTTTAATATAATTATTTATATTTAGGGTTATGTGACGTTACATGGACAAAACCATGTGACATTATTCCACCAATTATAGTTGGTACATTTATTTATTTATTTCACCAGAATGACCATTATAACAGAACTTATAAACAAAATACAATAGTAGTAATTCCGGCGTGGACCATGGAAATAGTCCTCATGGACTAGTCCAGTCCATGGCCCAGACTGTCAAGTTGAAATTTACAATTTACTAGTAAAGGAAAGGAAAATTACTATTTACATAACGAAAATTAAAATGTAATCTTTATGATTTAGATATAAATATGACTAAAATATTATGTGTAATAATAATATAAACGAACTACTGGTACAACGAATTTATATGCAGAAGAAAAGAATAAAAAATGCAGAGAAATGGGAGGTAATCGAGGAATTTAACAAAGCAAATAATGTTTCATTTCATATTTAAACATGTTTCTGTTGTTGATGTTTTTGAGGGAGTCTGGAAGTGAATTCCAGTGTTTTACTGCAGCAAATTTGAAATTATGTTGTGAAACTGTAAGTTGAGCAGCAGGAATTGACAAATTACCGCTAGACACTGAACTTGTGTGATAGCAATGTGAGTAATCATTAACATACTTATTGAGGCTATGTGCATATTTGTTGTGTTTAAGGTCGAAGATAAATAGGCAGGTTTGTAATTTACAAAGTTTGTGAATATCAAGTATGCGTAATTGGATAAAAAAAGAAGCAGAATGTGCATTAAAGTGCGAGAAGGTGATAAGGGGCACAACTTTTTTTGTAAGAGCAGAACTTGTTCAAGAAGTGTTGGGTATGTGTTTCCCCAGATTTCAATACAGTACATTAAGTGTGGGAGAATAAGTGTGTTGTAAAGTAGGATGAGAATCGATCTGGGAACATAGTGACGAATGCGAGATATAATGCCCACTTTGGGACTAATGGTTTTCACATTTTTTTCAATATGAGAATTCCAATTTAGCATTGGGTCAATGGTTACTCCCAGATAAGTGGCTTCAGACACGCCCTCTACCAACGTATCATTGATAGCGAGCAGTCCCTCCGCTTTTACTTTTCTTTGCGGGGTTTTCAGGATCATATAGTTTGTGTTTTCTACATTAATTGTTAATTTATTAGCATTGCACCACTGTCCAACATTTTCAAAATCATTATTAATATTAGAAAGATCAATAGAGTTAGTTTGTAGGAATTTAAATAAATTTGTGTCATCCGCAAAGAGGCGGAAATTAAAAGCATCAGTAGAGTGGTTAATATCATTTTTGTAGAGAAGAAAAAGTAAAGGCCCTAATATTGATCCCTGGGGCACCCCGTATTGAATCTGTCTGGATGTGGATGCAGTTCCAATGTTTACTGTTTGGTGTCTATTAGTTAGGTAGCTTTGGAACCACGAAAGCGGGAGACCCCTTATCCCATAATAAGCCAGGTTTTTAAGGAGAATATTGTGGCCAATATTATCGAATGTTTTTTTTAAGTCAATGAATACCCCAAATGTAACAAAACCGTTGTCCATGTTGGCAGTGATATCAGAAACAAGGTCAACTCGGGCAAGGGCGGTACATCGTGTGATACTTGTGCCAAATAAAAAGATGTCAACTATATTAATGACATCACCCACCTTTATATCTCTGCCAATCTTAGTCTTTACGCTGACGATACCAAACTTTATAGGTCTATTACATCTCCAACTGACGGTCACACTTTGCAAACTGATTTTAATAAGTTTGTAGAGTGGTGCAACCTTTGGAAATTATTACTCAGTTCAGAGAAGTGTAAATTTATTACCTTCACTCTTAAGACAAAAACTATTTCAAGCTATAAATACTCTATGGAAGGTATACTCTTGCAGAAAGTTTCAATCATTAAAGACTTGGGTATCCATTTAACTTCTAAACTGTCATACAATCATCATATCAATTCTATCGTTTCTAGGGCCTTAAACGTTTTATTAAACGTTTTTGTTATAGCTTTAATGATATTTCTGCAATTATTTCTTTGTATCTTGTTTATGTCAGATCTATTCTTCAATATGGCTCTGTGGTGTGGTCCTCTCATCAAAAAGAGCTATCTAACAAAATTGAAAATGTGCAATTTAAATTTGTTAAATATTTATGTAGAAAGCTACGTGTGCATTGTAGTATTTCATGTTATCCCATTTATTGCAAACTTATTAACATTCCCCTTTTATCTAACAGAAGAACTATTCTTGATCTTCCCTTTTTATATAAAATTATTAATTCTTTTTATGACTGCCCTGATATTCTTGCCAATATTTATTGTTATATTCTAAATAGGTGTCTGAGACACAAACCATTTTTTAAACCTGACTGTGGATCAGTCAATTGCAGGAAGCATTTATCACTTTTAAGTTGTATTGTTTTTTTTTGTTATGTAATGTGTTTGCCCGTTGAACTGTGTATTGAATAAATAAATAAATAAATAAATAAATAAATAAATAAATAAATAAATAAATAAATAAATAAATAAATAAATAAATAAATAAATAAATAAATAAATAAATATTGTTCGACAGTTGTAATTATATGAGGAGCTCTAATATTTCATACAATAGGAGATACCTTATATGATGAGGATTTAGTATCCAAGCTGAATGAACTGGGTGAAGACAAAAGAAGAGCCGAGTACGTCTTGATAGACAGAATAAAACCGCCTGTGGTAAAGAACTATATAGTGCAAAGTGGGAAAGACGTTGAAAATCGAGAAACGGTCAGTGAAATTGGAATATTTGCTGCAATTATAAGGTAGGAAATGCGTGTTTAATAAGTTATCCATTTATTATTAAGTCAACGTTTTAACATGTTTTGTCCAAATTATGTTTTAAAATGTATTAAATTTATTATCACTGAGACCGAAACATATTATTCAACACATCCTGTACATACTTAATTTTCCTTAATTATTCATTATATTTCAGTCAAGGTGAAAATCTGCTCATTAACAGTACATGTGGTCATATCCTGAAAACAAAGACAAAATCTTATAAAGAAGGAGGTGCTAGTGTTGACAATGCAGTCGAATATATTGATAGTCCATTTCTTGTGTAGTTATACACTGATATTATATTCAAAAATTCTCACTAACTGCAGGAAATTACATATAAAATATATACAAATTTTTACTAGTTTGTCCGGTGTTATTTTATGGGTTGTTATTTTATGGTTGTATTGTTAATTATATTTGAGTTGGTCTAACACTGATTTACATAATTCTAATCCATAATAGTTGCTAATTTAAAGGCATAACAATATAATCAATTGCATGTCATAATAGTTACTATACGTATATCATAATAGTTACAATGTGTTTATGATATGATATATAGATATATGTCAAAATAGTTACTGAACTTATGTAATAACAGTCAGCATTTCTATTACAGAATGTTTAATAAATGTATGACATCATATTTAAAAACGTATATCATAATAGTTACCAATTGCATGACATAATATATAATAAATCAATAAATAATTGTTATTAAATGTATTGCACAATATGAAATGTACGTAGGTTAAAAAAGTAGGAATAAACTGTTGGTAAAACAACCTTTATTTTCATGTTTTTTTTATTTTTTACCATTATTTCCACTAAACTATTTTCAAAACTAGTAAAATGTAATGCAAACTAGGTAATGGGGTATAACCGAATGTATTGTTACGAATAGCCAGATAAGCAATATTTATAAAGAATTACTGTATATCATGGCAGGTAAGCGTATGTACAAGCGTTCACAATAGTTACCATAAATGCACCTGACTGGTGAAACATCTCTGACAAGTGATAAGCAATATATAGAACGAAATTCAACGATTCACATGTTGCAGGGCCAAAGAGACTAACCCGTTTTTGAATAGCAATGATGATTGTTCACCTGTGTACTCGTAGTCGATAATAAAAGTTCGGCGCCGAATTAACTAAACAACTAACTTTTGCAACTGATTATGACTGGCTAATTATTGCGTTAATAAATGTGTATATTAGCCCAGTAGCAACCCTTGAATCTCATTATGCTGGCTACAATATATGCATAATATATACATACCAAAATATAAATAAACGAACAATAACAAATAACCATGACATATCTGTCACTAGAAAAACATAAGTGTACAAATTTATGTGATTTGAAAACAATCTATGATCAAGCTGATAGTTGCTTGTTTCACGCGCGCCCAATACCACATATGAAATTATATGAAAAAACAATGTACGTGTAAGCTGTTTCATTATTGAATAATATTTTGTATTTACGTTTAGATTATTATATAGTCTACACACCTCTGACTCAATGCGTAATATATTTGCGAGAAATTTCTAAATGTATCTATTATCCAGAATTCATTTTGGAGAATAATATCTGACTGTGAGATATTGGCCATGGATGTAATAGCTGTATAGCACATACACCAAATATCAAAATAGTGTATGTTATTTAACACTAATTCATCATTCGGAGGGATGCAATGATCATGTACTTTAACAGATCATTACAGTAAATTGTAGGTGAAATCGGTTCCGTATCTTGGTATATTCTATTGTAATGCTGTCTTGATGTTAAACAGTCTGTAAAGGTAAATATAAGTTTTTCGTCTGTACTCTGGGTAATTTATTACTGTTTTTATTTTGTGTAGTGTACATATTCGAGTATTATTGCTATACTGAACACTGTGGCCAGTACCATATCAGTTATTGGAATGCTAATTATATAGTGAATTGTTAAATGAGGTCCCTCATCGGCAACAAAATACGTTGTATTCAAAGTAATTCAGCTGTTATTTCTTGGTAAACCAAAATTTGTGTTTCTCCTTTCCATGGGGTTTCATATATCAATGGACAGTTATGTCATTTGAATCTTTCAGGTCATAGAATTTTAGCGTGAAATATATTTGTAACTCTTGTTGTATTTTATAAGATATTTTTAGAATGCATAATAAATATCCTTGATTCTGCGTATTGTGACAATATGTACATTGCAAAATTTCACGATATTCAGGATGTCGTCATCTCATGAATATTGTATACCTAATAGCACGTGTGTGTTTCCCATAATAACCACCGTTGAGCAGGTTTGCACTCTGACTTTGTTACTTGACATATCGAAAGGTGTGCATTAATAGTCTGACCGTTAGTCGCAGTGACCTTTTATCAAAGTTAAAAGATTGGTTATCTAATTAGGTTGGAATTGGCAAGAGAGATTAACAATTACACGCATAAAACAACTATGTTGAGTGAACGAACAGTTTTGAGTTTTATATTCACGATTGTATCTGCGTTGTGGTGATAATTTTCCGAATTACTAAAAAAACAGGTCAAAGGTAGGGTATTGCATTTTAATACGATGGCGCTTGTGTCATAGTGCCTTTTCAAGAACCAAAAACCTAATTATCTGTAATGTAATATTGTAATATTGAAGACGTTGAAGGTAGAACAGGTTAGCAAATATTTGTTCAGCTAAATTGTTCACTGTTGACCAGTGCCAGCTTTGTAAATCTTCTCTTAATATTATTAATTCTAAATGACTGTTTGATATTACCCCCTCTAAAAGGTATAAAAGCATTTCTCTTGTTTATACTATTGTAACGTCGCTCTGATGCTTTCTAAATATAACGGAAATTACAATTTCTACTTCCGACATACCACAATAAACGAGTCATGTTTTCTACACCCATGTCGTCACACAACTGCAATAACTGTAATATTCGGTAGCTCTATATAAGGTACTATATCTGTGTGATGACGATAATTTTGGCGATTATCGAGATCATCACTTCCCTGAATAAAACCCCATAGTTCGGTCATAGAATATAATCTCTTTTAGTTTAGGTTGGACAACATGATGATACCGCATACAATTATCATTATCCATAGATTGTAATACAAAAGTAAGATTTGTATTATTACCAATTCTTTTCTTGGGATCGCAGAATTTTAGATTTTACACAATGATATCGTGAAGGCGATTTTTGATTAATGACACAAATCTGATATTATATCATAATGATCCTCTGTTTTTAATTCTGAAATATGTGTGTATTTGTCGTCGGATTAAAGTCTTTAGTAATAATGAGCAAATTACAATATTTAAGGTTTTTGTTACATGCATTGTTTCTGGATGTTATGAAAACGCCGAGAGGTAGAGATGGTAGTGGTAGAGATTTATCAGATATAATTCCATGTACATCTAATTTCTCTATCCATGTCATCTAAACCATCAAATAATTGCAGTGACGTTGAATGTGTTTGGGAAGTTTTGTGATCACCTGATTACAGCTGGTCAAAAAGATCGTATCAATGCTATTCCAAAATAAATGCATCATTTCAAAGTTTTAACTGTGACAGTTTGCTCTCAGTTCAATCATTCTCTAACTGCCAACTACTTATTACAGCTTAATTGGAATGCCAACATACACAGAAGAGATGCCAATAGGCTACAATGTTGCGACCAAAATGAAATAACTTGTATTGTAGTTGAATTCAATAAATTTACCTAATTTTGAATTGCGCCAGTGACAGTATGCTTTTAGTAGATACTTTTGCAATCACTATGAAGATGTGTTCAGAGGAGATAAATTGTTGTGAGAAATGTAAATGCCTAATAAAAATGTTGCAGATCAAATACACATTATTAACAGTTGTGGAGTTTCATTACTCGTGATAGTTTAAATCGTATTCAACAACAAATATAGCAGTGAATCGAAGAACAATAATTACTCACGTTATGTGTGGATGGTGTCATAATAACGCATCAGAACGTAAATAGATAATACGAATAAAATAAAAGTAAGAAGATTGCAATTTTCAAACACAAACTTGTTAACATTTTCATAGCAATCAACATACTACGAATGTAAATTTTCAACAAGTTGCTTTTATTCCACTGTGGTTATGTGCATATAGAGTTATTGATTGATAATCTTATATTAATTTTGGTATATATTACAGATTTCAATATACAGACTGGGAGACGAATATATGTAAACTGCCCATCACATATTTCTTAATTAGACCGTACATTTACTATCCATTTTCAGTTCTAAATTATAGGTATAGTTTTGTCTATTCCAACAGTTACACTGTTAAAATTATTAACCAATATATCGAATTGTATAATACTAATTACAGTGATGTAAAACGAGAAAATAATTGTTTTTACTATAATTGAAAAAGAATCGATAATTCAAATTTTCTGGTTTCAAATAGAACACAACCTATTTATTATTTGGTATACACAAACTGTATGTTGGATGGCTATTCAATATTCACACATTTTATAGCTCTACGATGGTGTACAAGGCAGAAGAATGAATGTTATATTATACTACTGTTCTCACTGAGAGAGTTAGTGATACAATGTTACCAAATCCATTGTTGAACTATTTATAACGTCGTGTGTGTTTTGAGTGATTGATGAACAATATTTATTACTGTGTATATTTTCAAAGGTGCAACGAAGTGGTTACTGCATGCTATGCTATATAATATTCACTGTACCCTTGGATAAAGACATGTGATGAATAGCGCCACCAAGAGTTATTGGTGAAAGGGATTCAGTGTCAGTTCTTATCTGAAATCGATTCAACCAAATGTACAATACAGATGTACGCCTTGGAGATCCGATTTTTTACTATTGCATCCTGTTTCACTGAGAATTGATTGTCATAAAGGTTTACAAACACGGTGAGTGTTTAGTGATTTCACACGTGTTCTTTTCAGTTTAATTTTAGGGTCATTAAGGTGTGGATATAGCGTACACTGTTTACTGTGCCATTACACTGAATTTATGTGAAAATAATTTTACTAAAACAAAGACCTCAGTATAGATTGAATTAAATTTGACTATACATATTCATTTACATATGTATTACAAGATGTACATGTCAATGTAGGCTGCTAATTATTCTGACTAAGATGTAATACGACAGTCCTAACAATGACATACACGGACTTTACAATATTCCGGTTTCAGTTTTATTCAAGTATATGGCCATTTCTGTAAATAGTATTTTACTTAGTCATAATGTAGTCTACACTTTAACGTATTTTAACCAACATACCACGTCAAAACCTAAGTAAATTAAAGTAAAAAGTGAAAAAAACAGAAAATACGGCTATTACTAATGGAAAGAGTAGATCCACGCGAAAGATTTTCATTACTTAGATTACTTAAACGATGACGACACCGATGCATCAGACGAGGAAGCGAGTACAAGAATTCTGCTACTCGTCGATATCAGCGAAATAAACAAAGCCACAGTTGACACTGCATTTTTAATTGTCTATCCTCGGCAGTGTTTTTATTCCATTCACATAGCTTTACGAAGTTGATACAGATGTATTCTGTCTCAATGAGAAGCCTAATATAGCTTATATGATTCAAAGGTATAGAGGAACAAGTTGGCACAAACTGGACAGTCATTGTAACCATTCAAATTGTACAATTGTGTTCATGTCTTCAGCACTATGAGGATGACTTGGAAGATTTCCATGATTAAGTGCCACAATTTCCGTTTTAGGATTTATTCGGTATAATAATACAAATAAACACCCCGACAGAGGTGAACATACAGTTGTATAGACCCTCTGAGCCCACTATCAACCACGGCTTCGCCTCGATTGACAATAATCTCATCGGGTCGCTAAAACTGTATGTTCACCTCTATTGTGGTGAACATTTGTATACTGTCTAAGTGTACATGCCGACTTTTTACAAACAAGCTAATCTTTCAGGTGTCTCTGATAAGAAATCGGAAAATCGACATTTTGATTTTGATCGGGGAATCATTTCTATGGACTTTATTACGGACAATGCATGGCGCATATTTCAAGCGTAAAATTTGCAGTGTGTTCTCATTCGCGGATCGAGTAATTTTTACAAGGCTCATCATTTTTGTTGTCAGGTGGTAATTATATAAATAATAATTTTGAATCATATACGCTATATTACGGTTCCAAGTGAGACAAATAACAGAGAATACGTCATCAAATCCATGAACAAATCTATTTGTCAAATTGCAAGAATATTTTAGTAGACATATTAGATCTATACAATTTAGCCAATATTTTGAGAAAATGCTAACAGAGAAAAAATAGAGGTCGACACATACACACAGGGTAATCTTTTCATAGAGATAAGCTTCAGCTTGAAACATAAATATTTCATATTTGAAACGCTGGTACTTGGCATCGCTGTATTTAGACATTTGTGCAGCCTTAAGTGTTATTGTGTTAATTTCACTGTGAATAATGTATCATGGTATGGCCACCGTACCAACTTATTAATTATGGCTATTTCATCCATAAAAATTGTAATAATATTTTTGTTCCTTTTTACGATGATACTTATGTCGAAGTTTTTCTGACTTATCTACTTATCGTTTGAAATTGTATTGATATATAACATGTGTGTGACGCTCTCTGTCATTAGCCATCCATATTTTTGAAACCACATGTATGTATCTTTCTCTTGCAATATTTTATCAATCCCAGAAACATGTGTGAATAACGTCACCGTCATGAAAGTCAATATACGCACAGGAAACGGTAGAGCATGTCACAGCATGAAACACAATTTTGAAAAGTAAACATTATTCTTTTAATTATTTCATTCTCTATAAATTGGAAATGTTCTCCTGAAATGTTTGTGTAGTTTTATTAATCGATTCCATTCACTAAAACTGTATCAGATCAACATTTTTTTTCAGACAAATGCCAGTAAAAGTCTCATTCATGGCAATGCCAAAGTCGTTTTTTTGTAAAACATGTATTATTATTGGTTATTATTATTGCAGCCCCAAAAATATGTTCAATAATCATAAATATATATATACACATACACATAAATAAATAAATAGATAGACTGCGTTTGAAATAATATCCACCAATGTGTGGCATTTGTCAAATTCATCATTCAATTAAAATTGTAATTAGTCGCTATACTACCAATTATTATGTAGATCATGAGTCATAGATTCCAAAGTTATTTTTATTTTGTATAACAAATGTACATGGTAAAGTTCTTTCTCTTATACAATTACATTCTTTTATTATTAATCAATATATCAAACCGATTTTATATATTTGAGATAGAAACGATTTAAAACGGGAAATGATTTTTTATACATTATATTGCAATGTTATTTATCATGGTCATAAAAGTACTGTGTGCGTGATTTTAGATTATTAAAACAGTATGGATTAGTATTCCATGGCTCATTTACATAACCAAACAGAAGGCGAAGAGATCAAAGCAAGAAATATTTACGAGATATCAATTTACATAGATTGTCTGATGAGTGGAGATGTAGTGCCTAAACTAGAATTGAACCCTGAAATCGATAACTTTAATTTTTGGTTAAAAAGAGAACAAAGCTTATTTATTATTTGGTCTACAAAGACTGAACGTTGGATTGGTATTCAACATTCACGCATTTTATAGCTCTACAATCGTTAGGCACCATCTTCTTCATCCCAATTTTAGAAATAGCACGATTCAACCCTTGATTCAAATTGTACAAGAAAGGAAACTGAATGATATATATCAGGCAACTGCTCTAATGTCGTTAGAGTTAGTGATACAACGTTGCGAAATCCACTGTTGAACTATTTATAACGTCGTATGGAAATAATAATGTTCTTAGACAACAATTGCAGTGTAATTTTGCATGTTGCAAACCTCATGTATTACATTTCTGTGGCACGCAGTATGCATGTTACCAGTGTATCACAATGCTTGTATGTTGCTTATGCCGTGATATCATATCAGGTAAGCCCCTATGCTCATTGTTGAGTCCCCTAATGCTTCTTCAAAAATTGTTTACATTTATGTTTCCTCCCTGAGACATGAACTTTATTCTTGACTTAATCTTACACAATTTTCCTCAGGTCTTGATCACGGTTGGATACGTTATGTATTTCGTTTCTCCTACGAAGGTTATGCAGGAATCAATATGTTTAGTCACATTAATTTGGACTCTATACAAAAATGCCTGATATAGAAGTGTTTTGTTTGATTGCCTTCACACATGCGCTTAACTTCTCTGTTGCCTATCTCCACATAACCGTCCATGGCTTCATTGTGATGCCCACCCTAACACTTACAGTTTTCTTACAAGTAAGGTGGTGTGCTTCATTAGCACTTAAGCAAATATGTAAATGTACACAAACTGTAAGGTACTTGATTTTGCGGTGCAGCAGGTTCAATTGAAAACATTTCAACTGATTAATCTGAATCAAATAAGTCCTCTTCTTCGTATTTCCTTGTACATGTTCTGCATAGGCTTTGATATTATGGTATGGCCAGTTATCTGATTGGCAATAATACCGTTAAAATGTTTATATATCATCTTACAGTTATGACATCTATACCTGTAGGCATATCTGAAATTCATCATATGAGGTTATACGAGGATACCTCAAAGTATGAACGAAGACAGACCGACGAGCAGCGGAGGTCGATGCGACGGCGTAATAACTGAGTCAGCGAATCAGCAAATCAGCGAACTTCTTCATATGAAAATATCTGCTTACAACTGTTTTTTAATCCGTGTCAAAAACGTGTAGAAAATGGTCATTCTGTGCACGTTTTTGACACGGCCTATCAGTCATCTCAAGTGCCAAGTCCATGAAATAAACAGTCAATGTCAATAGAGTAGCCTAGGTATTAAAAATAGATTAAGTACGGGCAAACCAACTTCTGCATAGGTTTGTCTCTAAACGCATGCTTTTGGGTTTAATTCAGTCATCTTTTTTGGACTAAATAATAAAACTATAAGAATAAAACTCTGAAGCCCTCAAAACCTAATATTACACGTGAGAAAAAAGTCCGTCGAGATTTCTCGTTTTCCCCGTAAAAGAGATGCTGGCTGTTCCCTCTCTGGACTCCCTCCCGTCGTTTTCCTATTTTTAAAAATAGAGTCTGGCACAAAAATACACATGGCCCATTGGTAATGCACTGGGCCAGTGTATGATTTATAATCTGGGTTTACGACAAGTTGGGCAATTAATGGTGAAGTTTTAATGTAAACATCTATAACATATCGAAATCGTGGAATTTCGCGAAGCACAGAAGTAGAAAAATTAAAAATATAAACTCAAAATTAAATTTTGTTTTAATATATGTTGATGCAATGCATTCTCTATGACACATACTGTGATGCTTATTTGACTGGGGGCACTGGCCACGGGCGGAAGTCGGCCATCTTTTCCACCCAACAGTTATTACTAATTTCGCCCAATGTCCCGCTTATATTTCATTTTAATCAACCGCATATCGCTTAACGAAACAAAACGAACATATTTTAATCCCTTTCCACAAAATCACAGCACGCTGTAACTTATGAGAATGAATCCAATTTTTAGGACGAATAAAATCAATTTCAGAAGTTCGCAAACAAAATCTTGAAATTGTATACTCTGTACACCTTTTCTGTGCGACTACCCCTCCCTCCCTCTAGGATAAAGATATAATATCGTGCAGTAGTTTACTCTTTTGCATCGCTTAACCTTTGTTGCTGATTTATCGTGCTGCCCCTCATCATCAAATAAATCCCTTACACTGTAACAAATGCCTAATTCCTCCAAAAAGTGTTTATAAAGCACAGTTCTACAATGCTTTATACAAATAAACGATTAGATTATACACTCAATCACCTATTAATTCCGGGACAGAAAGTATGGCGTAAATAATCTAGGGTAAATAAATGTAATAAACGAAATAAAATAAATTTATATAATTATAACCTCGTAAATATAGTACAGTATAGTATAGTAACTTCGACGCAAAATTACAAAAGATGATTGATTGAGACCCATCAATACTAATTAATACAAACAAAATTGTTTTAAATTTTTCACATTATCATATCATACATGCACTTCGGGTTAATTAAAGTTGTACGTTGGCAATTTTTTTTACCAAGTAAAAAATCTATACATTCATATATTTACCAATAACATCTCCGAAATCTTCTCGCTGACTAAAAAACAAAATGGCCACCGAAAGTACAAATATTGCAGTCGCGTAATCTTGCACATGTTACAGACACTTTAACTGGCTGTTGTTTTTTCCTCCTATATTACACATGTATAAACTATAACGAGAGTTCCTATGCGAGTTGTTCAGATCCCGCTGCAGCAAATTTATTGTAAAGGGCGAATAAAGAAATAAATAATTATGAATGAAATAATACTAATAAAAACAATAATAATAATTTTGTTTTTAAATAAATTGAAAAAGTTAGGCCAACCAGGTTATTATCTTAATCATATTGTCATGTATTCTATCTAACTAGTATTTCCGATGAATACAAATCACTTTATCTTTCGGCATTTCTGTGTTATAGTGTAATGTAGTTTTTATTAGGGAGATCTGTCTCATGAATTTACTGCTAAGATTGAAAACTGAAATCGATAATTTAGATTTGCTGAGTATAAATAGAGAAAAACCTATTTATTATTTATTAAACAGACTGAATGTTGGATGGCTATTCTATAATGGTTAGGTACCACCTTCGCAACCCAATTAGAAATTAGAAATAGCACGATTCAACCCTTAATTGAAATTGTACAAGGCGGGAAAATGAATGTTACATTATACATCTGCTTTTACTAGAAGAGTTACTGATACACTGATACTAAACTTCGTTGTTGAACTATTTATAACGCCGTGTGTATTGAAAGTGATTGATGAACATTATTCGCGTTTGGGTTCATTTACTTTTTTTACTCATTTGCATGTCGAAAATGGAATTACTGTGTATATTTTTAAAGGTACAACAAAGTAAACGGCGGGACATATGTAATAGTAGTAGAAAATGTATACTCATTTTTGCATATTGCAATATTATGGACAAATTAACATTTTGGGAAATTAATAACCTTTTTATTTTCTGTATTTACTGCATGCTATGCTATATAATATTGATCAAGACATGTGGTGATTAGCGCCATCAAGAGTTATTGGTGAGAGTTATTCATAGTGTCACGGTCACTTGTTATCTGAAATTGATTCAACCAACTGTACAGATGGAAATATATACTGAGTATATTGTCAAAGGTGTAACGAAATAAATGGTTGGACATATTTAATAGTAGATAATATTTGTAATGCTGGTTCTTTGTATCGCCGCATTTTGAACTGTGTGCAGCCTTAGGGGTCGTCAAACACATGAGGTTAATCCTTTCATGGGGTTAAGCATCAGCTTGGAACTTAAAAATATTCCATATTCGAAACGGTGCTGGTGTTTGGTTTCACCGTTTTATAACCTGTTGCAGCCTGAACTGTGAGTATGCACTGTGCATTAATGTCATTGGCATGTCGAATATGGAAATATCTAGTATATTTTCAATGGTGCAATTGTGGGAAATATGTAATAGTAGTTACAGTAAAATTATACGAATTTACGCTCATTGTAATACTATGTGTTTTTAAGTATTACTGTATGTACATGTCAATGTCGAATGTTAATTATTCTGACTAAGTTGAAATAATATTGAAATCGAAGTAAATTAATGTAAAAGAGAGGACACTAGCTTTTAATATTGGAAATACCAGAAGCGTCGGATTTATACAAATTGTAAATCTATAAATTGAAATTGGGTATGATGAACAAATCTATTGTCAAATTGCAAGTAAAGTTTAACAGAAATATTGGATCCATACAATATAACAAATACTATAATAAAATGCAAAAACAGACGGAAATTGGGGTAGATAATTGTTTTAAACCAGCACATGGGGTTTGTCTTTTCATGGATTGAAGCTTATATATGCTTGAAAGATCAATATTCCATATTTGAAATGCTGGTACTTTGTATCGTTGTATTAATTTGACGGTGAATAATTTCATCCATATTTTTTTTTTACGGTGATACTAATGTCGACGTTTATTAGAGTGACTGTCATATTCTAAAACTGAAGCCATATTGGTCAAACGATAGTGATATATGCAGGAAAAAACAATTTGTATTTTTTTTTTAAATATAGGGAGAGTATTTGTTTACAGCATGCATTATATTTGTGAACGATCTGATAGTTTAATCAATTATTTTAATATCCCAAAATGAGTAATGTTTCTATGAAATATTCATTGTTTGATTTAACCCAATCTTTACGAACGCTTTTGCTTTTATTAGTGTCGCAATCCAATGAAATATTAGTTCCGTAGAACTCTAGAAACCTGTCTGGAAACTGTCTTGAATTTGTGAAAAAATAATAAATGCACCTAGCCAATAATTTTGATGACCCATAATTGTCTTTTTATGTTTTTGGGAAACACAATTACATAGGATTACACATAGACCAGTTTGCTGTTTCGTATGAATTTAATCTTGCAAAAAGTATAGTCGCTACTGAATAAACACAAAAAAAAAGTAGTGATCCAATGATATCTTACCACAATGACATGCGATTCCATCCAGCTCCTCCCTATCTAGCTATATCAGGCTGTATTATCAGTCTAATAATGAATGTGTATCTGACCTGTCATTGTAAAATATAAATGCAAAATAATAAATTTACAATCCTTTAGGTGCCAATTTTTGGAACCATCTATAAATATGGTCAGCCAGCTTGAAGTGGTTGTATTTATGTGATAAATAAGATTCAGATGTGTTTTCCGGTCCAAAATATATGCTATTGCTTCCTCGATATGTTAAGTAAATAATTAGTTGTAAAATGTCTGCATTGCCAATAGCCGAACATCACTTAAAATTAAATTGTGAATGAGTTTTCAGCATCTTGGGGTATCATCAAGTCATTAAATCGAACATTAACGTCAAAATTATGATATGCACACATGATCTCGAGTTGTTCTCTGTATAGCAAATTGATCTCAGCTTTTTAAATTTGTAAGTATTTTAATTATGTTGCCCCTTTGGTCAAGTGAACGCCAAACATGATAGGAGTACTCGAACAGAAATAAATAATAACTTGCTTATATCGGTACGGCGCGATATGCCAGGTTTCGATCAGCATAACTCGTGAATGATGTGACTTTAGGGATGTATTTGTTGTCCAATTACTCACAATTTAAATTAATTTACTAATCATTCAATGCAGTTGCATCATTGCCTTCAATATAATGTTGATGTGTAGTTCTTAGTTAAAAAGTTGTAATTGTGTTGCCATCTATGTGTCCCTAATTAATAATCCTTAGCACTACCTGCACTGTGGTCAAATTACACAATTGTAAACATTTGTCTTTTTATTTGGTATGCATAAATCAAAAGGCATTTTCAATTTTTAGCTCCTCGATCTATTTCTGTTGTTCACATTATTTTGGGGTTTAGCAATCATTAATGATTATACTTCAAGAATACATCGACTGTACAAGTTAATATTGATAAACAAACAGGTCAACGATGCCACCTTCGAAATTACAGGCATTCAACACTTTCTCGTTGCTATAGAAATCCAATCCACATCTATACGAACATGCAATTGCCTGATCCTTGAATTTTTCTTGAAATTTTCATACATAGTGTTTTCAGTTATGAATGAATAAAATTCCAAAAATGTATGATTCTTGGTGCGCCTATCATTTTACCACCAGAAATCCACAAAAATATGCCTAATAACTGGCCTCAATAAACACTGAAATGCAACACCCATCTATTGTGATCCAAAACACATAGCGCAGCAAGGCTGTGTGCTTCCACTTGACAAGAAATTATAGTAAGATATACTCGATAACTTATCGGAAATATATATTAATCAGTGTACGCTGTAAGTATTCACCGTTATTGGACAGTTGACTATAACATTATACTAATATGCTTTTCTTCAAAGAATTCTAAAAAGAAAAAAAAAAACAATACGGTGTGGATCATATAAACGGTGAGCAATGTTGGAAGAAAATTATATGGTAAGAATGCTTTTCCAAATATCTTGCAAATGTATATTCGTTTCTTTGAAATGCATTCATCGACAATTCAGGCAAATTTGGTTCATGCAATTAAACATAATACTCTATCATATATTAATTGATAGGAAGCCGTGAGGTTGTGTAATCTGCCATTGCCAAAAACAGTAGATTACGACTGGTATGTGAATGACAATATTGGACAGTTTAGAGACAGTCTTAAAAGTATTGATATATCAGTGAGTATTACTGATTCAGTAGAAGTATCATTGTATCCTACTACACTGTAAATCGTAAAAAGCACTTTCATGTTTTTATTAAAACACACAGTTTTAAATACAAAGCCCACTGTTGCAATTAACAACATCTGAATTATATTATAAACACCTATATTTCTCGCAAAACAGTAATGTTTTAGGATTTATAGAAAAGTGTTTTTTGGGAGTTATTGAAACACTTTTTGATAAAATTAAAAGACATTTTAAACACACAAAAATACACTTTTGAAAATAAACAAAACTGGGGGTAAATAAATGTGTGATTGAATGTGTTTTAATGGTAGGAAACTTATGGTCTAATGCATCCAATTTAATGCAAACAGTATTAACAAATTTGAATGAAAATTCCAGGGAACAATATGGTATATATACCAACTAGGTGAAGGTGATGTACTTCAACGCACATTGAAACGGTCATGACATTACCTACAGAAAATAGTTTTATGTCAAGCATCAAGTTGTGGAAGAATTAATTGTATGCGTGCCTATATGGACTTACCAACCTATAGTAGAACTGAAACTTGATACATATGGTGAATACACGTGATACATTTTGGGCCGAAATTATGCAAACGAGAAATAGGTGCATTCTTTAGCTAATGCAAAATATTGGTGTTTATAAAACATGTTATATATCCTTGTGAGATTACAAGTTTTACGATGGGTGTTGACCTATGAAATTTCAAAACAGTGCGACATAGTAAAATAGGTAGGACCCATTTGGTACGCCGGAATTGGTTAAGTGTGGCGATTTCGCATTTGTGGGGTGAATGGATATTTAAGAAAATACTTGAAGTGTGATGAATAGCGATTAGCATTGTGCTGACATTAGTTTGGTGTCTTCGATAGGATATAAAATCAGACGCACACTTTTTAATATTTTGTTCTCTGTTGGCCCTTAAAAAGGCAAGAAAATAATGTATTTAGAAACAGTTTATTTGTCTTGTACAATGCTCATCAACAAGGGTGGAAGCGTGTAAATTGTTGACGACTGTTCTTAAGAGGATAGAGAATTTTAACTTGGTGTTAGGGAAAGAGACAGAAGAGGTTTTGATTATGTGAAATATATGTTTAATATGTCGTACAAAATACTGAGAAGTGTACACTACATTTCTGATCATTTCACCATTTTATTTTCAATTTAAAGAAAGAAACACTGTGAAACATGTATTATTATAGTTTTAAGGCTACATATTTATAAGACGATTACCGGTGTCATAATGCTCAAAAAAGGCAGTATTATCTATGTGTCTTATGGTAGAAAAAAAACTTAAAACGCCTTTTTCTTGTCAAAAGAATATCTATGTTTGGTGCATCGGACTATTGTACATTTTCGGCATTGTTTGCACTTCAAGATAAATATACACGAATATATAAATCACGATTCACCAAACGTCGCAAGGACCAATCACAAACAAGAACATGTATAGGATTTTCTGTCTAACATATATGCTTTCGTGCACCGTATAATCACATATAATCGTGTGTTTTCTACTGACTTTCTGTTCCGGTCGGTATTTAAATTAAAAAAATTAAAACAGGGTACTAATGCTAACTACAGAGATATCTGTTGTTAATATACGATGCAACAAAACTTAAAGCACCATCAATAATAGTAAGCATGGCTGTGCGTCTCGGTATTAAATTTAGGCAGGCTATTACATATAGCATTCAACAACTTTTGGCTTTATGTAACCAAAAATTACATTGGCCGGATGTTTCATCAATCAGTTAAGAGACATGAATATTTTTTAAATATACTAAGGGACTGAACATAAAGTACACAGGGTAGGCCGGTGATTTGTGAGAGTCGTGTGTATAAAATATATGACCCTTCACAAACATTTGCATGAAATTTGCTGACCTCTCTTTCGAATAGTGCATGAAAAACTGTGACCCTCCCCTTCTAAGTGTAAAAAAGTACAAAAAGTATTACAACTGTATATACATACTAATTGATGCTCTACTACACAGCTTAGAACTTTTCTACACAATCAGTTAGCCCATCATTCACACATTCTCATTGAGAAGAATGTATGAATGTATGATACTGTATATGTACCGTGTAAATACGAAATACACATAATGGTTATAAATCCGACTGCAAGACTATATAACATACATAACTATACATAAGTTAGGTTTATAACATTTCATTCAATGCAAATACGAATGCTGAATGTTGAGGCAACACAATCAACTTGACTGTGCATACAATCTTTTACTGTGGTGCCATGAGGTTTGCATTGCATAAACAATTGCGACCCTCCCTTAAAATGCACAGATTACCGTAGCCTTCCCGCAACACTTGCACGAAAATCAGTGACCACTCTTCCAAAACACAGATCTACCCCTCCTGTACGTTCTGTCCAGTCCCTAGAGAGAAAATAAAAAAACATTTCATTTCATCATTATTAATATTAGTTTGATAGCAAACCATAATTGTGTATGCTAAGTGGGAGAATCAATATTTAATGCAGTTCTTGGTAGACAAAAAACAAGAATTGTGGGTCAGTTCTAAATCGTTTCCCAATCTAATATTATTCTAATTTGTAACATGTTATTGTTATTTTGTTGTCAGCTTGATGATTTAGATGGTTTGAATATCATTCACGTAAGCGGCACAAAAGGCAAAGGGTCCGTGTCTGCTTTCTGTGAAAGTATATTACGAGCAAATGATTTAAAAACTGGATTTTTAAGGTGAGCAGCAACTTTTTAACATGTACATCTGAATGCTACTGAACCTATTGTAGATATGTTTTGTTTCATCTTCAAAGTTCTGTTAATATATGTTATTTTGTTTACATTCCAGCTCCCCGGCTTTGATAGAACACCGTGAGAGAATACGTATCAATGGTTTACCTTTGACAAGGGAAGAGTTCATTGAATATTTCTTCCATGTGTACAAAAAAGTAGACAATCCGCAGATTTTAAATGGGCAAAGACTCATAGCGATGACTGCATTTCATGCGTTTATACAAAAAAGGGTAATGTTCAAAGTTATTGCTTTTAGACGACCTGTATATGTGAGATTAGTTTCACAATTAAATATATAGTTATACTACTCTACTTATTGTAGGTACGATTTTAACTTTCGATAGCAGACAGTTTTCGTTTTCCATTCGTTTTCGTCGTTGGCATTTACTAGAAATGTACTCGTTATTTGTTCTAACAGTCTACTCCTTACTAACGATCCACACGACATCTGCGGTAAGTTTATACACTGGGTGGTCACAGATCTCACATTTAAAGACGCTTAACTTTTTGTAGTTTATTAAAAATCATAGGTTTTTACGTAATTTAAGTTATTTTATTACATTTTCGTTTTTTGTAATTTTATGTGCAGGTTGATGTTGTTATTATGGAAGTTGGTATTGGTGGGACATATGACTACACTAACGTCATTCGACGTCCTGTAGTAACTGGCATAAACCTCATTGATTTCGATCACACAAAGTACTTGGGGGACACTCTAGATAAAATAGCTTGGCATAAAGCAGGTATATGCAAGGTACGCAAATTGTACAAATATTTTCTGACTGCTTTTTTTCATAATATAAATAACACGTATTCGTGACGACAACAATGAATATGGAGCACAAAATTAGTATGCAATACAATATTTCTCAAAATTTGTGTTTACAAATATGTCAGAGTATTGAGAATATATAATGTATAAAGTGGATGAATACATTTTAACTCGTTTATTCCGTTAAATGTTTTAATTCAGCCTGGTAGACCAGCGTTCACAATAACACAATCTAAGGAGGCCATGGACACCATACTCTCTAGAGCCAAAGAGCTAAAAGTAAGTCGTATTATACGAATAAATAAGCGAGGTTACAGTTCTGCACAATATTTCTACCAGTACTATTGTTGTTCAATATTCAGTTAGTCCCCAAACGATCTAGTATTGCTGAACGTAGACATCTTAAAAGGCGTGTAAGTGTCAATGGACCACTTGAGTTTTTCAATTGTAGTGAACCAGTAGAAATGTACACACGTATCTTTACAGGCACCGATCCAGCTTGTACCTGAATTGGATGAATACGACTGGCAAGGGCATCCAATGAAGCTTGGTATAGCAGGAGATCATCAGAAACGCAATGCATCTTTAGCAATACAGTTATGTAGAGCGTGGATGGAAGAGCATACATTAAGTAAGTACTGTTTTTTATTTATTTATTTATTTTTTTAGAATGGTGTTTTGAGTAATTGTTTCAAGAAAGAAACTAATAAAAGTTATCCTCGATTGCCATAATCATAATCATAGCGATCTAAGTTCGTATGATTCTTCAGGCGTTATTTACACATAACTTTTACCTATAATGGTTATTTATAAACTGGTATACACACAACAGCATTACCGATACATACAATTATTATGAAAATGCATAATACCATTATGTTAATATTGTCATGTGTTATACAGTGCCTGACCATTGAACGTCATATTTAATCTCGATCAAAGAGGATTATGGTTTGTTTATACGTTTTTTTTTCTGTCTATCTGTTTTACAGAGTGTCAGTTAGCTGTATAACGAAACAAGTTTTTGACGATTAAATTATCAGAAAGTTTATCTCATATATCAAGAATGCAATGAGACGATTAAATAATATTTAACATAAACAAAATCATAAATACAACGATAAAATAAAATACGTACATGTCAACTGATGTAGCATACACACGGCGTTCTAGTATTTAAAATAGATACAAAGACATATATAATTGAACTATATAACATATTTAATATTGCGTGGCTGGATTACTATATACAATGTATGCTTGTAATCTGAGTTTAGTAACTCTTCGATGAAACATATTATCCATATGCATACATACACAAAAGTAATAATATTTAAAACGCTGCAGACAATATATGCCATCTAAACAATGACTTTTCTGAAACAAATCCGATCCGGTAAGAATTGTATACTTTGTTGTATGCAATGATGACACTAAAAATAAAAAGCACAAGGAATATGTGCAAAATCACTCACCGTGTTTTTAAGTTGCCCAGTCAATCATCTATGTAACTAATTAAAATACACAAAATACAAACTTGATCATAACAATAATGCCATACGGTCGTCCTATGCTGGTCTTATATGTTACCTTGTATCTTTCTCTTCCTGGTTTAAATTATGTTGCTTGATGCACTTGTTTTATAGATCATATTAGATTTTTCGTGTGTTCGACTTGTGAGTGTATTTCAATATATGACTTTTAATGATTAATATGGAAGAGTATGTTATTTTTACTTTACCAACTTGTCTTTTGATTATGTTGTTTCATACATACACATAAACTGAAACCATTGTAGCCTTCAACTCCTATGTTGCATAGTCACACGCTGAATAACCTTTAAACAAAGGACAGGCATAGGTCTCAATTGGACGTATATATTCTATGTAAAATGCAATATAATGCTACACTATTAATGTCATAACCATAACATTATCTTTGTTAGGCAACACCAGTTTTGAAAATATAAAGACCAATGACACTTTGAAACATAGTTACCCAACAGCTCCAGCATTCAAGTTATCAGATGCATTTATAGTCGGTGAGCAAATGATTTTTTTTTATTTCAGCGAATATATATTACTTTACTTGCATAATGTATTAAAAAACGTGAAACTGATATCAGTGCTTTAAATTTAAAATGTATCTCCACCATATTGCATTTGCCTATAATATGTGTGTACACTCTGCATTGTTAAGAATTTTATTAAACTACGTACAATGATACGACTTTACCCAGAAATGTAGCTTACTGCAAATCACTCGTTATGACTGCAAATGTTGCAAATGGACGTGAATGACTTGTAAACAACACTCAGTGAACAAACTAAGTTAATTCCTGCCCTATATGACAATTCAAACTATCTCACATATCTATGTAATGACTTAATGGTTTCAGGATAAAGATTTCTTATATGGGAGTTGTTTTAGATGTGGTTCCCATTGTATTATTGATTGGGTCCTGTATCTACACGTAAATATAACCTCCCAAATATCACTTTATACTTATTACAGTTTAGCAGATATCATATGGTGCCATTTCAATATGGACTGTTTGGAGCTACAACTGCTCCTTTTTTTATTAAATAATCACAAATTGGTTGCATGATGTCCCCTATGTTTTATCAGTGGCCATGGCGTGTACTTTCGTTCTCATTTTGCTGGTAACGCTTATGAATTATTGGAACCAAATCAAAAATGATTCCGTTTGTTCAAATGATAATGTCTTATTATATCTGAGGCCATTGGTTCGCTCTATAATGCCTGGATATACTGCGATGGTTCTTTGCAATACCAAGCAAGAGATGAAAGCTTGTTATTACCTTGTTATGGTTCTTGGCGGATAGGTACATTTTGGAAGATAAAACGTGCTTCAAAACATAGTCGCCTACTATGTGAGAGTTGTATTGTTTTTCCCAATAATTAATTGTCGATATATTCAAGCCATGCTTGTTTTCATGCATGCATGCAGACCGGTACTTGTATTTACAATTTTCAGTTAGGTCCCATTTTATAATGTTTTGGGCTAATATTGGAATATGTTAATTTGGTGATGTCAAGTTATCCATACAGTACTTTGTAAGTTTAGCTGTTATTTATTTGTTTGAGTCAGTTGTCAATGTGGAGACATTGCTCTACCACTGTGATACATAATACAGAATTACATATAATTACATTACATATATGTTTATACTAAAATAAAAATATTTCCAATATGTGAATGTACAAACGACAAGCCTTATAATCAACAATGTATCTTGTATTATATACGTGATTCGATATCAATTCTGCCTGTAAAGAGTTTTCCAAAAATGCCATGGGAATTTTGTTATAGTGAAAGCACGTCGTTTCCATATGTACAGTCCCGATGTCAAATGCTTTTTGATTAACACCAAATTTGGGGGATCTGATGAAATAAAAAACAACAACACAATTTGATGGTCAGACTAAGTTACTGGTCGTGTTGCAATTCAGTACTTAATATTTCATATCGTATCATACAAGAGTGATTTAGTCATCCATATATGTTCTTAGAAATCAAACCTTGAATTAATGTGTAATCTAAATAATTCACTATAAATGTCAACTTTTCGCTGAACAGGTCTTCGAAACTGTCAGTGGCCAGGACGTACACAGATTATAAAACGTGAAAACGTGACGTACTATTTAGATGGTGCTCATACACCTATTAGTATCAAGGCTTGTGCTGAATGGTTTAAAGAAGCAGCAACAGAAGAAGAAACGTTGCTAGGGTAAGTAGAGTAAATATCAGCTACAGCTACATTTTTACCGTTCACTCAATGGTTCTTAGAAAGTTTTTAATAATACATATTGACAGGCTTGACAAATAGTAACTTTGTATAAGTCGTCGTAATTAGCCAACGAAACCTTGTTAAAAGTGAAACATCTGCGACTACGTTTTTTGCGTGAAACAGTGTACCACTTTCTACCTGTAATGCGTACAGTTCCCTCGATCTATGTAACGAGACATTTGAAATAGTAGACTCGATGGTGAATGAAAATAAAAGACAAGTCTCGTAGCTCGCTCGCGCTCAACGAGATCTCGTCGATTAAAATTCGCATATTCAAGTGTCTCTTCATAACTATGATGTTTCAATCGCACTTTGTTCTACAACTTGTTTTTAAAGGAGTCGTTGTGTTAAAGTGGTGCTGTTCAATGTTACCGGAGATCGTGACCCAAGAGAATTAATAGAAACGCTACATCATTGTAACTTCTCTTGTGCTACCTTCTGTCCAAATATCGTTGATATCAACTCCAAACAACCATTATTGGGTGAGCGATCACTAAATTGTTCTCTTTACACGGATCTTGGACCAATATTTTTCCAAACTACGAGTAAATGTAACAATAGTATTACTTATTTCGAAAAACAAAAGCTACCCTTGAAGTAGTAGATTATAGTGAGGAGGTGATTGATACAAACCAAAATACAAAATTTGAATTTACCTGTGGCTATTTGTTTTTCGAAATATCAGTACAAAATATACAAAGAAGTCAAAATTCATGGATGTTGTAATTGGATAACTACATCTTCAATAAGAAAAGGCATTGAACAAGGTCAATCTGTTTTGCATTGCCATATCAGCATTCCTGCTAAATAATGATATAACACATGACCTCGCTATATTAGTCAGTTCAAATGCATGGTTATTTGCATTTAGTGTTTGTTAAACATATATTAAGTGACATCGATTGTTACCCAGGACCTGCAGGTTATCACTATTAGGGTGCATATGCCATAACTACTATTAGCATTTTTATGTTCATAAAACAAAATATCTACACTACTTTGGATCTGGTCGATTGCTACAGAAAATGTTTCTCTGAGATTTAATGTACTTCTGTTTAAGATCGCATTTCTCTATATAGGCCATGTTTCACCATTTTATATTCTAGATGTAGAATGTAAAATGCCATTAGAGTATGCTAATGATGTGTGTGAAAAGAACAGACAAGTGTGGAAGATTTTAGACGAGAAAGTAGAACTTGATTCACTCTCGCCATTACCAGCGCGTCCTCCGAGAATTGAATCAGATACTGCCCCAAGATTTGATTGTGTTAAGCATGCTCTACAGTGGATATCATGTGGAAAAGATTTACGTATGTCTAAACCAAGATCCGAAGATCCAACACCATTACAAAGTATCGTGGAAGCAGACCATGTACAGGTTCTTGTCACCGGAAGTTTATATTTAGTTGGTTGTGTTATCAAAGTTCTTGAACTTTACGAAGATGAACATAAACGATGACACATATGAATGTTAAACGCAATTATTAGCGATTTTAAACAGATTCTTAGATTTTAGATTTATTAATGACAATGGCTAGTTTTTGAATGTATGTTAACACTGTTGTATAGCTAGTAACCTTCTACGAAACGAATAAAAAAGTTGTTGTTATTTCACGTGCATGGCAATAGCGAGCGTAGCAAAAGCGGCCTAAGGACTGTGTGACAATCGTTACTACTGACAATGTCAGCTCACCAAGTTTTTCCTCCATCATACTAATGCACAAACAAAATCCCATTATATCTATTCAGGGAAAAATTGTATATGTTCCTTATAAGCGTGTAATTTGTTTATTAATGTGCGTCTCAACAGTTAGACGGACTACAGTTACAGAACTAGGCCATACATACAAATTCTTGGATCCATTTTTCAGATAACAGAGAAAGAAGAAAACATCGAATAAACATCAGAAAACACTGAATCCCGGAGAAAAAAAAAACAATCTAGAAAGTCTTACACGATCACAAGTACACGATCGTATTCACCTATATCTTGCCTATATACAAATATACATAATGTCATAGTTACGTGCATGTCAGATGGTAGAAAATTCTCGTTATACCTTAATGTGGCGCATGTGAAAAAGCTAATTTCATGTTTCACATACTGGGAATAATTTAAACTGACTCAGTAAGGAGACGTGTCAAAGAATATCAATGAGTGTATATTGTCAGTTACTATTAGATATAGATATTAGTTGCAACACTAGAATCGAATGGGTATTTAGCATTCATTATTTATTTATTTTATAACTCTAAAACTGCTAAGCATCATACCTTACATCCCATTTGCAGAATCCTTACGATTTTCTTCTCTATACTCTTTTCTAATTGTTATGAACACGTATTAAGTGGAACATGAATGATACAGTACATCGTAATTTTACTCAAGGGGTTCGTGATATAGTTACAGTATGACTAATTTTATTGTTCAATTGTTCATAACAACATCCGTGATTGTTAGTGCGATTGTTAGAGCTAACGTTATTAACATTTCCTGTTTTCTTTTATTTAAATATTATTTAAACTCCGTAATTTCAATCAATTGTCGTTGAATATCACGTTCATTTAAGTCGTAAAACATTGATTTATGTAATTGGAGATGTATGATTTGTTATTTATAATAGTTTTTAAAGAAAATGTATATTACTTTATAGCTATATTTAATTATGATTGTTTGATTACAATTACTATTTGTTCTTCAGTATAATATCTTTGTTCAAATGTACCGCGGGATATTTATTTGTTTTGACTTGCATGAACTTTATAATGTTCAAGTGCTGAGATTTATTTCAAGAATATGATCATTACTTCATAATTTAGTAAACGTAAATGTAATTGATACCGTAAATACCATATCAGAGACAAATACATATTAATATAGAAGGATAATATCGAAAAAAAATATTCGAAAAGTATAATTTAGCAAATGTGTAGTAAATAAAAAAAATTAAACAGACTTATATTTGTGTCATGTTGTTATATTCATTGAATTTATTTATCGAGGGGAATGTTTGGCATCTGGAAATTTGCGAATTCTTTAATTTCCTCGTGGTTATATTCTTTAGGTGACCTGATGGTTTTCTTTTTTGTCACAATACTTGTTCCCAGGCAAAAATAATGTTTTATTCATTCTCATAAAAAACGAGACACTAACTACACACCCGTGAAATATCATACTCAGTTTGTTCAGTTGCGTTATATGTGAAGATTGCATATGTAAATATTGTCAACTAACACAACCAATGCAAATCAATGCATACAATTCGACGTGCATATGCATAAACTGTTATTCATCAGTATACTGCCACGTGTAATGTTCATATTGAGTTTGCGCAAAAACGTCTATTCACCGTCTATGCCTAAGAAACAGTTCACGATCTACACCAGTAGCCCACCATGTTTATATAATATGTTAATACAAAATACCGTGTGAAAGAAATTCAAATTTTGTGATGTTAGTTTTAGAAAAAAACTGGCTGGCAGTTGATTCAAATTTAATCAATATCAAATTAAAGAATGGACATGCATATGCTAACCACTTTCGTTATGTCTTTGAAAAAAGAAACGAAACGAAACCACAGAACCACACAATTTACAACGCCCAGAACGAAAGTTTTATTCATTCGAACCTATGAATTAACCGACACTGTCATAGGCCTGTTGATTTATTACGGATAGACCAGTATTCGGCCCCATGGACCTAGAGGTCCTAGTATTGCCTTCGTCAACCAACCACACGAATAAATCGACAGGCCTCTGGCAATATTATCCCAAATTTGTGGATTTACTCCACTCAGATGTTACCTACAAAAAAAAAACTCGCAAAGTTCGTTTCTCCTTGTTAGTTTCATCCAACATTTGATATACGAACTGAGTTGCAGTTGTTGGAACGAATGATTCTCTCCGCAAGGTAGTGCACATACACTCGTCATAGCCTTAGTATTCATTGAATACCTGTTATTTCACGGGGCTAGTTCATTTCTGACATCGCCTTGTAAATATCAGGTCCCTATAACGTTGGGACTCAATTTCCAAAAATATCAAAATGCTTAAAGAAAACTTGTTTCACTTGATCAATTTCATTACTACTACGTTCAAAGCATCATTTCCACCAGTTACTTAATTATGTTTTCATTATTATGCCAATGAATTACAAATGGGTAATACGTAGTCGTAGATTACACAGTTCTTTAAACGTGGCGATGTGCGGAAAGATTGTTAACTGAACAATTCAGTACACAAAAATGTCACATCAAAAACTGTTTAACATCGGGACATTGCGGTTACGAAACGAGCAACTTGTTTCTACTTGCGGAGCTGGGTTTATTTTTCAGAATGAGGACTGGTCATGGTGAAATTATGTAGTTACGTAAGTTTCATACGAAACTATAGTCATCAACCCAGGTATTCTCATAGGTTTAACAAATTAACTAGCTGTACCACCCACGAGTTGCATGTTTTTGTTATTGTGAACAATGAGTGCTTCATGTATATGAATTTGTATATGATATTATTTGAATTATATAGTATTATAGTATTTTGCATCAGTGTGCGTGCCAAAAAACGTACCAAAGTAAACGTACCTTTTATCCGAAACCAATGTAAATAATTTGACTTCATTAAATATTAAGTATAAACAAAAGTATAAAATAAAAAGTATAGGACTTTGCGCTCATAAGCATGGTCGGGCGTAGTCTGATAAACGCACATACAAGATCGCCGCCAGTGTTAGAAGATGGACAGTTTTTCGCTTTTGATAACTTCACCGCTGATGATCTAAACATTGAAATTCCAGCAGGTTAAATACTGAATATATTTATTGGAGGAAGCAAATAAAAACAATATTTGTTAATGTTCATTAATGTTAGTAAAATATAAGAATATAACTTCATTATGAAATATACCATGAATAATTCGAGTACCAGCAGTGGGCTACTGCTGATAGAAATATGTGTAATTAATAAATAAAGACCTCAATGAATGTCTCCCTAAGCTTGTATCCAAATATAATATGCTTGAAGTGAAAAATTGTTTATAGTACCCCCTTGTAATAATTGCTTACCTATAAATTGCGGAAATTCAAAGAACAACAATAATCCCTCAACGCTCTGTGACATAATAATAAACTTGCTACTATGCAATGATTTGTGAATTCACAAACATGTACAATATTTGCAAGACACACTGTATCAGAAATACCGTTTGTCTGCAATTCCATGGTTGTAATTGTGTATCTTTGTAGGCCTGGCTTTGCACCCTGCTGAGATTGTAGAATAAACAGTGCCACATTTGCTCACATGGAAATTATCGAACCTTGCCGAATGAAGTAATGTTTTTTCTAGGCCTAAATTTTAAAATGTGATAATGCAATTGGAAACACACTATGATTGAATTGTACTCTCGTAAAATAAAGATATTACATTAGTTAAGCTGATTTCGCCATAAACAATAATGCATATTCATGAACATATAAAACAAAATGTGGAAGGAAATTACTAATTCTACTTGATTAATTTTCAAAACGTAACATCTGTAATTATTTTGAAACTGGGATGTTTGTGGATGAATTATAATTATTTGTGGCCGGTTGAACAGAACAGTGCGCCCGTGAGTGTGGCATATATAAAATCAATTTATCCGGTCACAAAACGAAATAATTATTTTCACCAATGTTCACTCGCGTTTCGCAATATTATATTGTTTAATCATTACCATAGAAACTGCAGTCGTCTAGGAGAGTAATTATCGTAATTGCACCGACAGACTCATCACGATTAATAATGCACTTTATGTTTTTTTATAAGCATTTAAGCGCATAATTAAAGAGCATGACGATAACACATAAAAATTCTTATAAAAGTGCTCTCTAATGATACCGGAAATACAATGTGCAGTCGCCTAAATAAACTTTGATCCTGTGTTGGTTTTCATGTATTAAAGTTAGCTGTTATAACACAGACGAATGACATTATTTGGATTTATCTGATAACACCTGTTGAGCTAGGATAATGCATATGTACAATATTATTAAGATACAGTAACCCCATGTATGAATGTTTTATTTCAAAATCAGAAATATAATTTAATATAATACTCCATTTAGTTAGTACTAGTTTTTATTCTTGAAATGATGATTGCGCAGTTGATACGAATGCAGAAAGCGGATTGCTCTTGAACTCTCTAGTCAAGAAAACACTCACACTGAATAGACCCATAGGAATACACGTTAATTTCTCAGAGATAGTCAAGCATTTATTTCATATCCCACCAACCGCAATGGTGTAAGCAGGCAACACAATTCACCAGCTCTCCGTCCCCGGATAGGTTGCCAACTCATCATACATTTTCAAACACTGCGTAAAATTTGCGTGATTCAGGTTATACAATGTTTATCTAGCGGAGAGAAAGAAAAAACGACGTATCCGTGCCTATAAAAGCCCATACGTAGAAAATCTTGTGCAACATTCTTTGTATACCAATATGGCGTTTGTCAATAATGTTATGTACTAAATGTAGAATATAGGCAACGTATTACATCCAATCTGTAGATATAGGTTTATGAAGTGTATTCCTATCATAGGGATATCGATAGCAAGTCTAGAGTATAGATACTACTTAGATCCTCAATGAATGACATAGTTGCAAATCTTTTTTCAGAGATTATACATGCTATTTAGATCCACAAAACATGTTCCATCACGTAAGCTGCGAGGGTAAATTAGCTGTACAGAGATGCAGTTCGATATCCATGGCAACTCAGTAGTATATATGATATTAAGATCCGGAATACACGTGAGAATATAGTTGATTGTCTAAACTATTTTTTGCAGAGGCGTGGCTCTATATTGATTGATTGAAGTATAGATAGAAAGAGTATACTATGTAGTGAATTGTAATACGTGTCGTCCAAGTAATGTTCAAGGAATATTTTGTGAGCTTTGTTTTCAAGCATTCTGTCTAGCCAAGGATTATTGAGTTCTGTGCCGGAGCATATAACGTAGATAACTGCATGTTTAATTTGGTATGTACGTTAGAGTATACATAATCCATCGTCGTTGAAGGTAACTAATACAAGCCTTCGTGAAAATGTTCTTTTGAATGAACCAACGCAGAACATTGTAATACATTTAAGATTTATTCTTGGACAAATATCCGATGTTACATTTCAGTAGTCTAAGTTTACATTTCGTCTGACGTGTATTTTTTTAGACAGTAGAGAAACTGGGTTATTGAAATAACAGATCTTACTATTAGAAAAATAGTCTTTATTTAATTTAACAACATATTGAAGGCCTTAAACAAAATTTAAAAAAAGCCTTAATTGGGTTCTTTGTCTGTCGAAACCATTACGAGTAAATACATAATTAAGTTACAATATAAATAAACCAGCATATCCAATTCCAGAAATTGTATAGGTTATTTATCTAGGTCATGGACATATATGTGTATCACGTGCATAATTATAAGTAATTGCAATTTTCCGTTGTAAATGATAACAGTATTAGTAGTAGTTTGATCAAGTCATTTTCGACATTCTAATTTTCATCAGTAGTTAACAGGTGGTATTCAATAATCATCGGGATGGATTTCGAGGCTTTGATGTTACTCTCTTATATCGCTCATTAAAGTGCAATTAGAGAAAATTACATGACATCACGTTTTGAGCGTTTGCGTTAATTTTTTTTATTAAGTTTCTAAAATAATATTAACCTGATACGAAACGTGAAAAAAGCATGATCACACGCGATCGAAGGACCTATACGCAATATACTTCTCGATGATGTGCTGTGTTACTGTGACTACCACGTAACAGCATCGTTCTGTACTCAACGTGGACAACGTATACACCAGTATATATGTTTGTACGTCCTACTGTTGACGCTTTCTTCGTTCACAATTCAATGTGTTGTATTTGTATTCAGTGTCAGGAATATAGGTAATATAAATATGTTGGGAGGGGATAAAATTGTCTGACTGAATTTAGTCTTGCGTTATTTATCTTCTTGTCAATTTCAACTATCTTTTACGACTACCACGGGGTGGCTAGAAATGCTGTACGGATGCCTAGATACATTTTACGTTTGTGTAATTTAAGTGTCTATTTAAATGATGGGTCAGACATCCATTGTTGGATTGGTATAGTCCAGAGAACATATCGTCTTGTCGGGGAATTTTAATACCGAGTAAGTGCACCTAGACATTGATACCTATAAAACTAAGCCTTCATCGCATGCTCGGGGCGATTCCATCTGGCGTAACCACGTTGAACATCATTGTCTGAAGCTCGTACACAACTAATGCAGAAAAGTTACATGGCGGTAGTCCGATAGATAAATTTCAAACACAGACAAGGGAGGGCAGTGGTTATAATTAGTTGAAATGTTTTCGTTGTGGTCGTTTTGGTCATCAACGTGAAAGTGTTTTGCGACTCATTCTGCAACTGGAAAGGGTTAGACTGTTGCAGCCTGTGTTCAGGGGTAGTAGGCGAGGATGTGCGAGCTGAGGTGTCAGATTTTAATATGCCAGTCACTGAGGGTGTTGTGAATGGCCATAAGATCAGGGATTTGGGGGTTACTGGCTGTTCGGGTGTAGTTATCAGAAATAGTTTGGTACTGCTCTCACAGTTCAATGGTTCAACTCGTAAATGTTTAATGATCGATGGTTCATATATGATGGCAACTAAGGCAAATGTACACGTCACCACACCATATTACACTGGCCTTGTAAAGGCAGAATGTATGAGTAATCTACTGTATGATTTGTTATCGGTAATATCCCTGAGGTTAAGGGGCCCCAGGAGCTCTGTGTGAATCATACATGTGAAATCGGCAAGATTGAAAGTTGTGACAGACACGAAGTTTCTAATACAGGTGGTTTAGGTATAATTCCTGGTGACCTGAAGGAGGTCACAGATAATATACCCCAAGGGGACAGTCAGTCCAGTGGCGAACACGCGTCGCGCATGATAGCTGGGCCTACTGTTGGTGGTGAAATCTCACGTCAGCCCGGCAGAGGGCACGTGGCAAATATGGTCGACATTTCAGAACAGGGCCCGGAGAGTTGTACGAATGCAAATCTGCCGAGTAACCCCTGTGAAAAGGTCGATGGTGGTGAAATTCCACATCATGCTGAAAAGAATCAGCTGACGAATATTGGTTCGGTTTCTCCTTGTTAGTTTTATCCAACAATTGATATATGAACTGAGTTGCAGTTGTTGGAATGAATGATTCTGTCCGCAAGGTAGTCCACATACAATCGCCAAAGCCCTCGTATTCACTGTATACCATTCCACTGAGCTAGTTCATTTCCGACATCGCCTCGTAAACATCAGGTCTCTATAACGTTGAGACTCAATTACCAAAAACATCAAGTTGCTTAACGAAAACTGGTTTCATTGCTACTACGTTCAAAGCATTATTTCCATCAGTTACGCAATATGTTGTCATGATTATGCTAATTAAGTACCGATGGTATATTCAAATTCAAATATGTAACAACTTGCTACTATGCAATGATTTGTGAATTCACAAATATGTACAATGTTTGCAATACACATTGTTTTAGAGATACTGTTTTTCTGCAATTTCATGCTGGCAATTTTGTATCTGTGCAAGTCCAAAAGTGCATAACTAATTTTACAGGCCTGGTTTTGTACCCTGCTGAGAGTGTAGAATAAACAGTACCGCATTTGCTCACACGGGAATTAACGAACCTTGTCGAATGAAGTTATTTTTTTCTATGCCTAAATTTTAAAAGATGATAATGTATGAGGAAACACACTATGTTTGAATTGTACTCTCGTAAAATAAAGATATTACATTAGTTAAGCTGATTTCGCCCGCGACAAGAATGCATATTCATGAACATATAAAACAAAATGTGGAAGGAAATTGCTAATTCTACTTGATTAAATTCAAAACGTAACATCTGTAATTATTTTGCAACTGGGATGTTTGTGGATGAATTATAATTATTTGTGGCCGGTTGAACAGAACAGTGCGCCCGTGAGTGTGGCATATATAAAAACAATTTATCCGGTAACAAAACGAAATAATTATTTCCATCAATGTTCACTCGCGTTTCGCAATATTATATTGTTTAATCGTTACCATAGTAGCTGCAGTCGTCTAGGAGAGTAATTATATTAATTGCATCGACAGACTCATCACGATTAATATTGCATTTTATGTTTTTTTTATATGAATATAAGCGCATAATTAAAGAGCATGGTGATAAGACATAAGAATGCTTATAAAAGTGCTCTCGAATGATACGGAAAATACAACATGAAGTCGCCTAAATAAACTTTGATCCTGTGTTGGTTTTCATGTATTAAAGTTAGTTGTTATAACACAGACGAATGACATTATTTGGTTCTATCTGATAACACCTGTTGAGCTAGGATAATGCATGTGTACAATATTATTAAGTTACAGTAACCCCATGTATCAATGTTTTACTTCAAAATCAGAAATATAATTTAATATAATAATACATATAGTTAATACTATTTATTTTTTATTCTTGAACTCTCTAGGCAAGCTTTGTTTGGAAGATAACACTCACACTGAAGAGACCCAAATGAATACACGTTAATTTCTCAGGGATAGTCAAGCATTTATTTCATATCCGACCAACCGCAATGGTGTAAGCAGGTAACCCAATTCACCCGCTCTCCGTCTCCGGATAGGTTGCCAACTCATCATACATTTTCAAACACTGCGTAAAATTTGTGTGTTTCCGATTCAGGTTATTCAATGTTTATTTAGCGGAGAGAAAGAAAAAACGACGTATCCGTGCTTATAATAGCCCATACGTATAAAATCTTGTGCAGCATTGTTTATATACCAATATGGCGTTTGTCAATAATGCTATGTACTAAATGTAGAATATAGGCAACGTATTACATCCAATCTGTAGATATGGGTTTATGAAGTGTATTCCTATCATAGGGATATCGATAGCAAGTCTAGAGTATAGATACTACTTAAATCTTCAATAAATGACATAGTTGCAAATCTTAACTATTTTCAGATATTATAGATGCTATTTAGATACACAAAACATGTTCCATCACGTAAGCTGCGAGTCTAAATTAGCTGTACAGAGATGCAGTTCGATATCCATGGCAACTCGCTAGTATATATGATATTAAGATCCGGAATGTATGTGAGAATATAGTTGATTGTCTAAACTATTTTTTGCAGAGGCGTCGCTCTATTTTGATTGAAGTTTAGATAGAAAGAATATACTATTTTGTGAATTGTAATACTTGATGTCCAAGTAATGTTTAATGAATATTTTGTGAGCTTTGTTTTCAAGTATTCTGTCTAGCCAAGGATTATTGAGTTCCGTGCCGGAGCATATAATGTAAGGAACTGCATGTTCAATTTGGTATGTACGTTAGAGTATACATAATCCATCGTCGTTGATGGTGGTAATTAATACAAGCCTTCGTGAACATTTCTTGTGAATGAACCAACGCAGAACATTGTAATACATTTTAAGTTTTATTCTTGGACAAATATTCGATGTTACATTTCAGTAGTGACTGCTGTCTAAGTTTACATTTCGTCTGGCTTGAATTTTTATAGACGAACAGTAGAGGAAATTGAGTTCTTGAAATAACAGATCTTACCATTAGAAAAATAATCTTTATTTAATTTAACAACCGACGAAGTTGCGCAACATAACAACATATTGAAAGCCTCAAACAAAATAAAAAAATAAATAAAAAAAGAAGGCCTTAATTGAGTTCTTTGTTTGTCAAAACCATTACGAATAAATAAATAATTAAATTACAATATAAATAAACCAGCTTATCCAATTCCAGAAATTGTATAGGTTATTTATCTAGGTCATGGACACATCTGTGTATCACGTGTATAATTATAAGTAATTGCAATTTTCGGTTGTAAAAGATAACTGAATTAGTAGTAGTTTGATCAGGTCATTTTAAGAAATTCTAATTTTCATCATTAAATAACAGGTGGTAATCAATAATCATCGGGACGCACTTCGAGGCTTTCATGATACTCCCTTATATCGCTCATTAAAGTTCAATTAGAGAAAATTACATGACATTACGTTTTGAACGTTTGCGTAAATGTCTTTATTAAGTCTCTAAAATAATATTAACCTAATGCGAAACGTGAAAAAAGCATGATCACACGCGATCGAATGACCTATACGCAATATACTTCTCGATGATGCTCTGTGTAACTGTGACTACCACGTGACAGCATCGTTTTGTACTCAACGTGGGCAACGTATACACCAGTATATATGTTTTTACGTCCTACTGTTGACGCTTTCTTCGTTCACAATTTAATGTGTTGTATTTGTATTCAGTGTCAGAAATACAGGTGATATAAATATGTCGGGAGGGGATAAAATTGTCTGAAAAAGTAACTGAATTTAGTCTTGCGTTATTTATCTTCTTGTAAATTTCAACTATCTTTTATGACTGTCACAGGTGACTAGAAATGCTGTACGGACGCCTAGATACATTTCATGTTTGTTTAATTTAAGTGTCTATTTAAATGATGGGCCAGACACCCTTTGATGGAATAGTATGGTTTAGAGAACAGATCATCTTGTCGGGGAATTTGAATATCGAGTATGTGCACCTGGATATTGATACCTATAAAACTACCCCTTCATCGCATACTCAGGCTATTCCATCTAGCGTAACCACGTTGGGCATCATTGTCTTAACACAACTAATGCAGAGAAGTTACAAGTCTCAACGGACTTCTCCTAGAACTGACTTTACGGCGAACTGACTTTAACCATTGCTGGCTGCAAAGCTTCGAATATTGAGACAACACATCGACGGAACTTACTGTCTGTGTATCCCCGAGGAAGTCAGCGGGTCGTCTGCGCATAGATAACGTCTACACGAGAAATTGACATTCGTCGTATGATACTGGTCAGTATCACTACGTTAGGGTTACATATTTAATGCATATTTTGAGCTTATTGTTGTGTATATTTTGAAGTGCACTTCATTTATTTAATTCATCACATTATTATATAACTGCTGTAATTTTGTACTGCTTTGCAGTCATTCTATTGACGTGTTTTGCCCAATTAGACTGGTCAGACGCTGGAAATTTGGCAATATTTAATGATTGGAACGGCATCAGTTAAACGATTCATTCGTACATTGTTTACACTTGGATGTAAGCTCCATGTTACTGTACGGGCTGTAACTCGTTGAGAATTGGTTAACACGCACAGAGTTCTAGTCCGACTTGTATTCCTACTGGGATTTGAACCTTGTGCGGTGTGACTTAATTAATATTGACCTTTAATCTGTTCCAGTTATACATAATAAACCGTTAACTTCTAATATACGATTGCGTCTGTTATATGTTCACATTGACTACACCAGGGTCACTAGTTATCGTTTGTTGGTTGTTTTCAAATATACAAGTCACAATTAATGCTAAAATGTAGCAGTGGGGAAAGAACCCACAACACAAGGGCAGTCTTGTTTGGTAGCTACACTTGACTCAGCCTTGTGACAATGGCCATTGATGCAAAGTGTGCTGTTAATTCATCTTCATGAGTTCGTCCTGTAAACATACATTCACTGATCGTGTTCAAATATTACAAAAGCTCGTTATATTTTATACTACTGAATATACATGTTATTCCTGAATTGTGACTTCAAAACATTAAACAATGTGACCTTTAGCAATGTTAAGATGATTTGTAAAATCAAACTCCAACTGTAGGAAATTGCATTTGCAAGTGCATTTGAAGAGCCGGGAAATCAATTGCAAATACAAAAAACAATATGTAAAGTGCTCAAGTCGTACATGCTACACACGAAATAACACTTTGCCCCGATTTGTGGTCTTTCCTGTCATAATTCCACGATGGCGTTCTGAAACTATATATGTTTTATACAAATATCACTCATGATCCATGTATAATTATTTGTCATTTTTCAAATGTTCAAGTTGAAACATTCATCGGAAAGGAATGCTGAGGTTTTTGTTGATTTTTATCAAATTATATAGTATATATGAGAGGTGTAACCTAACACACAAGATCATTATGAAATGTCTAGATATCGTACTATAATAAATATATTTCACAATTTAAAATTAATTAATAATTTAATACATTAAAAAACATATTACTGTTCAAAGAAACAGCATTCGAATGTAGTGTTGAGTGATACTAGCTTTAATGATAATAAAGAAACGAGGCACTTTATGAAATAGACGTTTGATGCTGAATCATCTGCATGGACAAGAAATCATAGCATTAAAATTTAAATTAGAGAGATTTCAAATAGCTGTTGCAAATTGTAATCGATTATTCTGAATAAGTGATACATCCAAAAATCTACGTTCACCCGACCAACAATAACATAATTCTGGGTCCCAAACACACCTATATATACGATAAATATGTCAATGGTGCATTTTGTACTTGTACCCAATGATATCAGGAATATTCCTTCATGCTCTATTTCCAATTTTCTTTTCACTCAGTTTATTTCTGAACTTATTCTATACAATTCAATTTATTTCTTTTTTGGGGTATTTTTGTCAGTCTTTACTCGACCCCCATCAAAATGTGGGTTATCGAGTTTTAACTAAAGATTATATATCACCGTGCATTTATATAAATATAAATCAAATGTGACTACAATATTAGAGTAATGAAAATTATTAAAATATTCACTTTAACTGTGACACACAGTGGCGAATGAATCTTAGTGACAAATGAATTTTTTAAAACGTATATTGGCATTTAGCGCCATAATTTATACAATAATTTTCCTAGACATTGCGTTGACGATATCACTCCATTACTTCCTCTCTGTGGCCTGCAAAACATTCAAATGTAAGAAATGCAGGTTATTTTTTAACTTAAGTATAACTGCACTACACCAATTTACAATACATTGTGATACATAACGTTTGATTGCACTAAACCGGTTCGCTGCAGTATAATGTTTCTTGAACAGATATAACTTCCTTACCATGGTAAATATTTGTGATATGGCCTCTGCTCGTCTATTTCTTTGCTGCGCTTTTAGTTGTTTTCGTTTTCTTACTTCTGACATTTTGACTGAAGTTTCCTGACGTATACGTCTTCTCATATCGGCTCGTATCTGATCCACGTGTTTTACTTCTTCCAAGGCATTATTGTACAGCTCTCCGCCACACAGACGTATTCTAACAGCGACCAACAACTTCAAATAATTGAACATTTTGTATTAGCGAGCATTGACAACACCATAGTTATTGCTCTATGATTCATATATGTATTAAGTTGATGGAATTAGCATGGCTGCTGACCCCTATTTGACACTTTGCAGAAAATATTTATATTGCAGTGACTTCACATTCGACATTAGATGTATATGACTTTCGGCAACAACACAACCATCAAATTCATGCTTACACTTACAAGTTGATCTTGTCTAACACGTGACAAAAACAGACGTTTCTTACCTCCACATTTGTCGCACATAATGCCAGAAATACAACAGACCCCTGTAATAAAATTACGGTTTTAATTACAATGAAGTATAATTTGTACTTAAAATGCGTGAATACTGACTTAACCGACAGTCCAGCCAAGCCAAATTCACAACAATGCTATATGAATTGTTATTCTTGGAAACCATGTAAACAAACGACTTTTCATTGTACTTACTTCACAAAATATTGCAAACGCAAACATATATCCAACCACTAGTGAATTGATTGTGATCGCTACTATATGTAACACCCAACTGGTTGTAACTGCCAGCAACAGTAGAAACAACGATTGCACTTCCTCACTGCAAACCAAGAATATAGTCGTGTGAGAAAGTATGGCTTTTACTCATTAATTGGCTTATATACTTTATGTAGCAACTCAAAGTATAATAATGTTATTCTAAAAAAAATGTCATATTTCATGTTATGTTGGCCTTACCAAATTTGCAGAAATTCCACGTGTTCATATTTCATCAGCAATTGTTCATATCCAGAGAATAGTTTACATATAATTATAACAGACACCTGTGATGAGTGGAGTCGTGATAGAGATTATTCTTTGAAAACTATATAATCATAGTGATTATTAAATAATTAATTTTCATTTAATAGAATTGTTAAGATCATAATCACATATAGAACATTCACTTATATAATCATATGAAATACACGCATCCACATATCTAGATTAAAGTGAAAAAGTGAATTCACTTACCAAGTATACGACCAATGCAACGGCCGAAGTGGCGTAAGTAACTGTGTCGGCAAGAGAATCAACACAGCTGGAATTGTTCAGATAAATTTAAAATATATATATAGATGTTTTTTTATGATTATTATTATGATGATGAAAGTTATGATTTTACACTGTCAATGAACCGTTATAGTGTCGTCAATGCACTTACCTTGATTCGGCACTTTCGTTTGGCCAGTTAATCTCAGTGAATCCGATCCAGAAAGCGATTATAATTACAGGAACAACCCATCCAGTAATCATATATATTGCCCTAATTGATAAAATATTAAAATATAAACAGTAATAAACTATTGTGACAACAAGGAGTAATAAATCAAGTTCGGCTTTGAAAGATTTACACTGAATGAAAAAATATGCACATAATATGGTTAATCAGAATTATACATGTTCAAAATATCAACTCAATATGTGGCGTTTCAAGTATATTATTGTTTCCTATTTGCGATGCCAAACAACGAGGATGGCGTGATTATGCAAACTGACATATATACACATATAGCGTATATTGAATACATACCTTGCTAGTCGGCTATTCAGTATATAATAACGCACACGTAGCAACTCTTGGACGGCATGATTTAATATCCATAATGCGTTTGTTAATAGTGCCATATACCAGAAAACAGACAATACCTTGCAACCATGCTGTGAAATGAATGAACTATAAATGGTTAGCATTTTAGTAAGTGTATCACAATCGTTGAGGAGTGTTATAATCAGTAATTTTCATACGCAACTTATGGTAGAATAATACGGTATCATGAAAACAAACCTTGCTCGGCTGCAGGCACATATTCACTATCACAGTCATTGGTAAGATCATCAGTGACACGATTACATTTCCAAGGACAAAGTATCGGTCGTTGGATAAACTAAAGATAGACGTATAAATTTGAGTGAGCGATATAGTTTTGCGGCAACATTACAGTTAGTAAATATTAGTTGATGGAGATATACGCACATTTGATTAGGGTTGTGCGCTAATTATTTAGCTTGGAGTTATATAATGTGGGTGGTACGGTGGTGAGTGATCTTGCGACAGTTTGGGTACAAATGACGTCAAATAACATTGTAGTGTAATATCACTGCTATTATTATTTACGTACGTGAAGTGGAATACTTACAGTGAGACACAAATGAGCAAAAACGAGAGACCCATAAGTATAAAAGCGGGAGAGCTCATCATTTGCAAGATCACGTCTTGGGCAGCTTCTGGAAATGACTATAAACAAAAGCATACGTCACTTTGTATATAACGACAGAACAGGCAGTAGTCATATTTCATACCGAATTAGTTATTGAATCTAAACATATTATATTTCATTATAATAAAACACGTAAATAAATGACAGCTAGTTATATAGTTGTATAGTTGTTATCGTCGTAAATACTTACGACTGGTGGTTTCCCCATCGTGGTTATTACAGCAAAAGTTCCAAGATGGTGGCATTTACAAACAGTGGTATGCTCGTTCAAGATACGATCAACCCAGCACCCATTCGTATTCCAAACCCTGATAGACAATGCAGATAATAGACAAATATTACCGATTTGTGTACGCAAAATTTCCACTTCACACCATTAGAAATAGATGACGACGAAGTCATCGTCGCATCTCACGTATCATAATCAGGTGATAGATAGTTCAATGTGTTCAACTCACCCTGTGCTGTCGCCGTATACCATATATACACACTTCGGATCATACCCGACCTAGTTACATAATATTAACAGGTAGGTAGGAAACAATTTTAAAAGGTGTTCACAAGTGAAGAGAGAAGAAGGGCGAACAATGTTGACAAAGGGCAAAAGCTTCTCAAATTATCAATCTGCAGCACGAAATTCCTCCACTGGCAAAAACATTCACGCACTCATCGGAGAAGCCAACCTTGGAAAGAGGTGGTCAATATCCATAACAACAATCAAAGTCACTATTTTGAATAATGTATTAGATGCTCTTTGATCATGAAATTTAACAAGGTCTTTTAATTTCCATGTGAAATTAGGGTGTAAATTTCTGTTTTCTTTTTCGAGGTATATAACTATATAAACATACATAAACCCTTACTGTGACCTTGATTAACCTTTGACCTGCTGTCCTCAAAATGTACAGGTGGGGCTGGGTTTGAAGAAAATTCCTCTTGTAGTTCAATATTGGACGTACGCAAACACGTATTCTCATTTTCACTTTAGACAGATTGTCGCAAATGTGCAAACCCTGTTAGTCGCGTGAATAACATGTCTGCAAATTTGGAATGTTGCAACAATTACAGAGAACAACAATCGCGAATACCATCAGAGGAGTATACTGTTACAGTACCTTTTGATGGACAAATGTTATAATCACAGGTTCTTCTAATTCTGTTATTTCAATCCAATCTTGTCTGAACAATCTCACTGATATGACCTCGGAATTTACCTTCTCCACTTTACGTGTGTTCGTAACAGACGTCACCCACTGTCTTCTTTTGGATCTACAGTATTACAATATATTGCGGTATTAGTGATACTTATTATAAATCACTTCCTGTGTGTAATTATTATATGATGCGAAATAACAATACAATAAAAGAAAACCTTCGGATGTGACGTCAATAATCATGATCTCGTCAATGTTACGTAGTTCACTCAAACTAAAGAAAAATCTAAACGCGTGGTGAAACAAGGAAACGTTTTCGATTATAGACGTAAACAAATACTCACTTTTTGCCAATCTGTATCGGTGGTAGCAGAATATCTCCCGGATTTTGATAAATGAATTGAATACACATCAGTCGATCTGAATGAAGCAAAAATATTACATTGGTGAGGTTGGCAACTGATCAATGTGAAATTGTTAAATAATCTATCATTGCATGCTATTAAATACAATTGCAGGGTTTTCACTAATTGTTTATCTTGCTCCTAACACAAATTGATTAGCGTGTACTCTTACAATTTCCCAGCAAATTTGAAGCAGAGAGTGTAACGATAATGTTATACTTGTCACTGAAAACTGAAATCATCTATTAGCCAGGAAATTATTTAACCGAGCCCATATTTATTTTGATTTTAAATATTATTTACCTAGCCGTATAACCGGTGTCATTTCTCTTTCTATGATAGAAACTACCAGAAGTAAGCATTTATTTAAATTAATGCATGGTACCTTCAAAATAAGTGACCTATATTTACCTGTTTCATTCCCATTTGTAATATAATGAGCTAGAGCCACAGAAGAGCTGTCAATGACGTCATTATTCATAGATCTACCAATAAACTCAGTAGTCATGTCTTGGACAAAACATATCATAATTAGATATATTGAAATAATATTGTGTGCCCTGACTCGATTGGAGAGAGCAATAATCGGTTGCTAGGAAAACAGACATATTTGATATGTCGGAAGAATTATTAAAAAGAAAGTTATTGCCGATTTATCATAATTAATCAATCTGAAAGACACATGTTTTCAAAGAATTCTTCAATATTGCAAGACGGGGTCATTGTCTAAATGAATTAGGTGATTCTATTCATTAAACATATAAGGTTATGTCAATATAATAAAATGATTTTTTTATTTTGATATCAACAGGGTAGAAGCAATCGTAAGGATAAATACTTTTTAGGTGTAGCAAAATTCAATGATTTTCATGAATACCATTGAAATTGTGTTTTTCAATGCCTCATTATATGTACCATTTTGTTGTGTAGTGTTGTGTTATATTGTGTTGTGTCTAAATAACTATATGACATAGGCCCTTTGGTGAGTTAACGATCTTTGTTGTATTTATGTTATTTTTCTGAACAAACTGTCCTACCATTTACAGTTACACATAACACATTAGTTCAATTAAAATCAGCGCATATTACCAATGTTCTTTGTTGTTTCGTATAACGTATCGCCCATCTCTCTTATCAGACCGTGTATGGATTTGCCGAAAACGTCTATGGCTTCAAACATTCGCAACACTCCTTTATGAGGTCCGTGTATCTGAAAGTAAACGTACCAATTATCATAGAAGACGAGGTACGCGATGGAAGAACAAGTCACCAGTTTATACTTCAACGAAATAAGTCCATTCTTGTTTTTTTCATATCTCATATATCAAATATAAACATAGAAACATATATATATTATAATCAAATAATTATAAAACCGTACAAAATAATTGGACATTTATAATAAACTCACAAAACAATATATCATGTACATTCTAATACCAATTTAAATGCAATAGACGTTGCCAAAACAAGAAAAAGAGGGAAAACTAAACAGTCATTGAAACACAAATGAAATCAATCTGCCTATGTATTCCTGTTGCATAGTGGTTGTGCCTTCTTCGGGCATTTTGAAAATCAGTAACCAAGAAGCTACGCAATTTGCATATCAGTAATCAACTATTGATGAAATCAGTTAGTAGTTTAGACGACTCTATAGGTTCATGGGATGACGTCATAAAAATGATGTCATATTGGGATGGAATGACATCATCCCATCCCAACATGACGTCATCATGGGATGACGTCATCCCATCCCAATATGACGTCATCGTTATGACGTCATCTTATGAACAGCGCCCTCATGGTCGTACCAATAGTGTCGCCTGGATGACGTCACAATGGGGTCGTGTGAATAAATTAACATCATTTATATGACGGGATCCCATGAACAGCGCCATGAAAAAACTGTAGAGGGCGCTCACAACCAAATGACGTCACGAAAGAATTTTCTGAACGAACTGTAGATGGCGCTCTCAAGCATTGATGTCACGAAATAATTTGCTAAACACACTGTAGAGGGCGCTCACAACCATTGACGTCACGAAAAAAAATTCGGAACGAACGACAGAGGGCGCTCACACACACACACAATGAAATACACGTCATTTTGAAAACTAACGGAGTTTATTACACAAAAGAAGAATATTAACATTAAAAAACAGGACATTTTAAAATGTTTGAAATACATAGTGTATACATTTTGACAAAAACTAGTAAGATCAGTTACATGAAATATATTTTTTGTTTTTTTGTTTTTTGTGTTTTGTTGTTTTTTTGAAGTAATTAATCATAAATTGAAATGGTATACATTCTCAAACGCTGTTAAGTATTCACACTGAGTAATATAAGAATGATATTATTAGGAGTAATATAAGAATGGTATTCTTAGGAGTAATACTAAGAATAAAAAAACGACATTTTAAAGAAGGTTGAAAATACATAGATACATACATGCATTGAAATACATACATTTTCAAATGGGGTTAAGTATTCGATTATAATAAAAAAAACGAGAAAAAACGAGTAACATCGAAAAGTCAATACACACTTTTTTCTAATCAGAATCAGAATCGCTCATCTGTGATGAAAAGAAAAAAAGAGAAATAATATGAAATCGATAATTATATAAAGAGGGTATAAGTTATATATACATGTGGAATTTCAAAAGTATAAGTCATCTAGTAAAACTGCGTGGGAAAAAATATTTGTCATAAATAGGCAGGTTGAGTCCGGTCACTTTTTCGATATATCTGTTCACATAAATGTCATTCAAATGTCTATTATGCATAAAAGAGTCGGCTACAGACTTCATAGGTTCCCCTCGACATCTGCGCAGCAAGTAATACAGGACGTATTGACCACACACTGTAGAGAACAGGGCTTGTACTATTTGATGATTGTAGATCCATGTACAAACGTTTTTATTGAGAAATCTCTTAAATTCCACGTAATAAGGTTGACAACCGTACGAGTCAAAATATTCTCCGTGGTAGGGATCCTTTAGATAAAAAGCCCCCCAATGTGTCCCGCCTCCGCTACTGTCATTGGTGTTTGATACAAACGCTGCGGGATACTCCAACACTTTTGCCTTAGGCAGTTGATTTCTAGCATAAACGCTGAAGAACACATTTCTAGTGTATGGATTAGTCGACAGAATACGACTCAGTTGATTCGTGTCCATCACAGCTAGAAATCGGTCAATACGTTTCTGTCTCTGTCAATCTCGATAACGTTGTCGGATTCAGCATCAATCAAAACGGACACAGTCTCAGTCAATGCTTGTCTGAACTGAATCTCAAGACCAATCTTTCCTTCTTGTATCAAATTGAGGTGATAATCGCTGGCCGATTCGTCGGGAGTGAGGTCAAATGCGAAGATTGTGTACCCTTCGTGATATTCGTCTCGAGTGATGCTGTTGCCTTGGTCTTGACCCATTTTATTTGTACAGGTAAATAGAGTGTAATAAGCCATGATGTAACTTCTACCACCAGCCGCCGTGAAGTCCATCTAACATTGAGGATAAGTGATGTGATATCGTAATTCTGGAAGTTGAATGGATTGGTTTCATAGGATCCGTTGAAAGACGTATTAGAAACCAGACACAGGATGATCTTTTTGGGCAACTGACCGAAGAAGATCAAAGCTTTTTTTAATGACATTGTACCAGCTGGAATGGAAGCGATTTTCATAACGCATCGATTGATGGGGTATTTTGCAGTATCCTGTTTCAACGCTTCGATGTGTCCCAGCTGTACGCTGGGGCTCAACTTGATTTTTTCTCACCAGGAGGGTTGCATCGGTGATGACTACTTTGAATGCGGGATTTTCGGTTGAACTGATCAAGCAGAACTGATTTTTATTTCGATGTAATTTCAGTCTAACTTCCACCCCATTGAGTAAATACTTTCGTTGAAAAAATATGTCTCTGTGTATTCGTCCGATCATGTCTTTCTGAGCAATGTATATGCGTACCAACGTTTGAGTCCCAGATTTGATTGAAGAGGGAATGCAACTACAGGTTTGCAGGCCCTACAGTGGCGTCCACAGCCAAATTACTCTCGTTGGCATTCGTGATTTTAGCCTTGATGTACAAAAGCGTAGAACCAATATCGATGTAGTCACTTCCAGCCGAAGGTATTACGAATTCGATCGGACCATCGGCTATATTCGTGAGTGGGTTTACCTCTTCATAACTTCCTTTTCAATACTTGTCTGTGTCGGAGGAATAGTAAAGAGATCGAGTTCCGTCTTTGCACATTCGCAGGAGTGATGTTCAGTCGAATATATCCGGAGATCTTCTCCTCTTCTTAGCCTTTGGAAGAAATGACATGTCTCATTGTTGTCTTCTTCCTTTTGATGGTGCGTACTCGCCCCGTTTGAGAGGGTTTTCCAAATAAATTGCTCAATACTGAAGAAGTAATTTGACGACCCGCAGTCTTTGCTCTACTCGAAGTCACTTTTTTAAAGTTTTTCCCTTGTACAACATCACCTAGAATACCCAAGCCGGCATTGAGCGCTGGTTTTGCCACTGCTTTCTGACCTTGTGTTGAGGTGTGGCAGATCTCGTCAATCCAGAAAATATACTTCTGATTCCATATCCGCGTTGCAGTCTCGCGCCAGAAAACACAGATCCTTGTCCAATCTGATTCATGTAGTAATTTCTACAAACCCCCACGTGAGGAGTGTAAGGTTGATGTCTGTTCATTTTCTTTTTCTTCACACTAGCAAAGGTGAGCTTTGCGAAAACTCAGGTCACGATCACCCACGTTGAAATGGCACTTTCTCCCCCGTATCAGACCTTATATCAATCTCCACAGTCTTGAATGTTGACGTTCGAATCAGGAGAAAGTATGGTTTGTTGTAAGTATGATTGACGCTATCTCTGTGGGTCCTTCAATGTTGACTATTCTCAAGAGAGGTATGGAAACTTCACCGACCATTTGGTGTTCGACTATTTTGCAATAGACGTAGAGGGAATACAAACTTCTAACATCGGCAAGGTAGGGACTAGTGCGTCTTTCGTTTGTAATTGTTGTATTTGAGGGAAATCCTAACAGTTCAGCCAATCCACCCATCAAGATTACGTACACGAGCTCCTTCTTCGACCGCTACGGTCACTCTTCTAGACCTCAAATTATATGTCATCTTATTTCATCTGGCAGACCTTTTTCTCGAATCACGTCTGAAATCATTTCGATCGAGTTGTAGTAGCCCGGATTCAATTTCAGTTCTTCGTGATCTCTCAGACTGGGTGAGGCATCATAAAAAATCCTATTTTTGCCATGTACAATGTTGTACCATGAATTTGGGTAGTGGATGTCGGCCAACGCTACTTCCCAATTGCCATCTAACGAAAGCTTTCTCAGTAGTTTGACAGTGTATTTTGTCAACGTGTTGTTTAGGAACACATCAAGTGAGGCATTACTAGGGAGCGTCAAAAAGAAATCCTGCCCCGACACGATGATCTTTGAAATGAATCAGGTCATCGTGTGTGTGAAAAGTATTTATAAACGTTCTAAGTTCCTGATCCAAAATTAAACGAATCGTCATACCCACGCCACTTAACGAAATATTCCACGTGGCCTTTACATTTTCTCTTGCGCAGTACTTTCTCCACAACGTACAATGCATCTTCGTCCTTTACTATTTTCTGAAGTTCTTCTTCGTAGAAAGTACCTTCCAACATTTCACCATTGTAATCTGAAATTTTGTAAACAGGTGGTTACGTGTTGAGGTGTCCAACAATCGTGAATACCTCTTCGGTCCAATTGGGCAGGTATCCTTTCTTGAAAACGTGTTTGGTTTTACTGATTCTGACTCTGTCACCGAGTTTATAAATCTTCTTCCTCCCCTTTTTCTCTGTGGTTAAATCACCATACAATATGTCTCTGACCTTTTTCTAGTTTGCGTAGGTAACAAGTGAGGGTTTGGTATTTATACTTCTGTGATGGGTATTGTTGTAAGAACGTAACATGTCATCTAATACAGGTAGATAAGTGTTGTTCTTCATGGAATATCTGAAAATTTTTCCCTTGATGGTTCTGTTATATCTCCACACAACGCTTTAGTCTCATTGCCTGTAGTAAAGAACTTAATGTTTTCGCTCTTGAGGTAGTTTTGGAAAAGTCTGTCCGTGTGCAAAACGTCGGGGCGACGCCCCTTCTTAAGTATTTTCCGAAATGCCTCGACCAAACTCCCCCCTCTATTGTCTTTCAGAGGTACGACGAAAGCATATTTCGAAAAAAAACGTCGATACACGTCAATAAGAACTTGTATCCTCTGTTGTATCTGGATATCGAGGAGAAATCGCATAGATGTGCCTCCCACTGCTCGCACCACCCGCCTTCTTTTAAATGACCGTTTAGAGGGTTTGTGCAGAGTATATGTATTCTATTTACTCAACCACTTCTCCACGTCCGACTTGGTTATCTTTTTTCCTCTCTTTGTTTTGTTTTACGGCAGCGTAAAGAGAATTCAAACCCCCGTAACTTTGGACATCGTAAAGCAGTTCGTCTAGGATGGTACCCATCTTCTTCGTCATTATTTACGGGTGTGGTTATTTCACACGCGCAGAGGCAGTGGATACGATCGAAAAATGAAAGCAAAGCGGGACAACGTAGATCCATCAGGACTGACTGCACCAAAGTGAGATCGGGGGGATGCGACGAGGTTTTATTTAATACGTCACCCAAGTGTGTCGAGGATGAATGGGAGTGGAAACCACATGGGGTCCATGTCTCTGCGGAACTCCCACCTTGAGTGTGTTGCTATGCATGTAAGACCATCGATCCATATTGCCAACAAGGTCTTGAGGAACATTTGACATTTTCATAACTTCGGCAAATTCTCTCCAAACTGTGGGGGTGAAATTCTTCCTTTTACGTAAGAAATCATTGAGTAAATCGTTGGCGTGTGTGCCTGGTACAGTTTGTCCGTCAATGATTAATTCACCGTTTTCATCCCTGTCGACCAGTTGGTTCTGTTTATCTTTCTCAAGTAGAAGCTTCGCTTTTCTCTGCATGCTCTTGGGAACACTTTGTAAGACTTCGGATGTAATTTGATCTGGTACACCGTCTTTGTCGGGTTGAAATTCCCGATCGGCTACAGTGACAGCGTAGTACTTGTGCAGAACTTGTTGGTACAGTTTGACTTTTTCGTCTTCAGGCAACTCGTCCATTTGCATTATGTCATTCATGTCTCTATCCAGCAAAGTCAATGATTTCACCACAGGCCTCGTCATTTGAGCATTCTGATTTTGGATGGTAGATAATAGCTCAACAGGGACTAAAGCCACTTCTTCACGGATTCCATCTATTTAAGACCGAGTAGGGGTGGGAGTATGCTCGAAATTAAGGGAGCGATTAAGGCGGTCAGGAAACCCCCTTTCTGAACCAGATTTTTTTTTCTTTTTCTTGACTGGAATTTTCTTATGGGACAGTGCTCAGAGATGTTTCACGTACAACGCTAGTTTTCTTTTCTGACTAGGTGATAGCTGAACGTTCCCTTTCAACACATTGAGCGAGCATTTGCACAGACACTGTATCAAGTCACTAGAGGCTACATCCATTATCCCCATTTGTTGTTTCGAGTTGGCCTTGTGCAATACAGAGAGAAAATCAGCGTTCTTTCGCATGCGGGTTGACATGATGAAATGACTGATGGTGAAAGACTGTCTATTTTTATACTTTTCTCACGTGCACTATCGGTACTTGAGATGAAAGTATGTTCGTTCGAATGCGTATTTCCTCAGGGGTGTCTGGCATCAGATCCACGAAGAGGTAACCGTGAAGTTCTTGGGTGGCATCGGTGAATGCCTCCTGCAGAAACTTAATGTTTCCGGGGTACATTTGCCTAGCCAGAACGTTGACTTGTGATGCGTCCCTTGGATTTTTAAACAGAAAAATGTAGTGCGTGTTGAGACTAATTGTTCTCGATTGCTTGCCCTGATGAACGAGATTTTGCAAAATCAGTATCACGGATAAATTTTGATGGTGAGATCCTTTTGCGAAGAACTGAACGATTTGTTTATCTTTACCCGTTTCTGTCATCAGATCATCTATCACTAGTTTCTAGTTTCTTTTAGACGGGTCAATTATTCTACCAATAACTGGAGGTATCCCTTCGATAAAACGAATTCGAGGCACTGTCTTCATCATTTCCAAATAGGCTGGCTGAAACTCGCCGTAGCACCAATAGTTAACGTCTGGTGGTGGAGATATGACGCTGTCACATTGTTCTAATATCTGTTTGACTAAAAACGTCTTCCCAGACTGCGTGGGACCGCACACGAGAGAGGTAAATGGGTGATTCACTCTTGCATCCATGACGATATAATAGGACCTCCATCGTTATCGCGTCTCTTTTTACGTTCTTCAATGTACTTTTTCAACATCCAGTTTAAAACAAAATAAGGCAGTGTGCATAAGCCAGAATAGACGAGTGATAGAACCATGTCCGATTTGGTAGAATCCATGTCAATGTGATTGTTCAAGGATCAAATGGATGAATGAAGGTAAACGACGATCTCGCTTTTATTTATATATTTTTTTGTTTTGTTTTAGAAGCCGTATGGGAGGGTACAGTAATCATCTTGTATCACCCGTTTGTCATACACTAAACTGTATATTTTAACTTCTTCTCCATTGAATATTCTATCTCGCTTGTGCGTTATTTTTTCGGGGGTCTTTGACATGTAGAGGGCCGCTTGTTCTACGAACGAGTCGATTCATGGAGTCAAAATTAATTTCCAGTTGATTTCTGTAATTGAGGGTAAACCCTCTCATTTTACACACCGTTTGGTTCCCACTTTTGTCCGGTTTGTGTAGTCGGTATGCGTAATTCTTTGGTCCTCCCGATACGAAATGTGTGATGTAATTATCCACTGGAGGTATTTCTCTCAACAAATCTCCGAGATAATCACCCGTTGGTGGATCCCATTCTCCAGCTCGCTGGATGAAAATGATAGAATCTGTGTCAAAGTACAAGACTCTACTACCTAATTTCTCTAGAACACTGTAGAGTTTAAGTCGGGCATAGCTCATCGTCATGGCAGCCAGTACAACGTTCATATTGGGTGCTTCGGTAATGTAGTCTTCTTTATCGCAGTGCTGGACAAGAACCATTTCGTCAGAGACAAAAGAAAGATCTGTGACATTCTTTGTACTATCCATCAACATTTCCAACAGTTTGACAGCCATTTCTACATATGTGCTCTGTCCAAAGTTTGATCTCTGTCCCAGCTTTCCTCAGAATCAGTTAAGGTTTAGCTTGGCGAGAGCTCTGAGGCCTGGATTTGGGGTTACCTTGCCTCTGTACAAGATGATACCTTCTCTTTCGTGGTATATTTGGATGTACATGGTTCGGTCTTCCTCGGTGTGACACCACTCAGGATAACCGGAAGACTCTTGTACTCAGTGAACAACACTCCTTCTCCAGTCTCGAGGTGGTAGGTTGCCGACTCATCGTAATGCCAAACTTCATATACCTTGGTGATGCGATACCCTACTTCTTTAGCCTTTTCCAATTCCGGAGTGCATCAAACACCCATCAGTTGACGTTCATTGACACTGTGGTGACATTTGTCTTGATTCATTGTTTCCGCGCATTTGGAACAGAGTGGGAACATCAGTTTGTTGTTCACCCTGAAATGTAGAACTGGTATATACAGTCTCCTCGGAGGTAAAACATCGCACTTGATAATACCGAAATAGTCCGTGGGTTTGATGATAAAGTCTTTAGTTACGACTGTCAGGTGGCAAGCTGGATATCACGAGGTCTTATTGACGTGTAGAAGCTGCAAAAATCAACATATTCTATCTTTTCGCCTTCCTTAATCTCGTAATACAGACGCAGGGCATTAGTACGACCGCCAAGAAAAGCCTCCCTGCCTGTGATAGGATTTGAGATGTCTAAGTTTCCGACTTTGTGATTGCTCTTCATCAGGTTTTTGAAATCGCATTCCCACATGGTGACTAGCGAGTATCCTTTCGATTTCAACCACTCTTCCCTTGCCAGTAGTCTTTCATAGAGTTCATTCTTGCGATTCGTTTCATTCCTTCTAGGAAAACAATTTGGGCAACCATTGAAGTAACAGCCGTAGTACTCAAACAAGGTTTCGGTAGAAGCATCATATCCGTCTATGTGATAAGGTCCTAAGATAAGGTTTCATCTTTCTTCTGGATTTACGAAAATGTTGAATACGCGTGTTATTGACGTGTGCCTCGTATTCCATCCATCTTATAGCATCTGCGGATTGATCTTGGGCACTGAGATAACTTTAACACGATTGTATCAGGAGTCAGGAAATTCTTTCGAAATATGATGTTGCACACGGAGGCAATCGTGATGCAACGGCTGAAAGGGTCAACTTCGGTGAGATCCATCATCATCGATCTAAATGCCAAACAACACTCCTCGAATATGCGAACGTCGCTCCTACAGTACTTGAGCAGTTCTTTACGTAAATCATAAACAAAGTTATTTTCTACTTCTCCATTGTACCATGTGTAGAATGTCTTTCTAGCCTCCTCCTTCATACCATCTGGGTCAAAATAACGACCCCCGGGTATCGATCCTCTGTAATTGTCTCCAGCGGTTCTCGGAAACAGGTGGAGAAAAAAGCCCTTGGGTAACTCGTCTATGCCGAAGGTCTTAGGAAGTTTTGACAGAGCCATGGGCAGGAAATTCAAGCTATTGATGAATTTGATATCTGCACGACGGATGTATAATTGTATGACTTTTGAACCATTCATGATGACTTCGGGTAGTATATTGTGATCGTGACAGCATTTCAGAATCATAATTCCATTGTATACCTCTTTGAATTATGTGCGATGGAAATCATTGCATTATGCTCTTTTTCTAACGCTCACTCACAGAAATCTTCCAAGGTACGTGGACCATTGAACACTTTCTCCGTATTCGGTGGCATTCTCACTACGAACAGATTTGGAATATGAGTGCAATGTTCGTCGGTCGTGCATTCAAAATCGTAAAAGACGTAGTTACCATGGCTGTCAGAGTCATCCTCCTCCTCAAATTATTCCATCGATTCGTCAGATTCTTTGTTCTTTTTTCTACCTGTGAGTGGTTGAATGTAACACAGATGGTCGTATGTCTGAAAAGACTTGCAAGTTTTGCAGTAAACTTCGTTACATTTGTGAGACCCATCACGATATTTGAGGAGTTTGTGAAATTTTTCGCAACGTTTAACTGACTGAACTAAGTTTTTATCCCATTAACCGACTTTTGATGCCGTTCGAAACATTTTTCATTCTTGAAAAATCTGTGACAATTTCCGCATTTTTGCCATCGTGTAATCACGCAGTCCCTTTGATTTCCACAACTCAAACACCCAGTCGGACACATGTGATCATTACGGTGAGACTAAGACTTGTCACACCTAGTGCAACAGTACTTCTTTCCCAGAAAACCTGTCATTTTTGTGATGACGTTGTAGTGTTTATCTTTTAGAAACAGATATATGTCTTTTGAACCTTCTGCGGCATCGCCCACAAAGATGATGGAGTCAACACGCCCTGGAATTGTTTAATCTCTTCGATGCCACATGGTCCCTGTTCGACTCTGGCTTTCCGTAAAAGTTCTCTAGCTCGAACGGCTTGCATAGAGTAGTTCGCCGTTTTTTCCTCTTCATAGTACTCCACATCGATGGTGGATTTTCGTCTTTTGTTGCGTGTGCCATGGCGACCACGGTCGCTCTAGCGCAACACATCTGGTCATTGGAAACGATTTCAATGACAGATTTGGAATTTTTCAACCTGTCTGCAATCTTCGTATCAAACTGTCGCTTCCTTGCCTGCACCAAGGGGCATTTCAACAGATACCGTCCTGATGATGATGTTTTCCTCGAGGAATATATCTTGCTAAGATTGTAGAATCCTCTCCACTTTGGACATCACCTTGTCGACATTCATGTCCTTAAACCTGTATAAATGGTACCCATATTTCGTTGTTCAAGTTGGTTAGGTTTATGGAAATGCGAATTTGGTCACGTAAGTAAGTAAGTATCATGCACGATGACATTGCTGTTTGTAAATGCCAGCACCTTGGTAACCTGGCTGTAATAACTGGGAAAACCACCAGTTGTAAGTATTCGTCTCATTTTTTAGGATAGAAACAATTGTACCAGACAATACCTGACAAACATCGTATCATGAGAATAAATATGTATTCTAAATAAAGTTTTCTATTTTTAATAGCCATTTATAGAAGCCGGGCGCGACGTTATTATGAAAATTGTGTCCTTCCATTCTATTCTACTTATGGTGATTTCGTTTTTCTTTGTTTGCATTTCACGGTAAGTATTCTACTACAGCTGTGTTTAATATGCACGAACAATGCTTTATGTCTCAGTATCTCTTGTAAGACCACCTCTCGCTGATATTGTTTTTTTATAACACAGAACAAACATGGATCTTTAAAAACTCAATCAGATATGAATTTATGGTGTGTAAATGATATTTAATTAACTGTTGCTACATTGGATGGAAAAGTTATTAAAAGTGATATGTCTATTTTAAGTTTATCAACAGATCGATACTTTATTCTGGGAAATGTAATCGTATCACTGGCGATAATACCAGTGACTGTCCTAGTGAACATTGATATTATTATTATTATTATTATTATTATTATTATTATTATTATTATTATTATTATTATTATTATTATTATTATTATTATTATTATTATTATTATTATTATTATTCTAAATAACATACATTACAACAAACACATTACCTAACATAAAATGTACATGTCTAACAGCATAGGTGCAAGATATTGTCTATATCCTGGTATATTGCACTATTGGCGAGCGCCACATGAATATTAAACCTTGCCGTACAAGAGTTGCTCCGTATGCGAAATTATATACTGAGGAGAAAGTTAGCAAGGTATGTAGTGAATCTGGATCATTAGTGATGCCATGTGCATTGCACAGAAATACTGAAGAGGTTTGATTTCATAAAATGCCGTTCGCCATTGTTTCCTATTCGTAAATGTGTTCGTATGCGTGTTTGGCGTTCGCCAACTACGATGTTCCTAATATAATTAATATGATTATCTATTGTGCTATATTCTATAATCATTCTATAATTGTACAGCACATACATACATATTGTAACCCAGTCTTTAGATATCCTACACTATTTAAGACTTTCCATTGATGATGTGGTAAAAATTGTTTTTTATTGACTGGATAATTCAGTAGTTCATTATATTAACCTAATAGCACATTCATGACATCTATATCTATAATAATAATAATAATAATAATAATAATAATAATAATAATAATAATAATAATAATAATAATAATAATAATAATAATAATAATAATAATAATAATAATATCGTCAGTAAATGTATTGTTCAGCTTCACTTGTTTTTCTTAGAAAGTTATTTACATTATATTCCATTCATTTAAAAGCTAATTTGGAGATGATCTATCAAATGTTGTTGGAGAAAGTCAGCTTTTTGTATGACGTAATATTTTCTGTTGCTGTTAATTTGTTGCTCATTCCTGGCATTTTTTTTCTCTAAATTTAATTACAGATTAGTGGTTAATTTCGATGATTCTAAAATAATTAATAATGGTAAACTGACGGTAATAGATTAAAAAAAATAACAGTGTGACAAAAAGTGCCGAATGTTCATCGATGAATGGAAATTAACAATTATAAACAAAATGTGAATCAATTTACAGCCAACTTGAAGGTAACCGTGAAATCACAAAGCATATTGAATTCATACAATTTGACCGATACTATATTGAAATTCCAAAAATAGAAATCGATAGTTGCCTCAAACTGAATTGTGAGATTAAGAATGTGAGCTAAAGCTGGAAATGTACAAAATATTATTGAATTGCTGGTACGTGACACACTGGTACTATAATTTGAAATGGGTGAACCATTAGTATATACTGAGTTTTTACATATAACATTTAATTATTGACAGTATGAACTAAATTTAATTTAACTAAATTTAATTTCGTCTTACACATGTAGCTTAAAATGATCTATGTTTTAATTGTTGGTTTGCATTTATGATAATATATCATTGTTGTTTTTTCAATTACATTTTCGCTTTCTTTCCAAAGCATTAATCATTTAAAAATCTGAACATACATAAAGCAATCGTCAATACTGGTAATTTGTTCAAAACCATGTACTGCATTTTGCTCTCACCATATTACCGAACACACGCTAAATAACGTCATTTGTGTAATACCTGTTCATCAATCATGACAAAACGCGTAATTCCTGTAACCCTACGACCCTGGGTCATAGGTGCTAGATCTAAAAATTTCAAAAATATTCTAACTATCCCGTAAAAATACGAATCGCGAAGTGAACCTGTTATCAATGACTTGTCAAAGATGTTTATGTTTTCCATTATATAATCGGACGGTTCGTTGAAAATCATTTTTGAAAATAATAATAAAAACAATGTTTAGACCTGACAAGTGGGATTAAGCATTTGAGCTAAAGCTGGTGCGACAGTTTCTATATATGAAACGCTCGTTTTCATACAATGCAAAACGCTGGTATTCGAACACTGCAATTCGTAGTTGTTGAAACCACGGAGCATAAACCGTAAGTATATACTAGGTTTTAAAATGTACTTGTGGTTATTTTATAATTTGTTTATTTTGACCCCCCCCCACCGATTTAATCGTCATTTTGTAAGCTTGTGCTATATGCCAACCATGTTTTAATTTATTTTTTTGCAATTATGATGATATTTCGAGTGTTTTTTACCAAATATTTCTCTCTAAATCATCTAAACACCAAATATACGTTAAGCAAACTTCAATATCGAAAATTTGTTCTAAATCATAAATTGCATCTTTCGCTCATAATAAAACCGATCTCTATCCACCTGTGTGAACCATAACAGCGCCATAGCCAGCTGGTGTACCAGTGATAACAAAATAAATGCGAAAAAATCACCAAAATTCACTATAATGCAGCCATCTTGAATACGGCTTGCTTGCATTATGAAAAATGTAACAGCAAACATCACATTTGTGAACGATACACATATCTTAATTATTCAATTTGTGTGATCATGTAGTTCTATTTAACAATGCAATGTCATCAAACTAGAAAGGTAAAACAACAAAGTCGCCGGTAATCCGACTTTGGGGGAAAGGTTCAGGCTGTAATTTATTTTTCTGGCAATCAACGGGAATTAGACTATCCCGTAGAAAATTGTAAATGGTAGTTGTGGCAGTAAACATGTTCTATAACTTCATTGATTGTAAAAGAAGACTCGCCTGCATGTCTAGCGAGAATAATTTACTGCCAACTTGAAGGTAACCGTGAAACCACTAAGCATATTGAATTCATACAATTTGACCGATACTATATTGAAATTCCAAAAATGGAAATCGATAGTTGCCTCAAACTGAACTGTGAGATTAACAATGTGAGCTAAAGCTGGAAATGTACAAAATATTATTGAATTGCTGGTACTATAATTTGAAATGGGTGAACCATTAGTATATACTGAGTTTTTAGATATACATTTAATTATTGACAGTATGAACTAAATTTAATTTAAGTAATTTTAATCTCGTCTTACCCATGTAGCTTAAAATGACCTATGTTTTAATTGTTGGTTTGCATTTATGATAATATATCATTGTTGTTTTTTCAATTACATTTTCGCTTTCTTTCCAAACCATTAATCATTTAAAAATCTGAACATACATAAAGCAATCGTCAATACTGGTAATTTGTTCAAAACCATGTACTGCATTTTGCTCTCACCATATTACCGAACACACGCTAAATAACGTCATTTGTGTAATACCTGTAACGTCATCAATCATGACAAAATGCGTAATTCCTGTAACCCTACGACCCTGGGTCATAGGTGCTAGATCTAAAAATTTCAAAAATATTCTAACTATCCCGTAAAAATACGAATCGCGAAGGGAACCTGTTATCAATGACTTGTCAAAGGTGTTCATGTTTTCCATTATATAATCGGACGGTTCATTGAAAATCATTTTTGAAAATAATAATATGCAATTAATTGTTTGTAATATACTATATGTGTTTCATAAGTTAACAAGTATTGAAATACTTAATTATATAATAATATTTTAATCTTAATGATTGTATGGTTATAAAAAGCATAACTTTTTCGCATATTACAAAAGCAACCAGTTTCTTATTACTCTTCGCGACAACCTGAATATGCGTGTTTTGGCGTTCGCCAACTACGATGTTACTAATATAATTAAGAGGATTATCAATTTTACTATACTGTATTATCATTCTATAATTGTACAGCACATATCTTGTGTAAATTGTGACTCAGTCTTTAGATATCCTACAATATTTAAGACTTTCCATTGATGATGAGGTATAAATTGTCTTTTAATGACTGGATAATTCAGTAGTTCATTATATTAGCTTAATAGCACATTCATGACATCTATATCTATAATAATAATAATAATAATAATAATAATAATATAATAATAATATCGTCAGTAAATGTATTGTTCAGCTTCACTTGTTTTTCTTAGAAAGTTATTTACATTATATTCCATTCATTTAAAAGCTAATTTGGGAATGATCTATCAAATGTTGTTGGAGAAAGTCAGCTTTTTCGATGACGTATTTTTTTCTGTTGCTGTTAATTTGTTGCTCATTCCTGGCATATTTTTTTCTATAAATTTAATTACAGATTAGTGGTTAATTTCGATGATTCTAAAATAATTCATAAAGGTAAACTGTCGGTAATAGATGAAAAAAAAAAGAACAGTGTGACAAAAAGTGCCGAATGTTCATCGATGAATGGAAATTAACAATTATAAACAAAATGTGAATCCATTTACAGCCAACTGGAAGGTAACCGTGAAATCACTAAGCATATTGAATTCATAGAATTTGACCGATACTATATTGAAATTCCAAAAATGGAAATCGATAGATGCCTCAAACTGAACTGTAAGATTAAGAATGTGAGCTAAAGCTGGAAATGTACAAAAATATTATTGAATTGCTTGTACGTGACACGCTGGTACTATACTTTGAAATGAGTGAATTATTAGAATATACTCAGTTTTTAGATATAACATTTAATTATTGACAGTATGAACTAAATTTAATTTAACTAAATTTAATCTCGTCTTACCCATGTAGCTTAAAATGATCTATGTTTTAATTGTTGGTTTGCATTTATGATAATATATCATTGTTGTTTTTTCAATTACATTTTCGTTTTCTTTCCAAACCATTAATCATTTAAAAATCTGAACATACATAAAGCAATCGTCAATACTGGTAATTTGTTCAAAACCATGTACTGCATTTTGCTCTCACCATATTACCGAACACACGCTAAATAACGTCATTTGTGTAATACCTGTAACGTCATCAATCATGACAAAATGCGTAATTCCTGTAACCCTACGACCCTGGGTCATAGGTGCTAGATCTAAAAATTTCAAAAATATTCTAACTATCCCGTAAAAATACGAATCGCGAAGTGAACCTGTTATCAATGACTTGTCAAAGGTGTTCATGTTTTCCATTATATAATCGGTCGGTTCATTGAAAATCATTTTTGAAAATAATAATATGCAATTAATTGTTTGTAATATACTATATGTGTTTCATAAGTTAACAAGTATTGAAATACTTAATTATATAATAATATTTTAATCTTAATGATTGTATGGTTATAAAAAGCATAACTTTTTCGCATATTACAAAAGCAACCAGTTTCTTATTACTCTTCGCGACAACCTGAATATGCGTGTTTTGGCGTTCGCCAACTACGATGTTACTAATATAATTAAGAGGATTATCAATTTTACTATACTGTATTATCATTCTATAATTGTACAGCACATATCTTGTGTAAATTGTGACTCAGTCTTTAGATATCCTACAATATTTAAGACTTTCCATTGATGATGAGGTATAAATTGTCTTTTAATGACTGGATAATTCAGTAGTTCATTATATTAACTTAATAGCACATTCATGACATCTATATCTATAATAATAATAATAATAATAATAATAATAATAATAATAATAATAATAATAATAATAATAATAATAATAATAATATCGTCAGTAAATGTATTGTTCAGCTTCACTTGTTTTTCTTAGAAAGTTATTTACATTATATTCCATTCATTTAAAAGCTAATTTGGGAATGATCTATCAAATGTTGTTGGAGAAAGTCAGCTTTTTGGATGACGTATTTTTTTCTGTTGCTGTTAATTTGTTGCTCATTCCTGGCATATTTTTTTCTATAAATTTAATTACAGATTAGTGGTTAATTTCGATGATTCTAAAATAATTCATAAAGGTAAACTGTCGGTAATAGATGAAAAAAAAATAACAGTGTGACAAAAAGTGCCGAATGTTCATCGATGAATGGAAATTAACAATTATAAACAAAATGTGAATCCATTTACAGCCAACTGGAAGGTAACCGTGAAATCACTAAGCATATTGAATTCATAGAATTTGACCGATACTATATTGAAATTCCAAAAATGGAAATCGATAGATGCCTCAAACTGAACTGTAAGATTAAGAATGTGAGCTAAAGCTGGAAATGTACAAAAATATTATTGAATTGCTTGTACGTGACACGCTGGTACTATAATTGGAAATGAGTGAATTATTAGAATATACTCAGTTTTTAGATATAACATTTAATTATTGACAGTATGAACTAATTTTAATTTAACTAAATTTAATCTCGTCTTACCCATGTAGCTTAAAATGATCTATGTTTTAATTGTTGGTTTGCATTTATGATAATATATCATTGTTGTTTTTTCAATTACATTTTCGCTTTCTTTCCCAACCATTAATCATTTAAAAATCTGAACATACATAAAGCAATCGTCAATACTGGTAATTTGTTCAAAACCATGTACTGCATTTTGCTCTCACCATATTACCGAACACACGCTAAATAACGTCATTTGTGTAATACCTGTAACGTCATCAATCATGACAAAATGCGTAATTCCTGTAACCCTACGACCCTGGGTCATAGGTGCTAGATCTAAAAATTTCAAAAATATTCTAACTATCCCGTAAAAATACGAATCGCGAAGTGAACCTGTTATCAATGACTTGTCAAAGATGTTTATGTTTTCCATTATATAATCGGACGGTTCGTTGAAAATAATAATAAAAACAATGTTTAGACCTGACAAGTGGAATTAAGCATTTGAGCTAAAGCTGGTGCGACAGTTTCTATATATGAAACGCTGGTTTTCATACAATGCAAAAAGCTGGTATTCGAACACTGCAATTCGTAGTTGTTGAAACCACGGAGCATAAACCGTAAGTATATACTAGATTTTAAAATGTACTTGTGGTTATTTTATAATTTGTTTATTTTGACCCCCGATTTAATCGTCATTTTGTAAGCTTGTGCTATATGCCAGCCATGTTTTAATTTATTTTTTTTGCAATTATGATGATATTTCGAGTGTTTTTTCCCAAATATTTCTCTCTGAATCATCTAAACACTAAATATACGTTAAGCAAACTTCAATATCGACAATTTGTTCTAAATCATAAATTGCGTCTTTACTTCATAATAAAACCGATCTCTATCCACCTGTGTGAACCACAACAGCGCCATAGCCAGCTGGTGTACCAGTGATAACAAAATAAATGCGCAAAAATCACCAAAATTCACTATAATGCAGCCATCTTGAATACGGCTTGCTTGCATTCTGAAAAATGTAACAGCAAACATCACATTTGTGAACGATACACATATCATAATTATTCAATTTTTGTGATCATGTAGTTCTATTTAACAATGCAATGTCATCAAACTAGAAAGGTAAAACAACAAAGTCGCCGGTAATCCGACTTTGGGGGAAAGGTTCAGGCTGTAATTTATTTTTCTAGCAATCAACGGGAATTAGACTATCCCGTAGAAAATTGTAAATGGTAGTTGTGGCAGTAAACATGTTCTATAACTTCATTGATTGTAAAAGAAGACTCGCCTGCATGTCTAGCGAGAATAATTTACTGTCAACTTGAAGGTAACCGTGAAACCACTAAGCATATTGAATTCATACAATTTGACCGATACTATATTGAAATTCCAACAAATGGAAATCGATAGCTGCCTCAAACTGAACTGTGAGATTAAGAATGTGAGCTAAAGCTGGAAATGTACAAAATATTATTGAATTGCTGGTACTTTAATTTGAAATGGGTGAGCCATTAGTATATACTGAGTTTTTAGATATAACATTTAATTATTGACAGTATGAACTAAATTTAATTTAACTAAATTTAATCTCGTCTTACCCATGTAGCTTAAAATGACCTATGTTTTAATTGTTGGTTTGCATTTATGGTAATATATCATTGTTGTTTTTTCAATTACATTTTCGCTTTCTTTCCAAACCATTAATCATTTAAAAATCTGAACACACATAAAGCAATCGTCAATACTGGTAATTTGTTCAAAACCATGTACTGCATTTTTCTCTCATCATATTACCGAACACAAGCTAAATAAAGTCATTTGTGTAATACCTGTAACGTCATGAATCATGACAAAATTCGTAATTCCTGTAACCCTACGACCCTGGGTCATAGGTGCTAGATCTAAAAATTTCAAAAATATTCTAACTATCCCGTAAAAATACGAATCGCGAAGTGAACCTGTTATCAATGACTTGTCAAAGATGTTTATGTATAAGCGTGTGCTATATGCCAGCCATGTTTTAATTTATTTTTTTGAAATTATGATGATATGTCGAGTGTTTTTCCCAAATATTTCTCTCTAAATCATCTAAACACTAACTATACGTTAAGCAAACTTCAATATCGACAATTTGTTCTAAATCATGAATTGCATCTTTCCCTCATAATAAAACCGATCTCTACCAAACTGTGTGAACCACAAAAGAGCCATAGCCAGCTGGTGTACCAGTGATAACAAAATAAATGCAAAAAAATCACCAAAATTCACTATAATGCAGCCATCTTGAATATGGCTGGCACAATTTGTACGCACTCTGAAAAAGGAGAATTTCAAGGAATGAGGCATCGTCTCAAATTTGTTATTTTTGCTATTACCACATCAGTAGCAGCATTTATGAGTGTGAAAGAGTTAGCGCCGTACAGCAAATGTATTTTATTATCGTTGACCGCAGTGTGACATCGCGGTCATCGCCGTGGCGTCGTAATTCAACGGTACGTGAATGGCAAATGACATGATACGATAAATCCGCAGTTCACACGAAGGCTATTGCTGCTATAAGCATGGAGGTAAAATGATATAAGCATGAATCAATGCCGCATCACTTCGTAACACGTCACTTATTAACTGCGTTATTAGTTTTGTCGTTACGAGATGCCTATGTAGCTTAGGTCCATGCTCTATAGAGGCAAACCTGATTGGACCGTTACACGCATCGATGTTCACGGAGATTAGTGTTATCAGCTTGTAAATAAACTACGGGTTTCTGTAAACATAGGCTATGCAAGTGATTAACAACACTCATTAGCATAGCCACACTTCCAATTCACACTTGCCCGGGTCAGTGAATTGGGCCTTTATATCGGTGTGGGTCAGTTTCGCATCAAAATTAAAAAATACAATCAAATTTGAACTTGAACAGCAATGAAAAAACAAAACTAAAATAAAACAAGACAAATTTAGCAGCATCCACATTTCAGATTCTTTTTATATTCAATTTTATTATAAAAATAGGAAAAAAACATTAGTCTGCATATTTTAAGAAATGTTGTCTCCATATTGCATTGGTGAACAATGACAATCTCTTTGTTTCACTATAAAAACATTTCGCTAAAATACAATATAATTAGACAAATTCAAATTTATCTGATAAATAATAATTGCAATAATAACTTTATGATTTTGATTATGAATATGTCCCGCCGAGAGATTTCATATGGGTCGAAGCCATTTTGAATTGCATATGTCACGACTTCAAATTATTGAAATATTTGGAAAGAATTATTCAGAAAACTGTCAACACAGGCAACTGCATAATCCATTGACTATCGTTCTACTCGAGAAATGGATGTCTATGTAGGTGCACAAACGATACAAAAAGAACAGTATCTATTTAATACAAAATATCTAATTATTTATTCTTGTATACACTTGAATGAATCACCAAAATACGTGATTGCATATGGTCAAAATTCGACAATCTAGTAATATTTCGAGTGCCCGTGGCGGCGACTGGCCACCATTCGGCCATTGTCTGCAGTAGCCTGGCAGCAGCCACATACCCTAAGAATCCAAATCTTATGTATAAATTACAACTTTTACAATGCATTCCATGTACATTCCCGTTTAATGTTGTGTATGAGTAGATTCGATACGATGCTGAATTAGAAATTATCTAAAATTAACAGCATTGATATTTTGAGTTCCTACTGTATTGGAGTGCTCCTGCACTAAAAGCGTTTTGTTACTGTCAAAAACTAGAATAACTACCCGCGTAATGTCAACAGTTCTAGCGCCTGACCTGGAGATATCGACGTACCTCTTGGCATCATCCTGCAAAGTAAAGGTTATTGCATGGAGATGAAAAGGCTACCAGAACAATGATAGTTCAATATTGTCAGTAATATCGACACTTACAACATGTGTTATTTAACTATTTTAAATAAAATAATTTAGAAAACATACTAACTTCAATGATATGTTTGTTGTGTTCAAAAATACTACTTTCCGAAAACATTGTGGCCTGAAATTTCAACCTTTCATTACCTATATCAGCAAACATTTCAGTTTCATTATTAATTGCATAAGCTGCAAAATAATAATTGATTTTTCAGTGATTCTGCTAACAACATCTCAACATATCGCATTTGTACTTTGTACACACTGAATAACAATTCAAAGCTTTTGCACTAGTAAATAAACACACACAAAAAAAAAACACAGACATTAGTGACACTTGAAGAACAGTTCTAGACAAATGGGCAGATCTGATGTTTTTATTATTGCATTTTTATATTTTTAATTATTGCATGGAAAGCATAAGGGATAGGATATTAATCGATACTAACGACAATATCAAAAGTACATTTTCCTAAGAATAAAATGCAACATTGTGTGTATTTAAAATACGAATATATACGAATTACCTAAGTTCGATGATATGGCAACCAATACGATCACGTGACACTGATTACATTCCGTACTGACATGATTTTTAGGAATCGTAGTTGCTTCATTGATAAATCATTAACCCCGAAAATTTATTGCAGACTAGTGGTCATGTGTTTGGTATATGTACAATATATGAATGCTTGTCTAAAACGCAAATATATTTGATGATTCATGATGGTAAACTGTCGATGATATGTGAATAAACAAAATAACATAAGTATATACTGAGTTTTTAGATCTATAATAGCCTTAAACTGACATGTGAGATTAAGGTCTTGAGCTACAACTGGAAATATATTTGAAATGAAATGTCCTTGATATGTTACTGCATTTGGAAATGGATGATGCCAGAACCTTAAGTATGTACTTAGTTTCAAGATATAACATTTAATTATTGACAGTGGGAACTACTTAATTGATGTTATTTTATCAGTTTAAATTTATTCGCGTAGTTCTAAATTGATGGGTTGAAGTTATGGTACTATATGGAGTGATAGTTTCCCAATAAAGCAAAAGCTATTTACTGTCACACTATATTATTTAATCGATAATACTAAATAGACAAAGTGGCAAAGTTCTTGTGTTATTATCTCCGTAGTAATATATTGAACAATATTTCAACTGTTACGTCACAAATCCTGAAAAAAATGCGTGTTTCCGGTAACACGAAGTCTTTGGGTGAAAAGGTGAAAAGTCTAAAAAAAATTCCGGATATTCAAATAATCCCGTAAAAGCATATGATTCCCACAAGGTTTACTAACGTGAAGCTGTTAACTTTGAATTGATAAAGAAACTAATACAAACTATGTTGAGAATTGACACGTGGGAATATACATTTGAGCTGAAGCTGGTGTAAATATCTTCTATACTTGAAACGCTGGTACTTGTTGTCACTGCATTTACGACAAGGAGCACAAACCGAAAGTATATGCTGCGTTTTAAAATTATTCACAGTTGGAACTACTAAAATTGTATCAGTTACTTTACGTTAACACTCAATTGATTGCGTCTTTCCTTTATAACAAAACCAATCCCCTCCGCCTGTGTGAACCAAGTCAGAAATATTGAGCTGCTGTACAAGTGATAACAAAATAAATGCAACAAATTTACCGATATTTACTGTATGGGATAGACATCTGTAATATGGGAAATTTATCAATGCCAGTCGAACTTTCGAATATATTTGATTATTCTAAAATAAAGAAATTATGGTAAACCGTCAGTATGGGTGAAAAACAAATTATTAGCGAGACAAAAAGTGACGAATATGGTCAAATTATAGGCATATTGAACACATACAATTGACCCAAACCATAATGAAATGGTCTATAGTCAGCCTAAAACTGACCTGTGAGAAACTTGGTACATACTGAATAGTAATTAAGCATTATAGCTATAGCTAGTTCTTGATGATATGTTACTGCGATTTGAAAATTTAAGTCAGAACCTAAGTACGTACGTTGTTTCAGAATTTAACATATAATTATTGACTGAAGGAATGACATAATTGATGTTATTTTATCAGTTTGAATTACCATTGTGCTTGAAACAACCATAGTTCTAAATTGATGGTTTCATCTATGATGATATTTCGAGTATTGTTTCCCAATTAAATGAAAAATGTCACAGATATATATTATTTAATCAATTATTTCTAAATATCAACGTGGTAAAGTTCTTGTGTAATATCTCTGTAATTTTATTGAACGATACTCAAAAAATAAAACAAGTCAATGCGTGTTGCCGGTAACCCGATGACTTTTTGTCATAGATGCTAGCTCTAAAACTAAAAATGTTACGGATATGCAAATTACGAACAATTACGAAGCCCGAAGACCGGAATGGTAATTATTTTTAAATATAACAAAAACAATTGTTTTTAATTGACACTTGCATTTTTATATGCTGAGAACTTAGAACAAAGCTGGTCTTTCTTTTATAAGCGTGTGCTTGAAACTAATGTTTTGCAATTGTAATGAGTTTTTTTCCCCAGTTATTTCTCTATAATTCATCTAAGCACTAAACATACGTGAAACAATCTTCAATATCGACAATTTGTTCTAAATCATATATTGCATTTTTCCGTCATAATAAAACGGATCCCCACCCACATACCAGTGATGCCTAAATAAATGCGATAAATGTACCGATAATTATTGAATGGGGCAGCCATTTTGAAAATAAAGATAGACAATATGAGAAACGAGTTTTAAAGTTTATCACAAATCGGAGGAAAATGCCAAATTTAAATCCGATCCAATCCAACAGCTCTTGAAATTTTACCGTATTCGAAGTTTAGGATAATTTGTTTATTTACTGCAAAATGGCACACGTGATGCGAACATCACAGTTGTAAGTCAGTGAACAATAAACATAATTTTATTATTTTACTTTCCCAACATAGAAAAAAATTGTGTTTGTATGTTACTGTAGTTCGAATGTACACTGGTCAAATATATTGTCACCAATATGTAGGTTCTAAAATTATTTCTCGCATTTAACGGGAATTTGGCATTCCCGTAGTTAATTGGCAAACATACCTCATCAACATAACATAACTTTAAAATGGCGGTCGTGGCAGTAAACGTGTTTACAGTGGCTTTCTGTGGATGTTCATTCTCACCACTTAACAGCGCAACTGGAGACTATAATTTAGAATTATCCTTCGTTTTCAGCCTATGTACCATATGCTATCACTGGTTAGCTTTACAAAATACAAATTACACTGCAATGAACGCCATTTTCCCTGTCTACCAGAACTTATATGCTCACAGTATAGCTGCGATGCTTCTGTTATTGTATAATTGCTGTATTATAGGTGGGTGGTTAGAACAGAAACAGATCAGAATTGAACAAAAAGTTATACTATAGAGTAATGAAACATTACAATTGACATACCTAGAATTGAATGTGATGCACTTGTATCTTCAACCCCTCACACAATCTTCTTTAAATACAATTTTCAGCTTGTAATTCACATCTAGCCTTTAAATAATAATAACATGAATTCCCTGAAACATTAAATTATGCCTCACAATATATCGCAGTGATAAAGCTAACAATAGATGTTGACACTATCATACTCCACAGGACTACGCTACAATACATAACATTAAACCATACTACACTACATAATATTTTACAACTAGAGATCATCAAGTGATAGCGCAGAGTAAAGAAACATTACAATTAACCAAATCAACAGCAGGCATGAAACTATCATGTGGGTCACATTGAATAACAATATAAAATGTATTTCCCTTTCAATTAACTCCATGAATTCATTGTGACAAACGTCTCAGCTACCCAATCAATATAAACGCCAAGACGCATCGGCAATTTAATACGTCCCCGCCACTCCAAAATACGATGTTCCAGCGCTTACATTTTCTCTAGTACGCATTTTGCTTCCATATTTCATATCTTACCTATCGTATTATTTCAATCACCTTGTTATATTTATATACATTTATATTTGTTTGTACATACTTGACAGGTTTTACCATTAATGTTTGCCCATTTCCTATCCACACAATTTGCATTGATGTAGAATTAGGATTTCTATAGGGGTAACATGTCACTCAAGCTCTCTGTTGTTGTTTTGTCTTAACAATATAACATACACACATCACGCTCACCCGGTATCATTCAATACCCCGTGTTACAATAATTCGTGCACCAATGCATCAAATTGCCAGAAACATTAAAAACGACAGGCTGTAATTATCATTGTATATTTAACCTGTTTACCCAGTTTCAGTCAGCGCTGACATCCTGCCCAGTACTCACGTGACTCCCTTACTACAAACAAATCTATTATTTTGATAGCCATCTGTTGTATTTATATTTATACATTCACCTGTTAATATCTGTCGATTTCCTACATGTACATTTTGCTTTTATGCAGTATTAGTATTTTTATAGAGGTACGCTGCCAGTCAAGTTATTGTATTTTTTGTACTGGCTTATCACTGCAAAAATGAACTATTCACACATAACGTATATCATATCGACAATTTCATTTTGCACCGTTATACCATATGTCCATGGCCATCTGTATAAATATGAATGTTCTAACCTTACTTTCAATACACCGTAACTCACTATACAAAATACATATTTGAGCGAAAAAGAAGTCTGTCAGCGATTCCCTGATTTGATAAAGTAAGTGTTTCCGATTTTCGAATATATACAATACATAGTAGTAATACGAGTTATGTAATGAAATTTTTCCAAAATTTAAATGTATTAATTTAATATATTAAATCCACTGCATACCACGTGACATATGACCTCGCGTCGAAACATTAGTTTACATTTTTACAGTATATTTATTTGATGTGGAATTGAAACAAGCAAGGCATGAACAAGGTAAATTCAGGAAGTGCCCGTATGAAAGTAGGCATACGAATATGGCAACAGGTCGACACTATACAAATTTTGATCCCATCAGCGGCTGACTTGCAAATTTTAGAGTACCGAAGAGCTCATTGTCAACCAAGGAAAGCAGTATGAAGTTAATTTAAAACAAGTTGTAATCCACTGTTTGAATGAGGACCTGGATAATAAATAATTTAATGTAGTACATTGGTGTGATAGCGACTCAACGATCGCACATTTGGTTCACACGTCGTCACTCTATTGTTTAGAATCAATAACTTGCATGTTTAGGGTGGAGATTATAAACATATATTACAGGAATGTTATCAATATATTGTTTACTTATTGTATTTAGTAGTGGTAACTTTGCAAGGCTTTAACCGTGAAACACATTCCTGGTAATCACGTGTTCGTGCCAACGACTGCAGCGATTGGCTGGTCAAATGGTTACTCTGCCACGCCTTTCACTTTAAATATAAGTGTTAATATAACATTTTGTAAGAGACGATTACCTCAGCTGAATGCTTGTGTAAATAATGCTGGACTACATGTAATGAACTTATGTGTATTCATTTGGGTCGAATCTCTACGTGTAAGCGACACCAGCCAAGCGAGACGAAGTTCCCCGATTATCGAACACAATGCCAGTGTTCATAACACGATTGTGAAGTTGGTGGTTAAGTTTTAATGTTGACATTCTTTTACTTATTAGTTATTACACACGTATGCACGTGTTTGTGTGTGCCATTGATATTCAACAGTAGATCAAAGAATATGCCAGTCTCTTAAGCAAATCAAAAACATTTCAATGAGGTAATTTAAAATGCTATAAAACAGCCCATCCGTTTAGAAATTATTACACTCACATAACAATACTTTTAACGAAAATGAAGATTCAACATAAAATTAATAATTTGTTTGGCATTGTAATCACTAATTTATTTGATGAATAAAACTTTGTTGTCCTTGTCTGTGTTCTGGTTTGATTTGTTAAATACCTTTATCAATTTGATTATATCACCATTGTTTATAGTATTTGTATGACTTTTTGTCTTGTATTTTGTTATACAATAAAAGACCATAGTGATTGGTACAACTAGGTTTTCTCGTGTTAATTCAGATATCAAACCAATTTCTTGTTCGTGATTTATTTGGCTAACAATCAAAGCAATTTGTTAAACCGTTCGTATGTTTGCATGCAAGACAGATCATATGACCTGGTTTGGTACGAAAAATGGATATTCGCCACAACTCGGCAAAAACTGTATTTATTGAAAATCACATTTTTATTTCATTTTAAATTAGTATTGTAAGGGAATCCTACATAATTTCACTCACATTACAGATAACAAAGTTAGACAATGGAGGCATGTATCTCACTGCCATTGGAAAAACCACTTCTAGATGAAATAGTGGTTCGGAGTAAAGACTTTGCTAATATGCATGGGATAGTAATGAGAAGACCAGAGACACCTACCTCATCAGATGTTGTATGTTTCACACCTCATACGTTAGTGCCATCTCCTGTGCCAAAGAAATTGTTTTATCAATCCTTGGCTATTCAGAATGACTTCAATCTGTTGATTCATGCTATGAGTCATGATTATGAATTTCTAAAGTCTGTATTAAAAAGGTAAATTATTGTTAAACGTAGTTAAGGATTAATGTTGGATGCAGGAAGAGTTTGAAATATTGCTAGGTTATTTCGCGTAACTAGTCAATAAGAAAGACAAAATATGGAACCTGAAATAGTTTTATTTTTTTGACTACCAAATTAAAGTTTTGTTATACTCCAGATTTATTTCTAAATACACATATAGTATAATAAATGTTTTACATAACTGGCATGAATACAATTACATTTAAGGCCAACTACCAACATTTATCCACATCTCAGTATACTTGATATAAAATGAATTGACAATGAAATATATTATAATCAGCAAATATTTTATTTTGTAATTGTTTATACATACACGAATCACAATATATACGCAATCCACCTTCACCAACCACTTCATTCAATATATAGAGGACCTCCCATGGGTGGGATGTCGGATTTATTGGGCGGATGAGGTATAGTAATTCCACTGGGTTGACCGTCAGAAACAAACATTAATTAAATATAAATCGATACATACCAGTTGCCCGAAGTACGTATTGTTGATTACTTCGTTTTTTTATCAAATTATAGTTCAATTCAACAAGAGGAGTTCGTGAAAAGACACTTTGACATTTATGAAGAGGTGTACATACACAACACACCATGTCAGGTATGAGAATATTACTGTACAGAGTACACGTGCGTGTTCCCGATACTATTTTATTTTTACCAAGACATGCAAAGGTTTATGCACATCGAACATAGGATAAATCTCTAAATAAAGCCGTCGCTTATAACAGACAGTTTCAGCGTACAGTCAAATAAGTACCAATGCTACACGAATAACACCCAAACATTGATATTATCCCCTTTCTTTTACAGCCAATAATATTAGGTATGTTACGAAGTGACTATGTGCTGGACTGTGATGATCTGGAGAATATCTCAAACAATAACATTAAAATAAAACAAGTCAAACTGTTCGTCACGTCCGCTTCTATGGCTGGACTCGGAACCCAATGTACTCGTCTTCACCGGTTAGTATATTTCCAATACCATTTAAAAAACTCTTCTAAATAGAATAATCAGTTGAACTATTTTACAGATTAAATTATTTGCAGGTTTAATCTAGAAAATCTCGGAAAACAAGATATTGCAGCCAATTTGCCAGAATGTAAAGCGGTGGAAAATATGGCCAAAGTATTTGCTGAAGCTTGGAGAATGTATGGCAATAAAAAGTAAGTTGTGGCTCAAATACATTTAAATTAGACATGGTTCTCCGTTATGATGTGCAAATTGAGGTATCATTAGGAAATATTATGCTACTTTAACTGGGTCTGTACTGTTTTTGTCTCGAATTGAATTCTATAATTGAATAATCTAACACTTAAGGTAAATATGCAGTTTACCTGACAGGTATTTTAATTAGTTAATGAGGAAACCAAGATGACCTCCCTTGTCCACAAAACTATATATTTTCGGAAAGCTCATTGTATGAATTTTAACATTTTTTTAAAGTATTTTTTTTGAACACTGTAGTTTGAAATATGCACAAAAATGTGATATTTTGGTCAAAAGTGATTTAAAAAAATTAGCTTCTAAACCATGCTTCTGTTTCCTGCCAAAATTGGTTTACGGGTACATATTTTTACTATGAAGAAAGTGCCGTATTGAACTGTCTACCACTTGTCAATTTTGCAGGGCAGCAGCTCAAATTTCACTACTTCAAGTTTGTGAATAAATTAACATCTAGGCTAGTTGTTTGTACGATTGTTGTAACACTATTCAACCAGAAACAATGCCCCGACGGCGTTTTGAAGATAAACACAATGTCAATTTTTTGTGAAAATTTCTAAACAAAAGGTCAAAGCGTCTAGGAGCTTGCTAAGCATTCAAAAGAGAGAATGTTTGCACCTGTTATCTATATTATTAAATCGTCTTTTGAGTATGTTCTACTATTCAAAATTCTACAAAATGTTAACAGTCTATAGCCAAGACTGTTTGGATAATAAAAAGCAAAAAAAAAAAAAAAAAAAAACGAACCTGCATCTCTACCTTTTACATAGCATTCTTCCATGCCTGGGGGAATGAATACATGTATTGGTTAATACTGTGTACGTTTTGCTGATCATATACTCAAATTATGTTGAAAATGTCAGGAAAGTTTTGGTGTCATTTGTTTATACTTGTATTGTGTCGTGCCTAATACTGTCATAGCAAGGTTGTGTAGACCTTTTTCCCCAATGTCTTTTCGATCAATGTGTTTGACTTTCTTTCATTGACCCCTTGTTGTTGGTCAGTCCACAGATTGTTTTCAGTCGTGCTCTTTGTGTATAGTTTGTTTGTGTATTGTGTAAGTGTAGCGTTTTGTGCAAGTTATCATTTATGTATTTGTATTAATTTCCTGCAGGGCTGCCATTATGTTAATCATTAGACACAATTCTACTACTGTCACCGATCAAAGATGGTTGGAATATGAAATAAGACATCTTGATAAATCTATCCCGATTATAAGAAGAGGATTTAAAGACATCATTGAAAGAGCCAAACTAGTGGACAATAAACTTATCATGTGAATGTTATTATATACATCTGGGTGTTTCAGTGTCTACATGATGTTGACAAAATATGTTCACATTAAGTATTTATCCAGTGAAAATGAATATAATGACCACACCATAACTCGTAACGTTCAAAAATGTTAATATTGAATTTACAAAATTTTGAAAACATTATTAATTATGTTATTTGTTTGATTGTTTTAATTCAACAGAGACGATTATGAAATAGGAATTGTGTATTATAGGACTGGGTATTTAATTGAACATTACCCAACAGATAAGGTGGGTGGTGATAAACTTGTACATTTAATTTTTTCCCGAGCTTTTATTTCAGAATTTAGATTGCAATTTGTGTATCTTGGTAGCACGTATTATATTTCAAATGTATTAATGTTCATATTTCATATCCGTCACATGTTTTATTGTGTGCGATAGATGTGTTGATTATTACATTAGCGTATTCAAATATTGACGGATGATTAATTTAAATAAACGTTGCTATGCTGCTGAAGGCAAAACATTCGATGCTAATAAAGTATTAGAAAATTTAATAGTGACATGACTTTTTGTATTCTAGGAATGGGAAGCACGTCTTATGATTGAGAAATCTCTTGCTATCAAATGCCCATCTATCGGTTATCGCTTGGCGTGTATCACTGTGCTAAAACAAGAAATCTTCAGAAGTGGTTCAATTGAAAGGTTGCAAAAATATTTCCCAGATGGAGAAGATGCAATAAATCGAATTCGAGACCTATTTCCCGGACTTTATACACTTGATATGGTAAGACCAACATAACATTATTACCAAAACATCTATTCTCATCAAGTGAATCAACTCTTTGGTAAAACTATTCGTGTTAATCTATATACCAATCAACGACAAGCAAAATTAGACTAAATCGTTGTCACAATATTATCTGCCCCTCCCGATGAATAAAGTTCACTTCTATCACCTAAGACACAAGATATGGCCAGAAAAATACCAGTATTACTGTGTCAGCTATTCCACCCAACGAATGCATTTATCGAACCATATTCTTCACGATATTTACTTTATAAAACGATGGAAATGAAACGCTACAACGCTATCCTCTATTTCCATACAATGAATAAATTATAAAACCATTTACTAGACTTTTTACACTTGATATGATAAAAGGAAAGGAATAGCGCCTCTTATTTCCCTGTGACAATATAAATACTATCAGATGCCAAATGTATAACTAAAATACACATAACATGTGAACACAAAAATAATGAATATTAATTAATATGACACATTATGTATATTTTCTTGATATTTTGTGAAATTGTCCTGAACTGTGGTTATTTAATTTGATTTTATTACAGGATAGTGAGGGGTCTAAAAATGTTCAAAAAGCTCTGCAAAACCCGAACAAATACGTGTTAAAATCAAGAAAACTTGAAGGTAACTCTAAAAATAATTTACTTTAATATAATTATTTATATTTAGGGTTATGTGACGTTACATGGACAAAACCATGTGACATTATTCCACCAATTATAGTTGGTACATTTATTTATTTATTTCACCAGAATGACCATTATAACAGAACTTATAAACAAAATACAATAGTAGTAATTCCGGCGTGGACCATGGAAATAGTCCTCATGGACTAGTCCAGTCCATGGCCCAGACTGTCAAGTTGAAATTTACAATTTACTAGTAAAGGAAAGGAAAATTACTATTTACATAACGAAAATTAAAATGTAATCTTTATGATTTAGATATAAATATGACTAAAATATTATGTGTAATAATAATATAAACGAACTACTGGTACAACGAATTTATATGCAGAAGAAAAGAATAAAAAATGCAGAGAAATGGGAGGTAATCGAGGAATTTAACAAAGCAAATAATGTTTCATTTCATATTTAAACATGTTTCTGTTGTTGATGTTTTTGAGGGAGTCTGGAAGTGAATTCCAGTGTTTTACTGCAGCAAATTTGAAATTATGTTGTGAAACTGTAAGTTGAGCAGCAGGAATTGACAAATTACCGCTAGACACTGAACTTGTGTGATAGCAATGTGAGTAATCATTAACATACTTATTGAGGCTATGTGCATATTTGTTGTGTTTAAGGTCGAAGATAAATAGGCAGGTTTGTAATTTACAAAGTTTGTGAATATCAAGTATGCGTAATTGGATAAAAAAAGAAGCAGAATGTGCATTAAAGTGCGAGAAGGTGATAAGGGGCACAACTTTTTTTGTAAGAGCAGAACTTGTTCAAGAAGTGTTGGGTATGTGTTTCCCCAGATTTCAATACAGTACATTAAGTGTGGGAGAATAAGTGTGTTGTAAAGTAGGATGAGAATCGATCTGGGAACATAGTGACGAATGCGAGATATAATGCCCACTTTGGGACTAATGGTTTTCACATTTTTTTCAATATGAGAATTCCAATTTAGCATTGGGTCAATGGTTACTCCCAGATAAGTGGCTTCAGACACGCCCTCTACCAACGTATCATTGATAGCGAGCAGTCCCTCCGCTTTTACTTTTCTTTGCGGGGTTTTCAGGATCATATAGTTTGTGTTTTCTACATTAATTGTTAATTTATTAGCATTGCACCACTGTCCAACATTTTCAAAATCATTATTAATATTAGAAAGATCAATAGAGTTAGTTTGTAGGAATTTAAATAAATTTGTGTCATCCGCAAAGAGGCGGAAATTAAAAGCATCAGTAGAGTGGTTAATATCATTTTTGTAGAGAAGAAAAAGTAAAGGCCCTAATATTGATCCCTGGGGCACCCCGTATTGAATCTGTCTGGATGTGGATGCAGTTCCAATGTTTACTGTTTGGTGTCTATTAGTTAGGTAGCTTTGGAACCACGAAAGCGGGAGACCCCTTATCCCATAATAAGCCAGGTTTTTAAGGAGAATATTGTGGCCAATATTATCGAATGTTTTTTTTAAGTCAATGAATACCCCAAATGTAACAAAACCGTTGTCCATGTTGGCAGTGATATCAGAAACAAGGTCAACTCGGGCAAGGGCGGTACATCGTGTGATACTTGTGCCAAATAAAAAGATGTCAACTATATTAATGACATCACCCACCTTTATATCTCTGCCAATCTTAGTCTTTACGCTGACGATACCAAACTTTATAGGTCTATTACATCTCCAACTGACGGTCACACTTTGCAAACTGATTTTAATAAGTTTGTAGAGTGGTGCAACCTTTGGAAATTATTACTCAGTTCAGAGAAGTGTAAATTTATTACCTTCACTCTTAAGACAAAAACTATTTCAAGCTATAAATACTCTATGGAAGGTATACTCTTGCAGAAAGTTTCAATCATTAAAGACTTGGGTATCCATTTAACTTCTAAACTGTCATACAATCATCATATCAATTCTATCGTTTCTAGGGCCTTAAACGTTTTATTAAACGTTTTTGTTATAGCTTTAATGATATTTCTGCAATTATTTCTTTGTATCTTGTTTATGTCAGATCTATTCTTCAATATGGCTCTGTGGTGTGGTCCTCTCATCAAAAAGAGCTATCTAACAAAATTGAAAATGTGCAATTTAAATTTGTTAAATATTTATGTAGAAAGCTACGTGTGCATTGTAGTATTTCATGTTATCCCATTTATTGCAAACTTATTAACATTCCCCTTTTATCTAACAGAAGAACTATTCTTGATCTTCCCTTTTTATATAAAATTATTAATTCTTTTTATGACTGCCCTGATATTCTTGCCAATATTTATTGTTATATTCTAAATAGGTGTCTGAGACACAAACCATTTTTTAAACCTGACTGTGGATCAGTCAATTGCAGGAAGCATTTATCACTTTTAAGTTGTATTGTTTTTTTTTTGTTATGTAATGTGTTTGCCCGTTGAACTGTGTATTGAATAAATAAATAAATAAATAAATAAATAAATAAATAAATAAATAAATAAATAAATAAATAAATAAATAAATAAATAAATAAATAAATAAATAAATAAATAAATAAATATTGTTCGACAGTTGTAATTATATGAGGAGCTCTAATATTTCATACAATAGGAGATACCTTATATGATGAGGATTTAGTATCCAAGCTGAATGAACTGGGTGAAGACAAAAGAAGAGCCGAGTACGTCTTGATAGACAGAATAAAACCGCCTGTGGTAAAGAACTATATAGTGCAAAGTGGGAAAGACGTTGAAAATCGAGAAACGGTCAGTGAAATTGGAATATTTGCTGCAATTATAAGGTAGGAAATGCGTGTTTAATAAGTTATACATTTATTATTAAGTCAACGTTTTAACATGTTTTGTCCAAATTATGTTTTAAAATGTATTAAATTTATTATCACTGAGACCGAAACATATTATTCAACACATCCTGTACATACTTAATTTTCCTTAATTATTCATTATATTTCAGTCAAGGTGAAAATCTGCTCATTAACAGTACATGTGGTCATATCCTGAAAACAAAGACAAAATCTTATAAAGAAGGAGGTGCTAGTGTTGACAATGCAGTCGAATATATTGATAGTCCATTTCTTGTGTAGTTATACACTGATATTATATTCAAAAATTCTCACTAACTGCAGGAAATTACATATAAAATATATACAAATTTTTACTAGTTTGTCCGGTGTTATTTTATGGGTTGTTATTTTATGGTTGTATTGTTAATTATATTTGAGTTGGTCTAACACTGATTTACATAATTCTAATCCATAATAGTTGCTAATTTAAAGGCATAACAATATAATCAATTGCATGTCATAATAGTTACTATACGTATATCATAATAGTTACAATGTGTTTATGATATGATATATAGATATATGTCAAAATAGTTACTGAACTTATGTAATAACAGTCAGCATTTCTATTACAGAATGTTTAATAAATGTATGACATCATATTTAAAAACGTATATCATAATAGTTACCAATTGCATGACATAATATATAATAAATCAATAAATAATTGTTATTAAATGTATTGCACAATATGAAATGTACGTAGGTTAAAAAAGTAGGAATAAACTGTTGGTAAAACAACCTTTATTTTCATGTTTTTTTTATTTTTTACCATTATTTCCACTAAACTATTTTCAAAACTAGTAAAATGTAATGCAAACTAGGTAATGGGGTATAACCGAATGTATTGTTACGAATAGCCAGATAAGCAATATTTATAAAGAATTACTGTATATCATGGCAGGTAAGCGTATGTACAAGCGTTCACAATAGTTACCATAAATGCACCTGACTGGTGAAACATCTCTGACAAGTGATAAGCAATATATAGAACGAAATTCAACGATTCACATGTTGCAGGGCCAAAGAGACTAACCCGTTTTTGAATAGCAATGATGATTGTTCACCTGTGTACTCGTAGTCGATAATAAAAGTTCGGCGCCGAATTAACTAAACAACTAACTTTTGCAACTGATTATGACTGGCTAATTATTGCGTTAATAAATGTGTATATTAGCCCAGTAGCAACCCTTGAATCTCATTATGCTGGCTACAATATATGCATAATATATACATACCAAAATATAAATAAACGAACAATAACAAATAACCATGACATATCTGTCACTAGAAAAACATAAGTGTACAAATTTATGTGATTTGAAAACAATCTATGATCAAGCTGATAGTTGCTTGTTTCACGCGCGCCCAATACCACATATGAAATTATATGAAAAAACAATGTACGTGTAAGCTGTTTCATTATTGAATAATATTTTGTATTTACGTTTAGATTATTATATAGTCTACACACCTCTGACTCAATGCGTAATATATTTGCGAGAAATTTCTAAATGTATCTATTATCCAGAATTCATTTTGGAGAATAATATCTGACTGTGAGATATTGGCCATGGATGTAATAGCTGTATAGCACATACACCAAATATCAAAATAGTGTATGTTATTTAACACTAATTCATCATTCGGAGGGATGCAATGATAATGTACTTTAACAGATCATTACAGTAAATTGTAGGTGAAATCGCTTCCGTATCTTGGTATATTCTATTGTAATGCTGTCTTGATGTTAAACAGTCTGTAAAGGTAAATATAAGTTTTTCGTCTGTACTCTGGGTAATTTATTACTGTTTTTATTTTGTGTAGTGTACATATTCGAGTATTATTGCTATACTGAACACTGTGGCCAGTACCATATCAGTTATTGGAATGCTAATTATATAGTGAATTGTTAAATGAGGTCCCTCATCGGCAACAAAATACGTTGTATTCAAAGTAATTCAGCTGTTATTTCTTGGTAAACCAAAATTTGTGTTTCTCCTTTCCATGGGGTTTCATATATCAATGGACAGTTATGTCATTTGAATCTTTCAGGTCATAGAATTTTAGCGTGAAATATATTTGTAACTCTTGTTGTATTTTATAAGATATTTTTAGAATGCATAATAAATATCCTTGATTCTGCGTATTGTGACAATATGTACATTGCAAAATTTCACGATATTCAGGATGTCGTCATCTCATGAATATTGTATACCTAATGGCACGTGTGTGTTTCCCATAATAACCACCGTTGAGCAGGTTTGCACTCTGACTTTGTTACTTGACATATCGAAAGGTGTGCATTAATAGTCTGACCGTTAGTCGCAGTGACCTTTTATCAAAGTTAAAAGATTGGTTATCTAATTAGGTTGGAATTGGCAAGAGAGATTAACAATTACACGCATAAAACAACTATGTTGAGTGAACGAACAGTTTTGAGTTTTATATTCACGATTGTATCTGCGTTGTGGTGATAATTTTCCGAATTACTAAAAAAACAGGTCAAAGGTAGGGTATTGCATTTTAATACGATGGCGCTTGTGTCATAGTGCCTTTTCAAGAACCAAAAACCTAATTATCTGTAATGTAATATTGTAATATTGAAGACGTTGAAGGTAGAACAGGTTAGCAAATATTTGTTCAGCTAAATTGTTCACTGTTGACCAGTGCCAGCTTTGTAAATCTTCTCTTAATATTATTAATTCTAAATGACTGTTTGATATTACCCCCTCTAAAAGGTATAAAAGCATTTCTCTTGTTTATACTATTGTAACGTCGCTCTGATGCTTTCTAAATATAACGGAAATTACAATTTCTACTTCCGACATACCACAATAAACGAGTCATGTTTTCTACACCCATGTCGTCACACAACTGCAATAACTGTAATATTCGGTAGCTCTATATAAGGTACTATATCTGTGTGATGACGATAATTTTGGCGATTATCGAGATCATCACTTCCCTGAATAAAACCCCATAGTTCGGTCATAGAATATAATCTCTTTTAGTTTAGGTTGGACAACATGATGATACCGCATACAATTATCATTATCCATAGATTGTAATACAAAAGTAAGATTTGTATTATTACCAATTCTTTTCTTGGGATCGCAGAATTTTAGATTTTACACAATGATATCGTGAAGGCGATTTTTGATTAATGACACAAATCTGATATTATATCATAATGATCCTCTGTTTTTAATTCTGAAATATGTGTGTATTTGTCGTCGGATTAAAGTCTTTAGTAATAATGAGCAAATTACAATATTTAAGGTTTTTGTTACATGCATTGTTTCTGGATGTTATGAAAACGCCGAGAGGTAGAGATGGTAGTGGTAGAGATTTATCAGATATAATTCCATGTACATCTAATTTCTCTATCCATGTCATCTAAACCATCAAATATTTGCAGTGACGTTGAATGTGTTTGGGAAGTTTTGTGATCACCTGATTACAGCTGGTCAAAAAGATCGTATCAATGCTATTCCAAAATAAATGCATCATTTCAAAGTTTTAACTGTGACAGTTTGCTCTCAGTTCAATCATTCTCTAACTGCCAACTACTTATTACAGCTTAATTGGAATGCCAACATACACAGAAGAGATGCCAATAGGCTACAATGTTGCGACCAAAATGAAATAACTTGTATTGTAGTTGAATTCAATAAATTTACCTAATTTTGAATTGCGCCAGTGACAGTATGCTTTTAGTAGATACTTTTGCAATCACTATGAAGATGTGTTCAGAGGAGATAAATTGTTGTGAGAAATGTAAATGCCTAATAAAAATGTTGCAGATCAAATACACATTATTAACAGTTGTGGAGTTTCATTACTCGTGATAGTTTAAATCGTATTCAACAACAAATATAGCAGTGAATCGAAGAACAATAATTACTCACGTTATGTGTGGATGGTGTCATAATAACGCATCAGAACGTAAATAGATAATACGAATAAAATAAAAGTAAGAAGATTGCAATTTTCAAACACAAACTTGTTAACATTTTCATAGCAATCAACATACTACGAATGTAAATTTTCAACAAGTTGCTTTTATTCCACTGTGGTTATGTGCATATAGAGTTATTGATTGATAATCTTATATTAATTTTGGTATATATTACAGATTTCAATATACAGACTGGGAGACGAATATATGTAAACTGCCCATCACATATTTCTTAATTAGACCGTACATTTACTATCCATTTTCAGTTCTAAATTATAGGTATAGTTTTCTCTATTCCAACAGTTACACTGTTAAAATTATTAACCAATATATCGAATTGTATAATACTAATTACAGTGATGTAAAACGAGAAAATAATTGTTTTTACTATAATTGAAAAAGAATCGATAATTCAAATTTTCTGGTTTCAAATAGAACACAACCTATTTATTATTTGGTATACACAAACTGTATGTTGGATGGCTATTCAATATTCACACATTTTATAGCTCTACGATGGTGTACAAGGCAGAAGAATGAATGTTATATTATACTACTGTTCTCACTGAGAGAGTTAGTGATACAATGTTACCAAATCCATTGTTGAACTATTTATAACGTCGTGTGTGTTTTGAGTGATTGATGAACAATATTTATTACTGTGTATATTTTCAAAGGTGCAACGAAGTGGTTACTGCATGCTATGCTATATAATATTCACTGTACCCTTGGATAAAGACATGTGATGAATAGCGCCACCAAGAGTTATTGGTGAAAGGGATTCAGTGTCAGTTCTTATCTGAAATCGATTCAACCAAATGTACAATACAGATGTACGCCTTGGAGATCCGATTTTTTACTATTGCATCCTGTTTCACTGAGAATTGATTGTCATAAAGGTTTACAAACACGGTGAGTGTTTAGTGATTTCACACGTGTTCTTTTCAGTTTAATTTTAGGGTCATTAAGGTGTGGATATAGCGTACACTGTTTACTGTGCCATTACACTGAATTTATGTGAAAATAATTTTACTAAAACAAAGACCTCAGTATAGATTGAATTAAATTTGACTATACATATTCATTTACATATGTATTACAAGATGTACATGTCAATGTAGGCTGCTAATTATTCTGACTAAGATGTAATACGACAGTCCTAACAATGACATACACGGACTTTACAATATTCCGGTTTCAGTTTTATTCAAGTATATGGCCATTTCTGTAAATAGTATTTTACTTAGTCATAATGTAGTCTACACTTTAACGTATTTTAACCAACATACCACGTCAAAACCTAAGTAAATTAAAGTAAAAAGTGAAAAAAACAGAAAATACGGCTATTACTAATGGAAAGAGTAGATCCACGCGAAAGATTTTCATTACTTAGATTACTTAAACGATGACGACACCGATGCATCAGACGAGGAAGCGAGTACAAGAATTCTGCTACTCGTCGATATCAGCGAAATAAACAAAGCCACAGTTGACACTGCATTTTTAATTGTCTATCCTCGGCAGTGTTTTTATTCCATTCACATAGCTTTACGAAGTTGATACAGATGTATTCTGTCTCAATGAGAAGCCTAATATAGCTTATATGATTCAAAGGTATAGAGGAACAAGTTGGCACAAACTGGACAGTCATTGTAACCATTCAAATTGTACAATTGTGTTCATGTCTTCAGCACTATGAGGATGACTTGGAAGATTTCCATGATTAAGTGCCACAATTTCCGTTTTAGGATTTATTCGGTATAATAATACAAATAAACACCCCGACAGAGGTGAACATACAGTTGTATAGACCCTCTGAGCCCACTATCAACCACGGCTTCGCCTCGATTGACAATAATCTCATCGGGTCGCTAAAACTGTATGTTCACCTCTATTGTGGTGAACATTTGTATACTGTCTAAGTGTACATGCCGACTTTTTACAAACAAGCTAATCTTTCAGGTGTCTCTGATAAGAAATCGGAAAATCGACATTTTGATTTTGATCGGGGAATCATTTCTATGGACTTTATTACGGACAATGCATGGCGCATATTTCAAGCGTAAAATTTGCAGTGTGTTCTCATTCGCGGATCGAGTAATTTTTACAAGGCTCATCATTTTTGTTGTCAGGTGGTAATTATATAAATAATAATTTTGAATCATATACGCTATATTACGGTTCCAAGTGAGACAAATAACAGAGAATACGTCATCAAATCCATGAACAAATCTATTTGTCAAATTGCAAGAATATTTTAGTAGACATATTAGATCTATACAATTTAGCCAATATTTTGAGAAAATGCTAACAGAGAAAAAATAGAGGTCGACACATACACACAGGGTAATCTTTTCATAGAGATAAGCTTCAGCTTGAAACATAAATATTTCATATTTGAAACGCTGGTACTTGGCATCGCTGTATTTAGACATTTGTGCAGCCTTAAGTGTTATTGTGTTAATTTCACTGTGAATAATGTATCATGGTATGGCCACCGTACCAACTTATTAATTATGGCTATTTCATCCATAAAAATTGTAATAATATTTTTGTTCCTTTTTACGATGATACTTATGTCGAAGTTTTTCTGACTTATCTACTTATCGTTTGAAATTGTATTGATATATAACATGTGTGTGACGCTCTCTGTCATTAGCCATCCATATTTTTGAAACCACATGTATGTATCTTTCTCTTGCAATATTTTATCAATCCCAGAAACATGTGTGAATAACGTCACCGTCATGAAAGTCAATATACGCACAGGAAACGGTAGAGCATGTCACAGCATGAAACACAATTTTGAAAAGTAAACATTATTCTTTTAATTATTTCATTCTCTATAAATTGGAAATGTTCTCCTGAAATGTTTGTGTAGTTTTATTAATCGATTCCATTCACTAAAACTGTATCAGATCAACATTTTTTTTCAGACAAATGCCAGTAAAAGTCTCATTCATGGCAATGCCAAAGTCGTTTTTTTGTAAAACATGTATTATTATTGGTTATTATTATTGCAGCCCCAAAAATATGTTCAATAATCATAAATATATATATACACATACACATAAATAAATAAATAGATAGACTGCGTTTGAAATAATATCCACCAATGTGTGGCATTTGTCAAATTCATCATTCAATTAAAATTGTAATTAGTCGCTATACTACCAATTATTATGTAGATCATGAGTCATAGATTCCAAAGTTATTTTTATTTTGTATAACAAATGTACATGGTAAAGTTCTTTCTCTTATACAATTACATTCTTTTATTATTAATCAATATATCAAACCGATTTTATATATTTGAGATAGAAACGATTTAAAACGGGAAATGATTTTTTATACATTATATTGCAATGTTATTTATCATGGTCATAAAAGTACTGTGTGCGTGATTTTAGATTATTAAAACAGTATGGATTAGTATTCCATGGCTCATTTACATAACCAAACAGAAGGCGAAGAGATCAAAGCAAGAAATATTTACGAGATATCAATTTACATAGATTGTCTGATGAGTGGAGATGTAGTGCCTAAACTAGAATTGAACCCTGAAATCGATAACTTTAATTTTTGGTTAAAAAGAGAACAAAGCTTATTTATTATTTGGTCTACAAAGACTGAACGTTGGATTGGTATTCAACATTCACGCATTTTATAGCTCTACAATCGTTAGGCACCATCTTCTTCATCCCAATTTTAGAAATAGCACGATTCAACCCTTGATTCAAATTGTACAAGAAAGGAAACTGAATGATATATATCAGGCAACTGCTCTAATGTCGTTAGAGTTAGTGATACAACGTTGCGAAATCCACTGTTGAACTATTTATAACGTCGTATGGAAATAATAATGTTCTTAGACAACAATTGCAGTGTAATTTTGCATGTTGCAAACCTCATGTATTACATTTCTGTGGCACGCAGTATGCATGTTACCAGTGTATCACAATGCTTGTATGTTGCTTATGCCGTGATATCATATCAGGTAAGCCCCTATGCTCATTGTTGAGTCCCCTAATGCTTCTTCAAAAATTGTTTACATTTATGTTTCCTCCCTGAGACATGAACTTTATTCTTGACTTAATCTTACACAATTTTCCTCAGGTCTTGATCACGGTTGGATACGTTATGTATTTCGTTTCTCCTACGAAGGTTATGCAGGAATCAATATGTTTAGTCACATTAATTTGGACTCTATACAAAAATGCCTGATATAGAAGTGTTTTGTTTGATTGCCTTCACACATGCGCTTAACTTCTCTGTTGCCTATCTCCACATAACCGTCCATGGCTTCATTGTGATGCCCACCCTAACACTTACAGTTTTCTTACAAGTAAGGTGGTGTGCTTCATTAGCACTTAAGCAAATATGTAAATGTACACAAACTGTAAGGTACTTGATTTTGCGGTGCAGCAGGTTCAATTGAAAACATTTCAACTGATTAATCTGAATCAAATAAGTCCTCTTCTTCGTATTTCCTTGTACATGTTCTGCATAGGCTTTGATATTATGGTATGGCCAGTTATCTGATTGGCAATAATACCGTTAAAATGTTTATATATCATCTTACAGTTATGACATCTATACCTGTAGGCATATCTGAAATTCATCATATGAGGTTATACGAGGATACCTCAAAGTATGAACGAAGACAGACCGACGAGCAGCGGAGGTCGATGCGACGGCGTAATAACTGAGTCAGCGAATCAGCAAATCAGCGAACTTCTTCATATGAAAATATCTGCTTACAACTGTTTTTTAATCCGTGTCAAAAACGTGTAGAAAATGGTTATTCTGTGCACGTTTTTGACACGGCCTATCAGTCATCTCAAGTGCCAAGTCCATGAAATAAACAGTCAATGTCAATAGAGTAGCCTAGGTATTAAAAATAGATTAAGTACGGGCAAACCAACTTCTGCATAGGTTTGTCTCTAAACGCATGCTTTTGGGTTTAATTCAGTCATCTTTTTTGGACTAAATAATAAAACTATAAGAATAAAACTCTGAAGCCCTCAAAACCTAATATTACACGTGAGAAAAAAGTCCGTCGAGATTTCTCGTTTTCCCCGTAAAAGAGATGCTGGCTGTTCCCTCTCTGGACTCCCTCCCGTCGTTTTCCTATTTTTAAAAATAGAGTCTGGCACAAAAATACACATGGCCCATTGGTAATGCACTGGGCCAGTGTATGATTTATAATCTGGGTTTACGACAAGTTGGGCAATTAATGGTGAAGTTTTAATGTAAACATCTATAACATATCGAAATCGTGGAATTTCGCGAAGCACAGAAGTAGAAAAATTAAAAATATAAACTCAAAATTAAATTTTGTTTTAATATATGTTGATGCAATGCATTCTCTATGACACATACTGTGATGCTTATTTGACTGGGGGCACTGGCCACGGGCGGAAGTCGGCCATCTTTTCCACCCAACAGTTATTACTAATTTCGCCCAATGTCCCGCTTATATTTCATTTTAATCAACCGCATATCGCTTAACGAAACAAAACGAACATATTTTAATCCCTTTCCACAAAATCACAGCACGCTGTAACTTATGAGAATGAATCCAATTTTTAGGACGAATAAAATCAATTTCAGAAGTTCGCAAACAAAATCTTGAAATTGTATACTCTGTACACCTTTTCTGTGCGACTACCCCTCCCTCCCTCTAGGATAAAGATATAATATCGTGCAGTAGTTTACTCTTTTGCATCGCTTAACCTTTGTTGCTGATTTATCGTGCTGCCCCTCATCATCAAATAAATCCCTTACACTGTAACAAATGCCTAATTCCTCCAAAAAGTGTTTATAAAGCACAGTTCTACAATGCTTTATACAAATAAACGATTAGATTATACACTCAATCACCTATTAATTCCGGGACAGAAAGTATGGCGTAAATAATCTAGGGTAAATAAATGTAATAAACGAAATAAAATAAATTTATATAATTATAACCTCGTAAATATAGTACAGTATAGTATAGTAACTTCGACGCAAAATTACAAAAGATGATTGATTGAGACCCATCAATACTAATTAATACAAACAAAATTGTTTTAAATTTTTCACATTATCATATCATACATGCACTTCGGGTTAATTAAAGTTGTACGTTGGCAATTTTTTTTACCAAGTAAAAAATCTATACATTCATATATTTACCAATAACATCTCCGAAATCTTCTCGCTGACTAAAAAACAAAATGGCCACCGAAAGTACAAATATTGCAGTCGCGTAATCTTGCACATGTTACAGACACTTTAACTGGCTGTTGTTTTTTCCTCCTATATTACACATGTATAAACTATAACGAGAGTTCCTATGCGAGTTGTTCAGATCCCGCTGCAGCAAATTTATTGTAAAGGGCGAATAAAGAAATAAATAATTATGAATGAAATAATACTAATAAAAACAATAATAATAATTTTGTTTTTAAATAAATTGAAAAAGTTAGGCCAACCAGGTTATTATCTTAATCATATTGTCATGTATTCTATCTAACTAGTATTTCCGATGAATACAAATCACTTTATCTTTCGGCATTTCTGTGTTATAGTGTAATGTAGTTTTTATTAGGGAGATCTGTCTCATGAATTTACTGCTAAGATTGAAAACTGAAATCGATAATTTAGATTTGCTGAGTATAAATAGAGAAAAACCTATTTATTATTTATTAAACAGACTGAATGTTGGATGGCTATTCTATAATGGTTAGGTACCACCTTCGCAACCCAATTAGAAATTAGAAATAGCACGATTCAACCCTTAATTGAAATTGTACAAGGCGGGAAAATGAATGTTACATTATACATCTGCTTTTACTAGAAGAGTTACTGATACACTGATACTAAACTTCGTTGTTGAACTATTTATAACGCCGTGTGTATTGAAAGTGATTGATGAACATTATTCGCGTTTGGGTTCATTTACTTTTTTTACTCATTTGCATGTCGAAAATGGAATTACTGTGTATATTTTTAAAGGTACAACAAAGTAAACGGCGGGACATATGTAATAGTAGTAGAAAATGTATACTCATTTTTGCATATTGCAATATTATGGACAAATTAACATTTTGGGAAATTAATAACCTTTTTATTTTCTGTATTTACTGCATGCTATGCTATATAATATTGATCAAGACATGTGGTGATTAGCGCCATCAAGAGTTATTGGTGAGAGTTATTCATAGTGTCACGGTCACTTGTTATCTGAAATTGATTCAACCAACTGTACAGATGGAAATATATACTGAGTATATTGTCAAAGGTGTAACGAAATAAATGGTTGGACATATTTAATAGTAGATAATATTTGTAATGCTGGTTCTTTGTATCGCCGCATTTTGAACTGTGTGCAGCCTTAGGGGTCGTCAAACACATGAGGTTAATCCTTTCATGGGGTTAAGCATCAGCTTGGAACTTAAAAATATTCCATATTCGAAACGGTGCTGGTGTTTGGTTTCACCGTTTTATAACCTGTTGCAGCCTGAACTGTGAGTATGCACTGTGCATTAATGTCATTGGCATGTCGAATATGGAAATATCTAGTATATTTTCAATGGTGCAATTGTGGGAAATATGTAATAGTAGTTACAGTAAAATTATACGAATTTACGCTCATTGTAATACTATGTGTTTTTAAGTATTACTGTATGTACATGTCAATGTCGAATGTTAATTATTCTGACTAAGTTGAAATATATTGAAATCGAAGTAAATTAATGTAAAAGAGAGGACACTAGCTTTTAATATTGGAAATACCAGAAGCGTCGGATTTATACAAATTGTAAATCTATAAATTGAAATTGGGTATGATGAACAAATCTATTGTCAAATTGCAAGTAAAGTTTAACAGAAATATTGGATCCATACAATATAACAAATACTATAATAAAATGCAAAAACAGACGGAAATTGGGGTAGATAATTGTTTTAAACCAGCACATGGGGTTTGTCTTTTCATGGATTGAAGCTTATGCTTGAAAGATCAATATTCCATATTTGAAATGCTGGTACTTTGTATCGTTGTATTAATTTGACGGTGAATAATTTCATCCATATTTTTTTTTTACGGTGATACTAATGTCGACGTTTATTAGAGTGACTGTCATATTCTAAAACTGAAGCCATATTGGTCAAACGATAGTGATATATGCAGGAAAAAACAATTTGTATTTTTTTTTTAAATATAGGGAGAGTATTTGTTTACAGCATGCATTATATTTGTGAACGATCTGATAGTTTAATCAATTATTTTAATATCCCAAAATGAGTAATGTTTCTATGAAATATTCATTGTTTGATTTAACCCAATCTTTACGAACGCTTTTGCTTTTATTAGTGTCGCAATCCAATGAAATATTAGTTCCGTAGAACTCTAGAAACCTGTCTGGAAACTGTCTTGAATTTGTGAAAAAATAATAAATGCACCTAGCCAATAATTTTGATGACCCATAATTGTCTTTTTATGTTTTTGGGAAACACAATTACATAGGATTACACATAGACCAGTTTGCTGTTTCGTATGAATTTAATCTTGCAAAAAGTATAGTCGCTACTGAATAAACACAAAAAAAAAGTAGTGATCCAATGATATCTTACCACAATGACATGCGATTCCATCCAGCTCCTCCCTATCTAGCTATATCAGGCTGTATTATCAGTCTAATAATGAATGTGTATCTGACCTGTCATTGTAAAATATAAATGCAAAATAATAAATTTACAATCCTTTAGGTGCCAATTTTTGGAACCATCTATAAATATGGTCAGCCAGCTTGAAGTGGTTGTATTTATGTGATAAATAAGATTCAGATGTGTTTTCCGGTCCAAAATATATGCTATTGCTTCCTCGATATGTTAAGTAAATAATTAGTTGTAAAATGTCTGCATTGCCAATAGCCGAACATCACTTAAAATTAAATTGTGAATGAGTTTTCAGCATCTTGGGGTATCATCAAGTCATTAAATCGAACATTAACGTCAAAATTATGATATGCACACATGATCTCGAGTTGTTCTCTGTATAGCAAATTGATCTCAGCTTTTTAAATTTGTAAGTATTTTAATTATGTTGCCCCTTTGGTCAAGTGAACGCCAAACATGATAGGAGTACTCGAACAGAAATAAATAATAACTTGCTTATATCGGTACGGCGCGATATGCCAGGTTTCGATCAGCATAACTCGTGAATGATGTGACTTTAGGGATGTATTTGTTGTCCAATTACTCACAATTTAAATTAATTTACTAATCATTCAATGCAGTTGCATCATTGCCTTCAATATAATGTTGATGTGTAGTTCTTAGTTAAAAAGTTGTAATTGTGTTGCCATCTATGTGTCCCTAATTAATAATCCTTAGCACTACCTGCACTGTGGTCAAATTACACAATTGTAAACATTTGTCTTTTTATTTGGTATGCATAAATCAAAAGGCATTTTCAATTTTTAGCTCCTCGATCTATTTCTGTTGTTCACATTATTTTGGGGTTTAGCAATCATTAATGATTATACTTCAAGAATACATCGACTGTACAAGTTAATATTGATAAACAAACAGGTCAACGATGCCACCTTCGAAATTACAGGCATTCAACACTTTCTCGTTGCTATAGAAATCCAATCCACATCTATACGAACATGCAATTGCCTGATCCTTGAATTTTTCTTGAAATTTTCATACATAGTGTTTTCAGTTATGAATGAATAAAATTCCAAAAATGTATGATTCTTGGTGCGCCTATCATTTTACCACCAGAAATCCACAAAAATATGCCTAATAACTGGCCTCAATAAACACTGAAATGCAACACCCATCTATTGTGATCCAAAACACATAGCGCAGCAAGGCTGTGTGCTTCCACTTGACAAGAAATTATAGTAAGATATACTCGATAACTTATCGGAAATATATATTAATCAGTGTACGCTGTAAGTATTCACCGTTATTGGACAGTTGACTATAACATTATACTAATATGCTTTTCTTCAAAGAATTCTAAAAAGAAAAAAAAAACAATACGGTGTGGATCATATAAACGGTGAGCAATGTTGGAAGAAAATTATATGGTAAGAATGCTTTTCCAAATATCTTGCAAATGTATATTCGTTTCTTTGAAATGCATTCATCGACAATTCAGGCAAATTTGGTTCATGCAATTAAACATAATACTCTATCATATATTAATTGATAGGAAGCCGTGAGGTTGTGTAACCTGCCATTGCCAAAAACAGTAGATTACGACTGGTATGTGAATGACAATATTGGACAGTTTAGAGACAGTCTTAAAAGTATTGATATATCAGTGAGTATTACTGATTCAGTAGAAGTATCATTGTATCCTACTACACTGTAAATCGTAAAAAGCACTTTCATGTTTTTATTAAAACACACAGTTTTAAATACAAAGCCCACTGTTGCAATTAACAACATCTGAATTATATTATAAACACCTATATTTCTCGCAAAACAGTAATGTTTTAGGATTTATAGAAAAGTGTTTTTTGGGAGTTATTGAAACACTTTTTGATAAAATTAAAAGACATTTTAAACACACAAAAATACACTTTTGAAAATAAACAAAACTGGGGGTAAATAAATGTGTGATTGAATGTGTTTTAATGGTAGGAAACTTATGGTCTAATGCATCCAATTTAATGCAAACAGTATTAACAAATTTGAATGAAAATTCCAGGGAACAATATGGTATATATACCAACTAGGTGAAGGTGATGTACTTCAACGCACATTGAAACGGTCATGACATTACCTACAGAAAATAGTTTTATGTCAAGCATCAAGTTGTGGAAGAATTAATTGTATGCGTGCCTATATGGACTTACCAACCTATAGTAGAACTGAAACTTGATACATATGGTGAATACACGTGATACATTTTGGGCCGAAATTATGCAAACGAGAAATAGGTGCATTGTTTAGCTAATGCAAAATATTGGTGTTTATAAAACATGTTATATATCCTTGTGAGATTACAAGTTTTACGATGGGTGTTGACCTATGAAATTTCAAACAGTGCGACATAGTAAAATAGGTAGGACCCATTTGGTACGCCGGAATTGGTTAAGTGTGGCGATTTCGCATTTGTGGGGTGAATGGATATTTAAGAAAATACTTGAAGTGTGATGAATAGCGATTAGCATTGTGCTGACATTAGTTTGGTGTCTTCGATAGGATATAAAATCAGACGCACACTTTTTAATATTTTGTTCTCTGTTGGCCCTTAAAAAGGCAATGTGCATGCTAGGAAATAATGTATTTGGAAACAGTTTATTTGTCTTGTACAATGCTCATCAACAAGGGTGGAAGCGTGTAAATTGTTGACGACTGTTCTTAAGAGGATAGAGAATTTTAACTTGGTGTTAGGGAAAGAGACAGAAGAGGTTTTGATTATGTGAAATATATGTTTAATATGTCGTACAAAATACTGAGAAGTGTACACTACATTTCTGATCATTTCACCATTTTATTTTCAATTTAAAGAAAGAAACACTGTGAAACATGTATTATTATAGTTTTAAGGCTACATATTTATAAGACGATTACCGGTGTCATAATGCTCAAAAAAGGCAGTATTATCTATGTGTCTTATGGTAGAAAAAAAACTTAAAACGCCTTTTTCTTGTCAAAAGAATATCTATGTTTGGTGCATCGGACTATTGTACATTTTCGGCATTGTTTGCACTTCAAGATAAATATACACGAATATATAAATCACGATTCACCAAACGTCGCAAGGACCAATCACAAACAAGAACATGTATAGGATTTTCTGTCTAACATATATGCTTTCGTGCACCGTATAATCACATATAATCGTGTGTTTTCTACTGACTTTCTGTTCCGGTCGGTATTTAAATTAAAAAAATTAAAACAGGGTACTAATGCTAACTACAGAGATATCTGTTGTTAATATACGATGCAACAAAACTTAAAGCACCATCAATAATAGTAAGCATGGCTGTGCGTCTCGGTATTAAATTTAGGCAGGCTATTACATATAGCATTCAACAACTTTTGGCTTTATGTAACCAAAAATTACATTGGCCGGATGTTTCATCAATCAGTTAAGAGACATGAATATTTTTTAAATATACTAAGGGACTGAACATAAAGTACACAGGGTAGGCCGGTGATTTGTGAGAGTCGTGTGTATAAAATATATGACCCTTCACAAACATTTGCATGAAATTTGCTGACCTCTCTTTCGAATAGTGCATGAAAAACTGTGACCCTCCCCTTCTAAGTGTAAAAAAGTACAAAAAGTATTACAACTGTATATACATACTAATTGATGCTCTACTACACAGCTTAGAACTTTTCTACACAATCAGTTAGCCCATCATTCACACATTCTTCTCAATGAGAATTGAGAAGAATGTATGAATGTATGATACTATATATGTACCGTGTAAATACGAAATACACATAATGGTTATAAATCCGACTGCAAGACTATATAACATACATAACTATACATAAGTTAGGTTTATAACATTTCATTCAATGCAAATACGAATGCTGAATGTTGAGGCAACACAATCAACTTGACTGTGCATACAATCTTTTACTGTGGTGCCATGAGGTTTGCATTGCATAAACAATTGCGACCCTCCCTTAAAATGCACAGATTACCGTAGCCTTCCCGCAACACTTGCACGAAAATCAGTGACCACTCTCCCAAAACACAGATCTACCCTTCCTGTACGTTCTGTCCAGTCCCTAAAGAGAAAATAAAAAAACATTTCATTTCATCATTATTAATATTAGTTTGATAGCAAACCATAATTGTGTATGCTAAGTGGGAGAATCAATATTTAATGCAGTTCTTGGTAGACAAAAAACAAGAATTGTGGGTCAGTTCTAAATCGTTTCCCAATCTAATATTATTCTAATTTGTAACATGTTATTGTTATTTTGTTGTCAGCTTGATGATTTAGATGGTTTGAATATCATTCACGTAAGCGGCACAAAAGGCAAAGGGTCCGTGTCTGCTTTCTGTGAAAGTATATTACGAGCAAATGATTTAAAAACTGGATTTTTAAGGTGAGCAGCAACTTTTTAACATGTACATCTGAATGCTACTGAACCTATTGTAGATATGTTTTGTTTCATCTTCAAAGTTCTGTTAATATATGTTATTTTGTTTACATTCCAGCTCCCCGGCTTTGATAGAACACCGTGAGAGAATACGTATCAATGGTTTACCTTTGACAAGGGAAGAGTTCATTGAATATTTCTTCCATGTGTACAAAAAAGTAGACAATCCGCAGATTTTAAATGGGCAAAGACTCATAGCGATGACTGCATTTCATGCGTTTATACAAAAAAGGGTAATGTTCAAAGTTATTGCTTTTAGACGACCTGTATATGTGAGATTAGTTTCACAATTAAATATATAGTTATACTACTCTACTTATTGTAGGTACGATTTTAACTTTCGATAGCAGACAGTTTTCGTTTTCCATTCGTTTTCGTCGTTGGCATTTACTAGAAATGTACTCGTTATTTGTTCTAACAGTCTACTCCTTACTAACGATCCACACGACATCTGCGGTAAGTTTATACACTGGGTGGTCACAGATCTCACATTTAAAGACGCTTAACTTTTTGTAGTTTATTAAAAATCATAGGTTTTTACGTAATTTAAGTTATTTTATTACATTTTCGTTTTTTGTAATTTTATGTGCAGGTTGATGTTGTTATTATGGAAGTTGGTATTGGTGGGACATATGACTACACTAACGTCATTCGACGTCCTGTAGTAACTGGCATAAACCTCATTGATTTCGATCACACAAAGTACTTGGGGGACACTCTAGATAAAATAGCTTGGCATAAAGCAGGTATATGCAAGGTACGAAATTGTACAAATATTTTCTGACTGCTTTTTTTCATAATATAAATAACACGTATTCGTGACGACAACAATGAATATGGAGCACAAAATTAGTATGCAATACAATATTTCTCAAAATTTGTGTTTACAAATATGTCAGAGTATTGAGAATATATAATGTATAAAGTGGATGAATACATTTTAACTCGTTTATTCCGTTAAATGTTTTAATTCAGCCTGGTAGACCAGCGTTCACAATAACACAATCTAAGGAGGCCATGGACACCATACTCTCTAGAGCCAAAGAGCTAAAAGTAAGTCGTATTATACGAATAAATAAGCGAGGTTACAGTTCTGCACAATATTTCTACCAGTACTATTGTTGTTCAATATTCAGTTAGTCCCCAAACGATCTAGTATTGCTGAACGTAGACATCTTAAAAGGCGTGTAAGTGTCAATGGACCACTTGAGTTTTTCAATTGTAGTGAACCAGTAGAAATGTACACACGTATCTTTACAGGCACCGATCCAGCTTGTACCTGAATTGGATGAATACGACTGGCAAGGGCATCCAATGAAGCTTGGTATAGCAGGAGATCATCAGAAACGCAATGCATCTTTAGCAATACAGTTATGTAGAGCGTGGATGGAAGAGCATACATTAAGTAAGTACTGTTTTTTATTTATTTATTTATTTTTTTAGAATGGTGTTTTGAGTAATTGTTTCAAGAAAGAAACTAATAAAAGTTATCCTCGATTGCCATAATCATAATCATAGCGATCTAAGTTCGTATGATTCTTCAGGCGTTATTTACACATAACTTTTACCTATAATGGTTATTTATAAACTGGTATACACACAACAGCATTACCGATACATACAATTATTATGAAAATGCATAATACCATTATGTTAATATTGTCATGTGTTATACAGTGCCTGACCATTGAACGTCATATTTAATCTCGATCAAAGAGGATTATGGTTTGTTTATACGTTTTTTTTTTCTGTCTATCTGTTTTACAGAGTGTCAGTTAGCTGTATAACGAAACAAGTTTTTGACGATTAAATTATCAGAAAGTTTATCTCATATATCAAGAATGCAATGAGACGATTAAATAATATTTAACATAAACAAAATCATAAATACAACGATAAAATAAAATACGTACATGTCAACTGATGTAGCATACACACGGCGTTCTAGTATTTAAAATAGATACAAAGACATATATAATTGAACTATATAACATATTTAATATTGCGTGGCTGGATTACTATATACAATGTATGCTTGTAATCTGAGTTTAGTAACTCTTCGATGAAACATATTATCCATATGCATACATACACAAAAGTAATAATATTTAAAACGCTGCAGACAATATATGCCATCTAAACAATGACTTTTCTGAAACAAATCCGATCCGGTAAGAATTGTATACTTTGTTGTATGCAATGATGACACTAAAAATAAAAAGCACAAGGAATATGTGCAAAATCACTCACCGTGTTTTTAAGTTGCCCAGTCAATCATCTATGTAACTAATTAAAATACACAAAATACAAACTTGATCATAACAATAATGCCATACGGTCGTCCTATGCTGGTCTTATATGTTACCTTGTATCTTTCTCTTCCTGGTTTAAACTATGTTGCTTGATGCACTTGTTTTATAGATCATATTAGATTTTTCGTGTGTTCGACTTGTGAGTGTATTTCAATATATGACTTTTAATGATTAATATGGAAGAGTATGTTATTTTTACTTTACCAACTTGTCTTTTGATTATGTTGTTTCATACATACACATAAACTGAAACCATTGTAGCCTTCAACTCCTATGTTGCATAGTCACACGCTGAATAACCTTTAAACAAAGGACAGGCATAGGTCTCAATTGGACGTATATATTCTATGTAAAATGCAATATAATGCTACACTATTAATGTCATAACCATAACATTATCTTTGTTAGGCAACACCAGTTTTGAAAATATAAAGACCAATGACACTTTGAAACACAGTTACCCAACAGCTCCAGCATTCAAGTTATCAGATGCATTTATAGTCGGTGAGCAAATGATTTTTTTTTATTTCAGCGAATATATATTACTTTACTTGCATAATGTATTAAAAAACGTGAAACTGATATCAGTGCTTTAAATTTAAAATGTATCTCCACCATATTGCATTGGCCTATAATATGTGTGTACACTCTGCATTGTTACGAATTTTATTAAACTACGTACAATGATACGACTTTACCCAGAAATGTAGCTTACTGCAAATCACTCGTTATGACTGCAAATGTTGCAAATGGACGTGAATGACTTGTAAACAACACTCAGTGAACAAACTAAGTTAATTCCTGCCCTATATGACAATTCAAACTATCTCACATATCTATGTAATGACTTAATGGTTTCAGGATAAAGATTTCTTGTATGGGAGTTGTTTTAGATGTGGTTCCCATTGTATTATTGATTGGGTCCTGTATCTACACGTAAATATAACCTCCCAAATATCACTTTATACTTATTACAGTTTAGCAGATATCATATGGTGCCATTTCAATATGGACTGTTTGGAGCTACAACTGCTCCTTTTTTTATTAAATAATCACAAATTGGTTGCATGATGTCCCCTATGTTTTATCAGTGGCCATGGCGTGTACTTTCGTTCTCATTTTGCTGGTAACGCTTATGAATTATTGGAACCAAATCAAAAATGATTCCGTTTGTTCAAATGATAATGTCTTATTATATCTGAGGCCATTGGTTCGCTCTATAATGCCTGGATATACTGCGATGGTTCTTTGCAATACCAAGCAAGAGATGAAAGCTTGTTATTACCTTGTTATGGTTCTTGGCGGATAGGTACATTTTGGAAGATAAAACGTGCTTCAAAACATAGTCGCCTACTATGTGAGAGTTGTATTGTTTTTCCCAATAATTAATTGTCGATATATTCAAGCCATGCTTGTTTTCATGCATGCATGCAGACCGGTACTTGTATTTACAATTTTCAGTTAGGTCCCATTTTATAATGTTTTGGGCTAATATTGGAATATGTTAATTTGGTGATGTCAAGTTATCCATACAGTACTTTGTAAGTTTAGCTGTTATTTATTTGTTTGAGTCAGTTGTCAATGTGGAGACATTGCTCTACCACTGTGATACATAATACAGAATTACATATAATTACATTACATATATGTTTATACTAAAATAAAAATATTTCCAATATGTGAATGTACAAACGACAAGCCTTATAATCAACAATGTATCTTGTATTATATACGTGATTCGATATCAATTTTGCCTGTAAAGAGTTTTCCAAAAATGCCATGGGAATTTTGTTATAGTGAAAGCACGTCGTTTCCATATGTACAGTCCCGATGTCAAATGCTTTTTGATTAACACCAAATTTGGGGGATCTGATGAAATAAAAAACAACAACACAATTTGATGGTCAGACTAAGTTACTGGTCGTGTTGCAATTCAGTACTTAATATTTCATATCGTATCATACAAGAGTGATTTAGTCATCCATATATGTTCTTAGAAATCAAACCTTGAATTAATGTGTAATCTAAACAATTCACTATAAATGTCAACTTTTCGCTGAACAGGTCTTCGAAACTGTCAGTGGCCAGGACGTACACAGATTATAAAACGTGAAAACGTGACGTACTATTTAGATGGTGCTCATACACCTATTAGTATCAAGGCTTGTGCTGAATGGTTTAAACAAGCAGCAACAGAAGAAGAAACGTTGCTAGGGTAAGTAGAGTAAATATCAGCTACAGCTACATTTTTTCCGTTCACTCAATGGTTCTTAGAAAGTTTTTAATAATACATATTGACGATGGACATGATTTCAGGTGTCATTTCATAACTATGATGTTTCAACCACACTGTGTTCTACAATTTGTCTTTAAAGAAGTCGTTGTGTTAAAGTGATGCTGTTCAATGTTACCGGAGATCGTGACCCAAGAGGATTAATAGAAATGCTACATCATTGTAACTTCTCTTGTGCTACCTTCTGTCCAAATATCGTTGATATCAACTCAAAACAACCATTATTGGGTGAGCGATCACTAAATTGTTCTCTTTACACGGATCTTGGACCAATATGTTTCAAAAATACGAGTAAATGTAACAATAGTATTACTTATTTCGAAAAACGAAAGCTACCTTTGAAGTGGTAGATTATAGTGAGGAGGTGATTGATACAAACCAAAATACAAAATTTGAATTTACCTGTGGCTATTTGTTTTTCGAAATATCAGTACAAAATATACAAAGAAGTCAAAATTCATGGATGTGGTAATTGGATAACTACATCTTCAATAAGAAAAAGTATTGAACAAGTTCAATCTGTTTTGTCTTGCCATATCAGCATTCCTGCTATAATAATGACATAACACACGACCTCGCTATATGAGTCAGTTCAAATGCATGGTTATTTGCATATAGTGTTTGTTAATCATATATTGAGTGACATCGATTGTTACCCAGGACCTGCAGGTTATCATTATTAGGGTGCATATGCCATAAACTAATTTTAGTTCTTTTTATGTTCATAAAAAAATATCTACACTACCTTGGATCTGGTCGGCTGCTACAGAAAATCTATCTCTGAGATTAAATGTACTTCCGTATAGACCGCATTTCTATATATATATGTGTGTCTAGACTATGTTTCACCATTTTATATTCTAGATACAGAATGGAAAATATCATTAGAGTATGCTAATGATGTGTGTGAGAAAAACAGACAAGTGTGGAAAATTTTAGACGAGAAAGTAGAACCCGATTCACTCTCGCCATTACCTGCGCGTCCTCCGAGAATTGAATTAGATACTGCCCCAAGATTTGACTGTGTTAAGCATGTTCTACAGTGGATATCATGTGGCAAAGATTCTCGTATGTCGAAACCAAGATCCGAAGATCCAACACCATTACAAAGTATCGTGGAAGCAGACCATGTACAGGTTCTTGTCACCGGAAGTTTACATTTAGTTGGTTGTGTTATCAAAGTTCTTGAACTTTAAGAAGATGAACATAAACATAACGATGACACATATGAATGTTAAACGCAATTCATTTTATTAATGACAATGACTAGTTTTTGGATTTATGTTAACACTGTTGTATAGTTAGTAACCTTCTACGAAACAAATAAAAAATGTTGTTGTTATTTCACGTGCATGTCAATAGCGAGCGTAGCGAAAGCGGCCTAAGGCTCCATAGATGTGTATATATAAAGAAGTATGGAAGAAATCTATATACCCTATGATTTGAAAACGACGGTCAATGGGTGGCGCTATTTTTGTTTGTTTGTTTGTTTCACAAATTATGCGAAACGAGACATCTCATTGACGATAAAGCATCTTCAGAATATTGTTCGATGATAAGATAACAGACGGAAAAATATTTGAAAAGTGTTTCGTGTCATTTTAGATCAGCACTGACACCCGAATTGTGCATGGTGCCATCTTGAATTCCACTCAACTCGCGCAAGAAATAATAACTCGACTCCCGCAGTTCACCCGCTTCGACGTGTTCAGTCAATTATATTTTTAGTAAATCACTAAACTACTCGGCTGCGCTCGCACGCTAGGCATTACGTGCATATTAACTATCATACGTAAAGCTAATTTCAGTATATGTTACAATGAGTTATAAATGTATATATTACATATGTCTTAATTATATATTAATCATAATATGTTACATTATATATATTTCATTTTTATTCATCATTGATTCAAATTAACTGTGCGCACTGAGTAATTTCAATTTATTAAAAAAAAACATTCTGCGGCACCTTATACATAGCCAAACTGTGTGACAATCGTTAATACTGAAAATGTCAGCTCACCAAGATTTTCCTCCACCATACTAATGCACAAACAAAACCCTATTATATCTATTCAAAGCAAAATTGTATATGTTCCTTTTAAGCGTATAATTTGTTTATTAATGTGCGTCTCAACAGTTAGACGGACTACAGTTACAGAACTAGGCCATACATACAAATTCGTTGATCCATCTTTTCAGATAACAGAGAAAAGAAGAAAGCATAGAATAAACAGCGGAAAACACTGAATCCCGGAAACAAAATCTAGAAATTCACAGGAACATTTGTAAACAAATGAACTAAGCGAATGTTTACACGATCACAAGTACACGATCGTATTCACCTATATCTTGCCTATATATAAATATACATAATGTCATAGTTACGTGCATATCAAATGGTAGAAAATTCCCATTATACCTTAATGTGGCGCATGTGAAAAAGCTAATTTCATGTTTCACATACGGGGAATAATTTAAACTGACTCAGTAAGCATACGTGTCAAAGAATATCAATGAATGTATATTGTCAGTTACTATTAGATATAGATATTAGTTGCAACACTAGAATCGAATGGGTATTTAGCATTCATTATTATTTTATTTTATAACTCTAAAACTGCTAAGCATCATACCTTACATCCCATTTACAGAAACCTTACGATTCTCTTCTCTATACTCTTTTCTAATTGTTATGAACACGTATTAAGTGGAACATGAATGATACAGTACATCGTAATTTTACTCAAAGGGTTCGTGATATAGTTGCAGTATGACTAATTTTATTGTTCAATTGTTCATAACAACATCCGTGATTGTTAGTGCGATAGCTAACGTTATTAACATTTCCTGTTTTCTTTTATTTAAATATTATTTAAACTCCGTAATTTCAATCAATTGTCGTTGAATATCACGTTCATTTAAGTCGTAAAACATTGATTTATGTAATTGGAGATGTATGATTTGTTATGTATAATAGTTTTTAAAGAAAATGTATATTACTTTATAGCTATATTTAATTATGATTGTTTGATTACAATTACTATTTGTTCTTCAGTATAATATCTTTGTTCAAATGTACCGCGGGATATTTATTTGTTTTGACTTGCATGAACTTTATAATGTTCAAGTGCTGAGATTTATTTCAAGAATATGATCATTACTGCATAATTTAGTAAACGTAAATATAATTGATACCGTAAATACCATATCAGAGACAAATACATATTAATATAGAAGGATAATATCGAAAAAAAAATATTCGAAAAGTATAATTTAGCAAATGTATAGTAAATAAAAAAAATTAAACAGACTTATATTTGTGTCATGTTGTTATATTCATTGAATTTATTTATCGAGGGGAATGTTTGGCATCTGGAAATTTGCGAATTCTTTAATTTCCTCGTGGTTATATTCTTTAGGTGACCTGATGGTTTTCTTTTTTGTCACAATACTTGTTCCCAGGCAAAAAAAATGTTTTATTCATTCTCATAAAAAACGAGACACTAACTACACACCCGTGAAATATCATACTCAGTTTGTTCAGTTGCGTTATATGTGAAGATTGCATATGTAAATATTGTCAACTAACACAACCAATGCAAATCGATGCATACAATTCGACGTGCATATGCATAAACTGTTATTCATCAGTATACTGTCACGTGTAATGTTCATATTGAGCTTGCGCAAAAACGTCTATTCACACAACAACCACACAATTTACAACGCCCAGAACGAAAGTTTTATTCATTCGCCCCTATGAATTAACCGACACTGTCATACGCCTGTTGATTTATTACGGATAGACCAGTATTCGGCCCCATGGGCCTAGAGGTCCTAGTATTGTCTTCGTCAACCAACCACACGAATAAATCGACAGGCCTCTGGCAATATTATCCCAAATTTGTGGATTTACTCCACTCAGATGTTACCTACAAAAAAAACTCGCAAAGTTCGTTTCTCCTTGTTAGTTTCATCCAACATTTGATATACGAACTGAGTTGCAGTTGTTGGAACGAATGATTCTCTCCGCAAGGTAGTCCACATACACTCGTCATAGCCTTAGTATTCATTGAATACCTGTTATTTCACGGGGCTAGTTTATTTCTGACATCGCCTTGTAAATATCAGGTCCCTATAACGTTGGGACTCAATTTCCAAAAATATCAAAATGCTTAAAGAAAACTTGTTTCACTTGATCAATTTCATTGCTACTACGTTCAAAGCATCATTTCCACCAGTTACTTAATTATGTTTTCATTATTCTGCCAATGAATTACAAATGGGTAATACGTAGTCGTAGATTACACAGTTCTTTAAACGTGGCGATGTGCGGAAAGATTGTTAACTGAACAATTCAGTACACAAAAATGTCACATCAAAAACTGTTTGACATCGGGACATTGCGGTTACGAAACGAGCAACTTGTTTCTACTTGCGGAGCTGGGTTTATTTTTCAGAATGAGGACTGGTCACGGTGAAATTATGTAGTTACGTAAGTTTCATACGAAACTATAATCATCAACCCAGGTATTCTCATAGGTTTAACAAATTAACTAGCTGTACCACCCACGAGTTGCATGTTTTTGTTATTGTGAACAATGAGTGCTTCATGTATATGAATTTGTTTATGATATTATTTGAATTATATGTATTATAGTATTTTGCATCAGTGTGCGTGCCAAAAAACGTACCAAATTAAACGTAACCTTTTATCCGAAACCAATGTAAATATTTTGACTTCATTAAATATTAAGTATAAACAAAAGTATAAAATAAAAAGTATAGGACTTTGCACTCATAAGCATGGTCGGGCGTAGTCTGATAAACGCACATACAAGATCGCCGCCAGTGTTAGAAGATGGACAGTTTTTCGCTTTTGATAACTTCACCGCTGATGATCTAAACATTGAAATTCCAGCAGGTTAAATACTGAATATATTTATTGGAGGAAGCAAATAAAAACAATATTTTTTAATGTTCATTAATGTTAGTAAAATATAAGAATATAACTTCATTATGAAATATACCATGAATAATTCGAGTACCAGCAGTGGGCCACTGCTGATAGTAATATGTGTAATTAATAAATAAAGACCTCAATGAATGTCTCCCTAAGCTTGTACCCAAATATAATATGCTTGCAGTGAAAACTTGTTTATAGTACCCCCTTGTAATAATTGCTTACCTATAAATTGCGGAAATTCAAAGAACAACAATAATCCCTCAACGCTCTGTGACATAATAATAAACTTGCTACTATGCAATGATTTGTGAATTCACAAACATGTGCAATATTTGCAAGACACACTGTATCAGAAATACCGTTTGTCTGCAATTCCATGGTTGTAATTGTGTATCTTTGTAGGCCTGGCTTTGCACCCTGCTGAGATTGTAGAATAAACAGTGCCACATTTGCTCACATGGAAATTAACGAACCTTGCCGAATGAAGAAATTTTTTTTCTAGGCCTAAATTTTAAAATGTGATAATGTAATTGGAAACACTCTATGATTGAATTGTACTCTCGTAAAATAAAGATATTACATTAGTTGAGCTGATTTCGCCCTAAACAATAATGCAATTTCATGAACATATAAAACAAAATGTGGAAGGAAATTACTAATTCTACTTGATTAATTTTCAAAACGTAACATCTGTAATTATTTTGCAACTGTGATGTTTGTGGATGAATTATAATTATTTGTGGCCGGTTGAACAGAACAGTGCGCCCGTGAGTGTGGCATATATAAAATCAATTTATCCGGTCACAAAACGAAATAATTATTTTCACCAATGTTCACTCGCGTTTCGCAATATTATATTGTTTAATCATTACCATAGAAACTGCAGTCGTCTAGGAGAGTAATTATCGTAATTGCACCGACAGACTCATCACGATTAATATTGCACTTTATGTTTTTTTATAAGCATTTAAGCGCATAATTAAAGACCATGACGATAACACATAAACATTCTTATAAAAGTGCTCTCGAATGATACCGGAAATAAAATGTGAAGTCGCCTAAATAAACTTTGATCCTGTGTTGGTTTTCATGTACTAAAGTTAGCTGTTATAACACAGACGAATGACATTATTTGGATTTATCTGATAACACCTGTTGATCTAGGATAATGCATATGTATAATATCATTAAGATACAGTAACTCCATGTATGAATGTTTTATTTCAAAATCAGAAATATAATTTAATATAATACTCCATTTAGTTAGTACTAGTTTTTATTCTTGAAATGATGATTGCGCAGTTGATACGAATGCAGAAAGCGGAATGCTCTTGAACTCTCTAGGCAAGAAAACACTCACACTGAATAGACCCATAGGAATACACGTTAATTTATCAGGGATAGTCAAGCATTTATTTCATATCCCACCAACCGCAATGGTGTAAGCAGGCAACACAATTCACCAGCTCTCCGTCCCCGGATAGGTTGCCAACTCATCATACATTTTCAAACACTGCGTAAAATTTGCGTGATTCCGATTCAGGTTATACAATGTTTATCTAGCGGAGAGAAAGAAAAAACGACGTATCCGTGCCTATAAAAGCCCATACGTAGAAAATCTTGTGCAACATTGTTTGTATACCAATATGGCGTTTGTCAATAATGTTATGTACTAAATGTAGAATATAGGCAAAGTATTACATCCAATTTGTTGATATGGGTTTATGAAGTGTATTCCTATCATAGGGATATCGATAGCAAGTCTAGAGTATAGATACTACTTAGATCCTCAATGAATGACATAGTTGCAAATCTTTTTTTCAGAGATTATACATGCTATTTAGATCCACAAAACATGTTCCATCACGTAAGCTGCGAGGCTAAATTAGCTGTACAGAGATGCAGTTCGATATCCATGGCAACTCGGTAGTATATATGATATTAAGATCCGGAATACACGTGAGAATATAGTTGATTGTCTAAACTATTTTTTGCAGAGGCGTGGGTCTATATTGATTGATTGATTGAAGTATAGATAGAAAGAGTATACTATGTAGTGAATTGTAATACTTGTCGTCCAAGTAATGTTCAAGGAATATTTTGTGAGCTTTGTTTTCAAGCATTCTGTCTAGCCAAGGATTATTGAGTTCTGTGCCGGAGCATATAACGTAGAGAACTGCATGTTTAATTTGGTATGTACGTTAGAGTATACATAATCCATCGTCGTTGAAGGTAACTAATACAAGCCTTCGTGAAAATGTTCTTTTGAATGAACCAACGCAGAACATTGTAATACATTTTAAGATTTATTCTTTGACAAATATCCGATGTTACATTTCAGTAGTCTAAGTTTACATTTCGTCTGACGTGTATTTTTTTAGACAGCAGAGAAACTGGGTTCTTGAAATAACAGATCTTACTATTAGAAAAATAATCTTTATTTAATTTAACAACATAGTGAAGGCCTTAAACAAAATTTAAAAAAAAACCTTAATTGGGTTCTTTGTCTGTCGAAACCATTACGAGTAAATACATAATTAAGTTACAATATAAATAAACCAGCATATCCAATTCAAGAAATTGTATAGGTTATTTATCTAGGTCATGGACACATCTGTGTATCACGTGCATAATTATAAGTAATTGCAATTTTCCGTTGTAAATGATAACAGTATTAGTAGTAGTTTGATCAAGTCATTTTACGACATTCTAATTTTCATCACTAGTTAACAGGTGGTATTCAATAATCATCGGGACGGATTTCGAGGCTTTGATGTTACTCTCTTATATCGCTCATTAAAGTGCAATTAGAGAAAATTACATGACATCACGTTTTGAGCGTTTGCGTTAATTTTTTTATTAAGTTTCTAAAATAATATTAACCTGATACGAAACGTGAAAAAAGCATGATCACACGCGATCGAAGGACCTATACGCAATATACTTCTCGATGATGTGCTGTGTTACTGTGACTACCACGTAACAGCATCGTTCTGTACTCAACGTGGACAACGTATACACCAGTATATATGTTTGTACGTCCTACTGTTGACGCTTTCTTCGTTCACAATTCAATGTGTTGTATTTGTATTCAGTGTCAAGAATATAGGTAATATAAATATGTTGGGAGGGGATAAAATTGTCTGACTGAATTTAGTCTTGCGTTATTTATCAATTTCAACTATCTTTTATGACTACCACGGGGTGACTAGAAATGCTGTACGGATGCCTAGATACATGTTTGTGTAATTTAAGTGTCTATTTAAATGATGGGTCAGACATCCATTGTTGGATTGGTATAGTCCAGAGAACATATCGTCTTGTCGGGGAATTTTAATACCGAGTAAGTGCACCTAGACATTGATACCTATAAAACTACGCCTTCATCGCATGCTCGGGGCGATTCCATCTGGCGTAACCACGTTGAACATCATTGTCTGAAGCTCGTACACAACTAATGCAGAAAAGTTACATGGCGGTAGTCCGATAGATAAATTTCAAACACAGACAAGGGAGGGCAGTGGTTATAATTAATTGAAATGTTTTCGTTGTGGTCGTTTTGGTCATAAACGTGAAAGTGTTTTGCGACTCATTCTGCAACTGGAAAGGGTTTGACTGTTGCAGCCTGTGTTCAGGGGTAGTAGGCGAGGATGTGCGAGCTGAGGTGTCAGATTTTAATATGCCAGTCACTGAGGGTGTTGTGAATGACCATAAGATCAGGGATTTGCGGGGTTACTGGCTGTTCGGGTGTAGTTATCAGAAAGAGTTTGGTACTGCGCTCACAGTTCAATGGTTCAACTCGTAAATGTGTAATGATCGATGGTTCATATATGATGGCAACTAAGGCAAATGTACACGTCACCACACCATATTACACTGGCCTTGTAAAGGCAGAATGTATGAGTAATCTACTGTATGATTTGTTATCGGTAATATCCCTGAGGTTAAGGGGCCCCAGGAGCTCTGTGTGAATCATACATGTGAAATCGGCAAGATTGAAAGTCGTGACAGACACGAAGTTTCTAATACAGGTGGTTTAGGTATAATTCCTGGTGACCTGAAGGAGGTCACAGATAATATACCCCAAGGGGACAGTCAGTCCAGTGGCGAACACGAGTCGCGCATGATAGCTGGGCCTACTGTTGGTGGTGAAATCTCACGTCAGCCTGGCAGAGGGCAGGTGGCAAATATGGTCGACATTTCAGAACAGGGCCCGGAGAGTTGTACGAATGCAAATCTGCCGAGTAACCCCTGTGAAAAGGTCGATGGTGGTGAAATTCCACATCATGCTGAAAAGAATCAGCTGACGAATATTGGTTCGGTTTCTCCTTGTTAGTTTTATCCAACAATTGATATATGAACTGAGTTGCAGTTGTTGGAATGAATGATTCTGTTCGCAAGGTAGTCCACATACAATCGCCACAGCCCTTGTATTCACTGTATACCATTCCACTGAGCTAGTTCATTTCCGACATCGCCTCGTAAACATCAGGTCTCTATAACGTTGAGACTCAATTACCAAAAACATCAAGTTGCTTAAAGAAAACTGGTTTCATTGCTACTACGTTCAAAGCATTATTTCCATCAGTTACGCAATATGTTGTCATGATTATGCTAATTAAGTACCGATGGTATATTCAAATTCAAATATGTAACAACCTGCTACTATGCAATGATTTGTGAATTCACAAATATGTACAATGTTTGCAATACACATTGTTTTAGAGATACTGTTTTTCTGCAATTTCATGGTTGCAATTTTGTATCTGTGCAAGTCCAAAAGTGCATAACTAATTTTACAGGCCTGGTTTTGTACCCTGCTGAGAGTGTAGAATAAACAGTACCGCATTTGCTCACACGGGAATTAACGAACCTTGCCGAATGAAGTTATTTTTTTCTCTGCCTAAATTTTAAAAGATGATAATGTATGAGGAAACACACTATGCTTGAATTGTACTCTCGTAAAATAAAGATATTACATTAGTTAAGCTGATTTCGCCCGCGACAAGAATGCATATTCATGAACATATAAAACAAAATGTGGAAGGAAATTGCTAATTCTACTTGATTAAATTCAAAACGTAACATCTGTAATTATTTTGCAACTGGGATGTTTGTGGATGAATTTTAATTATTTGTGGCCGGTTGAACAGAACAGTGCGCCCGTGAGTGTGGCATATATAAAAACAATTTATCCGGTAACAAAACGAAATAATTATTTTCACCAATGTTCACTCGCGTTTCGCAATATTATATTGTTTAATCGTTACCATAGTAACTGCAGTCGTCTAGGAGAGTAATTATATTAATTGCATCGACAGACTCATCACGATTAATATTGCATGTTATGTTTTTTTATAAGAATTTAAGCGCATAATTAAAGAGCATGGCGATAAGACATAAGAATGCTTATAAACGTACTCTCGAATGATACGGAAAATACAACATGAAGTCGCCTAAATAAACTTTGATCCTGTGTTGGTTTTCATGTATTAAAGTTAGTTGTTATAACACAGACGAATGACATTATTTGGTTCTATCTGATAACACCTGTTGAGCTAGGATAATGCATGTGTAAAATATTATTAAGTTACAGTAACCCCATGTATCAATGTTTTACTTCAAAATCAGAAATATAATTTAATATAATAATACATATAGTTAGTACTAGTTTTTTTTTATTCTTGAACTCTCTAGGCAAGCTTTGTTTGGAAGATAACACTCACACTGAAGAGACCCAAATGAATACACGTTAATTTCTCAGGGATAGTCAAGCATTTATTTCATATCCTACCAACCGCAATGGTGTAAGTAGGTAACCCAATTCACCCGCTCTCCGTCTCCGGATAGGTTGCCAACTCATCATACATTTTCAAACACTGCGTACAATTTGTGTGTTTCCGATTCAGGTTATTCAATGTTTCTTTAGCGGAGAGAAAAAAAACGACGTATCCGTGCTTATAATAGCTTGTGCAGCATTGTTTATATACCAATATGGCGTTTGTCAATAATGCTATGTACTAAATGTAGAATATAGGCAACGTATTACATCCAATATGTAGATATGGGTTTATGAAGTGTATTCCTATCATAGGGATATCGATAGCAAGTCTAGAGTATATATACTACTTAAATCCTCAATGAATGACATAGTTGCAAATCTTAACTTTTTTTCAGAGATTATAGATGCTATTTAGATCCACAAAACATGTTCCATCACGTAGGCTGCGAGTTTAAATTAGCTGTACAGAGATGCAGTTCGATATCCATGGCAACTCGCTAGTATATATGATATTAAGATCCGGAATGTAAGTGAGAATATAGTTGATTGTCTAAACTATGTTTTGCAGAGGCGTCGCTCTATATTGATTGAAGTTTAGATAGAAAGAATATACTATTTAGTGAATTGTAATACTTGATGTCCAAGTAATGTTTAATGAATATTTTGTGAGCTTTGTTTTCAAGTATTCTGTCTAGCCAAGGATTATTGAGTTCCATGCCGGAGCATATAATGTAGGGAACTGCATGTTCAATTTGGTATGTACGTTAGAGTATACATAATCCGTCGTCGTTGATGGTAACTAATACAAGCCTTCGTGAACATTTCTTTTGAATGAACCAACGCAGAACATTGTAATACATTTTAAGTTTTATTCTTGGACAAATATTCGATGTTACATTTCAGTAGTGACTGCTGTCTAAGTTTACATTTTGTGTGGCGTGAATTTTTTTAGACGAACAGTAGAGGAAATTGAGTTCTTGAAATAACAGATCTTACCATTAGAAAAATAATCTTTATTTAATTTAACAACCGACGATGTTGCGCAACATAACAACATATTGAAGGCCTCAAACAAAATAAAAAAATAAATAAAAAAAGGCCTTAATTGAGTTCTTTGTTTGTCAAAACCATTACGAATAAATAAATAATTAAATTACAATATAAATAAACCAGCTTGTCCCATTCCAGAAATTGTATAGGTTATTTATCTAGGTCATGGACACATCTGTGTATCACGTGTATAATTATAAGTAATTGCAATTTTCGGTTGTAAAAGATAACAGAATTAGTAGTAGTTTGATCGGGTCATTTTACGAAATTCTAATTTTCATCATTAAATAACAGGTGGTATTCAATAATCATCGGGACGCACTTCGAGGCTTTCATGATACTCTCTTATATCGCTCATTAAAGTTCAATTAGAGAAAATTACATGACATCACGTTTTGAACGTTTGCGTAAATTCCTTTATTAAGTTTCTAAAATAATATTAACCTGATACAAAACGTGAAAAAAGCATGATCACACGCGATCGAAGGACCTATACGCAATATACTTCTCGATGATGTTCTGTGTAACTGTGACTACCACGTGACAGCATCGTTTTGTACTCAACGTGGACAACGTATACACCAGTATATATGTTTTTACGTCCTACTGTTGACGCTTTCTTTGTTCACAATTTAATGTGTTGTATTTGTATTCAGTGTCAGAAATACAGGTGATATAAATATGTCGGGAGGGGATAAAATTGTCTGAAAAAGTAACTGAATTTAGTCTTGCGTTATTTATCTTCTTGTAAATTTCAACTATCTTTTATGACTGTCACAGGTGACTAGAAATGCTGTACGGACGCCTAGATACATTTCATGTTTGTTTAATTTAAGTGTCTATTTAAATGATGGGCCAGACACCCTTTGATGGAATAGTATGGTTTAGAGAACAGATCATCTTGTCGGGGAATTTGAATATCGAGTATGTGCACCTGGATATTGATACCTATAAAACTACCCCTTCATCGCATACTCAGGCTATTCCATCTAGCGTAACCACGTTGGGCATCATTGTCTTAACACAACTAATGCAGAGAAGTTACAAGTCTCAACGGACTTCTCGTAGAACTGACATTACGGCGGACTGACTTTAACCATTGCTGGCTGCAAAGCGTCGAATATTGAGACAACACATCGACGGAACTTACTGTCTGTGTATCTCCGAGGAAGTCAGCGGGTCGTCTGCGCGTAGATAACGTCAACACGAGAAATTGACATTCGTCGTATGATACTGGTCAGTAACACTACGTTAGGGTTACATATTTCATGCATATTTTGAGGTTATTGTTGTGTATATTTTGAAGTGCACTTCATTTATTTAATTCATCACATTATTATATAACTGCTGTAATTTTGTACTGCTTTGCAGTCATTCTATTGACGTGTTTTGCCCAAGTAGACTGGTCAGACGCTGGAAATTTGGCAATATTTAATGATTGGAACGGCATCAGTTAAACGATTCATTCGTACATTGTTTACACTTGGATGTAAGCTCCATGTTACTGTACGGGCTGTAACTCGTTGAGAATTGGTTAACACGCACAGGGTTCTAGTCCGACTTGTATTCCTACTGGGATTTGAACCTTGTGCGGTGTGACTTAATTAATATTGACCTTTAATCTGTTCCAGTTATACATAATAAACCGTTAACTTCTAATATACGATTGCGTCTGTTATATGTTCACATTGACTACACCAGGGTCACTAGTTATCGTTTGTTGGTTGTTTTCAAATATACAAGTCACAATTAATGCTAAAAAGTAGCAGTGGGGAAAGAACCCACAACACAAGGGCAGTCTTGTTTGGTAGCCACACTTGACTCAGCCTTGTGACAATGGCCATTCATGCAAAGTGTGCTGTTAATTCATCTTCATGAGTTCGTCCTGTAAACATACATTCACTGATCGTGTTCAAATATTACAAAAGCTCGTTATATGTTATACTACTGAATATACATGTTATTCCTGAATTGTGACTTCAAAACATTAAACAATGTGACATTTAGCAATGTTAAGATGATTTGTAAAATCAAACTCCAACTGTAGGAAATTGCATTTGCAAGTGCATTTGAAGAGCCGGGAAATCAATTGCAAATACAAAAAACAATATGTTAAGTGCTCAAGTCGTACATGCTACACACAAAATAACACTTTGCCCCGATTTGTGGTCTTTCCTGTCATAATTCCACGATGGCGTTCTGAAACTATATGTTTTATACAAATATCACTCATGATCCATGTATAATTATTTGTCATTTTTCAAATGTTCAAGTTGAAACATTCATCGGAAAGGAATGCTGGGGTTTTTGTTGATTTTTATCAAATTATATAGTATAACTGAGGCGCCACTTAAAAATACTTTCTGCTTAAACAAAACCAATATGGCTGCCAAACCGTATGTAAACACATTTTAAAATTCTCGAAATTAATGTGCATTACAGTTAAATGCTGAAAAACAACAATTGTGTAAATGTGTTCTGCGGATGTGAACATTTTTAATCTTCTCTTGATCCTGATTTTGCTGCATTTTTTGATTACTTCTAGGCAGGTAGTATTTTGTTTACAGATTTATCCGTTAATTTTAAAATGTGTCATGCTACATCTTTAATGCCATTCATGTGATTTTGCTGCCATCCTTGATTTTTCGCAAAAAGTGTATTTGTTTTCAAAATGTATTCTTGTGCCAGGCGACATTTCCGGACATTGAATGTCACTGTTGTCTTTCCCGTTTTTTTTCTTTTCATGTGAAAATTGCAAGTGACAGTGCTGACATTTTACCACAGACGCAATTTCCATGTTTGGGACTACATGACAGGGCTGTGCGACCAACTCCATATGAAATGGCAATTGAATACGGTATCATGGCATATGCCAGGCCCAGTCGAACACAAGCACCTGCAGACCTTAACCATAGTTCCCCAAAGTCGCATTCGTTAGTGAGCGAATTTCTCCTTTTGAGTCTGTGGCACACTAACCCAGAGTAGTGGTCGACCCTTCTTGCTGTTCACCCTAAGGTAAGATTTGAATATGGGTTTACCGATTACGAGTCTGAAGCAAAAACGCTATGCTACCAGTAACCAGTTTCTCAACTGGATATTTGGCATGTAGCATATACAAAAATGGCCACACAGTTCAGATCACACCTACTGCCGGTTTTCAAACGGCTTTATTAATGTCATCACAATTACCTATCAATTATATTGAGTTGTGTAATTAAAAGAAAGATAACAACTATGGGGTACACCACAGACCAATGTGAATTCGAAATGCTTTGCATTTGGTATATAATATGGTCATATCCTAACCATCGGTCAGAAAATGGCGGCGACAGAACTCTATGAAAGAAGATGCACATCTATCTTCGGAAATGTTCGTTCCTTGTCGGCCATGACAAAAAGGTAATAACATGATACCTTGGAACACCAAACAGCTATACTTAATGTATTACATCAGATGCCAAGGACCCCAATACAAAAGAATTATCTTTCTCCTCAATATACGCAATATTTTAAGCAACACAAATGCTACATAATTTACTAATGTAATGTATAAAACAAAGAACTTCTTAGTATTTGCATATTAAAACTCACAACTCGTATCACACTCAAATAATGCCATTTTTTAAATGGTACTGTAGAAACTCGCAAAACACAGTGCAAGTAGTTTGAATTTAAAAATTAGAAAACTCCGCAAATATTAAACACAATAACAGAACACTACGATGATGTCGGAATGACGTAGATGGGTGAAAACAATGTCTTTGTCAATCGATCTATCGTAGATTTCAATATGGTAACCTAAACAATAAGTCTCTAGAAAATTGCATCGATAAAAACAATTATAACGCTGTGCCCGACGTCACATTCTTCTATCTATTTTTTATATGCCTTTTATCTTTAAGATGTATTTTATTTATATGAGAGGTGTAACCTAACACACAAGATCATTATGAAATGTCTAGATATCGTACTATAATAAATATATTTCACAATTTAAAATTAATTAATAATTTAATACATTAAAAAACATATTACTGTTCAAAGAAACAGCATTCGAATGTAGTGTTGAGTGATACTAGCTTTAATGATAATAAAGAAACGAGGCACTTTATGAAATAGACGTTTGATGATGAATCATCTGCATGGACAAGAAATCATAGCATTAAAATTTAAATTAGAGAGATTTCAAATAGCTGTTGCAAATTGTAATCGATTATTCTGAATAAGTGATACATCCAAAAATCTACGTTCACCCGACCAACAATAACATAATTCTGGGTCCCAAACACACCTATATATACGATAAATATGTCAATGGTGCATTTTGTACTTGTACCCAATGATATCAGGAATATTCCTTCATGCTCTATTTCCAATTTTCTTTTCACTCAGTTTATTTCTGAACTTATTCTATACAATTCAATTTATTTCTTTTTTGGGGTATTTTTGTCAGTCTTTACTCGACCCCCATCAAAATGTGGGTTATCGAGTTTTAACTAAAGATTATATATCACCGTGCATTTATATAAATATAAATCAAATGTGACTACAATATTAGAGTAATGAAAATTATTAAAATATTCACTTTAACTGTGACACACAGTGGCGAATGAATCTTAGTGACAAATGAATTTTTTAAAACGTATATTGGCATTTAGCGCCATAATTTATACAATAATTTTCCTAGACATTGCGTTGACGATATCACTCCATTACTTCCTCTCTGTGGCCTGCAAAACATTCAAATGTAAGAAATGCAGGTTATTTTTTAACTTAAGTATAACTGCACTACACCAATTTACAATACATTGTGATACATAACGTTTGATTGCACTAAACCGGTTCGCTGCAGTATAATGTTTCTTGAACAGATATAACTTCCTTACCATGGTAAATATTTGTGATATGGCCTCTGCTCGTCTATTTCTTTGCTGCGCTTTTAGTTGTTTTCGTTTTCTTACTTCTGACATTTTGACTGAAGTTTCCTGACGTATACGTCTTCTCATATCGGCTCGTATCTGATCCACGTGTTTTACTTCTTCCAAGGCATTATTGTACAGCTCTCCGCCACACAGACGTATTCTAACAGCGACCAACAACTTCAAATAATTGAACATTTTGTATTAGCGAGCATTGACAACACCATAGTTATTGCTATATGATTCATATATGTATTAAGTTGATGGAATTAGCATGGCTGCTGACCCCTATTTGACACTTTGCAGAAAATATTTATATTGCAGTGACTTCACATTCGACATTAGATGTATATGGCTTTCGGCAACAACACAACCATCAAATTCATGCTTACACTTACAAGTTGATCTTGTCTAACACGTGACAAAAACAGACGTTTCTTACCTCCACATTTGTCGCACATAATGCCAGAAATACAACAGACCCCTGTAATAAAATTACGGTTTTAATTACAATGAAGTATAATTTGTACTTAAAATGCGTGAATACTGACTTAACCGACAGTCCAGCCAAGCCAGATTCACAACAATGCTATATGAATTGTTATTCTTGGAAACCATGTAAACAAACGACTTTTCATTGTACTTACTTCACAAAATATTGCAAACGCAAACATATATCCAACCACTAGTGAATTGATTGTGATCGCTACTATATGTAACACCCAACTGGTTGTAACTGCCAGCAACAGTAGAAACAACGATTGCACTTCCTCACTGCAAACCAAGAATATAGTCGTGTGAGAAAGTATGGCTTTTACTCATTAATTGGCTTATATACTTTATGTAGCAACTCAAAGTATAATAATGTTATTCTAAAAAAAAATGTCATATTTCATGTTATGTTGGCCTTACCAAATTTGCAGAAATTCCACGTGTTCATATTTCATCAGCAATTGTTCATATCCAGAGAATAGTTTACATATAATTATAACAGACACCTGTGATGAGTGGAGTCGTGATAGAGATTATTCTTTGAAAACTATATAATCATAGTGATTATTAAATAATTAATTTTCATTTAATAGAATTGTTAAGATCATAATCACATATAGAACATTCACTTATATAATCATATGAAATACACGCATCCACATATCTAGATTAAAGTGAAAAAGTGAATTCACTTACCAAGTATACGACCAATGCAACGGCCGAAGTGGCGTAAGTAACTGTGTCGGCAAGAGAATCAACACAGCTGGAATTGTTCAGATAAATTTAAAATATATATATATAGATGTTTTTTTATGATTATTATTATGATGATGAAAGTTATGATTTTACACTGTCAATGAACCGTTATAGTGTCGTCAATGCACTTACCTTGATTCGGCACTTTCGTTTGGCCAGTTAATCTCAGTGAATCCGATCCAGAAAGCGATTATAATTACAGGAACAACCCATCCAGTAATCATATATATTGCCCTAATTGATAAAATATTAAAATATAAACAGTAATAAACTATTGTGACAACAAGGAGTAATAAATCAAGTTCAGCTTTGAAAGATTTACACTGAATGAAAAAATATGCACATAATATGGTTAATCAGAATTATACATGTTCAAAATATCAACTCAATATGTGGCGTTTCAAGTATATTATTGTTTCCTATTTGCGATGCCAAACAACGAGGATGGCGTGATTATGCAAACTGACATATATACACATATAGCGTATATTGAATACATACCTTGCTAGTCGGCTATTCAGTATATAATAACGCACACGTAGCAACTCTTGTACGGCATGATTTAATATCCATAATGCGTTTGTTAATAGTGCCATATGCCAGAAAACAGACAATACCTTGCAACCATGCTGTGAAATGAATGAACTATAAATGGTTAGCATTTTAGTAAGTGTATCACAATCGTTGAGGAGTGTTATAATCAGTAATTTTCATACGCAACTTATGGTAGAATAATACGGTATCATGAAAACAAACCTTGCTCGGCTGCAGGCACATATTCACTATCACAGTCATTGGTAAGATCATCAGTGACACGATTACATTTCCAAGAACAATGTATCGGTCGTTGGATAAACTAAAGATAGACGTATAAATTTGAGTGAGCGATATAGTTTTGCGGCAACATTACAGTTAGTAAATATTAGTTGATGGAGATATACGCACATTTGATTAGGGTTGTGCGCTAATTATTTAGCTTGGAGTTATATAATGTGGGTGGTACGGTGGTGAGTGATCTTGCGACAGTTTGGGTACAAATGACGTCAAATAACATTGTAGTGTAATATCACTGCTATTATTATTTACGTACGTGAAGTGGAATACTTACAGTGAGACACAAATGAGCAAAAACGAGAGACCCATAAGTATAAAAGCGAGAGAGCTCATCATTTGCAAGACCACGTCTTGGGCAGCTTCTGGAAATGACTATAAACAAAAGCATACGTCACTTTGTATATAACGACAGAACAGGCATTAGTCATATTTCATACCGAATTAGTAATTGAATCTAAACATATTATATTTCATTATAATAAAACACGTAAATAAATGACAGCTAGTTATATAGTTGTACAGTTGTTATCGTCGTAAATACTTACGACTGGTGGTTTCCCCATCGTTGTTATTACAGCAAAGGTTCCAAGATGGTGGCATTTACAAACAGTGGTATGCTCGTTCAAGATACGATCAACCCAGCACCCATTCGTATTCCAAACCCTTATAGACAATGCAGATAATAGACAAATATTACCGATTTGTGTACGCAAAATTTCCACTTCACACCATTAGAAATAGATGACGACGAAGTCATCGTCGCATCTCACGTATCATAATCAGCTGATAGATAGTTCAATGTGTTCAACTCACCCTGTGCTGTCGCCGTATACCATATATACACACTTCGGATCATACCCGACCTAGTTACATAATATTAACATGTAGGTAGGAAACGATTTTAAAAGGTGTTCATAAGTGAAGAGAGAAGAAGGGCGAACAATGTTGACAAAGGGCAAAAGCTTCTCAAATTATCAATCTGCAGCACGAAATTCCTCCACTGGCAAAAACATTCACGCACTCATCGGAGAAGCCAACCTTGGAAAGTGGTGGTCAATATCCATAACAACAATCAAAGTCACTATTTTGTATAATGTATTAGATGCTCTTTGATCTTGAAATCTAACAAGATCTTTTAATTTCCATGTGAAATTAGGGTGTAAATTTCTGTTTTCTTTTTCCAGTTATATAACTATATAAACATACATAAACCCTTACTGTGACCTTGATTAAACTTTGACCTGTTGTTCTCAAAATGTACAGGTGGGGCTAGGTTTGAAGAAAATGTCTCTTGTAGTTCAATATTGGACGTACGCAAACACGTATTCTCATTTTCACTTTAGACAGATTGTCGCAAATGTGCAAACCCTGTTAGTCGCGTGAATAACATGTCTGCAAATTTGGAATGTTGCAACAATTACAGAGAACAACAATCGCGAATACCATCAGAGGAGTATACTGTTACAGTACCTTTTGATGGACAAATGTTATAATCACAGGTTCTTCTAATTCTGTTATTTCAATCCAATCTTGTCTGAACAATCTCACTGATATGACCTCGGAATTTACGTTCTCCACTTTACGTGTATTCGTAACAGACGTCACCCACTGTCTTCTTTTGGATCTACAGTATTACAATATATTGCGGTATTAGTGATACTTATTATAAATCTCTTCCTGTGTGTAATTATTATATGATGCGAAATAACAATACAATAAAAGAAAACCTTCGGATGTGACGTCAATAATCATGATCTCGTCAATGTTACGTAGTTCACTCAAACTAAAGAAAAATCTAAACGCGTGGTGAAACAAGGAAACGTTTTCGATTCTAGATGTAAAAAAATATATATACTCACTTTTTGCCAATCTGTATCGGTGGTAGCAGAATATCTCCCGGATTTTGATAAATGAATTGAATACACATCAGTCGATCTGAATGAAGCAAAAATATTACATTGGTGAGGTTGGCAACTGATCAATGTTAAATTGTTAAATAATCTATCATTGCATGCTATTAAATACAATTGCAGGTTTTTCACTAATTGTTTATCTTGCTCTTAACACAAATTGATTAGCGTGTACTCTTACAATTGCCCAGCAAATTTGAAGCAGAGAATGTAACGATAATGTTATACTTGTCACTGAAAACTGAAATCATCTATTAGGCAGGAAATTATTTAACCGAGCCCATATTTATTTTGATTTTAAATATTATTTACCTAGCCGTATAACCGGTGTCATTTCTCTTTCTATGATAGAAACTACCAGAAGTAAACATTTATTTACATTAATGCATGGTACCTTCAAAATAAGTGACCTATATTTACCTGTTTCATTCCCATTTGTAATATAATGAGGTAGAGCCACAGAAGAGCTGTCAATGACGTCATTATTCATAGATATACCAATAAACTCAGTAGTCATGTCTTGAACAAAACATATCATAATTGGATATATTGAAATAATATTGTGTGCCCTGACTCGATTGGAGAGAGCAATAATCGGTTGCCAGGAAAACAAAATTTAAGGTTATGTCAATATAATAAACATTTTTTTAATTTTGATATCAACAGGGTAGATGCAATCGTAAGGATAAATACTTTTCAGGTGTAGCAAAATTCAATGATTTTCATGAATGCCATTGAAAGTGTGTTTTTTCAATGCCTCATTATATGTACCATTTTGTTGTGTAATGTTGTGTTGTATTGTATTGTGTTGTGTCTAAATAACTATATGAGTTGGTGAGTTAACGATCTTTGTTGTATTTATGTTATTTTTCTGAACCAACTGTCCTACCGTTTACAGTTACACATAACACATTCGTTCAAATAAATTCAGCGCATATTACCAATGTTCTTTGTTGTTTCGTATAACGTATCGCCCATCTCTCTTATCAGACCGTGTATAGATTTTCCGAAAACGTCTATGGCTTCAAACACTCGCAACACTCCTTTATGAAGTCCGTGTATCTGAAAGTAAACGTACAAATAATCATAGAAGCCGAGGTACGCGATGGAAGAACAAGTCGCCAGTTTATACTTCCACGAAATAAGTCCATTCTTGCTTTTTCATATCTCATATGTCAATTATAAACATAGAAATAGGTATATAGATTATAATCAAATAATTAAAAAAACGTACAAAATAATTGGACATTTATAATAAACTCGCAAAACAATACATCATGTACATTCTCATACCAATTTAAATACAATAGACGTTGCCAAAACAAGAAAAAGGGGGAAAACTGGCCACTAAACAGTCTTCGAAACACAAATGAAATCAATCTGCATATGTGTGCAACAGGCATAGTGGTTGTGCCTTCTTCGGACATTTTGAAAATCAGTAACCAACAAGCTACGCATTTTGCATATCAGTAATCAATAATTGATAAAGTCAGTTGCAAGTTTGTCAAAGACTCAACAAAATGAACATACAGAACAACTGAAACAAATAACGATGGATGGGTAGGAACGGGCGCATATATCTGACCGTTCTGAAGTGTTTATACTATGTAATACAAATTGCATAAATATTCGAGCTACCGGGACGTATTGAATTTATAATTGCATTATGCGAAAACAGGTTTTATGTGACTTACACCATGAATTAATTTCCAAGTATTCTCCATTTCGTCATCTAGCAGTTTGCTGGCCAATTGTAGGAACCCCTACGATATTATTAACATAAACCAAATCATGTATCGTTACTTAAGATTAATGTTAATATATTAAGTGATATGGATAACTCATGATGGCAACATGCATGCGTTGAGGTACTATGTAATGCTTAAACATACACAACTATTAACGAATATATTAAAAAAAACAGTTCAAAAAAATAATAACTGGCTCCCATGACTGTTAGACCAGATACACTAACTTGAATAATGTAATACCTCTATGTACTTCTTGTTCACCTCTCTGGATTTAGTGTCAGCCAGAAGAGCTATGTCGGTGATACTCTTCAGAATTGAAGACGTAAAGAGAATATCTCCCCCCAAAACAGCGCCCATGTCGAAAACTCCGCGTACAGTTTCTAGAATATCATGAGCATCTGATGTCGAGTTTAGGCGAGGTATCTTTAAAAAGAGTTACAACATATACATTTTTTTACAACAAATTTATATCAAAAAACTATTGGGCAAAGCGAAAAATCGAGGCAGCTGTTAACCTTTAGGAAACAAAACACTGATTGTAATGACAAAATGATTATCTAAATAACCTCAAAACAAGACATGAAGGTCACATCTGCCAAACTTTAAAGTTAAAATTTCAATAACACGGATTGTGTTATTATTTTTACATACAAACACCCACAATTATAGAAGCGAAATGCGTCAACCAAAGTATCTGTAGCACATGACGTACCCCATTAAGAACTTCAAGAATCGTCGATGATTTGCATTCTGTTGTGTCAGGCGGTAACCACTTCCCTCCGATGTCGCACGTTCTACGCATTGTTCCTTGAAAGTGGTAGGATAAATTGTATTTAACAAATAACTTGTTTGAATGTATTTTAAAAATATCCACGACATCCGACGAATTAAGAACATGTTATTTGAACAGACGTGAATACACTTTGTATTTTAACATATATTATGGTATGTTATCATGCCATGAAAAACACAAACTATACGATCACTCGGGTTCCCATTCTGGATTTCGTTGCTGGGAGTTCATTTGTATTTGTTGTGTTATTATTCTTTATTTTTGGTCAGATAAAATAATGTTATCGTTCATCGGACAATTTGTAACCTGCCGTATTGAATTCTGGATTTTCAAAAGTTCGCGATTCAGAACTAATATGTGAAACCTGAGGCTGAAAGTGGTCTGTGCATTTTCTCCAAACGCATTCGTAGCTATTGTTCACCAATGATTATCTGATGTTTTCAATACTTTATTGATTTTTGGAATTCGTTGAACAAGGTTTTTGTATTGTCAGGACTTATATGCATATAATAATTTTCACTTCGTGTTTACCATATGAGTTCTCAGGACAAGGTACCCATTCTGTCGTGCAGTTGTTTTTCGTCTCTGGCCACTCAAAATTGAAGTCGTCATCAGTCTCGACGAAGCAACTTAGTTGATCTGTTAGAAAAATCGAATTATTTTTTGATCATTGCATTTAAAGATACACAATGGAATTGAATGACTTTATATGAAGTTAGCTAGCGTAGGCAAATACTATTGTATTTCTATTTACCATCAGAGACTGATAACTTCTCGAGGAACCTGAAAACACTATTCAGGAATAGTTTCTACTTACCTGTAATGCTACCAACACATCGGTCCTCATTTCTTGGGGTATCGGGCAGACATCTTCCGTTTATATCAACATAACCAGCCAGACATTTACACTTATAACCTCCCTTGGTGTTCTTACACTCATTGTTTGCCATAACCTTATCACAGTCATGTGAATTTTCTGCGCACTCGTCGATGTCTGTTGGAGATTGATAAGTCGCACTAATTGTTTCATTCTAGCAATTGTCAACACAATCGGTTTTATAAAGCAATATATCAATGTCAATGTCAGTAAAAATTCCGTAATTAAATTATAATTAAAATAAATCTTAAAATATGATTAGCTACTCAATATCATTGTCATTTCAAACTAATTAGTTGATCAATTTCAGATAGAAACAATACACTTACTGACACTAATTTACTATGACAGTACATTAGTTAATATTGTTTCATTTAAGGTAAAATATTGGGGTAGTGTGTAGTCGTGGTGTTAGGTGACTTACCTTCACACTGTGAGATGTCGGGAACCAAGTTTCCGTTACGACAAACGCTGGTATTGTCACCTTTGACTCTGTAACCCATTCGGCATTGTGGCATGATGCGCACACCGTGCGACACACGAAAAACAGTGCTCCGTGTATCAGTCCTTCTTAAAATCTGGCATGGCAGGTAAACTGAAACTAAATTATATGTAAAACTGAATACAAGATTGTGGCAATCTAAGCTCATCAAAAACAAATCCGATGTGTACAAATAAAAAGGTATGGCATTTATGAAAAAGCCTACTTAACATGCGATATCTGCTATATATATATATATCAATCTGAGACATAAATGTTTCGATACATTGATACTTTCAGGCATGTGTTTGGGATTGTGATAACCAGTTTGTTATACCTACTGAGGGAAAAGAAAGTGGCTTTGAAGTATATTATGATTCAGTCAGTCATATTATAATTGATAACCACTCTGTGAAGCTAACATAAAATTTTAAAAACTTCACTATGTTTACCTGTACATGTAAAATTGAATTCACTCCATTGTCCATCTGATTGACAAATTCTATTTGGTGTTCCAGATGGTGTAAAACCAGTATTACAGATGAATGTACATTCAGTATTGTAATCTGTTTCGTCTATTGGTGCGCATGTCATGTTTCCATTTTCTGGAGCATCGATGGCCGGGCAAGTCACAACTACAAAGAAGGAAACATGGAACAACTCAATATATATTTCACCATTTTATAATTGATAACTACTCTGTGAAGCTAACATACAATTTTAAAAAACTTCACTATGTTTACCTGTACATGTAAAATCTGATCCACTCCATTGTCCATCTGATTGACAAATTCTATTTGGTGTTCCAGATGGTGTAAAACCAGTATTACAGGTGAATGTACATTCAGTATTGTAATCTGTTTCGTCTATTGGTGCACATATCATGTTTCCATTTTCTGGAGCATCGATGGCCGGGCAAGTCACAACTACAAAGAAGGAAACATGGAACAACTCAATATATATTTCACCATTTTATAATTGATAACCACACTGTGAAGCTAACATACAATTTTAAAAACTTCACTATGTTTACCTGTACATGTAAAATCTGATCCACTCCATTGTCCATCTGATTGACAAATTCTATTTGGTGTTCCAGATGGTGTAAAACCAGTATTACAGGTGAATGTACATTCAGTATTGTAATCTGTTTCTATTGTTGGTGTGCATGTCATGTTTCCATTTTCTGGAGCATCGATGGCCGGGCAAGTCACAACTACAAAGAAGGAAACATGGAACAACTCAATATATATTTCACCATTTTATAATTGATAACCTATATGTCAAGCTAACATACGATTTTTGAAATTTCAAAATCATTTACCTGTACATGTAAAATTAGATCCACTCCATTCTCCATCTGACTGACAAGTCCTATTTGGTGTTCCAGATGGTGTAAAACCAGTATTACAGGTGAATGTACATTCAGTATTGTAATCTGTTTCTATTGTTGGTGTACATATCATGATTCCATTGGCTGGAGCATAGATGTCCGGGCAAGTCACGACTGCATAGAAGGAAACATGGTACAACTCACACATACGACATCATTATACATCCATTCAACCATTTTATATTTAACAATCACTTCGAAATTCTAACATGTATTGTGTTCATATTGAAAAATGTGAAAGTGTTGTTTAATGATTACACGTATCTAAATGAAGCGCAGTGTGCGAAGTATGACTTCCTAACCCGGCTCCCCGTTTACATTACTCAAGCGCGATCAAATAGCCTCGTCAACTACGACAAACAGACAAGACGTAGATGATCCCAGCATGCCAAGCGAAATGAAAAATACACACAAAAACATACAGTTGTAACTGATAAGTAAACTTGTTCACTCGTATCTCACAAACATATCGACAACTGGCAGGGCAAGTCATGACTGCAGAAAAGGACACATGGTGCAAATCTATTTATATATTTCACCATTTTATAATTGATAACCACTCTGTGAAGCTAACATACAATTTTAGAAACTTCAAATTGTTTACCTGTACATGTAAAATCAGATCCGCTCCATTGTCCGTCTGATTGACAAGTTCTAGATGATGTCCCTGATGATATATATCCTGGATTGCAGGTAAATGTACAGTTAATATTTAAATCAGTTCCTGTCGGTGAACATGTCATGGCCCCATTTGTTGGAGCACCAATCTCTGTGCAATCCGAGCCTTCAAAAAAATTAAAAAAAAAAACATTTTACAGAGTCATACATTTCTTTTAGCAGTTTATTATTCATAACCACTCTGGGAAGCTAACATGAGATTTCAATCACTTCAATTTTTTACCTGTACGTGTACAATTGGATCCATTCTATTGACAGGTTCTAGATTATGGTTATAACCATTATTGCAAGTGAATGTACATTTTTTTCTATAATCTGATACCGTTGGTGATGTACGTATACTTGCTAGATAGGGTTCAGACTACTGTATCTATAGTTTAAATCACCTCATATATCACTATTAGCGGTTGAATTTGGCTGTTCCATTGTGCATAATGTCGCTTATATCGAGATATTAGTGATGTCTTTGGTATTATATATTGTTTATAAAGGTATTCCATGACGTCATCAGAAATCAAAAATCATGTTTGTTAGTAATTTTGATATTTCGGTCACATTTATTATTGACATTAAAATCTCTTTAACATAAAGTGTGACAACAATAAACAAATATGTGAAAAAAGTTGTTTTGGATGACGTCATCAAATATATATCAGCAACACAAATGCCAATTCGCATAGAAGGATATAAAACATGCTCGTACATATGGTACATATACATATTAAATTTTCAAAAAGTCATGCGAAAGACAGGTTTGTTTGATTCTATGTCGGATCAGATATTTATATACCAAAATATTTACATAATCATTTAGACCTTGATGCTCTTTTTAACATGTTTTGACTAAAACCTGTGTACACAAACTTGATAGTGCGATTACTAGTATACTGTATGTAAGTGTCCTATGATAAAGATAGTTTCCTGTCTCATGCGCCCTAATAATTTCAACACCCATCCGAACAATTGGGTTGACCTTCGATGTCATGAAGATCTTTGACCACTTTCGCTGAAAATACACACGTGGTAAGTGAAACGGCCTATAACAAATATGTATTAAAGTTACTTTGTTTACTAGTCAGTGACCTATGCATTTACAAATTATCTATAATCCATGGCATATGGTGGTCATTCGTTTTTATATATTGTATAATGCATTAACGCTGCGGGCAAAGTGTTGATTTCCAAATGTTGAAAACGATGCACAGGTTATAAATTACGAGTTTCAATTTTTAAGCAATACATAATTTCGTGATTAAAGTATGAACCAATGAAATTATTTTCTACGTTTTTTCTACGACTAATTAGCATAAAACGCACCGTTTCCCTTTTCTACGCTTACATTGTATCTATCAACATCTATATCTGGTTAAACAATTTGGGTTCAATATATCATAATTCGCCGTCATTAGATTCGTGTTTTCAGTCACTTTTTGTAAGTCTATTGTTGTGATGGAAATCAAATAAACGAATGGCCACCAAATGCACCTCAGACGGCATTAAAGTTGTGCTGCAATAAATAAAACAGCAAAATATTGGTGCTGTTGATAATTTGTGCATCGTTTTCAAAATCTGGGATTCGACACTTTGCCCTAATCTCAAGTTTATTAATGCATTATACAAATGATCGGAGGATTCAGATTAAAATAATTGTGTTGTCGTTAAAATGTTTTGATTTTCAATTCTGATCATATCTAAAATGAAAATCATAACCGCCCACATGTATGTTGACATGTATGAAATTATGTCTAGTATGCGAAGAGTCCATTCATATGTCTAACATTTTCCTGGCAACATTACTAGCAAAAAGATATTTTCAAAATTGTGAGGATTTGGGGTGCTTACATAACACGTTACCTTGGCATAAACTTGTATTGTGAAGCGAATTTTATAATGAATGGACTATGTACTGTTCTGTTCTGCTAACTGTTTAAGATATATAAAACAACTATTTCTAAGTTATACTAGGTCGTAAGCCACGTTTTTTTAATAATCAGGCGATTAGGTTCAATTCCCAAATTGATGAATGTTGTCAAACTATTAATTATCAAACACATTATCAAACTGTTTATATTACTTTAATATATAATTTAAAAAAAAGTAATATAATAATTAGGATAAAAGTGTCTATTTTTGGCTTTGGGCACTACGGAAGTCGAATGTCTGATGTCTGAATTAATTGCAGGGTGGTTCCAACGTTATCACAAGAGCAACTGGGTAGAATGGTAATTTCGTAGAATGCAGGTAGATGGTAATTTGGTACACAAACGCTTTGTGATGAACTTCAAGTCTGATTAATTACCTACAGAAAAAATTACTTTTGCCGGTAGGCATTGCAACAACTACAGCTATCAGACAATGCGTGTATATATAAATTCGGTTAACGTCTACTTTGTTGCACATTTGTTGTAATTTATTTGAATGAGTGCTGTACTGCATGGCAATGTTAAGTAAATTTGACTAAAATCGAAAAGTTCTAGACATATGTGAAAAGGCATCTGTCCAACAAAGTGGATCGCCTTCATTTGTAGATTTAAGTAACTCTTGTTTTCCATTTCCGGCTCTGTATACAATTAAAATTGGCATATTCAGGTTAAAATTATATTTAAAGCCTATATTGTAACGGGAAACAATGCAAATTCGTATCACTGTTCCAATTACTATTATTAAGAACATGGGTGTGGCACATATCATTAACTAGTGTATTTAGTGTATATTTTGGTTGTTCAACATTTTGGACATGTTCAGATTTTGTAATACACACACACTGAGGGAGTTAGATGAATCAACTTGAACCCTCTGTGGACAAGGTCAACACGTTAATTTAGACTTGTGAGTAAATCAGATCTGCTTAAAATATCCATTAGCTTACAACACTCGTGAATGCAGATAACCGATGTTGAATCATGTGGCATATCAAACGAATGTAAGTAATGTAAGTTTTCCACTTAGCTTGAAACTAAATCTTGAGTGTACACTTGTTTTGTCTCACTTCCATTTCATGTGCATGGAGTGAAGATGACGACTTTGTTTCAACCTTGCTTTCAATTATCTTTTATAGTGCGGAGATTCGGCAAGACTGGTGTATATTGTTGTGTTTGGGGTATTTGTATTTTATCAGCACGTTGGCTCGAATGGGTAAGCTAAAATAACTATTTTTGTTGATTTCCCAACAACAGTTTACCCAAACTTGGTACATGTTTTCATTTTCAGAGTTTAATGTCTAACACTACTGAGAAATAGCCAGTTTGTTTTATCAATATAAAACAACAGGTATTTCCATAAAATTAAAATTAAACTTATGTGCTTATTATGAATACCAAAATGTTATTATCAATCAATATAAACAGAAATGAAACATGGTTGTATGTTTGCTGTTCAGTAAGCATTAAGTTGACAAGGGTGCACTTTCCCGCATCTATCGTGTTAACAATTACGTTCTTCAGAGTATTCAGTGATGCAGATCACAAATCTGTCGTCGTTGCAATGATACCATTGTGAAGTTAAATGACGACTGTTATATTTATGTTATTTTGGAACCGTAAATAACTATAGTTTGTGTATTAGTTATAGTTTACAAGAACGATAATTTGTTTGTAATTGTTCTTCTTTTTTTTAATAAAATGAATGCAGCTCTAAACATTCCAGTAAAAAGCACACCTTGGCTCTACTATGGATACAATGTCCTGAAGCTCAATGTAAAAATTTTAAAAAATGGGCAGGACACACACGATAGGCTTAAAACAAAATAAAAGGGACTAGTAGTGGTCTACACTATTAGTAAAATAAAACAAAAATAAAAAATAAAACATTTGAACGTCGTGCTCACCCTTTTTAAGCTAAGTGCTGTTTCATGTTTTATTTTTGGTTTTTATTAAGTCCCTTTTATTTTGTTTTTAGCCTATCGTGTGTGTCCTGCCCATTATTTAAATTTTCTTTTTTTTCAAATTTGATGTTATGTCTGGTGGCAAGATTTTTTATATTATTTTCAATGTCATTGTGTGTTGTTTGTTCTGTACATCCAATGTGAGCAAACAACGCATTTCGTACGAATTATTTATCCATAATTTTACAGCCGACCTATCTCGACACTCATCCAAACTGTTGGGTTGACTATTGAGCTCTTATACTATAAATACGTTTTACAAGTAGATTGTGAAACTGGCATCATATGCTGACAACTATTAAGTCTTTATAAAATATTTTCCATGAAAATATATTTCACTGATTCTCGAAAAAATACAAACGAGCGCATCACATCACCCCACAGAAATGGTATTTATATATAAGTATTATATAAGTATTTATAATTATGTTGCTTGTGGATAATTGCAGCAACTCCTCATAGCAAACTTTGTTCCTACCCATATAAGAATGTCGCTCATTTATAAGTCGATTCGTGATATAAAAGCACCACAGGGAAGCCAGAAAATAGTCACACATACTTGCAAATGCATGGCATTATTTCAGCCTTTGATACTTACATGTAAAATTAGAGCCACTCCATAGTCCATTTGCTTGACATGTTCTCGGTGATGTCCCATATAATGTATACCCAGTGTGGCAGGTGACTGAACAATTTGCACTGTGATTGGTTCCTGGTATTGGCGGTGTACATTCCATGTCTCCATTTGCTGGAACAGTGATTCCAGGGCACGCCAGTTCTGCAAAGCACACGTACGACATCATTATACATTCATTTAACCATTTTATATTTAACAATCACTTCGAAATTCTAACATGCATTTGTTTTCATATTTAAAATGTGAAAGTGTTGTACAATGATCACACATATCTAAATGAAGCGCAGTATGCGGTGTATGACTTCCTCACCCGGCTCCCCGATTACAAACTGAAGCGCGATCAAAAAACCTCGCCAACTACGACAAACAGACACACCATAGACGTTCCCAGCATGCCAAGCGAAATGAAAAAAAAACACAAAAACATACAGTTGTAAATTATAAGTAAACTTGTTCACTCGTATCTCACAAACATATCGACAACTTCGAGCCCGGCAGCTTCCAGTAGCATACCGTGAAATGTTTTTATTTTTATTTAATTTCGCGTACGTGAAATAAAAACAGATCAGATGACTCTATTTCATTTTCACGCAAAAAAGGTCACAATGCTAACATTGAAGTCATCAATTATCGTTTCTTTACGATCGCCGCAGCATTGGCAGCTGATAGCATTGAAATGCAATGGGCAAACATCACTACAGTTGGTATCATTGATATACAGCAAACGTTCTTCATGACAACCTAATAATGGTCAACTGACAAACGTAAAAGATTCATGTGAAAGATTCATGTGAAATAAACAACAATTGTGTAAACTATTAGATTCGATTTGCTTAACCATTAATTCAGAAATTTTTTTGAAGATGTTCATAATTGACATAATGACTCTAAAAGACCCAAACTATATGGAAAGTCTGTCATCACTTATATTTCACCATGTTTCTTTTTTTACTATTTATGTACAGCCATATAACAATCATGCTAAGCATTCAAAAGAGTTAATGCTCGTGCCTGTTTCAATCTTTTAAAATCGTTTTTCAGCATATTCCTTTAATCACAGAGTAGTAAAGTTTTGAGTCTTTGACTGAGACAAAATCATTCCAAAAACACATGAACCAGCATCTATACCTTAGACAATTTTATTCTCTCACAGAGTGTTTTATTCCAAAACACAGTGTGACATTGCGTTCGGTTTATCATAAAACAGCTGCGGGTTTTGTTTTCGATCGTTTCATGATGCTGAGCATGACAATACGCTAAATATTGTGAAGAATGGTTTAATCCTGTGTTTAGTACTCAAAGTATATAAGTGTGTGTTTGATTGATCTCTACTAATCTATGAATTGCGTTGTCGTTATAAAATTAAAGAAAAGTACTACAAATCGTAAAATATGGTTTGCGACAATCTAGCTATACATTAAATACAGTGAACTTGGACCATTTGTATACGTAAATAAATTTATGGAAAAAAAAGATTGTGTTACACATGTTTTTAAACGTTTCTGTACAAGTGTTTGGAAGTTTCAGAAGTAAACCATGAAGTTGTTCGTAGCCAAAATGGTGGGAACAAACAACAAATATAAACAGGGCAGCTTAATTGGCGTTAACAGCACTTCAAATAACTCCAGGAATGAATATTGTCATGTATATTAAAGCTGTCATTATCATAATGATTATAATGATTATGATGGCAAATTATTACTCGTCAACAGAACTGAACATGATTCAAGTCAAAACATCTTGAATTATGCTGCTTGGCCCCAGTTGGCGACATGGTTTTATCTAGGCTTTCTATTCCCAAAGCTAAATGTTTATGGAAAGCACTAAAGTTTCTCTCAATATGTTTGTTACGCTTGGCTAAGTAACTGAATTGCATGCTGGGAAAGGGTGTGTTAAAATATGACTCGATCATATGATATAATTCGATCAAAGACGCTTGTTTCAACGGCCAACCTAACTCCAACTATGGAATTATTAGGGTGACATGGTTATTAAGAGTAAAGAGAGAGATCTACCCAGGGAACTTGTAATTGGACTGGCCCGACTTTCTGCTGTGACAGATCCAATGGAGGTTGCCGTTACAAAAAATGTTCTGCGGAACCAGGACTAATAGGTGTCTTATTTTGTCAGCAGTCTTCACCAAATCAAGCCTCAAGAAATCAGTCTTGACCAGCATAACACGGCGATGATGGGAATAACTGTAGTACCCACGGGAATGGAAATAAATGTGGTGGTCACGGATCAGGGCAGAGCTTCACGTTTCGGGGCATTGAAAGATTGCAGATTCCCCTATATGGGCAGTAATACGTGCCTTACGGTGACCTCACGTCTTCGGAATTTTTATGACAACTGGAGCTGCATAATTATCCATGATTCCTATTTTTGGGCAAACAGTTTGCCAGTCAATCCCCATTTTCTACCAAACCAATGTGAATTAGCTTTTCGGTAGATTTGATAAAGGCAAATTTGATACTAAAGGGAGTGGGCAAACTTGAAGTTTGTTGGCAAACGAGGCCGAACAATTGTTACCAATTGCATATTCTTATATCTCCAATCAGTTTCTAGTTGAGAGGAGAATCAGGGATGCATCGTGTCATCAACCTAAAGACGACTGCATCAGTAAATTCGAAGGTTTTCTTGATCTTCAAAACGCAATCGGAGTTTGTATTTATTTGAAATTATGTTGATTAACAAGGAACTAAATAATGAATCTCTCAATACTGGCGAAGTACGATAGCAAATTTGCGCCACAACTCGGTGTAAATACAATCACAGCCTCGCCGCCAGGGCTCATTCCACACAGTAACATTTCTTATGATGTATCACATTCGAACATTGGTTTTGATACTTCAAAGTGTTTTCTGTATTTCACAGCTTTCATGCGGCTTGTACAAATATATCGTGACTTGTGCAATATCTCGTGGTAAACTCGCCTGCGGGCTGCTTGCATGTAATCACCTCAAATTGCACACTAACAATGTAATTTTAAATTGTTCAATATTAACACAATACATGATAAACGAGGATATACTTTCATTAAATAAATTAGGTCGCTATATAAGCTTTTCCCATGGGATTACATTGTATTGACGCTGTCTACATGATTTAAATGAATTGTACCCACTCATAATGAAAAGTAGCTTGTATGCGATATTACATAAAAATAAATAGATATTTTATCTCCTGCTAGAGACAACATTTCACACGTGACAAATATATCCCGTCTGTCGATATCAGAGCAAACGCAGCGGTGACCACATCATATATTGTATATATAAGCATAATATATGTTTAAAAATAGATTACTCCCGTTGTTTACATATCGATTCATTGTAATGATAATTAAGTTTGTGTTATCTCGCCACTATTTAGTGATAAAAATCTTATGAATGTGAAATTTATTTTTTTATTTTTTTACAACATACACTGAAAAATTCAAGTGGCTTGAAATTTGACACATTTTTGTTCACACTTTAAAATCACTTTACGTGTTTTATCATTAAACACTGCTTGCTTCGCCCAATCTTTTTTTTTCTGAGAGCCAGGAGGTATCAGCTTTTTTAATCGTGACATGGTAAAACGCAATGCCTGTTATAACATATACCCACTAGAACAATGAACAGTCGTTTAATACGAATATTAAACCCAAGAAAATGATAGATGGACGTCGCGATATGCCATTACTGTGCAACATCACTTGATATAATATTACTATATGAGGTTATTACGAGGATACCTCAAATTATGCACGAAGACAGTGCAGCGGATGCGACGGCGTAGTGTCTGAGTTCATACTCGTAGATATCCTCGTAATAACCTTATTATTATACATCTTTTCCTTCGGAGGATACATTATGGGAATGTCGAAATCCGAAAAGTTTACAACAGAATCGGCGAACTTTTTTGTGTAGAATCCGTTCAAGCCTTGGCGACAGTCATGTTTGTTTTTATTATTAGAGAACGCTTACGGGCGTAATCATTCCATGCTTGGAATTAGCATTTCCTTATATGGTAGGATGAAAATCCCGCTTAAAATACCGAAAAAATACGGCAGGCTGTAACTTATAGCGTTACGGTGACAGATTAATAATAATTTATATTATGTTGAGTCGCTACATCGCCGCTATCGAGAAAAAAATGCGTATTTGTGTATTGTGTAATCTTTATGGCTCAGCAACACTGATACAGGGATGTTCCACTGATGCAATGTTTGAACATGAAATAAGTCAAATTGTGACTCAGAATTAACACATAGTACATAGTGATATGAAATCATAATTAAGAATGATGAAATTTCAACAGTATCGTATTTTATTCGGAAACGATTCTATGTTGGAGAGTGGACAACCCGCGTTCACGCTTGGAATTGTCTCATCGGCAAATTAATTCGTTGGTATTGTAATGTTTCACTCTTCTATGTAAAAAGAAAATTAATATGGCGTACATACCTAATTTGCATATGAAGCGTTTAGCTTCCTGGCAGTTTTTTTTTTTTATTTCAATTATGCTGTCATGTTTTAGAACAGCGCATTCGTTTTCATGTTCCGGCGCTTTACCATCCTTTCACATAGTGCCTGTGTCGCCAATCCTCAATGTTTATTCGGTCTACAAAGCATGTTGGTTTACAAAAAGTAAAATTGTTCCTTAGTTTGTGTGACAATTTGGGACATACTGTTTGGGGCTTTCCGGTTATCGCATTTGTGATTTTTCTTTCGTTTCAGTCAGATTTTAGTGAAAGTATTTTTAAAAATCAGACAAGATTGTAACGCTTGCTGTACAATTCATGTGCTAACAAATTATTGGTACACGAAAATAAACAAGCGGTATATATCGTATTCACCAGTTATGGTTCATCAAAATAGTTTTGACAGACCATCATGTCCTTACCATCAAAACGGCTAGCTGCTAGCTAAGAACAAATTTATATAAAATCACTGACCTCCACAGACATTTTATGTAGCATGTAAACATCAATATATATAAAGACAAACAAAATAATCCCAGTGTTTGCATCTTATGTGATTTACATATCAATCATTATAAAACATACTAATGTGCATAGTACCAGTTGTATATAAAACAAAATCATATTTTTTCTGAATACAAACTGGAAATTCTATAACATACTGATGCAGAAACAACTTTAATATATAAACATACCTCTTTCGCATATATATCGTTTAGGATTATTGCAGATTCCTGTCTGCAAACCGTCCTTATCCAAGGTGGCGCATTTATCAGCATCTGTTGGCACATTCTCGTTTTTCCACATACTAATCAGCGGTTCAATGTCTGTATTGTCCCATTTCCAGCTTACATTACCGTTATCGGTGTATGATTTGGCCCCCACCCAGAACTTTCCATTTGTCAGGTGACCCTTGATAAATTCAAACTCCTCCATCGTTTCCATTCTCAAGAGTGACCCTTTTCCATTTGACTTACACCATTCATCACTATCGGCTGCTTTCCTATCAGCGCATTTGAGATAATAATTTGATGTTCCAAGGTAGTCCTTGCAGTTTGTATCTAAACAATATTTATATACATTAAGTGTAACAAAAGGTATAGCTAATCGTGGGTTCATATGAGAATACCCAAGACTACTCATGACGATACTTGACTCACAGCGTCAAGGAAGACTAGCATTCACATTTGGTCCTTCGCTACCTACTTAAACACTTCCGATGTTTGTTTAAGATCAGGGTATTATAAGGACATTTTCTGTTGAACAGGAATGACTTGGGTTGTTTACGGGGTGATATATTTAGTTAAATGTCCACTCACAAATCGTAGTTTATTTTATCCTAGCAATATTTTACTTATACATTACACAATATATTATAATATATCGAGAGAGAGTGAAATTTATATTCGGGCGTTGGATTTTCACTCACCGCCGTGGATACTACTATTGAAAAGAAAGACATTCGATGGGCAGAAAATTTACGATCCCCGTTTCAGACCAAGCACATGAACAGCAAATATATCAACATTAATGGTCAGATAAACATTTTTTGTATTTAAACACGTTAATCGATGCATTAGTATACAATCACGATTACGTTCTATATTGTGAGAGTTAACACATTTTAAGAAGGAGTTATACATCAGCATGTATAACATACACTAAACTAACAGTGATCACATGTCAAACTCTTACCTGCGACACATCTCAGGGCCACCACCACCACCACCAGCACTACAAGATACATGTCTGTAGCGCCGACGTGGACTTGGATTGCGTGAACAGTATCGTCAAACTATAACGACTATATAAAACGATGTCGACCAGCGGTAGTCATAGTGATACATCACGTCTCCTTTGAAAGGACTAACACTTGCAGTAACTTCGTTCATGAGATTATATGATCATGCGCTGTATCCATGGATACTGTTAATAAATGTGTTTCAGTAGGCAGTTGTGGGAAATGTCATTTTACATACGCTATTGAAATTGGTGAAGGTACAGAGTGATATATCATCAGCGCCTTGCTGATTCATTCTATCGGCTTGTAATGCCCGGGATTCACAGCGATACAATGGCTCGTTAAAATAACAGGATAGCTTTCTGCACTGAACATACTGTGCATTGCAAATAGTTCTAGTGGAATACTTATACACGTACATTGAAAAGTATTAGTGTAGTAAACTTAGATGAAACGCGACATTAGCTTATTATACACTGACTGTACTAAGCAGGGTCAACATAATTTCCCCATCATCAAATCATTTTTTTTATTTTCCATCATATTTTAATTACGACTTCACTGCTTAGAAATAATTCCATTCTCTCAATAAAATACCACGACTCTCAGATCATCTGCTTTGTAGCGGGGAAATTATGGCCAGTAACACCATGGATTGTCTCTCATTAATACAAGATATCAACATCTGCTTGACCGGTGTACGTTTGCTTAACCATTAGAATCACAATTCATTCTGATAAATGTACGTCACCCTTTCAAATAGCGGCTAAGGTGCTAATTGTTGTTAAAGACTACGGACCAAGATATTTTCAAACAAACTATGCACGTTTAGTCGGCCCTTCTGTTAATACTAATGTGTAGGTAATTAGTAACATTTTGGCGTGTATTTTGACAGATCCTGTAAACGATTACAATTTTGTCCTCACGGGGAATGTGGATTTACTGGAACCAGCATCCTGGTGATGACACAGTTGAGAGATATCATGTATATACATTCGAATAAGTGTATTGAGTACGCTTAAAATACATCATTTAATTTCCGACGATTACATTGCAATTGTTTACTTAATTAAGCAATATAAGACTGCATTCTCATGGCCCGGAGGTATTTACCGTCGACTTATATGAAGGGCCCAAATAATAAATGAGAAACAATACATGTCAGTAGTACACCTAGTAAATCGAACTAAATTGCATTGTTTATGATTTATATACACGTTTTATTTAACTGACACACGTTTATTAAATTGCACATGCAGACAGACGTTCTACGTGCGCCAAAACACGCAGTTCGAAATGACGTATATAGTGAGCGCCGCCAAACCGCGACGAGAAGATGTGTGACGTTAGTAATGTTTATTCGTACACACTAGGTATCAAGGTCACTCGATACAGAAAATATATTAATATAATGCGGAAATACAGAAGAGGCGCAAATAAATTATAGTTGTTTTGAATAAGTAGAAGAAATGGAGCATTGTACCATTTGTATAGAAAGATTTGTCACGTGTACAACGTTTATTAAGCCACTATTTTCAATTTGACACCATTTCGATTCCCGCGAAAATTACAACAAATGATAATGCCCAAATCAATAAATCTCATAATTCTAAATAATCCGGAAAATTTGAATACAATTTGGTGTCAATTCTTTAGGTAATTTTTTTTTTTAAACATCTTTTTGACAAAATTACAGTGACGCTAATTTAGGGGTATTGAAATATGCTGTCTGACATCACGGTGCTCAGCCTGCTGCTGCATGTCGAGTTACGCATTAAATTCTGCCATATCGCATTCATTCATTCCAATTTCAATTGTTAGTGTTGTCATCGATTTCTTTAAACAGTAATTTCTAAACCTATATAAAGTTTAGAGAGTGATAGTCGGTTAGTTCAAACCAGCTTGAATTTAAATATCCTATACGCGGGCGTTGGTTAGATGGGCAACAACAGACCCACCAAGCGACAATCTAACTATGCGTAGAAACAAACAATATAGCATTTTACAGCTCCCAGTTTAAAAAAAAGCTCAAATTGGAGATGCACGAAAATGTTCGGTATCTCAAAGTACGAATGAGCAAGACATAGTAAATTATGGTTTGAATTACAGTCGTTTTCTTATTTTATTACATATTTCCTTCATAACTTTGTATAATTTGTATAATATAACACATAACCACATATTTGCTCATTAGCATCGATTTCACTTGCGTAAATGACAAAAGTGTGACATTCATACAACAACAACAATTAAAGCGGGTGCCATCACCTGCGCATGCGTCAGATGGCCATAACGTGTCAAACAAGCGTCTACCCAAGAGCCTTTGCGTTTTTAGCGTGAACAAAAATGTGCAGTACCATGTTAGGCATTTCTGTTATCATTAACAATGATGACGTTTGATACAATATTTTTTTTTTTTATTTTTTTTTTTTTATTTCAAGTGCAATGAAGAAATTATACACATGACAAAGAATACTTGTACACATATTGTTATTTAAATCTAAGTGAAACGTAGAGAATTTTTTGTATAGATCAATTTAAAATATTATAATAAAATCCACCTTTTCTAAGATTTATACATTCATTGGTCAATAAACATAAACAAGAGTGATGATTCGATTTATGCTAACTTATGAATTTGAACAATTAGCATTGCATTAGGATTTGTTTTAACCATAGTTTATATATACACTGTAAATCTGGGAAGCACGTTCATGTTTTTCATTAAAACACACCGTTTTAATTGAAAACACACTGTTGTAATTAAAAAAATATGTATTATATTATAAAACACTTGCAATTTTTATCCAAACAGTAGTGTTTTAGTATTTTTTGAAAAGTGTTTTAGGGAGTTATGGAGTTAAAACACTTTTTGGTGAAAATTAAGCACATTGTAAACACACATAAATACACCTTCTTCAAATAAAACACTGAGTGTTTTAGGGTGACATAAATGTGTCATTAAATTGTTTATTTATGGACTAACTTATGGACTAATTTATGGACTAATGCATCCAATTTTATGCAAGCAGTATTAACAAAATTGAGTGAAAAGTCCGGAGATTCGCGAGTAAGCATTTTGGTATATGTGCCTACTGGACAATTACCGAAAGTGACGTCATTCAACGCATAACGAGATGCGCATTATGTCAAGCACCAACCTATCTGGTCTTACCAACCTAATTACAACTAGAAATCGAGACACGTGGTGTATTTTATTAATCCGCATTTGATGAACGGTAGTTGTAGTTCCAATCACATCTGAGTATTCTCACATGTGAAACTAAACACACATGCAATGTTTCAACCTAAAACATCCGATTATATACAGAACACTTTTGGATGCCGTCTACGGTATGCATCTATAATGTACACACTACTTATTATCGACTGTATACAGCATATTTATTGGGGGAATATGCTCACACATGTCACATTTGTCAGTAACTCACACTGTGCAGGTAGCGGATTTACGGACTTTAGTATTTTGCATACAATGTACCTGCCACAACTGATTAACCGACGGAATTAAACATGCACGGCATTGTTATTAAAGTTCAAGTTAGTAAGCTGGGCGACGCTGCGCTAAACTGGCATTCATTTTCTGTGATCTAATTATTAGATTCAATTTCTTTACAGCTCTTATTCTATATTATATTACCACGCACCTGTGCACATTTGCGTCTAATTTAAACGAGCTTCTCTGAGCCTCTAAAATACATAACCATTCAATTGTTATTTAACAATTTAAATAATACAATAAATACAATATGAAAACAAATATTGAACAATAAATAAGTTTGCTACTTCTTTGCAAATATTTTGAGACACCTTTCGTAAACGACGGTGGTCATTAATGTATGTAACTCGTGCGCACGCTCATTCATGATTCCATTATACTGTCGGGAGTGTGTGAACAGATGGCATATTCGTTGAAGAAGCAATAACAACTTGTGTGACGACTGTTTTGATTTTCCGAAGAAAGAAGGGAACCGGAAGTTATCCTAAACAAACCTGAAGGTATGATGATATTGTTACACCGTAACGAAGTGTGTGGAAAGTGTAATTGATAGTGGCAGCGTCGGCATGTGTACTACATTGATATGTGCAGCGGCCTCCATTCATTTCTTTATGTGCGGGATAACTGATTAAAGTCAAATTCATGAATTTATTGATTCAAATAACGCATTGCTTGAAACAATAAAGATAATCATTTGAACATCACTCACTGCATTTTGATAATATTATATTTTTCAGATTTTAAGAGAAACGACCGAAGCGGACAAGATGATACTGCTAATATTCGGAATTAATTTTGTCCTGTTATTATGGGTTATTATTAGTTCAATGCCCTCGTCTTCTATGCGAGAAGAACTTTGGTTTAATATTGGTAAATATTGTTTCAAAATACCACACTAACCATTTTAGGGGTGATTTTAAAAGTGATAAAAATAAGCAACCCATTTAATGGATAGAAGAGTAAAAGATGATTGAAATAGAATAGAGGTAGTGCATATATTCAGAGTCGAGGATTGAGTGTGAATGGGATTGCAATAATGATTTGTTATGTCCCACTATTTTTCCCCAGTAATTTGATGTGCTCGGAGGGACTGCATCCGAGACAACAATACCACACGAGAAGAGATTGGGTCTTTTCATTTATGCCATTGAGGAAAGTTTCTGTTTTGAAGTGTCAATGTCCACAAATGTGAAGTCGTGTATCTACAGTTTCACGAAAGGTTTGAATTTCAGTAAACACACTTAGCCACGCGATTGATAATATTATCAGGGGTAAAATCTTCTCTCTCTCAGGGTTCTCCACACTTTCAGGGGGGAAACTCGTCTCGTCTCTCTATCTCGTCCCCTTGAGGTACGGGATCGGGAAAGTCACTTATACTTTACAGTCAAATAAGACACACACAACGAAATACGTTTCAGCTCTCGTCTTAGTCGATCTTTCGAGCACTCTATAAGACACAGCGCCCTGGGGAAAAAGTCCCCAAGACTCTCGCAAGGCTGACCCAAGACTAGCCCAAGACTGGACTGCCTCAAGGCTCGCCCCTGGACTCTCTTGGACTGCGTCTGTCGTGGAGTATTCGCCAAGACCAACTCAAACTCTCTTTATTCATTTTCAAAACTCTAACCAATTACAAAACAGTAAAAGACTCTAGGGCGTAACCTTCAATCATTAAGCCAATCACACTAAGTACTGAATACGTCATATCTTTTGATTAATCGTTCACTACATTAATAACTACGGATGTCAGAATAGCGACGGTATCTCGTAATTAGTTCCAAACCACTGAGCCAAGTTCCGTCCAAAACTTCAAATAGACCTAAACGATGACAGACATAACACAGCAATTCAACTAATAATCAACTAATTAAGTCGGTTAACAGATACGCAAAAACAAATTCATGACACATCCTTTCACCCAAACTGAGATATGCCTCTTGGCATAACACGTTCATAAATCAAAGATACCGTCCTCTACTCATCGTCATACGGGTTAAATACAATACTAATAATAAAAGGTATAAATCAAAAAGAGTAAAACACACTAATTAAGTACTATGATTATAAGGTCTAAATACAATGGTTATAAAGTCACAAATATCAACGGTTATAAATCAAAAACAAGGGAAAGGCTACCAAACGACTCACTTTTCTCAAAACGGTTCGCTGAGATAACCCGTCGCTTCACTTTCTCCGTTACTAAAGGTTACAAACTCTATATCAAAAGGTCAAAAAAAACTAAGGCGTGGCGGTGTAACCATGCGATCAGCCAATCGCTGCAGTCGACAGCATGATCACGTGATTACCAGGGATGCGTCTCTCGGTTAAAGCATTGCAAAGCGGTAACTAATAAACAATGAATAAAAAGCTATTAATCAAACTCCTGTCATATACGCTTATAAACTTCAACTGAACTCAAAAGTCGTTAATCTAAACAAAAGTCATACGGCGTGGAAACAGAATGCAAAGACAAATTCGCTTTCATAACACATTACTCCTCTGGCAAAAAGACGGAAAGGCTAAAACGATAGAAACTACTATGTTACATATAATCCTGTCAATCATGAACAAAAGCTTGCGATATCAAACAATACGTATATAAGCGCACCAAACTCTCACCCCAAAAAGACATAAAAAAAAAACGTTACAAAGGTGCTCTACTAAACTCAAAAAGCGTCAGAAGTATTCCGGAAACAACACATAAACAAAAACAACTCTTAAAACGTCGGTATCTCTGTACTCGACAAATCTCAAGACTCTGAAAAACTCATTGGGGCATTACTTTCCCCATCATATCCCTTACTCATAAACTCATTAAAACACCATAAAACATCACAAAACTCAAAACACTGTGTTGCAAATACTCGTCCACTGAAGCGCGCTTAAATCGTTATAAAGGACCTCGCACGTCACCAAATATCAGTTCAAAACAAAGATCTGAGCGCTTACATACATACAATTCAACATCACAAAAAGAAAACGGTAAAAACAATAGGAAAAGCAAGCAATACATTACATTACTGAGCAATAGGGTTAGGGTTGTGAAAAAGAGTTCAACGTCCTTGAGTTACACAGTGTCAGTTACAGTGTCTAACGAGCGGTTCTCTAAGCAATACACAGATAGCTAAAGTCAAAGTCTATAAGCGTCTTCTTCTCTTGTCGCGTTAGTCCGGGTCGTTCTTTCATCTTCTTCTTGTCTTTAATGTCGCTCAATTCTTAATTATACAGTCCTATCCGGTACTGGTCCTTCCGAAGGGGTTCTGAAATCTTCATCTCTTCAGCGTTGTACATCGGTGTCGTTCGGGTAAAGTCGTTAGTCGTCAAACGCAGTTTCCGAGTCGTCTCTGCCATCGCTGCTAGTTCGGTTCACAAGAAAGACACATCTTCGCCATTTCACTTTTCTTCACAGGATGTCAATGTGCGTAAGACGCAATGCCCGGGTTCTCCACCACGTATCAGGGGTAAAATCTTCTCTCTCTCAGGGTTCTCCACACTTTCAGGGGGGAAACTCGTCTCGTCTCTCTATCTCGTCCCCTTGAGGTACGGGATCGGGAAAGTCACTTATACTTTACAGTCAAATAAGACACACACAACGAAATACGTTTCAGCTCTCGTCTTAGTCGATCTTTCGAGCACTCTATAAGACACAGCGCCCTGGGGGAAAAGTCCCCAAGACTCTCGCAAGGCTGACCCAAGACTAGCCCAAGACTGGACTGCCTCAAGGCTCGCCCCTGGACTCTCTTGGACTGCGTCTGTCGTGGAGTATTCGCCAAGACCAACTCAAACTCTCTTTATTCATTTTCAAAACTCTAACCAATTACAAAACAGTAAAAGACTCTAGGGCGTAACCTTCAATCATTAAGCCAATCACACTAAGTACTGAATACGTCATATCTTTTGATTAATCGTTCACTACATTAATAACTACGGATGTCAGAATAGCGACGGTATCTCGTAATTAGTTCCAAACCACTGAGCCAAGTTCCGTCCAAAACTTCAAATAGACCTAAACGATGACAGACATAACACAGCAATTCAACTAATAATCAACTAATTAAGTCGGTTAACAGATACGCAAAAACAAATTCATGACAATATCTTTTACAGCAACTATACATGTATGTTTTTTTAAATGTAACACTTAAATGTAACTTACCTTACTAATGTATATATTTAGAAATATATCTTACTTGATTATGTGATTTGTTTATCGTTTGTTTTGATCACTGTACAATAGTGCAAAATGCTTCATCAAGAAACACATTATTTGATATATTTTGTTTTCAAAAATGATAATGTTAATAATTGTTTACTATGTCATCAGTGTAAATACATTTTAAAATGTGTCTCTGTTACGAGCAATTGTAAATATTCATTTTGTGTTTTACTTTTCAAAGTGTTGCGATTATAAACACTTTTTTCAATATATATTTCTGATGTAAAATCTTTTCAAAATATGTGTGTGTTGTGATAATAAACACTTCATTAAAACATGCCTTTGATTGAGAATTTTTTCTTTGTGTCGTGATTATAAAGACTTTGCAAACTATGTGTGTAGTAAAAGCACTTTTAATTGTTGTGATAATAAACACGTTTTTTTTATGTTCAAGGTGCAAACACTTTACAAAATGTGTGACCAGTAAAAACACTTTTAAAATTGTTGTGATAATAAGCACTTTATATACATTTTCCTGATGGAAACAGTTTTAAAAACTTCACATAATGTGTTATGAGCAAAAACATCCCTGAAATGTTCCAATAAAAGTGTTTTCAGAATATACACTTGTCGCAATCATGCAAATTATATTTAAGTTTTTAAAGTGGGACAAGCTTATACACACTTTTATCAGAAAACGGTAAAAATGTTTTGTTTTTTTAAAAAAAAAGTACCCTTGATCTGTGCCGGCATGATGATACAAATTCATTTCATTTGCTCGGTGTGGAGTGGTGGGGTTAGAATATACGTATGATAAGTTTTCCTTTCAAGCATAAATTGCAGCGTTTGCTAAAACTATTATGGGTCATCGTGAGCAATAATTACTCATGTTAATACGTTATTAATGCTATTGTGGCCAAACATGCTTATTCAGTTATGTCGCATTTCTCGGGGCCTGATTACAAAATTAGGCCATGAGGTTTCTATGTCTTGTTTTAAATCTTTTCCGGCAAGTCCGACTATGTTTCGCTTGTTTCGTCAATTCGTGTAATTTTTGCACTGTATACACTTCTAGTAGACATGACGGTTTATTCACATTCGTATTGCTATCGTGGTGTTTTTATCAGTATCAACCACAGTTGAAATTTTGTTTTTATTCTCAATTGTGCGTATTATATTGTCCATATTATAGATATTTTGATTGTATTTCTAGTGAAAATTCACTTTCGGGAAGCACATGTCGACTAAAGCAAGGAATCGGCTACAGGTGCTATTATGGACGTTGCATTTATAAGATGGGCTGAACCATATGACGTTACTACTCGGGCCATTTTTTTCTACCCTTTCCTGTGTGGGACTCAAATTTTAATTAGTGTTTGTAGCCGCTGTTGCGTACAGGTTTATGATAGATAAATTCTACAATATCAAAAATCATCAATATCGATTACAAGCGCTTTTTAATCCCTGCCGGTATGTTCTTTGTGATGGCGGGTCAGTGGTTACTCTCAGGGGCTATGTGACTATTATTATCACTCTTACAACAGAATGGCCTAGGCACTAAATATGACACTAAAAGAGCTGTAAAGAAAAATTATCTGATAAATTATTAGATGGTTCCATTTGTTATTTATCTGAATAACAACCATGAAACGGTTATTTTTATCTTTGAATTACATTTAATTTTGTTTATGTTTCACAATGCTGCATTGTGAATATAAATGTAGGTCAAGAATGTGAGTAACCACTTGTTTTTCTCACGTTTTGGGAGGCCATCAATTTTATGAAATGTTAACTTGATGGCCATACACTTATCCAGATGATTGTTTAAACTGTCATTTAATCATGTAAGAGTCAATGATAACATATGGTATCAATGTATTCAGTAATGTAATAATTATTCAAGAGTTTTTCTTAGCAAATTTTCCTCAATGTTATGTGACTATAAAATGTACTTTGCTATAATAATAATAATAATAATAATAATAATAATAATAATAATAATAATGATAATAATAATAAATATATATATATATATTACACAAATGTACCTTGCGAAGTTAACGTATGATATAACAAGAATTACAATATGTTTAAAACTATAATGTGATTTTGTTACTAAATCATAAATATGAATGGCGCACAGGGCTTAACTCTAAATCGTAAATATGAATGGCGCACAGGGCTTAACTCTAAACCATAAAAAAGCATTCATCTTCTGTAACCTCGTCGGTGTTGGTCACTTTTTAGTAAAGCATGTGATTATTGTGGATATTATTCACAAATTGTTAACAAATATAGTATTTGAACTCATGATATCTCGCTCGTTTTCATGAGTGAGTGAGATGACATATTGTTTACTTTCAAACATGATATGGCAACAGTCATATATTAACGTGCATATTCTGATTCGATCAGTACAGGATAATGCTAAAATATTACAGTTCCAAGCAATACTTTGATTTTATAATTTGGCAAATCTAATTGTTCGATGTTTGATGGAAACTCCTGTGTCAAATATACTACAACAATAATAAAGTACACACACGTACTACAATCTCACCCAATGGTGCTGTTGAACGTAACCCTTCTGTATAATTAATACAGTTACACACATATCATAACGTGTGATACTGGTCAAAGCAGTATGAACATTCTAGACACAAATATCAATAATGTTACATTCCATACCACTGTGCGTTGTTTTCATATCCTACAAAATGTTTACTTGTAGGAATTTAAAATGTATTCAAGCATAATGCTTTGATCCATATGATAATAAATAACTACTGTTTGTGTTTAGCACAAAATGAGGGCTTATAGCTTGACCTAGGTCTGTGCTGTACAGTAATTGTGGTTGGTGTGGTTAAAATAATTTTAGTGTACATACAGATAACAACAACACTTGAGTATTAAACGTGGTAAATTGTTATGGTACACTGTTTTGTCTGAAAACAGGAACTAATGGGTTGATCCTAAAGTGTTTGCATTCGGGTATGAATGCAGGACTGATCACATTCAAATGCCATGTATGGGTCATGCATGTTGTGATACATGTACACAACCATATTTGTTTCGTGATAGCTTAATCACAGTCATGTTTGTGCTACAAAATTACCAAAATCAAATATTTCCGTCATTCTGAAACTAGATTTATATCGTGTGTGTATATTTTAAACATAATATGTATATGGGACCTTGACGTCTCAGATACTGTTTTTGTTTGTCAAATGAGAATCAAAATGGCCAAGTGCTGCCATTGTATAGTATTTAGTCGTACTTGCCTTACTGAAATCGAATGTAGACCATTGGATACACTGAATACCACCTGAGTTGGATTTAGTTCGGCAATTTAGAACCTCTATGAGCTAATAAAAACGATCCTTCAAATGGCCCAGTACTCTTATCCTCCAGTTCTATAGTTTTTCATGAGTCAAATCTAGTCGAAAAAGTAGGCCACAAAAATAACATGTAATATGCATTAATACTCTAGCTTTAAAAAATTCAGCACATATATACAAATAATAAATGGAAATCTGGAACTTTGATGAGACGTGTATGCATGTCCTTGAAAACACGTACATAATACATGCTTCTATTGTGATATTACCCCTATATTGATAGCCTGGGTCAACTAAATAATACATGCTACTATTTTAGTATATTGTGATTTATTGCATTCCAATCCAATCAGTTTGGCGTAAGAGAATATGAGAGATTACAAGGTGTTATCATATATAATACTACTGATATTTATTTCAAACACAACTAATCCTAAATTGTTAAATATAACAAACAGACAGCTAGTAAGTTATCGCATATAGTAATACGCACATATAGTAATGTGTGGCTAGAGTCTATCCAATGAGTGATCTTGTAATATCAGATTTATTAGAGCGTAGTAGCAATCAATCAATCAATCAATACAGCGACTGGTTCCAAGCTACCGTTGAAGTAAGGCAAGGTTGAATATTATCACCAACTTATTTAATCTTTTTTCTTGAACAAATAATGACAGATGCACTGGGTGAATGATTGTGGTGGAATGAAGATATGGGATTTGATGGCAGAAAGTGAATTACAAGAGTTGACTGACCGACTTGATAAAACGACAAAGAAATATGGTATGGAAATAAGCAAGAAGAAGAGCAAAGTGATGGTTGTAGGAGAGAACTGTGAATCTGAGCAAGCAAACATACATACTGAAGAATACAAATTAGAGCGAGTGAAATCGTTCAAGTATCTAGACGCTAAAATTACGGAAAATGCTAAGTCTGAAAAAGAGCTGATTAACCGCATTTGACAAGGAACGCCTGCGCTTGCAATGCTGAACACAATTTGGAAAGCTAAAGGCTTAAAAATGGTATATAAACACAAATCACTCTGAGCTATAGTTAATTCAACGCTCTTATATGGGTGTGAAAGCTGGACATTGAGCAAGATAAGTGATAATAAACTGGCAGCATTTGAGGTGAAGTGTTACAGACGGTTGCTGGGTATTTCATGGAAAACGAAGAAGACAAATGCATATGTGCTGCAGTTGGTCAGGGTAAAAATGGGTGGACTGTAAATGTAGACTGTGGTTTATATGGTTAAGAGACGGAAAATGAAAGTGTATGGCTATCAGATAAGAAAAAAGGGCTGAAATGCAATGGTCATAAATGGTCTGATTGAAACAGCAAGGGGAAGGCCGCAGAGACAATGGAGTGAAGATTTGAAAGAATGGAGTGGGAGAAGTATGGCGAAGATGACTGGTGAGAGAGATTTGTGGCAAAGGAAAGTGCATGAGCGGTGCACCCACGGCCGACAAGGCTAAGGAACTGAAATATACTAGTAAATTGTACATGGTTAGATTGGCGAGGATAATATAAATATAACTACACGATTTTAATAAATACGATGTCACAAAGTCAACGAATGTTCATATCTTATTTATCACCTGTATGCATGTTCAGTTGTTTCGATAGCATACACCAACAATGAAATTGTAATTTGTTTTGGTGACTTCTCTTCATTTGCATACAGCTACTGTATTAGTTCTTATTGCCCCCTTATTACTGCATCCCCTGCAATAGTAGCTAGTTCCTATTCCACCCACTGCAGTAACACCTAGTTTCTATCGCACCCTGAGGACAATAGTAACTAGGTGTTATTGCCTCCCCTGGTTTTATTGCCCCCTCCCTTTTAGAATTTAAAATGTCATAAATTGTCCGCCTGGGTGGATTTCTATTATACTTTGATTACTTTATATTATTTATTAACTGCAAAAATGATCATAGAAATGATCTGTTGTTTTGAGAGGTAGATGTATTAAAATTATCTTCCCAAATGAAAACAAATGCTGTGTCTGACAATATTAATGATATTGTGTTTCTGTGTGGTTTCATTTGTCAGTTTAATAAAGTTATGGCCTGTACTCATTTGCCCCTCCAAAGTGTAACATTCTATTTTATGACCTCTGGTCAGCTGTATTGTATGTTTGTTTATTTGTGGAATTGCACAAGCAACCAGCTGTGTTTGTCCTCTGTTTGGACCATGCTGTATACAGGAAATTTACAAGAAGTTCAATGTAAATTCTGAGATGAATTTCACTAGAAAGCTCAGTCTGCAGCTTGCAGCTGTGCATGACAGACGCATTGTCTGGTTGATGTCGATCATGGCGAGATTCGAACTTACCTTGCACGTGGTGAATACCCAACATCAATAGCAATCAAAGGAGCGAAGAGAGGGTTTATAAGACGAGAATACCTCAAGGTATGCACTCAGACAATATGCTGTTGCAACAACCTCCACTGGAGGAAGGCGCGACATTCCATTTTTTAACGTTTTCCAATATTATCGTCTAAAAATGTCTAAGTTAGACGGGTCTATTTAGGCAACTATTGGGGCAGTTCGTTTTTCGCTGATAAAATCTTCTCTGAATATCTAAATTAGACAGGTCTGCCTGGCCAACTATTAGAACAGTTCGTTTTTCGCCGATATTATGGATAATATCGTATAGTAATGTCTAAAAATGTCTATGTCAGACACGTCTGTTTGGACAACTATTGGGGCAGTTCGTTTTTCTTCGATAATATCATTTAAGAATATCTAAATTAGACATGTCTGCCTGGGCAACTATAAGAACAGTTCGTTTTTCTCCGATAATATCGATAATATCATCTAATAATGTCTAAAAATGTCTAAGTTAGACAGGCCTCTTTACGCAACTAGCGAAAATAAATAACAAAGGACAGTACATTTTTTGTAACTTCAATCAATATTTTAATGCCCATTTTATCCGAGACCTACCAGTGTAATTGTGTGTTTGTGGGTGGGTTGGGTGTGTATGTGTGCGTGTGATACACACGCATGTGCAATTATTTCATGATTGGTTTAAATATGGCCGACGTCAATTTGTGTATTTCACTGGAGGCAACTCAATTGTCTTTCATAGATGCCTTAAGCAATTCATGAGAACACCCACAAGTTTCTACTCCACCCCTCAGATTACTTGATAATAGTTTTCAACTATTTTGTAAGATATAAAAACTGATATATGCTAACTGGCGTGCAATAGATCCTAGCTAGTTTCTACTGTACCCCTCAGATTACTTGACAATAGTTTACAAATATTTTTACAATATAAAAACTGATATATGCTAACTGGGGTGCAATAGATTCTAGCTAGTTTCTACTGCACCCCTCAGATTACTTGACAATAGTTTACACAAATTTTGTACGATATAAAAACTGATATATGCTAACTGGGGTGCAATAGATCCTAGCTAGTTTCTACTGCACCCCTCAGATTACTTGACAATAGCTAGTCTACACATATTTTGTAAGATATAAAAACTGATATATGATAACTGGGGTGCAATAGATCCTAGCTAGTTGCACCCCTCAGATTACAATAATGCTTTCTGGGTTTTTATTTGATAATAATTATATGATTGGGTTACAATACATGGTAATACAAAACTGCAAAATGTTCTTGTGTATTTTACCAAGTTGATATATTAAATGACAATTTTAGCCACATCAAGCATATACATAAGCCTAGCTTTTTGTATATTGAAATTGTGTGATCTTGTCCCAGGGATTGCCAGCTTTACCTTTAAAAATGCCATTTAGCTTATAACAAAATGTAATACACTTTTATTCGGGGTGCAATAGAAAGTGGGGGGGTGCAATAGGACCTAGGTACTATTGGACCTAGGTACTATTGCCCCCCCCCCTCCCCGGGTACAATAAGACCAGGGGGCAATAGAAACACCGTTCCTTGAACTGACCTTGTCGCTAGTTTATTGACTGCTATTAAACATTTATGTTGAAACTGTAAATGATGGAACGGTAACATTTTTAAGTGCAATTTAAAACGAAAACGCATTTAGGTGAATGCATGAAACTATCGATATATCGATATATAGCGTGATTACGATTGATAGTATTTCAAACAGTTTTCACACAAATATTGTTTGGTGACGTCACAACCCCAGCTTGTGTTCACGGATCAATCAGACCCTCCCCAAAGGGAATGTAATATGGTAAAAATATTAAATGGCTTTATATTACTGCTACTGCACGATACATGTAATAAATGTCGTGGTTGTCAAATAGTAGAGTAGAATCATATAAAACACAATTAAATAAATTTAGTCTTCAATTATTGTCTTGGGAATACTACGTTTCCTTTGACCCCACCTCTTGCATATTTCCATAATAGTCCCGGCTATCGAGTATGGATACATTTTACTGCACGGATCATATCTTCTGTGTTGCCTACAGTAACGATAAAACATAAACAACTTTGTTGTCATCTGTATTATATACAATTATTTCAGTAGATAATTGTAATGATTGAAAACAAATCTCACTGTTAATTCTTAAATATTATCTTCGTTAATACGGCTAACTTAAAAAAGAAACTACTCTAAATATTTCGGAAATAGCATCTGATTTTCGTTTTTCCTTCCGTGCTTTAAGCTGTTTCAATTTGTTGGTTTCTAGTTCTTAGACCTAAGCCTCACGATGTATGCCCTTTTCTCACATATGTCCGAATCTGTTCCAAACATTTCACTTCTTGTAATGCGTATTTGTATAACTGTCCTCTGTGTACTATTCTGCGTATATAGACCCAACTCACTCATTATTTTTGAGATTCGAAGTAAAACAATACCAACGGCTCGTCGAAACTGTAAATACTGAGTTCATGTGGTATCAGATTCTCCAGTGTGATATTATTTAATAATAATAACAAACAAATAAAGAAAAACAAATATTTAAAATATGCAAGTAGAAATACCACGTTCGAATATTGGCATTGCCCCAGTCGGTGGTATAAATGCACTCTGTTACAAAGGGCATTAGATATATATATATCAGGTTAAAATTTGAAAATTATAGCATGTTCTTTCTTTGCTATTACTTGCCAGTAATAAATGAAATTTAATTTTGTCAGCATCTTTTGGCTAGATCTTCCTTCTGTTAAATGCACATACTGACTTTGGTTACTGTTGCACATGTTGTTTTGTTTTAACTATTTGATCCAATTGTTTCATTTGTATATGAATATACTGCAATTTGAAATATATCCATATATGGTCTAATTTTACAAGTTCAAAGCCATCGGTTCATAAAGTATATACTTAAATATTCTTAAATTACAAAAAAAATCAGCAATATCGCCCCTAAGTTTCAATTTGTGATAAGCATAGGCTGCCAAACATGTAATTATATTGGTTTCTTGTGAAGTTAATAATTCTACAAATTTATGAAACGATGGAGGGTTGAAATAGTATGTTGGAAGTTACAACTGACGAAATTCAGAATAAAATGGGGTATTCAATATGCGCTCGTTTACTCGTTTTCTGTAGATGATTCTCTTAATTCGCGTATTGATAATTATTATCGAATTTGAAGTGCATCGTCTATAAATGGTGTGCACCAAGGTGGGTCTATAGGTTACCAATCATGACCAATTATTCGTTGTCGAAATAATCAATATTACATATATCACAGGTATATTACCCATTTGAGTCTTTTGTCCTTTCCAACGTTGTTTCTACGCCCTCAGCGACGGAGCAAGATGCAACCCGTGGATGCTACACCATATATTCTGATTGCTCTTGCGAATATATTTAATAATTTGTATCGACCTCACTATCAAGGACACCCTTTCTTTCAGCTCATATCCAAAGTATGGCATATTTCATGTCCCATAATACAATTCGGTCAAGACCCCTAGTCTCGTGCGTCTTTTTGAACGCATATTTGGTCTCTATGCCGAGGTGATAAAGTGGACAGTTTTTCACAAAGTACGCACCGCATGTAACGATATAGAGAGAATTACATGTGATAGGGCGACAAGTAGAATTTTTCGAAACAAAACGATTTGGGGCGATTGTTTTACCGTTTAATATTACACTTTCCTAAAAAAACGTAAACAAGTTAAAAAATCGCTATACTACAGGAGGAGTTTATCCCCAGAAATATTTCTCGCTTTTGTCCCACCTCGCTCTTATACGTGGATATAATGGCGTGAAAGACGTGGAAGTCAAACATTTCAATCGATAAAACTGAACATTTGAATTAAAAAACCGATGTTGTCACATATGTTTGATATGACGTCGCGGGTAATGTTAAAATGGTCGCTGCAAAACAAATATGCACACAACGTCTGGGCTATTCCATTTGACGCTAACCTGATAAAACAACATACGGGTTTCACCAACAGAATGTGTTGCGGCAAGATGAGATAATAATGTAAATTACTTTGTTCCTCAGTTTTAAATGTGTCAATGTAAAGAGAACACTATTAGTTTACATAAAGGAAACGCAGAAAAGCACATACCTTGTATTTTAAATGACCTCATCCCAAAAACATGTTCTACGTCTAATGCACGCATTAAAATATTCATTTTATGAATATAACTATGAAATTGAACTGCCAGCATAAACAGCATTCCACACATACTGTTAAAAGGTTGACTACACACACTCTTTTACTTACCTTGTATGAATGCCAAAGGCAAAAAGCAAAGGACAAACAGGAGCCGATCCATGAGTTACAGCAACTGTGGCCGCGAAGTTTATTCAGGTCTCCAACTTGACAGAAACATTGAACTCAGCATTTTTTTAACATTTCAGCTCACAATACTCTTAACTATGGTGACCAGTACGGCACGTCACTTTCCACGCTTCACCAATATTAGGTTGCCTGTTTTAAGGAAACTGATCCTCCACCAAAAACGAGCCTTTTATTATTCGACAGTTGTGGTCAAGAATAATATTCTTTCTTGATATCAATCATACAATGAAGTCAAAGTTGGGATATTATTACAACACATTGAACTTTCACAGAAATTGGCAAAAACTAATGCTGTAGCAACTGAAGCAATAAATGTGCATTCAATTAATTATTAAAATTATTTTTTGCTATTTTAATAATATTCCATAATTAATTAATAATAGTACAATAAAAAATAGATTGTTCACAGGCTAATGATGAGGAGGTTTTTTCTTTTTTTTTTAGTTAATCACTTGTCGGTGCTTTACAAGTAAGGCCATTGTATACTAGAGTATCAATTTAGCAATACATTATTAATATTCAGGAGACCGTGATGTAAAAATGTACACATACATGCGCAATGTAACATTCAAGCCTAAGATGTTCATTGAATATGCTGTTTTAGTATCATCTCATTGTTACGTTGTGCCAATAAATTTAGGTTAGTTTATATATATCAGTAGCATTAAAATGAGAAAATAATCCGGCTCTGTCGACGTATCTTGTTTTTATAAATGCACAGTTGCCCTTTGATTTTAACATTAAAAAGCAGCTATTATCTTCGCTAAAACGTGTAGCCACTGTCGTTCGTTTGCCATTCTCCTCCTCAAATTTGATCTCCTAATTTACAATGTCGCCATTATTGAAATATGCCTGTGTCATAGTGTATGTACACTGGGCAGGCATCCATCTCCTCTTTAAGTACTCGTTACATCTCATTAATTTATACAAGTCATTTATTCATCTTATACCTGAAACAGATGAATACAAAATCCTTCAGTCTTGAATAATTTTAATATTTCATCCTGAGCAATTAAAAATGTTATTCTGTTTTCAAGTGAAGTAACAGCAGTTCAGTTAGGAAACATCTACGTTTATTGCACTACACATACAAGCCGCGTCGTCATTCTGAAATAATCGTATTCAGTAATCGAAATATAGCAGATCACTCATGAAAAATATTATTTATCCACAACACGCATGCGTAATGTCAACACTTTATTTAACTTAGAAATGTAAAATCCAATTTGTGTAGAATTACGAGCTTGAATAATTATTGTTGGTTATTATTATTATTAATTAACAATTATTTAAATTGTCTCCAATGATTGTATAAGCCTGCATATCATAACTATTCGTATATAGTTTTAATAAAAATAAATAAATTAGTACATACATACATGCATTAAACAAATGAAGGATTTACATATTGGCTCATGATTATAACAGCAGATGAGAAAGGAAAACGCAACAGAAGTTAACGGGAGTAGATGGCGGTAAAAAAAAAAACTCAGAGACACCACAAATAAAAAATAAAATAAAACGGAAGCTAAGTTTTTTATGTTTGTATCAAAGTTACCCGAATGTATTACAACGGGAAATTTAATAAATTTCAAAACTAGTTCAGGTATTCCACTATATGTCAGTATTTTAGCACAGATTTGTGGTACAGAAAATTGAACCGCAGTATGACTGCTCACGAAGTAATCGCCTCTGAAATCCGCCTTCAGATACCTGACCATGCAGAAGTTGTAGATGTGGTCGGATTTCGTTCGTATGAACCTCTAAGATTTGTATATATGTTTTCACACTATAAATTACACATCGCCTTTTCAACCTGGAATAGGATACACGCACACTATGTTCACCCGTATGTCCTCATCTCTCACGCTGTTTATATACATTCTCATAAACTAAAATCTCCCTTCTTTCTATTTGAAAAATCAAGAAATGATTGCAAGGTAACGTCATAAATACTCTGCAATACTCCATGTTAAATTTCACTACGATTGTCATAGTAACAAGGGAAAGACAACTCTTGTTGTTACAGAGATAATACATCCGTTTGTATGATGTTTTGGTTAAACCATATTCTATCCCCTGCAAAATAACTGAACTGTATGAGCATAATATGAGCTTGATATTTGTAACGCGCAGGTTGTCCATGAATTTATTGTTGATTACATAAGCAAGGTGACGGTACATCCCATAGTCCAAAAGTTAAGAGTCATTTTATTTACCTGCCTGAAGACAACGATTTTGATGTCAGTTTTACGTTACGTAATATGCCAGGAGATTAGATCAGTATTGTGTGCATCTGATTGGCCAACTTTTTGAGAACCATTTCATGCTGGCATTTGTTTATAGGTTTTAAGGGGGTTGGATCGTATTGAGATATGAATTCATTTAAAATGTCGCGTTCTCTGGATTTGTCGAATTTGATTATGTAAATAGTAATAGTCTACTTTTCTCTTTCAAATAGAATCTTGAAAATTACATGATTCATGGTGGCATGCATGATATCGAAGACGAGGTATTTAAGTAAGATAGCGACCAATTCCCAACCTGTACTCACAATTATGGTCATTTTGACATTTATTTGTTATTACTTTGTCGGAGGCTGATGTCAATGTCAATGCCAATGTGACCATTATTACACAGACACAATATATGTTCTCCACCTCTTGTTGATATCATGCGTACTACATTTTCCAAAATTATTGATGCACTCACGATCTGAATTATGTGGGTTGCGCCAAATAAGAATATACCGTTTTAACTTACGTGTGATGGTCTTAACCGGCACTAACTCTGCGGTCTAAATATATGATATTCCCAAACGATTGCCATGATTTTAACTTATTATAAATATATATATTTATTATTATATATTTATACTTAATGTCTGCCTATCGGTTTGCCCCCCCCCCCAACCTGCTTTGTGCAAATTCACGCGATGCAAATAGGTTTCCACGGGTTAATAATATGTATTATTATTATCAATTGATAATATACTAAAGAACAATTTTTATAACATTATTTCTTAGGAACAGTATTATAAGCAGTAGTTCATAAACCCCTAGAAACTTTTTTCGATACTATTTTAATGATGCATCAGTGTTTGTTAGCTAGATTGTCCAATCACCCATGCATACATACATACATTAATTCATTCAAAAAAATCGAACATGAATGTGGTGATATTTTTAAAATTTTAATTTACATAATATTGTGCTGCATAAAATACACGCAAATGGCATCTTAATTTCCAAATGACATGTCGTCATTAACCATTTTTGAGGTGCCAAATGAAATACATGATGAACTTAAGAATTACGACAATCAAATAACAAGATATTCGGATGAATTTCATATCTAATGTGTCGAAAAACCACGACCACGAATTGTAAAATATGTAATTAAACAATTCCTCAAACAAAGCATAACTGTTATAAGAATACATTACATACTGACAATGAACGAAAAAAATGGTTGTGCACTTAACAATAAACTATGCAATATTAAATGAAGGATCATTTAACAATAGAGATATATTTCACTTCAATTCAACTGTGACTGTACCTCAGCAAATGATATCTTACGTAGCCTTTATAGTTGATGTTGGTAATATATACGAGTGCCAGCTCACTTTCTATTTATTTCAGTATCATTCATGTTCAAAAAATTATTAAGTGATGAGATTAACTATTTATATGACATTAATATCTATTAATTTGATATTTATTTAAGTGTTCCCTGACCGTCAATTTAAAATATATTTATACAATAAATAAATACAAACATATATCACCCAACTGCATGTTTAAATGTTCAATATTGCATGTTGCATGCAAATGTAATGTTGATATAAACCGAAAACGAAACGTGCTGAACCTTGAATAATTCTTTAATGTACTATACACGTAAAATCATTGTTAAAGTTTAATATTTTCTTCGTGACCAACTACACAATAGCCTGTTCCACAACGGTTCGTCTTCATAAATATGTCGTTAAATTAGTTTTTTTTTCATTATTATTTTACTTTCTACTCATAAAAGATGCAACAGTTTTATTTTCTAATTACATTACTTTCGTGTCGTCACGCATTAAAAACCTCTGCATTAGCAATGCAGCCCACACCATTCTTTAAGACAATCTAATGTTAATATGCGTTCATGAATTACCCGGATGTGTTTAAAAAAAGTAATTTATCTCTAATATATTTTGTACATAAGGATATTAGACTAGAATAAATGTATGTTTTGTTTTCAACAGTTTAAAATAAGATACTCGAATGCCAAGCATACTTTTAATCATAAGCAACTTTGGTCAGTGCTTTACTCTGCCAAGCGAAACCATCTCATATATTAGTGATTACACGAACTACTCCCAGTTGAATTTTGTTGTCGGTACATCCATCATGAGATGTCGCTAACTCCGCCTGCGTCTATTCACCGATGGCTCCCACTTTGGTTCGATGAGTGGCCTAAAAAACATAAATGACAAAATATATGGTTAGGCTCGGTGATTGGTTATTTGTCAGAATATTCAACTAAAATATGTGTTTAGTACACCTTGAAACAATTTAAACAGATTTTATTCAAGGATTTATACTTGGAGAGATTTTTTTTAAATATGAATACAAATATAGTCGTATCAGTTCAAGATAAACACAACAGAATGATAGTAATAGCTGACAAACCGCCAAAATGTTACTGATTATACCCAGCCTGAGAAACACAGACACACCCGCCATCTTGTATGTATCATTGGCCAAATAAATATGCAATGCATTCTCACCAGCGTAAATATATCATTCAAAATATCACGTTTCTTCTTTTCTTCCTCCTGTCTCTGTCTTCGCATTTCACGTATGCGTTTGATTTTCAAGTATGTTTCTTGGTGTACATCCTTTCGCATTCGAGTTCGCTCTACTTCAAGTTTTTGTACCTCGTGCCATGCATCTTGGTATTCTTGGCTGCCGCAGAATTTCACTCGCAAGGAGACGAGAAGCTGAAAACGAGACACGTGAAAATGAGCGTAAAAACACGTGTGATGTGTGTGATAAGCAAGATTACCCAGGATGAAGAAACCGATTATATAAAAACATTACAGAACCGCATTATTCATGGGCTTACCTCTTCGTTGACTGCACAGAAGGACAAAAATATTACAGATCCCTGTGTGAGAAAGACAAGATATTGTCACATTAACGTGTATTCAATATGAATGTATGGTAGTGTTCAGGTGAAAACTAAGAATTTGGCTTGAGAATTTTCAACTACATAAATTCACCTCAAAGAGTACACCGCCGGCGAATAAATAACCGTATGAGAGCTCTTCTGGATTCTGATCCGCCATGACTTTTACGACCCACTTGAACGTGAATGCTGGAAACAGTAGTATTACACAACGCAAATCTTCCCTATATAAAACAGAGGCATTAGTTTACACAACTTACGTTTTGAATAGAAAACGAGATATAAACTACAAGTCCCTTATTAGTCCGTACCGAGCAAAATACGTATACCAAATCACTAAATTATATGAGCATTCAGTTCACAATACATTGACATACTGTTTTTAATATTGAACATGTTATGATTTTATCGTTTCTAAGATAATCTATAAATATACCCAAACCTCAAACACTTCATTACTGTATTGGATAATGAAGTATATTACTTAACACACTTGTTAACTATTTCGAAACTTTGTAATAATCGCACCATCTACATTTACTATATAAACCTTGATGAATACGGTAAGTTTAAAGTTCTATTATATGCAATAATTCACTCAAGTTATTGATTTTATAAACAAATGAATAATTATTCCAAGTAATGTAATAGTATGACCGCATTCGTATATGACGTACTAGTATATATAAGTACACATATAGTTCTTCGTTGAATTGATTTATTCATCCGAAAACAACTACGTAATATTTGCATCATGCTGTAAAATCAAAATCAAATCTCAACAATGATGGTTCATATAAATAATTTTACCATAATTTTTCCGCCTCGTCATCTTGATATGTGATACGAACTTTGTAGAACCATCCAATAACATATACCAGCATAACAAAGGTCACCTTGAAATCAACATTAACATATTTATATATATATATATATATATATATATATATATATATATATATATATATATATATATATATATATATACATCACATTTGAGTGTTGTTTTTAATACTGTTATGTAAATAATATGGAAATATTATTTGTGACAAAGTTAGAAATATTATTATGTGTCATTAAATGATTTAATACAATTTTGACGTAATAATGTAATGGTTTGGTTTTGTTAAAAAAATGAACAATTCTGTCTGATTGTATAGTAGATTGGAAAACCATATTTCTCTATGTAGAATCGTTTATTTTAGTAGTTGTAATAATCTATTCATTTCATTTTACTCACCAGACCCGTTATTATTACTACACTCTCACATACGGAGAACACCGACACTGGTGATATTAAGAGGCATCTGCAAATACAGAGCATGTATTTAATGGAGCAGCAATGAGAACTCCGAAATGAGAAATCTTCGGTGCTCTGCCACAAATGCAACATATTAAAAAGACTCAAATCACCGATAAATGCAAAGCCTTTGATAAGTCGCAAGGCAGTACATATAACAAGAAACGAAGAATTTGGTTTTGAAAGCATTGCCGAAATCCCATGTATTATGCTGTACATTACATTCTATAAAAAGTATAGTAATGCATTGAAATTTATAGTTTATCATAAGATTATTGGGGTTTCGCCAACAACATTACAACGTAAAAAGAAGAGTTTATATGTGATTTACTGTAATTTGTGCAAATAAATACGTATATAAATTTCTCTAGTAACATGTTTAGTAAGGTGTAATGTCGATACTTTCTTGGTGTATACCACCCGATATAGTAGGCAAAATATTTAATGTACTTTTGTGTATACTTACTCGGTCCCTTTGATCCGTTCAGTCGGATATACCATCAGACCAGTCCCAATAACTACGATCGGTGCGACCCAACCGATGATGCAATATGCCAGTCTGAAAAAAAAATATTAGGATATTTCATGAATCTTTGTTAATTTTTAGTTATTCTAGTGGTATCACATGACTGTCTGGTGCGTTTCCTGGAATACACAGATCACCCCTGAAAAGTATTATCTTCAAAATAAAATATACAAAACATATTTTTATACTATATGTAATGATTAGACGTAGACGGAACCGGTTGTGGAAAATTTGTAATGTTATGCATGGGGCGTACCTTACTCTCAAATTGTGAACAACAAAGTACTTCAGTCGCAGAACTTGTTGAAGAGCAAGGTTAAGAAGCCACATCGAGTTACTGACCAGTGCCATGTTATACACATACGACGTGATTCTACAGTTATCCTGCAACATGAATGTTAAATAGATTCATCAGACACACTGGCATTAGAAGGTACACTTGCTATTGGTGTTGGATTGGTGTTGCAAAATAGGATAGCGTCATCGTTTTGTATTTCATTGAATAATAGCATTACATTATTGTAAGTATATATAGTTGTTAGTCCACTCCGATTATTACTCATATGATCCGTGGTTTGGGTGGCACATCTCTGACTGTAAATTCAATATTAGCAGTTTGGTTTTAACACTAAGTACCCACGGATATTAATTTTATCTAAATATAGTCTAAAATCGGATTATATATAGGTAATTAGCTCTTACCCTGTTGTCACCAATTTGCATAATAACTATGGACGTCACCGTAAAAATGATGAACGAAATTGTAGTCATTCGTAAAGTAAAATAACGATCTTGACTCAAACTGTTTAAATACAATAAAAAAATATATTGGTAAAGCAGAAAAGAAAATATAACAAACTCTGTATAAATCAACCGTACACATTCTCTGTAACACATCAATTGCGTTAACACTCTTCGGTGATTGGATAGATGGAAGTAAATAATAATAATATACGTATAGTAAACGCGATTTATCAAATAATGATTTAAGTGAGAAATTATTTAAACTGATTCGATCACAATCAAATAACGAGTTTCGCATTCTATTTCTTGGAGTCTCAAAATTTACTATGGGAAACCAAACCAACGCTTCAAGAAATACATCTAGACATCAACTCGACAGTGTTTAGCTAATTCAGCTTTACCGTGTCATTCTTGTCATGTCAGAGCATATTGCATAACTATTAATTACTTTAACAAAACGCACCTGGATAACATGAGTAACGTCAGCGTTATCAGAAACAGTAAAACACAAATAACGTTGGCTATCGTGAGAAGGACATCTTTTGCTTCTCTGAAGAAGGGCTGTGTGGGGAACATTATATCACATGACATTATTGCAGAGGAGAAATCAGATTAAAGAATTACAAAGAATATAAAGAATCCATTAGTTAAAGCGGGGAGTCGTCACCTGCGCATGCGTCAGATGGCCATAGCGTGTCATTGTTTACAAGCAAGCGTCTACCCATAAGCTTTTGCGGTTTTACCGTGTGTTGTTATCGTCGCTTGGGACTCAATTCCAGCGCGTGTGCAGGTGACGACCCTCTCGCTTTAACGAAGTCCCACATCACGTTTGTATTTTTTCTATGTTTCATCAAAATTGTTGACACTGCTTAGGAGTTAATATTTTACTTACAACTGGCTCCGTACCCATTGCCATTACAACTGCGAAATTCGACAAGTGGTCACACTTGCATATTGTGTACGCGTCTCCATCCTCGTCCGCGACATTCTTTGTTTCAACTAACGAGCATCCGTCAGTGTCCCATACCCTGAAATACAATTATTTGTTGATCGGTTTGATGAGACATAGATTCCATTTAATTTCGTATTGGGTTAGCTTGTTATTTGTAACAGTTAATCGTTCCTCTGTAAGTCATTCTGACCATGTACTTATGTACATGTGTTTGTGCGCAAACATTAATTCTACGTGTTGTTTGTGACGTCATATATTTGAAATGCGCATGCTCAAATAGTCACGGCAAGACCGTGCTCAATATACGCTATTCCCGAGGTGTCTTTCGAAGGATGAGGAACAAGTCTGCTTATTACAGTGACGAGACGAGGTTTTTATGTTCGTAATGTGCCTGTAAATAATAATATCAATATTTGTATAACGTAACTATACTTACCTTTCGTCGTCACCGTATCGCATGTACGAACATTTGGGACTGTAGCCCAACTGTAAAATCAAATGCCGAATATCAAATTTTCAATAAGTTGAAAGATTCCAAGTCATATTTCAGAATGATTAATGGTTGGTTTGTCTGTCGGTGAACAGCACATATATTTTAAAACAAATCAGCTCATAATCTCTTACCTGTTCATGACTAAAGTTAAACGTAAGGACTCCGGGAACCTCGGTCAACACTTCGCCACTATCAGCGTCAAATAGCGACAGTGTTAGTACCGGAGAGTTCACTTTGTAAACCTTTATAATCGCAGTTATTGTTTTGACCCATGACCTTAACCCACTCCTGAAAGAAAAGACACATCAACACGACAGTACGATATTACGTAAATAATGAATCTTCACCATAGTGACTGGTTATGAAAACTATAGTCCCATATTACTGTATTGATGAAATACTGACAAATGAATAGGCAGAGGGTAACTACAATGTAAAATGTGTCTCTCTCACTCACCCTTCCCCTTCTACCGGAATGTAATCTACCCCTGGGTTGTGGTATAACAGGGCGACGACAGTGGTTACATCTGAAAAAAATCAAAAACTGATGATTTGCCAAAGCTGTAATTAAAATTTGAGTACCCAATTTATATATTATAAAACAAAGGAAACGTACTTGTCTTGTTCTTGGAGGCAAGTTCGTCTGGCACAGCGACCACGACCTGATTGCCATTTTTCACGCTCCATTGACTCACACTTAAAGGCTCGTCGTCTGTGGTTGTAGACTGATTATCGGATGATCGTCTGTTCCTATTTTCCCCAGAAGACCACAAATAATTACCAATAAGATCTGTATGACGGCAGTAAATCAATTATTTTCATATTTCAATATTATGGTCACTTTTGTCGAATATATTAGCTCTATTGACTGAGAAAACTTACCAATGTTCTTGGTGGTAGCTGTAACCTTACCATTTGGAACAACCAAGTTTTTATTGACTGATCTTGCAAAGAGGTCTAGCCATTCGAAGATTGGGACAACTCCCTTGTCAACACCACGATTCTGTTGTTATATTCGGAAAGAAATAGTTGTTGTTTTTTGTTTTAATATAATTATCGATATCTTAATCCTTTGAACGTCAAGGTCAACTTTTTTTTCAATTTGGTTCATGTACAAGAAAATATATATGATTGTGTAAATGAAGGTACGATCGTGCATGGCGTTTTACTTAAACAAGACGGGCAATTAATCCCCAATTTAAACCCTTACATTTCTAGTTACATTCTGCCAGGTCGAAACAAATACGAGAAGGTAATTTCAAAGCAAAATGCCAGTCGAACAGTTCCGGTAACTTGAAAAAAAATTGCTTTTCTGGAATTCAATTTTTTTATATTATATATATTATATTTTGTAGATGAATTAATTTTTTTTGTAGTTTTTGAAATGTGTTTATGATAATGAAAAGTCGCTGGTGACTGTGATATAACATTGTTGTAATTTGCCTCGGTAATTTGTTTGCGGCCATCTTTCATTCACCCTCAAACAGTACCAGTACAACAGTCCATTCTTCGACTTGATCTGTGAAATTTCACTGATAATTCCCACGCGAACAGATTGACGGATTATGAAAATATGTTAGATGATATCCATTTGGTTCAATATTAATGAAAATTAATGTTTATTCATATAAAAATTATATTGGTGGTAGTGTGAGACGAGTTGTCGACACAGAACAGGATTGAGTTTGAATGATTAACAACAAAACACTGTAGTTACCTTGTGTATTTGACTCCATTTGTCTTCATACTGCGCGTCCAGCAACGAACTCGCTATTTCAAGAAAATGCTGCATATATAGGTAAATCAAGTATGTTAGGAAATTATCATCTAATATCACCTGTTCATAGTAGTGATTGATACGAAAGACGTTATGGGGTAGTGTTTATCCACAACATCATAAATAAATGATCAACAATAAGCGCTAAAAACAGAGAAATCGTAAATTTGCATAACTGTTCTTACGGAATCACGCGCTACGTTATGTAAATGGGGCATGACGTACGTCTCAGCGCGTGGATGGACGCACATTTACAGTTACGACTTCCAAGTAGGTTATCAGTATTGTCACTTTACCATTATGAATATCATTCACAATTGTAATGTTGAGTGTGAAATGACACTGTTTAATTAATATTGAATGCTAAAACGTCATAATATTCACATAAATTAATGCGTGTTTTACCGGTACGAGAAAAACAATCGCGTGATAGTACCTTATTTAATGCAGGGGGCACTGGATATCGATAATTATTCATGGTGTCATAAGACTAATTTGTAATTGTATCAATTGGAAGTTTACTTTTTTTTAAAGTTATCGATTGAAAGTCTATATTCAATTCAACTATAGATAATTATTGGCGGTCGTAACGTCAATTGCACTTAAACTTAAAGCGGGGAGGTCGTCACATGCGCATGCGACATGCGGCCAGTGTCGTTGTTTACAAACAGACGTCTTCCCATGGACCTTTGCATTTTTAGCGTGAAGTGTTATCGAAACTTGGGACTCGATTATCGCTCATGCGCTGGTGACAACACCCCCGCCCTATCCCAGTTTGTGTTCCATATCGTTCAAAGGCGTATTTCCGTACAATAACGACACTCTAAGTTGGTTATGGGATAAGAATATTGATTATCTAATATTACTAGACTTTTGAGTTGTTAGATGCGAGTGGTGCCCCAGGGAGTACTTTCCACGGTTGTTAAAAAACAATCTACTCTTTGATTGGCTAGCCGATAAGTGTTAGAGTCTGGTTGTTATGCCCAATAGAGACATAAACAAATCCAGAATTATGCTACAGCGTTTATACAGCCGCCAATCTTTTCAGTGTATTTACGCAAATGAACTATTTAATGATTGAATGCTCTATTGACATTATATTTCACAAAACACGTCTATTGATATAACATTCGATATATTCCACAATTAGTTCCATACATTTATTCTGAAAACGTATCGAAGTCATACATTCAATTGCAAGTGCGGCCAATAATTTTTCCACTGTAACGTTCTACATTTCACTGTGTTGCCAACAAAGTGTACACTCTAAACTATAGTTTACCTCCTTCAAATTTTCCTTCGCGTACATCGGTGCATCAAATGATAATGGGTCGTTCAAAAGCACTTTCCAAACGATGTCATTAAAAAGTAGTAAATCGCCACCAAAGAGCACACGCCCGTCATCGGTTGAATCGAGGATACCACCCACGCCGGATACGTGTTTATTGGCTTCTTCCACAGACGTTACATTCACAATCTGCAATATGGTTTGGTAAAATTAGTATATGTAAGATTAGGGAAAGCATAAGCTACAACACAAAAGCGATATGCGGTTAAGTGCATCTTACTCACCTGTTTCCAAAGTTCTACCACATCCAATGATTTACAATCGGTTGTATCTGCGCTTAACCAGATCGCATCACTGCTGCAATGTCGTCTCATATAACCTGTAAAATATACATATTTCACTGCCTTTAAACACTTGTACGGTATTGTATCTTAGACAATTAGACGAGTGGCGTTCGATGTGACTCACCGTAAGCGCCGCTTCTACATGGCAACCAATTTGTTGTACAGTTCGCTGGTAAATCTGGCCATGTGTACCCAATTTCGTCAACCTCCTCTGCACAGTAGGGTCTGGTCGTATCTGGAAAAAAAAAGAAAATTGAGTTTTGTGGTGCAGGAATGCTTAGCAAACATATGCAGGAATGGGATAAAGGGGCAGATTGAGAAACGAACAAACAAATTAACTGAGACAGAAAGATAGGCATTCTGGCAGGGTGGAAAGAAGAAAGTGATAGAATGACCTAAAAATCAAAAATGTTCGTAGATTGAAACTCACCGACGACATCAACAGTGCATTCGTCACGTATATCTTCATCTACAGTCACAGGAACACAGCTTCCCCCAGACTCTGTGTAACCACTTTTGCAGACGCATTCGTAGTTACCATAGGAATTAACGCATTCCTCATTTTTTTCAACATCCTTGCACGTTGAGCTTCCGTCAGAGCATTCGTCAATATCTACAAGTGAAGTCGATATCAGCTGAATATTTATCGTGATAAATAAATATATTGTTAAGATGCACATACCAACAGTGTTCTAAGTGGACGTGAACAAGCAGCATAAAGAAAACACTAACTAGACTTAAGTATACATGTAATATATCTAGTTGTATAATCCGAATACACGATAATAATAATTTCAATTAATTATTAAACCTGTTTTTAGCAAAAATATTCAATAACAAATCGACGATTCCAGTGACGTAGAGAGGGGACTTTTTCTAACATTTCGTTTCAATGCTAACAATCACCTGGAAGTAATTAATTTCCATAATACACAATATACGTTGCAGCTGATTCCAATTTGACCTACTTCTTATCTTATCGCTATCTCAAAGAAAACATGTCTCTAAAAATGACTTACACTATATAATATTCTAACAAACCATAGTTAGTGGTTTGACGTTATGTTATATTGTCAAAGTCCTAACCGGACCCAAAATGTCAATCTAACGTTTATCGACGTGACAAAGAAATATCAATAAATGTGGGGTGCTTATTGCTTAATTTTTTTTAGTTTAACCAACCTTCACACACGGGTGACTTGTGGTCCCAGTTGCCATCCAAACAGATCAGTTCCTCTTCTCCAGTGAGTACCAATCCATTTAGGCAGCTAAAAGTTACAATGGTATTGTCCGGAACTAAGTACGTGCCCGGGGACGTAGTGTTCGGTGATTGGAGGTGACAATACTCACCGCTTTCTAACTCGATGCCTGGAAATGATCAATATTAAATTAGCTGAATGTATGCCTGGGCATGTTTACACAAAGTATTGTGCTTGTTATCGTGAGAGATTTGTTGATTGATGATCGGTATGTAAGACTAAATGACGATGGTTACCATGTCAAAACATCTTTTTTTCCTGGTAGTTATATTGTGAATAGCACACGTACATACATTTTGTGATCGTTGACCTTTTGTCCCTAACCACGCTATGTGGATTGCACTGAGAACCTGTTCGACTGGCGCAGTCGGGGAGATTAATTTGTTTTTGTAGTTTAAATAAAATAAAAATCTTTTAATAGCAATGAATTTCCTGAAGAATAAACCAGTCTGAGTTTCGGATTTCGCGCTATTACCTCCATTTCGGGATTTTATTTAAACTAAAAAAACAAATTAATCGCCTGACTGCGCCAGTCTAAGGACCTGTGTGCCAAGTAGCCCAATACAGATTACACGAACGCATGACTAAAAATGCACCAGGGTGCTGTGAGGTCCTAGCTATTCCCTTTGTAGTTATATAACAAACATACCTAATATAACTTATTAAGATACCTTTTCTGTTTTGTTTTTTTCTAACCATTTCTTGTTCTTCGTTTGTATTTGATTTTATTATGTTTTCACTTTGTCTTCATTTGTATTTTTCGTCTTGCCATTCTATATGTATTTGAAACTTTATTGTATTTTAAAAATCCAGATCCTGAACAAGATATGATTTCAATAAAGGCATTACTTACTTACTTACTTACTTACTTACTTACTTACTTACTTACTTACTTACTTACTTACTTACTTACTTACTTACTTACTTAAACTCATAGTCTGACCCTGAACTTTGACCTCAAATGTGGCAACACGCACGCACACACAAATAATTGTATTGCTATATGTTTCGAGAACTCCATTAGATTGACTTTTAATATGATTGAATTAAGTATTAATATATTCGTTAAAATCAAACTCAATTTCATTGCAATTCAACAGAGAATTGCGTTTTAATTCAAGTCTAATTAAATAAAAATGGAACAAAGCAGAAATAAAATAATACATCCTGTTCCTTCACATAGAAATGTCTGCGAAGCTTGGAATTAGTATGGTAGGTATGGTACATTTATATTAATATGATAAGTTGAATTAAATATTAATATCAATTATGTTTTCCGAGGAATATGAAAAAGGTTCTCGACATGTATGTATGTCCTCGGAATTTGTTATAAATCTGTAGTTTTGTCCTTGCAAGATTAGTAATGCAAGTGCACATACACTCCGGGATCATAGAATATTTGCATATACGGCTACGTACCACATGGGTGGTCACGTGATAGGTTGGCGTTAATATTATCAGGGTTGAAGTACGCCCACGGTAGAATATTGCCGCAGAATGAACTGTTACAGTCATGGAACACTTCTTCTATTTCACCCACTGGCAATGCGTACGACCAAACGTTGAAGCCGGATATTCTTCCCTTAAGCATCTGGCCAAGTACGAAATCGGGTTGCGAAGAGTTTGCTTCTTGACCAAGGTACAGAACCCCATGTGCCTCAATATTTTCGATGGCTATTCCGGAATCTTTGATTTCGCCCTCTTTAAACATTTTCCACTCATTGCTCTCAGACTCCAACGTGATACAGATATGATGCCACTTTCCGTCGTCAACAGCAACAGAGGTTTCAATTTCGCTGCCGCTCAGCTGTTTATACCGGAGACCAGAAGTACGGTACAGCCGTACAAAACGAGAGGTTGCATCTCCGGGTACTACGTAACTGAAAACCGTGTCACCGGAAGATGAGTCATCCACTTTGATCCACGTGCATATTGTTAAAGAGTCCAACAGTGGGAACGGATTGTAAACAACGACATAATCGTCGTCCCCAATGAAATCTATACTGTTGTGTGGGTAGAGCCGGTGAGCACATTGGGCGTCTGTAATAAGAAAGGAAAAGAAAGTGATTCGTACGGGTCAGGGCGCCGTGCAAGTGGAGCAAGACTCTGCACAGGCATACAGCCGTAAACAAATTCTGAATACATAGCATCATTAGTTACCTTGAAAACATTTGGACAGTGCACACTGCTCCCATGTCGTAGCTATTGGAGATGACGCTGTTAGTGGTAAAGGAACTGGAAAACATCCTGGCTTATCGTAATTATCTACCGTCCGGCAATAGTTCTCATCCAGAAGTCCTATAGCGACTAACAAACGATATATCAACGTGATGTATGGCGTACTGGGGTTACAGAAATTTAGAGTGGTTTAGGTGTAATCTAGGAATATCATGCGAAATATTTTGTTGATTAATTTTCATCAGACGCGATAAAAAATACATATATGCAAAATATCAAATTATTGATGCAGGTGTATTAATATGAATGCCATTATATCGGAAGTGGGAATGAATATGAATTTGAACAACATAGCTCTCTTTCTGCGAAAGGAGGTTGAAGTGATGTCCATTGTGTATTTACCGTTGCCGATTGATGTATCGGTCCAAGGGGCACATTCTTCACCTGTAATTGTACGCTGGACATGGCCCATATAGCTTCTCCCATCTTCTCTATAACATTCTGAAAATATCGTACATTAACTTTACACTGCATACATTTGGGCAACAAAAACAAACTTCATCCCGCACATCTGTATCTTCCCCGTGATGGAAATCCACTTTTCACAATTAAGTAAAACATCGTGAATTACTAGTAGAGTTAGGGCAAACAATAAATAACTTGCACTGATACTCTCCAAACACTATATAACGAATTCTTAAAAATATGTAAATATACTGTTGTACAATGCCTTGGATCGTGGTTCGAAAAAGTTGAAATAAAGTCACACCAGAATAAAAATACCGGAATGACAAAGAAAACAAACACCCTCGATGTTACAAATCTGACAAAATTTACACATATGCAATTTTCATTGCTATTACTATGACAACTATGAAATGAACAACTATGTTTTGTATTTGTTTTTGCTTTTTTTTTACCTCGGACCAATATATAAGTAAGATTGGACTCCAGAACCACATTTACATTCTCCATAACAGTGCACTTATAGTACCCAGTATCCGCTACATTTGCATCGATTATTGTTAGCTCCTCGGTGTAGACATTATTGACAGTTTCCATGGAAATTGTGTGGCGGACACTTCTTACTATCTCGGAATTCCCTTTTTTCCAGACGATTTCTCCTGCCTTATGTAGTACACCGCAGGTGAGTGTAACGTTGGTACCAGCGTCTGCCATTGTAGAGATTGGTACCACGTCAAAAGATTGGAGCGCTGTAAAACAGTAGCATTTGGTAAGTAAATGTGTGTGCAAAAGTAACCGCCGCAGCATGTCACCGAAGGTCGAACAGAAAGGTATTATTATCTTATAGTTATAATGTTGGTACTATGACGCTAATGGTAGTTTATGGCCTGTTTGGGTCGAGGTTCCAGCAGTGACGGATCCAGAGGGGGGACCAAGGGGGCCATGGCCCCCTCCAAACGTATGAAAATGCATCTGGATTACGCATAGCATCGTCCGAATCGCACGGTTTCGTGTATTCGACCTATAGGCCTGCACCCCCCCCCCCAATACATTTTGCTGGATCCGCCCCTGGGTTCCAGTGTATGTCCGGCTCCGTATGGCCGAAGATTTGTACTAGAACCGAAACCAAAACATGTCATAGCGTCCAAATTACTGCACTTCGACAAAGTAATGCTCCAAATTTGGCAAGAAGGGTGTTTTTTATATGCTCATGACGGGTTGTGCGTTACCACAGCGTACGTGTTAAAGTAACTCTTTTCGTTAAGAGGGACAATGGACATGTTCGTATGTGTCTGCACATAGCTCATGTGTTCAAATCTAGGGTGTAGCTTAGTTTTACTCTCAATTTTGATCATGTGACTAAATTCACGTTCTAAAAACAGTTGAAAAGAAAGAAACTAATAGAGATGAACTGTGTGAAACAAAGTAAGGGCACTAATATTCATATTAAAGGCTGCTGCTGAACGAAAACTAGTTGCTTTCGAAGGTTAGCGGACGCAGACTTTCAAAATAGGAGACGGGCCAAGAAGTGAAATTACCATGCTTAATCCATGAATCTGCTGTAATATCAACTAGGTGATATGTGCTAAATTGCCAAAATGCTTTTATTTTTAACTTTTAACATAATTATGTATACCAATTATACCATACTGTGGTATCCACAAAAAACAGTCGATATCTCTACCCATTTTCACACATTCTTTATTCATTTTCTTTTTTGAGACAAATATACATCTCTGTAAAGAAACATTTAATCACACCCCTATAGCGTAAATTAGTACTTTTCCATTCCCAATTAAGTGTGGACGTTTTCACACATGCGCTTGTTTGTTCGGTATGTGTTTTTATCTACTTGGTAGGATGGCGCATGGAGAAAAATCTTTACTGACTTGGAAAACGTTGATTGAAAATCTTTTGGACGGATTCCATTGTATTGATTTCCACTGAGTAAGAGCATATTCACAGAAACTGCAAAACTGACTTGGATGATGGACAGAGATTGCCGACCGCCGTTTCAACAGCAACATATTGCTATACATGGTTTTCTACCGACTTGGAACTATGGCAGAACGACACCCCGAACCCCGAAACCGTACAAATCGTCTGCACCAAGGTTATTAATGACTCGACACTTTACATAACAACCAATCATTATGACAGATTAGAGTGTGTTGAAACGCGCCCACACCAGTCTTCACGAGCGAAATGTTTCGACTCTGTGAACACTGCCACTGAACACATTATGAATTTCAACTTGCTCAACTTCAATTTTTCTCCCGGCATGCAACGTTCTGCTACACTGTATTCCCGATGGTCAGTGCATTGTTGCGTGATCGTAACCTGCGGCGTGAAACGGACGCTACTTCGACGAAATTTTTGATACAAATTGTGAATCAATACAATGCATAGTAAATGACTCCGTTTATTTAAATACTTTTTGCGGTTATTTTAATTAATAATGAAACTTTTCAAACTTCATTCGTTTTTAATTGTCACACTATATATATGTCGTACTTTCATCTACAAAATGGTAGCCAAGTGATTTACATAAATTTTCATACCAGAACATCAATGGAGAGTCAGACAAACCTACATAAAGATGTTAACTAAATAAACATTTTATTTCTTGGTTGCAACATAATTGCATAAAAATATATCCAAAAGAAGAACTTTTGGAGATAAACACTACACTGTAATATTGCGAAAATTATAGGGATTGCGCCCCTAAAATCTATGAAAATATTTTGCACATCCACCCACCCCATCACGACAGGTAAAACGGGAAAATTATAATTTACATATAATCATTCACCCCGGGTTACGATTCAACTCATCGGTGATTTTAATTAAAGACGTGTTACATGAGGCAATTCATGAAGCAACGCATCGATGAACGCACAAAGACACACAGGTGACTCACGAGTGCATAATATAATAATTGCATCGCCAACAAACCGTCATGTCGTTCGTACATATGTATCATATGCTGATTTTGTGATTTGTGAATGAGATGCACTTTTTTGGACACTGTTTGATTGAAAAACAGTTCACTTTTTGTTAAAGTGATCAATGTTATAATAATGCTGTGAAAATATATTTTCATTGGAGCACATTCAAAAACGTGTCGCGAATGCTGGTTTTATTACATTATTTGCATAGATTCATGGGTTTGCATTAATATTGAAGGTTAGAAAAAAAAGGTCTGTCTATGCTTAATGTACACTTCCGTTGTTGACAAGATGAATTCTATAAGGATCGTTTGAGTACGCTATATTAAAATTATGGTACAAGTGTGTGGTTATGCAAATTAACAAATATGACAAGTGAAATTTTGGGATTTCAGACCATGTGTCAAATCAGATCATGATGTCATTGTCATTTCTTTACATTTTGATGGAGACTCACGCAGAGGTTCCGGCTTTTGGAAATTGAACTGTAGTCTGCTGAATGAAAAATATTATTCAGATGAATGAAACAACTTATTACAAATGCCTACAGGATACTGTAATTCTTGAAGATCAAATTCGTTTTGTGTGTAAAATTCCTACAACTACAATTGAATTTGCAAAAAAACGACAGCTAAAATAAGAGAGAAAGAGAAAGCGTTGTCAATCGAATTGCTTAAATTAGAAGAAAAAATGTTTAAAGTTTGGAGGAGGGCGTTTTTATGCAATATAATCGTATGAAGGATCAACTTGAGAACATTATTGACCAGAAAAAACAGGGTCATGCAGTTCGGCCACGCATAAATTGTAGGAAATATGAAGGTAACCAAAGAAAAGAAATTTCTTAAAGCAATTAAAAATTTCTACTCTGTCCTGTACACTAGTTCGGCTCAAAATTTGGAAGCAAATGGTATGGTTTCTTTAATAAGACTAATTTTCCATTGGTAGATCCCATAAAATTTAAAATTTGTGAAGGCTTATTTACCAAAAAAATTAAGTGTACACTTCCTTAAAAAAATCACCTCAAAATAAAACACCTGGTAGTGATGGATTACCGCCTGAATTCTACCTTGCAATTAAAGAACAGAAAGTATCATTAGAAAATGAACAAAGTATCAAAGCAATCAATCAATTGCTGTTTTACACAAGAATTTGAAAATAACACTTTTTACCAGAAATGAAAAAAATATTCATCAAAATTAGATAATTGAAGATATCATCACAATATGGGCAAATCTGGGAGAGGTCTATCTGAGGTACCTATATGTATAGTATCAACACAATCAGCCTTGCGGTACTTTCTATCAAAAAATACAAAATATTCATTTAAATTAGAGAATTAAAGGAAACATCATGGAATGAACAAAACTAAGAGGGGTCTACCCAAGGTACATGATTATACACATACATAAGTTGATACATAAGTATCAAAGCATTCAGGCTTGTAGTTTTTAAGAAGAAGTCGAAAAAGTAAAAAGTTGACAAGGACGACGACAGACAACCACTCATATGATCAGCTCCGCTCGACAAAGTCAACAGCTGAGCTAAACAAATATGTGATGTTTTTTTTCTAACACTCAATAAATGCAGTCTAAACTACCTTCAACAATTGTTTAAAGGGCGGTGGCCGTCGCGCCGCGTCCTGTTCGATATAGAACTCATAGCGACGTATACATGAAATTCGAACACGCGCTGCGCGAAGACCACCGCGCTTTAACAAATACCCACCCCTTTGTGTTTTCCTTAAAATAGTGTCTGTAATTTATATCTTAAAAATAACAACAGAATTGAAAGGAAAATTTACATAAAAAAGTGGAATAGCAGGTCTCATTATGGTACGAGAAAAAATAAATCAAGAAAATATTTTGAGAAAAACGTTGCTTGGTTTTTGAAATGGACAAGATGGATTTAAGACTGTACATAACCAATAAGAGATATTGATAAAACTTACTTTCATCGTCAGAAATCAGAAATAGAATTTGATCAACTAAGGATATATTTCCCTTCCAATGCTGGGTCTTTTAACTACATGCAAATTTATTCATATAAAGAGATGATGTCATCGATTTCTATGGGTCATTTGTTCATCTTAATAAGTGCATTGTCATGTTAAATAGTTCATAGCTTGGGTTGGGAACAATAGTGGATGAAGTAATATTTTGTTCAGATGCCTCTAATGTCTTATTCCAGTCATTCCTTAGAATCATTATGACAAATATGTCTTGCATGGATGGGTAATATTTTGCTGCTACAAAAATGAAATCAGAAATAGAATAACAATAAGCAAAAACAACTCTCAGGATATGTGGCACTGGTAATACGGTATGGCTCAACCCTGGTGCTCAAGGGCAGGCAAAATCTTCCCAATGTAAATTAGGTCGATGTTATGTAATGACGAGAACTATTACTAGCCTAAAGACAGACGACGGTCTTATTTTCACCACTGACCCGGCAAAGACAAAACATTTTTTTCTCTTCTATTCATTGAGTCCTTAAGTGGGGAAGAGCCAACAACTGAACAAGTTCATGGAGTAAGTCGACACAGCGCAATAAACGAAAAAAGATGGCGATACTAGTCCTAGTGTTCAAACATTTTTTTACTGAGCTTCTTGGTTCGTGATGCAGTTTTTGTCACTTCCTGTTGCTAAATCCAATTATAAACTAAATTCTAAAATGGCGAACTGCACTCAACAACCCTCCAAAGTCGACAACGTTTAATTAAATTTGGTCTAAAAGTATAGCCGCTATGATGAAATCATTATCTCAATTTCTGACAACAGATTCTATGATGTCACACTTTACCCATAATCCTTTGCTTGAATAAAAGATGGCTGACAACATAATACTGATGAAAAGTTGAATATCTAGAGAATGAAAAGTGATAGAAAAAAAAACTGTAAATTGAATTCTCCTACATTTGTAGAGCTTTTATCTTCAGGGGTCATTATGTTGTTTGGATTGGTGTTTCCTTTAAGCAGCTATTCCACATCTTCATTGAATTGTACTGCGACATTTCGAAATCTAATTTAACATCATTTTCGAGTGGGTGGATAATAAATGAATAATGAGACTCATTTTCCCCAGAAATTGTGAAATCGTTTGCAATAACTATGAAATTTGGAACGCGATTAGTGTAGCAGTTCAGGCATGGAATTTATCATTCACGTAAAAAAAGCAACTGGTATTATAATACAAACGAACAGAATGTAATTATAAAACAAAGCGACAAAGCCTCCCCCCCCCCATTTAGGTTATATGTATCGTCACAGTTACTCAGAAGTGTTCAGTGCGTATACTAATTACAACGTAATTATTATTAATAATTGCATTAATTTATTTTTAATGGCGACATTAATTGACATAAAAAGCAATTTCACGATTATTAAAACACGTCGAAAAAACGTGATCTTACAGTTAAGCATGCGTGTGTGCGTGGGTCCGTGTGTGTGTGTGTGTGTGTGTGTGTGTGTGTGTGTGTGTGTGTGTGCGTGTGTGAGTGTGGGTGTGTGTGGGTCCGTGTGGGTCCGTGTGTGTGTGTTATTCTTAAGTGGTATCAACAAATGAACACAATATACCATTTGGCTCATCCAAAATTAATATTAAAGTGTTTCGCTTTTCGATGCGGTATGTCTCGTGTATTTTTATACTGTATCACCATGCAATGTGCGCGCAATATAAAAATTACACAAGATTACGAGCAAGTCAAAGGCATATACATAGATACAGTGCGCATTTTAGTCATTTCAACACAATTTCGTTTGGGGGAATTCTGTGACATTGTTACGGCTCTTCACCGTGTCACGATTGGACATGTGTAACCCACGAGATGCCATGTATCAGCAATTAAGTACGATAACATGCAAAAAGTTACCTTCCAGTATTTACTTTATTTTATAATTTGCTGAAAACTGTCATATCTTATTATTTATGCGAATCGTAATATGTGTTATGTATGTAATTCTATTTCAAACAGTAAACAATTCTCTCCAATAATGCATTGCATATATGTGCAGTAACATTCTCGGAACAATTCAAATTTTACATGACAATGCACGATGGGAAGTCATCTCGTATGTAAGGCAAAACTAGTATAATTCAGGAAATCGATCAAATTAAATGTATGTTTGTTTGTTTTATTTTTCAATAATATTGGGATTCAAATCACTGAGTCAAATGTTAAGGTACAAAGAAATATTTTTTTTATGGAAACCAGTACAAAATGTCTCATGACATTTCGGACTTTTATTTCCCGAACAATTGCCCAGTGACCTTCTTTTTATTTTCAATGTCCTAATGACATTACTCATAATAATGAAAACATGATGAAGATGACATATACTATTTAATGTGGACACAACTTTCATTGACAATTCTGGCTATATATTAGGATTCTAACGAACACACAACGAACACACAATGAACGGGCAAGCAGAGGGTGATAGAAACGGCAATCACGTGTACATTGGATATAAATAGTTGCTCAATTTATAAATCAAAGAACTTGATACTCCTTTTCGTTATGTACAAGTCACTGACTGCGTTGTTATGGAAACGAAATGATTACATTCACAATTACAACAATAAGGTCTTACTCACCAGCAGCGTCAAGTTCGGCACCTAAGTACAGAAAAAAGTAGGAAACAAATTTAGAGACCATAAACAACTGGACCTTTCGAGGTTAAACCAAAATCAAAAACGCTAATGAAGTATTACAACATTGAAGTTCAGTATGCTGTGTGTGTTTTCATGGTTACTGAGCATATCATATGTTTTAAAGCTAGTACTGCATTTCTACATTCCACCGATATTTGATGTAATAACCGCATTTCAAGTATTAGATACAGATCCGTTTCTCACATTACGTCATTGGTAGCTTCGAATTGAAAATTGCAATCCGTTTTATCACAATGCACAACAAGAATCTGAGACACAGTATGCGTTTATCTACCGAGAATTCCTTCTTTGGTGTCATTAGTTGTCAACATTACATTTTTCTTATAAGTATGTTATACAATGAATCCACACAAAACATGTTCATTTCTCCATTTAGGTAACACAAAATTTACCATTCGGGTAACTAATCTTCTTCTATTACATACAACCTGTGCACCGGGAAGACCGTCAAAACCACTTACCGTGAATATATATAAGTACCAGCATCCACATGAAGTTCATCATGATTTAACTTAATGCACATCCGCCACACAAATAGCTACCGTACTCGCAGCTCAATTTCTTTTTCACCCTTTCTGAGCTGTACAGGTATGTGCCACCCGGTCTTCAGGCGGGATGGTGTCTGAGATCCTTAACTCATTAGCGATAAACTAAACTGTTTACAATAGACCACTTTGTTTGATTGAAAACACATTTATTCTCGCGTTCCATTGCCATCCCCTGAGACTCGTGATGAGGTAGATCTGAATAATTAATTCATTGTGTTTTTATTGCTTAATTGCAATATCCCATTAAAATAGGATGACTATTAACGTCTAATATTTTTATTCGCATCATATACATTCACAGCCATTCAACCAACATGACCAAAACACACCGTCCCCACACATAAACGGGCCTGTACATAATTACTTCATTTCCGTGAATTTTTGATGATTATATTACATAGTAAAAAAATGTATGGTCATCCTTTAACGCTGTTAGTATAACACAAAACAATATTACTATGTGTGGACAATTGATTAAAGTACTATACAAATTTACTGACAACGCAGCACCTGCGACCATTATAATGTAGCGAATTAATTTATTTATTTAAAAACAAAGACGTTGAATATGTTATACATATCGCCGTTGGACATAATATAATTGCAGATTCCGATGTCTTGAATACCCAATATTGTTATATTTGTTCGGTTCTAGTCATTTTAAACATGAAATTATGCATATAAGATATAATTCCATATTATTCTTGTCCATCAGCCGAATGATATAAGGTTACTAAAAAACTACTTTTTTCCTACTTTTTTCTGTCATATTTAGTCTAATTTTATTGTTAAGTGTTGATTGTTTTGACAGAACGCTAAATTACTTATAATCGTTTTAGCTCATAATGGTGGACTTTAGTCAGTGACTTATGGCCTTGTGTTCCAACCACCCTATTCAAATGAGCACAGAACGTAACACCAATCAAACCTAATGTTACACATTCCTTTAATTGAAGGAGTGTAGGCTATTCCTAATTCGGTTTACTAATGTCAAATTTCCTTTACTAATGATGGCTCCGTAGGTGGAGGGTAAGCAATTGAAGAATCAACTAGAAGAATTTCTCAAAAAGGAAAGGAGATCGAATAGCCCGTGGAGTAGTCCCATACTTGGCCTATACGGGTATGCGCCCCTGATGTAACCCCCACCCCCAATTTCACAGTCGATCCATTTTAGTAACATTTAGGTCAATTTTCAAATCAAAAACACCTTCAACGCCGGTCTTTGTGGGTCCATTGTTCAACTAGTTACGGAGCACTCCCAGCTAAAACCCAATTATATACACCGTCGAGGTTGTGACAATTTCTCCAAGTTGAATAAGCATCCCCACGTGATAAGATATACGCACATATGGAAAATGGGTATTTATTTTTAGCACAATAACGATAATGTACACTCTACAATATGCAAATGAGAATTGGAAGCATCAAATGAATTGAACTTATGAATATGAATAGTAGGCGACTTTTCCGTTCACTGGGAGATCTCGCGTAATGCGTGATCTCGTGTGACTTGATTTCGAAACTCTAATTAGCTTGTTTTTATAATTCAATGTCACAATGCATATCTTTCATAGAGAATATGGCGTGGCTATACCGTTACTTCAGCAAAATTGACCATCACCAAATGTGTACAGTACCTAATTAAGTGTGTAAATACCCCCCCCCCCAAAAAATATATCTATATACGTTTGTCGAGTCCGGAAAATGGTCTATAAAATATTCATTACAAAGTATGTAAACGTTGACAGCGTAAAACACGAAATACTGCCCGCTGCCGGACTAATAACTGATGCCCTGCTCAGACTGAAATCCAAAGCTCCAAGTTTATTTTCAAATCTACAGAATATTACCACAATTCCGTTTCGTTTCGGTCTCCCAAAAATACGTAAAAAAACGGATTGAAACATGAGTTGAAACGCGAGTTGAAATGTAACATGACTGACGTTTGTTTCGGACTTAAAATTAATAATAACGAAAATGATTGGTTCTGCAACAGATTTAAAACGGCAGACACACAACTAAGATCATATTGAAAAGTTTCTTCCTGGTACGAATCCTGACTGATGTAATGGTTTTACAAGTTCCCTATTGCGCTGTAGAACACAGTGTTCTACTTTCACAAAGGGCAACTAGTATTGTAACATACAGAACCAAGTAACGAATGAGGTTGCCTGGAATAGCCCAAAACAAGCGGACGTTTGATACCAGTCAACAGATGGCCACTGATATGTACAGAGTTTCTCACCGAATGAATTATTTTTGACGCAAACGCTCTGCATAATGAAAACGAAAGGCACCACGGTGATCGGCACTGTGGTTATTCTCTCCCCTTGTATGCACTGTACCGTAGGGGATGAATGTTGAAAATATATCAGCCAATGCTGCTGGCTATTGGAGTGTGAAGTAGATGTCTGAAAACTCATCCATAAAATTATGGCTTTGCCAGCTCCATCGATAGTTGCACCTTCAGCCCAAACCGCAAAACGCAACCTAAATATGATTAAAAGTATGATCATCATGTGAATACAAGTGTGACGTTTACAATCACAATCTGAATGTCAGTATTCAGTCACCACATGAATACAAGTGAAAACAAGTGTGACGTTTACAAACCCCATATCAATATAAGTGTGATGTATAGAATGTTCACATGAATACAAGTGTGATGTTTCCAATCCCCACATCAATGCAAGTGTGACGTATAGAATGTTCACAAGAAAACAAGTGTTAAGTTTGCAATCCCCACATGAATACAAGTGTGGCGTATTGAATGTTCACATGATTACAAGTGTGACGTTTGCAGTCCCCACATCAATACAAGTGTGATGTATTGAATGTTCACATGAATACAAGTGTGATGTTTGCAATCCCCACATCAATACAAGTGTGACGTATAGAATGTTTACATGAATACAAGTGTGACGTTTGCAATCCTAACATGAATACAAGTGTGACGTATAGAATGTTCACATGAATACAAGTGTGACGTTTACAATCCCCACATGAATACAAGTGTGACGTATAAAGTCTTAATATGTATACAAGTGTGATGTATATAATGTTCACATGAATACAAGTGTGACGTTTACAATCCCCACATCAATACAAGTGTGACGTATAGAATGTTCACATAATACAAGTGTTACTTTTGCAATCCCCACAAGAATACAAGTGTGACATATTGAATGTTCACGTGAATACAAGTGTGACGTTTGCAATCCCCACACCAATACAAGTATGACGTATAGAATGTTCACATGAATACAAGTGTGACGTTTGCAATCCCCACATAAATACAAGTATAACGTATAGAATGTTCACATGAATACAAGTGTGACGTTTGCAATCCCCACATCAATACAAGTGTGACGTATTGAATGTTCACATGAATACAAGTGTGACGTTTGCAATCCCCACATAAATACAAGTATGACGTATAGAATGTTCACATGAATACAAGTGTGACGTTTGCAATCCCCACATCAATACAAGTATGACGTATAGAATGTTCACATGAATACAAGTGTGACGTTTGCAATCCCCACATGAATACAAGTGTGACGTATAGAATGTTCACATGAATACAAGTGTTACTTTTGCAATCCCCACATGAATACAAGTGTGACGTATTGAATGTTCCCGTGAATACAAGTGTGACGTTTGCAATCCCCACACCAATACAAGTATGACGTATAGAATGTTCACATGAATACAAGTGTGACGTTTGCAATCCCCACATAAATACAAGTATAACGTATAGAATGTTCACATGAATACAAGTGTGACGTTTGCAATCCCCACATCAATACAAGTGTGACGTATTGAATGTTCCCGTGAATACAAGTGTGACGTTTGCAATCCCCACATAAATACAAGTATGACGTATAGAATGTTCACATGAATACAAGTGTGACGTTGGCAATCCCCACATCAATACAAGTATGACGTATAGAATGTTCACATGAATACAAGTGTGACGTTTGCAATCCCCACATCAATACAAGTATGACGTATAGAATGTTCACATGAATACAAGTGTGACGTTTGCAATCCCCACATGAATACAAGTGTGACGTATAGAATGTTCACATGAATACAAGTGTTACTTTTGCAATCCCCACATGAATACAAGTGTGACGTATTGAATGTTCCCGTGAATACAAGTGTGACGTTTGCAATCCCCACACCAATACAAGTATGACGTATAGAATGTTCACATGAATACAAGTGTGACGTTTGCAATCCCCACATAAATACAAGTATAACGTATAGAATGTTCACATGAATACAAGTGTGACGTTTGCAATCCCCACATCAATACAAGTGTGACGTATTGAATGTTCACATGAATACAAGTGTGACGTTTGCAATCCCCACATAAATACAAGTATGACGTATAGAATGTTCACATGAATACAAGTGTGACGTTTGCAATCCCCACATCAATACAAGTATGACGTATAGAATGTTCACATGAATACAAGTGTGACGTTTGCAATCCCCACATGAATACAAGTGTGACATATAGAATGTTCACATGAATACAAGTGTTACTTTTCCAATCCCCACATGAATACAAGTGTGACGTATTGAATGTTCCCGTGAATACAAGTGTGACGTTTGCAATCCCCACACCAATACAAGTATGACGTATAGAATGTTCACATGAATACAAGTGTGACGTTTACAATCCCCACATGAATACAAGTGTGACGTATTGAATGTTCACATGAATACAAGTGTTACTTTTGCAATCCCCACATGAATACAAGTGTGACGTATTGAATGTTCCCGTGAATACAAGTGTGACGTTTGCAATCCCCACACCAATACAAGTATGACGTATAGAATGTTCACATGAATACAAGTGCGACGTTTGCAATCCCCACATCAATACAAATGTGACGTATTGAATGTTCACATGAATACAAGTGTGACGTTTGCAATCCCACATGAATACAAGTGTGACGTATAGAATGTTCACATGAATACAAGTGTGACGTTTGCAATCCCCACATAAATACAAGTATGACGTATAGAATGTTCACATGAATACAAGTGTGACGTTTGCAATCCCCACATCAATACAAGTGTGACGTATTGAATGTTCACATGAATAGAAGTGTGAAGTTTGCAATCCCCACATCAATACCAGATTGCTTGAGCCAGAGACTTTTCCACACAAAAGCGACGAATAGAATCGGATTGTATTAGCGTTTGGCTTAATGTTAAAACGGATCGTTTAGCTGTGGAAATTTGGTGTTTGTTTTCCTGATTTGTAGAACTTTTCTTTTTCTTTAGTTTCAAGCCGTATTCAAGATGTCTGCCTGCGATATAATAAATATCGGTAAATTGATCGCATTTAATTCTCTTATCATATGTAGGCCTGCTTACTATGGGAACACCACGGGATCGTCTCCATTCCGTTAACATTTTGGTACAAACTTCAAACCGTGATGCTCCCGATAAAGTTTTGACAGGAAGTTGAGATATTGCATATGAATTCAATAATTTCTTTACAAATATTGGCCCTGAGCTAGCCAGAAAAATTCACCCATCTGTAAATTTTAATCACTATCTCACAGGGAATTTACCGTCGTCCTTTTTCCTTCAAGCAGTCACAGAACGGGATATTATGGAATTTATTTACCGATTAGACCCCAACAAAGCAATGGGACATGATCACGTGCATCCTAAACTTGTAATTGATGCTATAAAGTATATTTCTAAACCTCTGGCGCACATTCTGAACTGTTCTATAGCTCAAGGTGTTTTTTCTGACTCTCTCAAACTCGCCACAATCACACCAGTAAATAAAACGGGATCTGCCCTGGATGTCGGCAATTATAGGCCCATATCTATTCCACCCGTATTCAGTAAAATATTTGAATCAGCTGTAAATCATCAGCTATTTGGTTTTCTAAATAAGTTCAACATACTCTTGTCCTCACAATATGGTTTTTGGAAAAAATACAGTACCGCCCTTGCCCTAGTTGACCTTGTTTCTGATATCACTGCCAACATGGATAACAGTTTTGTTACATTTGGGGTATTCATTGACTTAAAAAAAGCATTCGATGCTATTTACCACAATATTCTCCTTAAAAAAATGGCTTATTATGGGATAAGGGGTCTCCCGCTTTTGTGGTTCCGAAGCTACCTAACTAATAGACACCAAACAGTAAACATTGACGGAACTGCATCCACATCCAGACAGCTTCAATACGAGGTGCCCAAGGGATCAATATTAGGGCCTTTACTTTTTCTTCTCTACATAAATGATATTAACCACTCCACTGATGCTTTCAATTTCCACCTCTTTGCAGATGATACAAATTTATTTAAATACCTGCAAACTAACTCTATTGATCTTTTTAATATTAACAATGATTTTGAAAATGTTGTACAGTGGTGCAATGCTAATAAATTTACAATTAATGTAGAAAACACAAACTATATGATCCTGAAAATCCCGCAAAGAAAAGTAAAAGTGGAGGGACAGCTCGCAATCAATGATACGTTGATAGAGGGCGTGTCTAAAGCCACTTATCTGGGAGTAACCATTGACCCATGCCTAAATTGGAATTCTCATATTGAAAAAAATGTGAAAACCATTAGTCCCAAAGTGGGCATTATATCTCGCATTCGTCACTATGTTCCCAGATCAATTCTCATACTACTTTACAACACACTTATTCTCCCACACTTAATGTACTTTATTGAAATCTGGGGAAACACATACCCAACACTTCTTGAACCAGTTCTGCTTTCACAAAAAAAGTTGAGCGCCTTATCACCTCTCGCACTCATCTCGCACTTAAAGCACATTCTGCTCCTCTTTTTATCCAATTACGCATACTTGATATTCACAAACTTTGTAAATTACAAACCTGCCTATTTATCTTCGACCTTAAACACAGCAGATATGCACATAGCCTCAATAAGTATGTTAATGATTACTCACATTGCTATCCCACAAGTTCAGTGTCTAGCGGAAACTTGTCAATTCCTGTTGCTCAACTTACAGTTTCACAACATAATTTTAAATTTGCTGCAGTAAAACACTGGAATTCACTTCCAGAGTCCCTCAAAAACATCACCAACAGAAACAAATGTACATATGAAATGAAACATTATTTGCTTTGTTAAATTCCTCGATTACCTCCCATTTCTCTGCATTTTTTTCTTTTCTTCTGCATATAAATTCGTTGTACCAGTAGTTCGTTTATATTATTATTACACATAATATTTTAGTCATTTTTATATCTAAACCATATAGATATTTCGCTAGGCCACCACACGATTCTTCAAGATACCACATGTTGGAACATGAAATAGATACTCGGGAATGCATAATGAATTCATCGTGATAATTTACAATAAAGTAAGCTCACTTAATCTACTACTACTACTCGCTTGTACTAATTTGTTAATACAACAGGCAATTTCGTGAAAACGATATCGTAAGAAGGACGAGAGCCAATGTTATGTATTACATCGAGTCTGGTGGCAGAAGCCAGAATAGTTCATTATCATCGGATAGAAAAATAAAAATTGCGTTCAAATCACCGGAAATTGTGAATACATATTAGTTTCCAAAATTCAAGCTATGTATACACATTCTGTATTTTCAAAGTCGACTATATTCTCTGTGACCGAAACATACCATGTACCGTGAAAATGAAATGACAAGTGGGAACATTTTAAGAAATAATCAGTAACAAATCTTTATTAAACTTTTATTGAAATATAATATAGAACAAAGCAAAGAGGTCTCTTAATTCTCGTAACGGTCAGGAAAATAATTCCTGAAAATAATTGGATACATCCAAATATTGTATTTACAACACGTATAGAAATAGCATGAATGGACCGCATAATATCACATCAGATGGGTGCATTTCCTTCACATCTGACGCATATATCTCCATCCGCATCTGAATTATTTACCACAATGCATCTCGGTGATCTTGCATGTAAACTTGTTTTCGCGGTCCACGAGATGTGGCGGGCATCTTGAAATCAGTTTGGCTTGTCGGCAACGGCATTATATGAATTCTACGCAACTGTTTTTCTTCCAGTACAGTTTTTCAAGCGAGTTGGTAACAGCGGCAATAAAGCATACCAAATGAATACGGGTCTAGAAATAGTTGACACAAGTCCGTTTTATGCGTACGTGGTTAGAAAGCAAAAATATTGAATATTGCATGTTAATAATACGTGATAGAAAACTCGAATAAAGTAGTGGCATACTAATTGAAATACTAATTTACTCTCCAACTTCCCTCGGCGTTACTTGACTTTCACCGTACAACACGATTATAGACATCTCCCGCACAGTAAATGCCTTGATTTTGTTATTGTGTTAACGACAGAAATATAGATTTTATTCAAAGCACAACGACTTTGATGAAAAAGAGGCTTTTTACAAATTCGAGATTTTGGGACTTAGATACACAGAGCAGAGCCGTGGGACACCGAGGAGTGAGTGGGTTGATACAGTGAAGTAAACAAAAAATCGAGTAGGCATGGGGTAACCGTGGCGACACTTCAACGTGACGGAGAGTGTTGGTCATTTCATCCCTAGTGTGATACCTAGTAACGCCGAGATCGGAAACACTGGCAGTGTGATAACGAGTTAAACATGACAGATGCAACATTATAGATTACCCTGTCCGAAAATATACATAATACATTAAAATGGCAGTGTTAAAAATTAGCATATCACATAATATTGCAATATACAAGTATTGCATCGTGGCAAGTGTCACATGTATGGCAACATAGTAGCCTTTACAATTGTTAGCAAACGCACGCACACTTAATCACATTTTTCTCCGTAAAATTGCGCAAAGAATAATATTTCACGCGTAGAAAAATAAAATTGTACAATCGTCTACTTTATACATACATGGGAAGGTAGACTAGCACAAAAGTCACTAATTAACGATTGTAGAAAGAAAATAAACTGAACCAGGATGTTTAAAATCTTACAAACTAATGCTAAAAAACGCATCCTATACAATGCGGGTTTTTTTCAATGATCAATGTGCGGATAAAAAAAAAGAATTTGGATTACCATGATTAGTAGATCTTTACGATTCTTTTGCCTACATAAAAACGAAAGAAAATAAAACTACAATCATTCGAGATCAACCAGTACATGTTTCAAGGGGTCGTAAATGATGGTGACTCAACACAAGTAATAAACCAACAACATAATATATAGACCAGACACACACTTTAAATATGGTGTGCCCATGTTGAATTACATGTCACAGGTTAAAAAATCAAAAAATGTTGAAAGGAACGAGCCAGCAGAGTCAGCAGCATGCCAGTCAGCCAGCAGCATGAGAAAATAATTCTGTGTTTGGTAATTTGCATGTTATTGCATATTTTCCGATTATCACATTTCATTGAAATTGTCGCATTGTTTTGTTTATTTCTAACTATCACACGCCACTATTGAAAAATGCCTTTATAGACGGAGAATATAACCAACAATATGTACATTTCAATACTTGATTTGAAATAGCAAATATATACAAGAATGAAAAATACCGGGATTTTTTTTTCAACAAACGGCAGGGAAAAAAGTCGATTGTATTTACAAGTCATTTCAAAGTAAATATAAAAAAAATCAAATATCAGAATGGTAAAAATGTCCATATTCGAATAAAACTTGATTAAATTGTCCACTTTAAAATTGACAACATTACCTATGCAACACTTCACACTGAAAAGATGAAAGACACCTTCGCTTCAATAATTAAAGCAAATCACTGACACATTTTAAATGTATCAAAAAAGAATATGCTGTGTATGTAAATGAGAAAGGATCTTCTGTGTTACTATAGATCTGTGCCACTACATTCGGAATCATCATACCCGTCGCTCTCTAACCCAGTGACACTCGTTTCATCTTGGCTATCGTTCTTGAGTGTTTCATCTAGGTTCGTACTTTTGACTGGCTTCAACGGTGGATGCGAGTCCCTCCTCCTTACAAAGGCATCTCGTTTTTGCCAAACGCCGCTCCCAGACGAGACACTGGGCGGCGTCGAAGTACCTGAGCGTTGTGTGATCAAAGAGGGTCTGGAACCCGCTGATCCGTCAGAGGCAGTCCGTAACGGAAAAGAAGTCTCTTGAAGTGCACTTTGTCGGTTTGCGTTGTTTCCTTGTGTATTTTGAGTTTTTGGCACATTGCTTAAGCTGTCCGGATCATTTGCACCAACAGGTGGGGGCGTTGACATCTGCAAAAGGCGAATGACTGATCGCAAGTCCTGGCTTAAACTGGCAACATCCTGACTCAAGGTTGATACCTGTGAAAAAACGACAGCGAAATGATGAAGACGAACTGGCGTTTAACCCCTATGGGCATTAACTATATTTCAGGCAGCGTAGCGCAGCCGATACTACGTACAACAATTTGTACATGAGCTTGCATATCTGATCAGCAGTAGAAATGAACCAGAGAAACCGTTCTGAATTGTTATAGTACATGCGTAAAAATAAGTTAATCATTCGCCAAATTGTATGCACGGCGACCATATACGTACAACTCTTCAGTGTGTATATATAGTTATCTAGCCGGGTTTAGTCTGCGTAATTCAGTCAACAAATCTAAAATATTGCCTTAAGACTTCGGTGTATAATATTTGGCAATTTAATTAAAGTTGCGTTTATCATAAAGCGGCAATTTTAATGAAACATTTCCCGTGCCATTAGCCAAATGATAACGACCATTGCCAAAATATGGACACTCAATGACTAGTACATATACAATATACCGACGTTATACATCAAATTACTTGCAAATAAAAGAAGATTGCCGCGGGTTGCGTCCACGTCTCTAAAGGGTGCCATCTATTGAAATCCCGTTTTGTCAAGCAAGCCAAAGGGATTAGGGTACAAGATGACAATTTATCGATGGGAAAACTGTCAATTAATTTGCCATCTTGAGAGGCGAAGCCGCTCATAGAAGGTCTCTTACAGATGACTTCATGTATCATTCCCATAAGTGTGCGTCATAATTTTCAAAATATAAAGGAAATGGCGGCTACTCGGCCCTTAGTTTCCAAATTACATTTTATGTTACCTTAGCTTAGCTTGGCTAAAATAGTACTTCAGTGAGATGACGCGAAGTCATCTATATTTGGTTATTTAAAAAAAAATGTTCAAAATCACAGCTATTAGAATGTGTACAGTTGTTCGTGGTGAATTCGGTGCTATGAAACTGAGTGTTACCTGCTTATCCAACCTTTCAACACTGTTTCTCGTATACTCTACTTCTTGCTTCAGTTCGGCTCCCGCTATAGATTCCGTAGAGTCTGCTCTGTTCCCTAAAATAGAAAAGCAATATTATTTGAACGATTCTGTGCGGACAGTCACACGAAAGGTCACGTCATGAGACAACAGCTTTTGATTGTTTCGGTTTGTTCATTCTCGTGAGTAGCTGTAATCACTTAGTTCGTTGAGTAAAAAATAGTACGCGCACACATATAGCACAACACTGGCACACGCGATCGCAATCGCTGTGTGTGAAACTTGTGTTGAAATTGCGCCCTCTAGGGACGAATACATTATATCGCTATGTTTTTATCTTTACTGATAATGTTAATAATTACTGCCTTCATTGTAAACCACGAATTACAGAAAGTTGTCGCTGTGCACAACATTAATATCACCAATCTAATTTACGTCATTAGAACAGCTTCGTCGCAGTAAATTTACAAAATACAAAAAATCTCAAGATAGGGCCACAATATTAAATATTGAAATTATTTTAAACTAGGTTTAATGTTTAAGATCACTACATGAGCTTTATTTTGATACATTAATTGGAGATCTCGCTTTTGTATTCACTGAGATAAATTGTTTTACTGATTTGAAATGGTGTCATGTTTATCTCAGGTTGTAAAATACCATAGCAACACCCCAAACATTCGTTGGGGGTTATAAATTAGCAAGTCTTTGAGTTACACAAACTGATATACGCAAACCGTTTGCAAACGCAGAGAAACAACTCGAATTTCCGACGAATGTAGTAGTATTATTAACACACAACTAATCATAACAAGGATAACATAGCTCCGTACCCTGATATAGCTGACGTGGTGGGCAATTTGGTTTTACTGCGCTGTCCTGTTGACAATTTCCGGGTCGAGTCCTCGCTCTTACAAGGACAGGGCTTCGATTCCTCGAGCTCGTGGGTAGCTTGGTCAATGGAAAATCAAACGTCTTGTTTTTATACTGATTGTTATCGTCCTCAACGCCATCAACGAACCTAGGAGAGAACCAAGAGCATAGGTTATCGATTAGTTTTGAACAAATTCAATAACCAAAGATCGTTGTAGTATTAAGTATCGATTTGTGCCAATGCGGAAAAAAGATCACATAGCGAAGTGGTAATCGCCGTTAGTCGAGCATGCTGTGCCGGGCACGTGACCGGAACTTCCTAACACCAACAAATTATAGGTCGAATCTTATACTGTGAACTTGTGTTCACCAATGAACGAGACAACGGTAAGGGCAACCGGGAGTGATCCTCATGTGCCTGTGCTCGATAGGTTAGGGTATTGAATTGCTATCATGAAATTACGATAGGAACATCGGTGCTATATTCCAAATGGGATATATGTGTAAAAGTGTGCTGTCAGTACTGTATGTACAAGAAGTAACGAGAGGCAGCAGTGGCGTAACCCCACACAAACCCAATAGTTGTATCTCATTTCCCTCGCGGCATTAATTGCAACAGCCAGTACAATCGCCTATCGCGAATACATTCTGAAGTACATTGTTGTAAATACCTTGGACTGAGATCCCCACTGGGCCCACCGGTAGAGGGCGCGTAGGGAACATTTGGAATTTCCAGCCTCGTTACACCTTCTCTTTTTAAAGATGCTGGTGATCCTGTACTGTTGTCATCATCGGAATCATCTTCGTCTTCATCGTCTTCTTCGTATTCTTCGTCTTCGGAAATTGACGGCAGGTGGGAATGCAACCCGTTAAGTTCATTCTCAGACTGTGAAAAATTAAGGTGAAAACCGCGGCAGTGAGTACGATAAACCACGGTATAACGACGTACTCGCACAACAAGCGTAGAAGGTAACTGCTTCGTGCATAACAATACAACAATGTTAAGACGGAAATCCACGACAATGTTTACTACGCTATAGACATAGTAACAAGATACAAAATGTAGATAGGTCACCCCCAAAAAAACTGTCCAAGAATTGCTTCCACAATATAAGATAGAACAGATAACATTCTCCTTCAACTTTGCCAACATTTAATACTACAGCATTGACAGCAGAACAAGTGCAACAACTGGTGAAGTGCCCGAAAACGGAATTAAAATATTATAAAAAACCAGGTGTATGCTACACATTGGGTATTTACAGGCACACAAAGACTGCATATTTCAAATATATCAAGGCGTGGTTATTGGAAAGATATTTGAAGCTAATATAACGTTAGTTTGAGGAAAATCGAACTCAAAGTTCCAGCATTAAGTTATTTCGCATGTGGCAAATAGTTAACAATTGCAATGAAAGGTAATGTTGTGTATGATCACGATATACGTTTAATTGTTTGCGGACGTACTAATACGCAGAGAGAAATGAAAGATGGAGCAGCTTAGAGAAGTTACAACAAAAAGGGAAATACTGTCATGAGAGAGAAAAAACACTTACTTTAGGAAGTCTGCTGCGGGGTTTTAGTAAACACTAGTCCAAAAACATACATACGAGACATTTAGGTAAAACGGGAAAAGTAGTGTATTAGGAAGTGGTACTATGAGTAGGAAAAGTATTGATAAAATGGTTTTAACAGCATGCAAGTCTAGGTATTTAAACTGGCATGAGATTTATTGAATGGATGAAGTGTTTACAAGTCTTATTCATGCAGAGAAAAACAATCAATATACCGGAAGCAAATTAAACCAAAACAGATGGGAATCTCGACCACAGGCATGATATATCAAATTATTATGAATATAAATGATTTCATTTAAATATGCAGTCCTTGATAATACGTTACAGAATGAAGACACAGACAAAGATTACTGTAATATAAATGTAACTGTCTTTCCACGATGAATGAATACGTGGCCTGACAGTCCCATGCAAGATGTAAATACTATAAACGTAATTTTGAATGTCGCATGCACACATCAGATACCCCGTAAGTGATAATGTATTTCCAAAAAAAATAATAAATAAATGAATAAAATACTTTGGGGTGATAGAGATAAATCCACCCAATGCTAAGAAATGTTGTTTGAACTTACTCTTTTACGACATGTTCTCTGTGGATGGGCCGGGCAAGTAGAAATGAAAAGTTTTGTTTTCAAGAATTGTCATTAGAAACCAAAGGTGAGCGTACACACAATTTAAACACGACATAACATGTAACTTTAATTTTTATGGGAAAAATGAACAACTAACCAGCAATACAGTTATACTCAAAAGGTGGACTAAATAAGTGAATTATTGTTATAAAGGTTGTATAAGTACTTACGCTGGGTTTAATATCGTCGTCCTCGCGCTGGGTGTTCGGTAAAAGCAGGTGGGTATAAACAAATGGATCGATGTGAGGATGAGAATAGGTGCAAGTTGAAACAAGCAATGCACGTTGTGTAACAATTTGATTAACACATGATATTAATCATAGGCTTTTTTATATGTATTTTTTTTTCTCCGTACATTTGTTATGAGTCAGACAGACACTGCTCTTCGGCAATGGATTAGTCTGCTGGTCGTGCTAGAACTGAATACAAATTCCCTTGCCTGAAGTGGCAGGTATTTTCAGGGCACAAGGTTACAAAACAAACAGAATATAGCCTACAATGATACATCATATTGCAATACAATTGGGCCACTCAAGATTTCCAATTTGACGGAATAACGTTAATTTTTATTCTAAGGCTGTATTAAATAGTTAGATAGCTAGACTATGGGGATGTTTAGATGGAAAACGTCACATTACCGCGCCTCATTGTGGTTATTGGTCTTGTATGACCTTCACAACACGCGCTAAGTACAATGTTTCTTTAATCAAACGCGTGCGGCGTTTTCGAACGGTGCTTCAAATTATTTTAAAAAAAATCAATTTTAATTTTATTGTACAGAACAACGTAATTTATTTGCATTTATTTATTAACCCTTTCACAGGTATATCCCAGTCGCCCCGCAATAATTGTTCTGCTATTCGTTGTGACAGGGATACTGTGATTGCGTTCGCACATTGAATGTTTTCTATCAAATGGGCATATTGTACTCTTTCTCATTGCTAAGCGGACAATCGACCATAGTCACGGTAGTCAACGGGCAGTGTCCGTTTCGCTGGGCGGACACTCTAACCTTTAAGCCACGCATGACACGTCCAGTATAATACCATAATGATTTGAATTTGAAAGTGTACTCACATCCGGGTCGTATCCTTCTCTGAGGTTGTAGGTGAGGTCGTGCAAAATCTCCTGTGCAAACTTTGCAGCGTACTCCGGGTAATTAGTGAGAACTTCTGATAAACCTGACCTGCTATGTACAATAATAAAAAAAAATTCACTTGTAAGTAATTAGTATCTTTTGGTATGAGAACAGGAATACAAATCGTGCTAGAAAGCAACGTGTATGTCATACAACGAGTTGTTGGTGACTGTGCAACTTTGATTCGACACAATTAACTGTCAACCTGTTCAGAAATGTCGACCGATTTGAAATCTTCGCTCTCATGAATAATTATCTGACAATACCTGTTCAAAGATTGGAGATCGCAGTACGTTAACGCATGGACGTCACCATTAGACTGGACCACTGTGTCGATTTCCGTCGATAGGTCACACCCGAACAAATCGCCCTTTCCTATTTGAAGTACGACACAAAAGTAACACGTGATTTGAATATTGTGACAATGAATGCAAAAACAAAGTTGAAGAAAGCGTATATAACTATTCAAAGAACGCTAAAAACCTAACTCTGTTGAAAGAAAATTTACTAATACATATGTATTTTGCAATGCAATATTGCTATATTTTAATTTACACAGACCCATCCCAGGCTTACCTAATATTGCAACAACCATGCCATCTCGTCGCACTTCCATGGACCCGTTTAGAAGATACCAAATTGAGTTAAGGGGATCACCTCTATGTATGAGATACTCCCCGGGAGCACAAAAACTAGTTTTTATGTGAAGCGAAAGGGATCTCAAGCAGCCAGCACTTGCGAGTTCAAAAATTGGAAGGGACAGTATTTCTTTATGAAGGTGCATGCATATATCTGCTCGCAGCTCTTCCGGGAAATCTCGTAACATCTGCCGGGGATAAAATAGAAAAACAAATGAAATAGAAAATGACAAAAGAGGTAAATAATGTGCGTATTGTAGTAAAATCTGTTCGATCTAAAGTACAAAGGGGAACACGATACTTGACAAAAAACTAGCTGTATATGTTATTCAACCTATATCACGTGTCCGTTCTCGCTTGCGTTCTTCTCTACACCTTACGTACATTACAAAATATTTTTACAAGGAAATTTCCACCATTTGTCTCATGAGTTGAGATGCGAATCGGAATACCTAATTTGTTAGTCATAACGAGAAAAAGTTAAAGATAACAATCTTAACATAAGGTAACAATCATAACATAATTCACAAACTCAACTACATGCTGTGATTTACCTATTCATGATTGTTTAACAAACGTTGCTTAGACTAAGTGAATTAAGTCATTGTAGAGTCAACCACCGTAACATTAGCCTAATAGTCGTTGAAATAACACTAAAACGATGTTTTCTCACGAACGTCCTCAGTGTTAAACACGCACGTGACTCACCTCGTGCGCGTCAATTCCGTTTGTCATGGACCACAGTGTCATAAAATACTCCATTATCCTCCTTTTTAATGGCTTTGGAATGTTTTGTGATCTCGTAAAATCCTTCAAGTCTCGTTCCCGAGCTTGGTAGAGAGCTCTTCGAGAGTACATACGTTGGATAATCGCAGTCACATTACCGAATATTACGGCATGCATGAGAGCTGTGAAATTTAACATACGGTGCATCGTTATCTGTTTTGCATATCTACAAATCATGCGGGGTGATAAAATGCTTCCGGTTCCGAATGAAAGCAAAAGTAAACCTATCCAATTCTACCATTTATTTAAAGAATCAAAGGCAAAAAGGAAAACACATAACTAGATTAGTCGTCTAATGCGTTACGAAAAATAAAACTCAGAAGCGACCTTGGAAAATAAAGGGGAAAAAAGCGTATTGGTTACCCAGTAATATCCTAGCCCTCTTCATACCTCGAGATGCTCTAGCGACTGATAATGACGCCATACAAATGTAACTCTCTGGACGCCATAATTATTCATTTCGCACATTTGTATATTTATAATTTTGGAGCATCTGAACATAAATTCTTTAATAAAGTTTTGATCAAAATGTTTGAAATGTACGGTAGCAAATTATGGGGACTGAAGTTGACTTTGGCGTTAAAATAAAACAAAATAAATACCTCCAATTAGCATTATGACAATTGTGAATATTTTTTCGTTATTCGTATCAGCTGACACATTCCCAAAGCCGACACTGGTGATAGTACTTAATGTGTAATACAATGATGTGATATACAGGTCATCAACGTTGGTGGCGTTAGGCCAATGTAAATTAAGATCGTGGACCAGATCGTGTATCCAACCTTCAAACGAAAAAAAATGAATTAGTAGATTATTATCACCATTCTTTCATGCGTCGGGCCCCCCAGTCGACATCCATCTATCGAATCCCATCTATTTCATATTTTTTCATGAATGTTCGTTGTATGTTGTATTTTAATCGATTTATCGAATAAATGTTTTTTGGTAGAGTCATAAAAACGTCATTTTTTAAATAAATAATGATAACATTTTGCCTAGAGCATTTTGCGATCACTCTTGGTATTAAGTGAAAATAAATATTGCGAATAACACGCAAATATAACAATATATACTCTAATCACAACCTCAACATCGTATTGAAAACGTACAATGTATATCACTCTCATATTAGAAAATATAATCAATCCGTCAAATATGTTGATTACCCCCCACTCCCTCAAAGAGCACTTGACAAGTAAGTATATGTTGTCTCACCTGCTGTGGCATGGTCTGCATTCTGTAACTCTTGCTGGCCAATCACGTACCATACGCACGCCAACCAATGCGCCACCAAAGCGAACATACACATAAGGAAGGATATAACAACTGCGCTGTAGTTAGAATATCTTTCCATTTTTTGTAATAGCCTTGCAACCCGTAGAAGACGAACAAGTTTCAGTAAATACATAGCACCAGTACCCTACTGACAAATAGCGATAAAGATGAACCGAGTACATTTATATTTACAGGCAACTGGTTATGAGTAATCTACATTCAATGCAAATAGCTGTTGATTTTTCGCATTCACTGGTTCGAATGTCATTACTACACAGATCATTCGAACAGTGGACAGATCGAGAGAAAAGAGAAGAACACAACTTACGGACGAAAACAAGTCACGTGCCTCACGATATTTCAACGAGAAAATGGCGGCCATTCGTGTCTAAGGCCCAGCTATTCAAATCAGCAAAATAGGTGTTAAAACTCTTGTTGAGATCTCGTTGGAGGCGAGAGAGCCACGAGACTGGTTTTGCACCTACAATAGCGTTTTCTTTCCCTTCATCGCGTTCACTTTTTACACATATCATAGTTACACGAAACAGTGGCCGCCATGACGGAAGTGAATGGTACACGATTTGAGACAAGTCTCGCAGCTCTTTCGCTCCCAGCGAGATATCGACGGCCATTGTAGTCTATACACTACACTATCCGCTCGAGTGTATCTGGAAGCGCATCCGGGAAAAACACAGAAAAAAGAAATTATTACTCACCGTATTGATTTTTGCCAAATAAAGTAAATCAAGAGGTATTGCAGCCAAAAGATCAATAAAAAACCAGCTTTTAAGATAGTGAATAGTTATAGCCCTTGGTGTATATACAACTTGGCCCGACTCACTGACGTATGTTGTGCGGAAGTTTAGAACGATGTCTGTTGATTGAAAACCATGAAAACACTATGTAACTATACGCATCAAAGGCGAATTGTTGCATCGAAATATGCGGTTAGTATGAGGTCAATATTGTTGGTAAATGCAAATAGATGAAACATACTTTAATACATCAATTAGTAAATTGAATTACTAGTACATAAATAGGTACACATTATAAAATAAAGAACAACATTTAGTTATATCATTTACTCACCAAATATAAAAAGGAATTCAACTATAAGGTCAGTATAAATAGCTGTACTATCCGTATTTTTTTCCTTGTAGAAAACCACATTATACGGCACGACAATGGCAACATAAAACATTGCTAAAAGTATTAGCCAATCCCACACCGTTTTGAAAGTACTATAATGCAAAAGAATGAATCTAGACTTTTTCACAGTTGCTAGTTTGTACTCTGGTAAGGTTGACCTCTTCGTAGGAGCAAGGAGGTTCTGTGGGAACAGGTGAAAAAAGGTCACAAGTTACTAATAGTCAGATAGAGAATAAAGTACGTATTTTTAATATTAAGTCTAAGTCTAAGTTAAATTTTTTTGTAAAAACCACGTTGTTTATATTTTATATTTGGATATATCCGAATGCAAAAGTGCCCAAGTATTTTTTTCGTTTATGTAGCTCATTTATTCTCAACATTTTACGTGATTAAAAGCTAATTTTCCATAGTTAATACGCAATGTCATAAACAACGTGTTTTAATTGATTCATAAATAACGTGGATTTTACGAAACCCTTCTGACGCTGCAATTATTGATTTCTTGACATAGTTCCAGACTTATTTAACAATTTCACGTTTGATTGAGTTGCATATATTTAAATTAGGTAGCCAGAAATTACAAGGAAATAATTAGGATACATTGCGCATGCGTATAACGCCAAATACAGCAATACCCATATATGGTATTTATGTATGTTTGAGAGTCGATCTGTATTTCTTCACAAGTCGAAGTACAGGTTTTAAAATAGGCCTTATTCGCAAATGGGGCTGCCGAGATTTCGTTGAGAACGATACGAGAGAGCCACGCGATTTGTTTTGTTCCTCATGTAGTGTGCCATTCTTTCTCCCGTCGTTGCCCCACTGTTCCAAATACCATAGCTACGTTGCTCAGGGGAACAGTGGACACGATACGGTACAGAATGAAACACTATTTGAAGAGCAAGAACAAGCCTCGCTACTTCCTAGCTTTCAACGAGATTTCGGCGGTCATTTGCTTTTAATGTCGATTCTCGCATAATTGTAATGTATTGTATTGTTTTTAACCTGGGCGTATTACTTTGTATATGGCTTTTGTACCTAATATGGACCCACAGTAAATCTGGAAATACATCAATATCTCGGCGATTACCGAGTATAGTTTAGTTTAGTTTTATTGAGTACAAAATAACTAAATTAAAAGCAAAGTTCGGTGTGTCGTTTACCTTTGAAGAATTTAGTATGCAAAGATAAATTATTTAGATAGCAGAATAGAAACACAAGCATCTCGATTAAATTATTCATTGGCAAAGAAACCTGATGCCGAAGGTTCTTGAGTTTGTATAAGTGTATACGTGTGGTGTTTCATGGCAAGGATGCAATCTGTGACAATTGAACTGAATGGAGATGCATGCAATGTATTTTCTTATCATGGACCATCTGTGTCGTGCAAATTGGAGCAAAATTCGAACTGGGAGTCCGATTGTTAGTAAAATTAAATATATATATATATTCACACGAACATGCAACACACAATTAACTGTAATAGATTTAAAACTTAATCGCATGTCGAGCAGGAAGTTAGTCCCAGAATCAAACCGTTGATAAAACGCTAGATTGTATAGGTTGTACCTTCCTATGTGCTTTTGTCTGCCACGTGTAGGGGTAAAAAACATTATACGGACTCGTTAATACTTGCGATAACAGTGAAAATCAGCTATATATCTTCCGTAAGTAGAATGACGAGTTTTACTAAAAATGGTGATCTATAAATAGTTAATATATATTAAATATAATAATAAGCCAAACATGCATTAATTATGTTAAATAGTTAAACTAAATAAATAGTTTATAGTAGAAGCGCAAATGTATTTTTTCACGCTATTATGTTTTTTACTAGAAAACAAATACTTTTGCAAAACAAATATTAATGAATTATATTTTTACTTTTAACTCTAAATGGTCGGTGCAGTCTGATTACCAAACCCCTCGATCGGGGAGAAATCGCAACGATTACCCCAACCGGAATTAAACGCAACCTGCATGATTACCCTAACCGGAAGTCAATGCAACCTGTATAATTACCCCAACCGGAAGTCAACGCGACTGATTACCCCAACCGGAAGTCGACGCAACCAGCATGATTACCCAAACCGGAACAAAAAAACGGGACATGCACGATTACTTCAACCAAAAGTCGACGTAATCTGCATGATTACTCTAACCGGAATTCGATGCCATTAAAGTACACGTCACTTACATTACTGAGATTTAATTTTCTTTTTTTCCTTTGTTTTGTTTGAAGATGCCCTGATAAGTGATACAATACTGCTCGACTCCGTCGTCTTTGGTAATTAAACTGTTTTCCCGATCCGTTGGGTGTTTTACCTCCACGCCCTCGAAGATATCTTTGCCTAATGGCCTCCTCTTCATCGTCACTGAACTCAGCTGCAGGGCGAAACGAAAACAAAAAATATTTAAACAACTCTCTTTTCATTTAATGTCATTAAACTATTTCTGGGCAATCAAAGCATTTTTAGATTTCGTTCCCTATCGGAAGTTAATAAAAATCATTTATAATGATAAACGATGTTCAAATTTCAAAAAACAACTTTTCAACTGAGCAGGAGTAATTTATATTGGCACAATTTTATAGTCAGGTGTCTAATCACGTGCGTTGCGCACTAGTTGATATATAGAAAATGGCGTGAATTACCTTCGCTACTTTTGTCTTCTTCCATGTTGGTTACTTTCGTTTTCGTGATATCCTTAAAAGACGCAAGAAAAAGAACTACTTCTCCTTTTTCATTTTTAATCGGTACGATGTCCAGTAAGCACCAAAAAGGAGTTTCTGTAGAAACAGGAATATTAAGAATTATGGCGTGTTGGGATACCGTATGAGCAACCATTTAAAGTCAAGTTATAATGTGCTAGCTTATTTGCATATCCGTGTGTGCGTGTTGAAGTTGCAATATGGCTGGGTTCATGTAACGTTTCTTGTAATTGATACTGTTTGTATGTTGATGAACACGTATAGGTTGTAGAATGACAAGCGACCTATAAGAGGTTTTGAGGCCAGGAAGCATGAGTATTATGGGATACGTGTTTATGCTCCTGTCTTCAAGTTGATTACCATGATATTGCAGAGAGAAACGGTCTGTAAATAATAATATTCTATTCTTACCGCTTTTTTTTTGGAACATGACCTCCGTTTTAAGTTCTTGTTTATGTTCAAGTGAATTTTCAATCTCTTCTTTTTTGTCCTCGTCGGTTTGCGCGCCGTACAGGAATTTACAGGCACATCCTTTTTGCATGACTTCGGCTCGAGAATAGTTCGTAAGTTCACAGAATCCATCGGAACAGTAGACGATAGGGTAACCATTTGCAACCTGGGCATTGCCAAGGACGAAATTGCTGTCTATAAAATAATGAAAAAGAAAACCGGGGTTATTTTTTATTTATATTCAGGAGTCGTTATTTTCACTCACAAGGAATTTCTTCACAAGAGAGTACACAGTACGTTGCAGTATCGACTTATGTGATACAACTGAGGACAGAATAGCACGCAATTAAAGCCTTGATAACGCATCATCGCGTCTTTAGACTCGCAGCGTACACGCAATGTACACGCTATCCTGTCCTCCGTTATATATAGACTACGATAATTGTCTTGAATCAACCACCAATATTCAACTGGTGATGTGTAAAAGAGGCAAGTGGAGACCCTGGGCGATGGTACAATGATAGGGGTGTTTCCCTCGCACCAGAGAAGTTCTGGGTTTGATTCATGTTAACTGTTCAGTCAGCGCTATAAATAAATTGTACAGTCTGCCCTGTCTTTCAAACACGTGGTATTAGGGCTCAAAGATAAGAGACAGCAGAGACTTTAAAAGGCAGTTGTCGTCGCACAGCGCGTGCTCGAATTTCATTTGAATGAACAATGTATTTTACAATAACAGAACGTGGCGCAACGACCACCGCCCTTTAATGTCCGGAAATGCCGCCTGTCACAAAAGGGGTATGTGTCGGGTTATATGCTCTTCCCCCTTGTTAACTAGGTATTCAGCATTTCTTTGAAACAAAAATAAAATTAATTTATATACTAATGTAGCTACGTTTTTTTATGATTGTTGTTTTAAAGTAATATACCATACACTGTTGCGCTTGACGATAAACGCTGAGGGCGCAGTTTGCATGGATGAAACCCGAAGGGATCAAAAAATATCATGTCGCATCTCAACTGATTGATGGCGCAACGCAGTGACTTTCAATAACCGCTGCTTAATAATGGCTTATTTATTGTGCCAAGACGTCGATATGCAGTTATATATAAGAAAAAACATCCATATTAAAAAATAAAACTATTAAGAATACGCTCGTCGCCGGTGAAGATGCATTTTATTTTTAAAAAGTGCGATTATCGATGTGTGCATTAATTAGTCCTGAAAACAATAACAGGTCGGCGTGACGATCGCCTTCACGTCCCGTAGTCGTAATCACGTACATAATGGGCCTGTAAATGCGCCGATAATTGACTTAAATCCTCCGCAATACAGACATGAATAGAATTTCGTGTTGCTAGTCTTAGTGATTTCTTTTTGTGGAGTTCGAAATTTGAAGACAGGGAGAGACATAGAGAGGTGAACACACTTTACTCGAACGAATTCAAAGACGTTCACGTCTTGTGTATACGTTCGTCATTGTTTTGCTATCTAACAGTTGTATCATGGATTAATACATGTTCATTGATTAAAATCATTTAAAACTGAGCACAGTATGCGGCAAACAAATGGAGGAGACCATCGATAAGTACCACACAATTCAGGGGAAGTGGGTGGACACTCTTTGCATTACTACTTAGTTTCAGCCGAATGTACATTTGAAAGTGAAAACACGGTCATATATGTTCGCAGGTTGAAAACTAACAAATCTCTATCAGCAACATCAACGTGTTAGGGATGTGTAATCTGGGCCCACGTCTTTCAGTAAACAAATTCACGTCTCCTTTGTTACACTATGCTCATACATGTATGTCTTTTTTCCAAACACAGTAGTTGGATTTATTTACTAATGTTAAACAATTACTAGTTAATAAACGCAATGAAAATCTAACAATCTAGGAACAAGTCGAATGTCAACAACAACTCCCGGATAGCCGTGTTCGGTTGAACGTCCTTGAGCTAAAACGAGAAAATAAAACGAAATTGATGAGTCGTGTACATGGAACCCGTCACATTATTATCACGGTGATCTATCACTTACAGTGAAGCGACCTGGCATGCATACCTTTCATACAAGTGGATTGAAACTTAAAGTTTGCCCTCGCACGGTACGTTCAGAATTCACGCCTCGCTAGACTCGGAGTCGCATCTGCGGGTTCGCGGGTTCGCGCGACAACAATACATGTGTAATATACATCCACACGAAACCACGTGTGTTGGAAAGAAATTATTTGAAAATTTCCTCGTCCGATGTTGCGATGATAATGTTTCACCCGAATGCGGCTAAAAATGTGAGGCTTTAACACTGTTGACATGACAGTCTGTGGATTTAATTGAATACTGTACCTGAAAGTACTAGTGTTTATGTGGGGAAACTGTTCGTGAATCATCGGTGCCTTTAAATAAAAATTCTCGACTTTTAAATTACATTCCATTAATATAGTAAGTTAGATGAGATTAGGACAGTTGCGACATGGTACGCACTGTAAGCGTGGTATGCCCGTAGCTACGCTTCAATTTAGGCCGATTACTAAACGTGTTTGGGGATGTTACGGCATGTAATCCTAAGTGTTAGAGTACCTGTCGCTATTGATAAAAAATTTTCACGTTAACGAATGCGGCCTTGAGTGGTTTGTCAAGCGTACAAGTCAGGCAAGCTGTACTGCGATAACGAGACATATTGCAACCTTATTCCTTTCAAATAGAGCAAAGCAGTATTGGCAAGCTTATAGTATATGTGATATTTGCTGTATGTCACTCATGACCCGTATGACCTACAACGAGACAATATTTTGAATATGCGGCTGACCTTGACGGTTCATTAAAATTCGCCCTCTGTTGATGCGTTTGTGACAGTGTGACCTTCAATAATATAACTGCAAACTCAATTGGTTAGCTACAAGCGCTTAGCTAAAGTAATATGAACTGCCAGTCAACATAAACTGCATTGGCTTGATTATTAGAAGTTAGGGCTGTGTAGGTACTCGCTTACAATCCTGCAAGTTGCTCCGATTGACTCAGATAAACAGATATGGTGACCATACTACCTGGTTTAGCGATATACTACAGTGCCTGTGCGTTCAGTGGACAAGGACAAAGTGAAACATTGACAACTTTGCTTTGTAATACGCAGGTAGACCGATTGATCTACGAAGCCAATAGCATAAATAACAATATTGTATTTTCCCATTTGAGTTTCATTTCCCTTCAGAATTTCATAAGGTCATATTTTCATGTAATAGGTTTCATTCATCAAAGTCTAACGTCTAATTAATTATGCATGCTAGATATATTGAACTGCCATGACGCATATATACTATACGACTAGCAATGAACAATATAACAACACAAATTCCCAAAACAATTCACAGAGGTAATCTCAGAAAATGATGAACATGACATTTTGTTAACAGCAATTATGAACTTATCAATTAGTCATGCAAGATGTACATACTGCGGGGAAAAATATTAGCCATGATGGGATCAGAGATGCTAAATAATCCGCACGATGTAGATTCAGACACTGTGTCAATATGCCAGAGATTACTGAAATTGGTTACAAACAACAAAATCAATTTAACTGGCACACGTATTCCGAGAATGTCTTAAGCGATAAGCGTAATATATAATGGTACTAGATGGATAAAACAATCCAGATCGATGTGCCCACTCCGTGCAATGCCAAGCGATTACATCACACAGAAGATCGAAATGCTATCAAGTATATTTTCCAGGGCATTCACTATCTGACAAGATGCATTTATTGCAACGCTCTATATACCCAAAGGACAGATAACTCAAGTGGTTGCAAGCAACGTATAAAATACTCCAAGAAAAAAGTTGACAATGTGAATATCCCTTTAGGCAATTTAAGAGCATTGGGTTTAGCGCGTGGACTACGTAATGCATTTCGAATTTCTCAAGTATGCCAGCGTGTAGTATGTTTCTTTTTTGCGTACACTTACAGAAATACATATTACAACGCAGAGCGAAGAACCAATACAAGCACCAGCAGGAAAGACGTGACTACTGAATGTACGAGGAAACATTCAGATAAAACGCGAACTAGACGTTAACAGACAAACTAGACCCTAGTTGATGTTTCCGGAGGAGCAAAGATTACCCGCACAAAGAGATGACCCAAATAACATCCTTCTGAAAACTGTTGATTTCAAGTACAACTCGCTTATCATTTAATAATGTTAATTCTCGAAAGTATCCAATAAATATACATTTGAACGCACACGCATTAACTTTTACTAGGCTTAGAAATCATGATGTATATGTTCAGGTAATAAATATTAATTTATTTTATCACTAGCGTGATTTCGTCCTAATTCACGACTTAATTTGACAGTAAAACTTAGTACTCACTCGAGAAGCACTTCACAAAAAGGCTCCTTTGAGACCATATTTCCATGTTCTACAAACTTACATTTCTAATCAGTCTAAGAACAACGTAAATAGCTTCTCTAACTACATGTATAGTTTATACTTCAGAGCTAAACAAAAGCAAATATTCTTCCTCAATTTTTTTCAAAAATGCATCAACACTATAACCATAATGCCCTTTACAAAAATATTCTTGAAAATAAGTTTCCGTCGAGAGTAATCCTGTATCAGATTAGGAGGAGATTGCATTGTTCCTCCTGAGGGAACCAGGTGCTTTCTTTCGTCATGCCGCGCATCAAGGTGATTTAATAGCAACCAAGCTATTCTTACGACGGGAGCATACACTTAACAAGCAATCTCTGATAGGAAAGATTTAATAGGACACTGGACAGTCATGCCCACCTGAGACCGAGATATCTGATCAGGGATGCTGAACAGCAGTGGACTAATTCGATTCTTTCTCTCAGTCTCTAAATACCCTTGGTACCAGGAGACAGGACATACTCTTTTTTTTCAAAAGCTGATGGCAACAACATGTGCCATTTTTAAAATCAATCGTGTTACAGTGATTAAAAAAACCACAAGCTAACTTTTTCAAGACTATATTCCCTCGTATAATTATATGTGTACATGTTCCGCGATATAGCTCGTACTATTTTCTCGTCTTGCATATAAATCATTGACCGAGTAGCTATATTACTTTCAAGGGAATTATAAAAGAAAAATATTATCGCACATCACACATTGCGTAGGGTCGGCGGAGGTCGAGGTAACCAAATTCGAGCATCGAGTTTAATTGCATCAAACAGTAACATGTCAACTTAAGAAACTAGGCTGAATCGCTAAAGCAAACTCCCACGGTGGCCATAGATTTAGAACTGTAATTACAGAGAGTAATAAAGTGGAGAGGCGTGAGAATGATGAATGTCGTATTTGATGGAGTAAATCTAGACTTTGCTTCACCGAAACCGGCAGGGGTTTAGCTGTATCGTTGACTAAAATAGCCATTACAGCAAAGAAAATAAAACAAACTGAGAAACGTTTTTTACGGAAGTCTCATTATTATTCAAAGCAACAATAGTGATGTTTTACCCACCGCTAGGGATTGCAGAATATGCCGCATATACACATTGAAAGACAATTATAAGATGGATTCTCCCGTGAAATCCCCTGACCAGAGATGCGCATATTGTTGAATCATTAGAAGCTATAACTTCTTATAACGGTGTAATATAAAACACAATGATAATTAGATTAGTCAAAACTATTTTTCTCTTATAGTAAAATATACGACAGACAAGTAGTCCATGACACAAACGGCAAATGATGACTATCACCGGGTCTATTGTTGGAAAAGAACTCTTTATATTATATAACAATCTTAGCATGGGCATTTCAGTTACATATACCCGGAGAAATACATCTCTATTATTCCTTCTTTTATTTAATTCCTGATGCATTATCATGGTTGCTCAAAATGGTAAATATGACGTAGATATACGTAGTTTTGTTTCCGTCTTTCCTACATTTCCTAATACTTCTAGCCCTGATAAGATCCAAAAAATTTGGCAAACAGGCGAAAACTACTTCTCGTCTAAGCATGTTGACTTTTCTACCTACATGATAGGATCTTACTGCTCACTGAACGTGTACCAAAACAAGGTTTGACAAGAATACACAATGTGATCACAGACTTTCAGATTGCAATCAAAGTTGTGAGAGCTACAATGACGCTTGTGGCGAAGCTACTCGTTTTAAAATCCGCATATTTGGGGCACAATGAGTCTAACAATGACACAGTCCCTGTACTTGTTCAGAGTGGTCTTGCATGAGCTAATACCATACACCCCCAAGGAAATGGGATAGATTCTGTGTGAATGAAGACAATTTCTTGGAATTTACCAATTTAAACGTGTCGATTGAAGTTAGTGCTGCAAATACTGTAGAGTTTAATGATATTTTTCCGTCCTATACTATACTAATAAAACTAAGATGACCGCCAATCGACCATTTTGAATCATATTGAAAACATAAATTATCTAAACCAGGACGCGAGTATTTAGACAACACAAAGTTTAAATGAAACTGCACACTTGATTAACATATTATGCCATATTCGAATCTTGTTTGTGTATATTAAACGGGCTGCCAATCGGTCAAAGGTTAATGAATAAATCAATCATTGTTCATATGTATAAGATATCTTGTCTTTTTACCGACTTTCAACAAATTAATTCAAGGCATATCCAAAAATGATTTGTTCAATCAAACTACAAGACCATACCAAGTTTGAATAAAATCGCTCTAGGCATATTGGGAGAAATATTTGTTGACGGAAATGGCCATCAGTCGACTAAATTTTATCAAAATACACAAATATTGAAAGAAAATATTTAACTCATCATACATTTTTCACCTGTACAACATACAAACCAGAGATATGCATTATGTTTTTGAGAAACAACAGAACGAACAAAATTGCGCCAGTCGGCTGCTTTGACTCGAACCACAAAACAAAACGACGTTCATTCATAATACACCACACGTGATTACAATGCCAAGTTGAAATGAAATCGGCTCAAGCTTGCCTGGCAAATGGTTGATGCAATGATCACATTTCAATTTTTGGAACATCTCCGATAAATTGACGGACGGATAGAAGTACGGATGCATAAAAGAATGACACCCCAAATATAAGCCCTTGCTTTCGACGGAAACTAATTAACTCCTTTAGAAATTAATGTCTAAAACAAAACAAAAATAACAACGCATAGTAAATAGTAGTTAAAAACAAAATGTGTTAAATGAAAAAACTATATATACACTGTGAAATGTACACACGGTCGAATATTCAAATTACGACGTGGAGGGTCATAATTTTGTTTGTACACGAGTTCATCAGCACAGTCAGCTGTTTTAACATAGATTAGCAAACACAGCAATTTTGAGATTCTTTACAATGGAATTTCTTTCAATACTACCCTTCTATATGTATACATGCCATGGCGGCACATTTTCACTCAGTTTCGCGCATTGTATCATAGAGTAAATATGCATTCGCATCAAAAGAAGAACTACTCGTACTAGGATTAATTTATAATAAAAGTCGTGCGTAATTAGGTTAATGGTTTTTCGAGTTGAGTTGTATCATGTCAAATTATTATTTCCCCCCTGCATGAGTATATATTATTGCCCAGAGTGCATTTCGTATTGTGGAACACGAAATGCGTGGACACCTAAAGTACGATGGTCACGTGATTGCCACAGCGTGGACTACACATGACACACACCAAGGCTATCGTTACAACTCTCTTACAGATGTACCGACAGTTTGAACTTTAAATGCATGTTTCAGTGACAACAACACTGAAAGATCATCGTATAATATTCCTATACATTTTACGGCTTCGTATGCGATTTCTGACGACTTATATCATCGGGTGCCTATGTGATCTCCCTAATTGCAGCGCTTGTGCGTGCCGAGTTTATTGAGAGTTACTCACGGAAAAGCCAATGGTAAGAAGCCCTTTCTGTCTGCTAAGCTGCCATGCACGACACAGGCTTCGTGAAATAATTGGCACTTTGAGTTCAGAACTGTTTGACAGAAGATTTCGAAAAAAAAATTCAACGTTGGCATGGGATTTAAAGAACATGACTGTCTAAGACAATAAAGGTCCATGTGTTTGACTGTAAGGTTCAATGGTAAAAGGACTATTTCTTGAATTAAATATTTTCCGTGATAGGCATGAAAAATCATATAGCTAGTAGAATCAATCGTACGGACGCTTATATCAGACAGGGGAAAGTTGCATGTAATATAATATAGACTGTGTTTTGTTTTACTTGACATATAGATTAACCAGCAAGTTATAGATTCGATAGTATGTTGCTGCTGTCTGGTACTACACACGTAGCTAGTCAACACCGCAAACTTGGTACATATGAATCGATCAAACACATATATCGACGTACATGCTGATCGGAGAAACCGTAACCTATCACCATTACTGAATCGAAAAGTGCATTCAACCGCTCAGTCAAGCTCTGCCACGAATACCGAGACAACAATCTGATTGATACCTCTTGTTCCTGCGTACTAGATCGGATTGTCATCAATATTTTCTACAGTACAACTAATCAACTAAACAGGCATGTCTAAGCAATGCAGGCCAATATTATAATGACACAGGTATACATGTAGGTACATGTGTAAGATAAATAATGACGAGATACTTTTGAATATTCATTTATTTTAAATTTGCTACTAACCATATTATATATATTAATAGTTTGTTTACTCTAATACTTCACCATACTACGGCAAATAAATTGGCTATGTTGCTTACTGATGTGATACAAATCAGCAAAACAAGGTGAAAATAATTGCAGGTGACAGACATCTAACTCACAATATATGTATAACTATCGAATTGCATGGAACAACAAACATAAAGTCTGGAAAGCTCGACAGTTATCTGTATATTAACCAACTATTGGTTACAGCTTGACATTTTTTAAATGCAAGGTGCACCTGTCAACGAGTTCGATGATGACTGCATGTCAATGTATTCCATTGATTTTACATTACCCCTGCATTAGGTTTATAGATTTCAGCTTGACAGTTAACCCTGAGTGGGCAAATCTACCTTACAGTAGTAAATACAGCATATTTCATAAACAAATTGTATGACACATATGAACCAAAGCTCATATCGAATAAAATGAAGTAATACATAATAATGCTTTGCGTACAAATACACGTCAATTATGATTTCATTGTAAGTATATAAAGATTACAAGTTTTTAGGCCTAAAATAAGCTCTATTTTAATATAATTATATAATAATTACAATTTCTCTTCAGCGAGTTGAGAATTAACCAGCCTAGAGGATCCAAAGTCTATATGACATGGTGTGGGATCATCTACACTATACTTATGAAGTGAATCGAATCAACACGAGCGGAAAATCCGTCTCTGTTTTCTAGTTACGTTTATACATTAGTTCTGTTATATTTAAAGTACCGCGACTAGGATTAGAGGAAGGGAAAAAGTAAAAACAAATTGTTATATTGAATTAGCGCTCATACCATGGTGAAACAAATGTAAATGATGTTTTGGACGGGTGCAAAGACACACATCGATATTACTCTTTTAACCCAACTCTTGAATACATTTTTTGACCGACTAAATATAAGTTGTTTTTACGTTTTTGTTTTGTTTAATGAAGTTCGCTTCAATAAATAAATAATACACCTTGTTAACAGTCTCTGGATTGCAATTTACCCGAAGGATTACCTCCAACATTACTTTTAATTCAATTCTATTTCTGAATATCCTCATTCTTAAATTATGTAAACTTCGTGAAATACATAAATATATTCTGACTTTCTATTGATGTGTAGAAACCATACTTAGGGATCGCATAAACATAACATCCGATGACGATACATACATATTATCCGTGAATTTGAACAAAGAGTTCAAATCAAATATCACATTTTAAATAGAGGTTAAATGTTCAGTAAGTTCATCAAAGGACCTCCATTAAATCTCATAATACACACCAGAAATAATCAATATTGCCACATGTATTTTGCTTGATCCTTTCAGATCGAATGAATCCGTTTACGTTTCTACATTCTTCCAATTGATGGACTAGATGCATATTTTCTCTCAACGGTTTGACTAAATAAAACAAACGCTGCGGATCAGCTTCGAAATTGTGAAATAAATGGGATACTACAAATCCTTAAGTAAAATACAGTAAATTGGTTCAGCTTAATTGGTTTTATTGATTAATATTCCTAATTTTTCATGAACAACGCTCTTGTTTTTTTTCTCGCACTCTTCTATACAATGCTGTCATCAGAGAAATCATTCTAAAGGATGCAGGGAATATCAAATGAGTTTTATAAGCTCTGCTTCGGTAACAACTGAGTGACGAACTCTTCCGGAATGTCATTAAAGACAGGGACTGTAAAATTTGATTTGACTGAACGAATAACTCGACGCGTGACTAGAAGGTAGACTTGCCTTTTGAATACGTTATACCCTCCTGGGAGCCGTCTGGCTCCAACAGTCGAAGCGGCCTGTCACATACAAATGGTCTGTCAGTGTAGCGTCGTCTAGTTTCCTAGATATGACACATACATGTATACCGACGCAGATGCAGTATTTTAAATGGTAAAAACCCTGTGATGGACACGAGAGCGGTTATACTTTCAAAGGCTCTTTTTGACCATATGGCTACGACTGTAATCAGCAGTCAATGTATTGATGGCCATAAAGAAGTGGTTGGTAATTCTGATCCGCATCAAAGACACAGCAGAGTAGGTTACATCTCGCTTCCCTTATCTAAACAATGTTCTCATTGTGTGGCGATTTAGAGCTCCAATCTTGCCTAACAGGCGATCATACAACGTTTCAAAGCACGCCATAATACATTGATCGCTGATTAAGAATTTAGGCATGATGATAAAAATCAAATAAAGCCATCGATAATACATTGTTATCTAGATGCGCTCTATATGTGACTTAACGCAGTAGATAACATAGGCATGCTATGATACAATGACCAGTCAGGTCATTATGTCTTTACACTGACAGGATACTGTACTATAATATATATCACAAGACATCTGTCAGACTGTTAATCACAAGGGATGGTGTTTCAATAGTTTTAAATATTCTCGGCGTCAGACGCAAAGGTGTTCACGTAAGTCGACGTAATCTCTTAGTGGCTGTTTTCGAGAGGAGATTCATGAAGTGCTTAAATGGTCATTCAGAAAGCCAACCCTGATTTCGAAGATGGATAGCTCTCATGACCGCAAGATACGAACATCCGCGTATGGTTATTCACGCAGTACACAGCCAAACTATAGCACGGTGAAACGTGCTCAACTGGAGAGACACGAGCAATTCATACAAAGAAAAGCAGTTTATTCAAATCCGCCTTAAATAACGTTGTTGGATTAACTATTCATGCCTATTCCTTTCAAATGTATAGATAATCAAATGTACCCATTGATGTGGCATATGTCGTATACTAAAGACATGTATTAGGGGAGTTAGTATCACAGATGAAGTGTTTAATAGGAAACAAAAGGTGGAATGTTTGGTTGTGGGGTATACTATGTAGCCTAATACGTGCTTGGCATACCTAATGAAAAAAATCTGTCACTTTTCAATCTAACCTTCCGCCACGAACAAATATCAATAAGTATTAAACTAGACATACATATGTATTATTAAGTGTTATACTTGTTGCGAAATCATCAAGGGGACATAGTGACTTAATTGTATATTACGTATTTATTCGTGTGCCATACTAAATTCATGCTAAAATTGGACACTGCACAGACAGCTGATTAATCATTTTGAGTATTATCCACACACACATTTAGATAGATACACACATATTCCTCTGACCGGACATTCACAGGGCATTCGAATATATAGATGTGCGCATTGCGTGATATTTCCCAATGCGAAGATAACATGGAAATGTCAAGCCTTATAAAACATTGCTATGTTCGAAACATACGCCTGCATCTGTGTGTTTGCGATTAATGATATATGATACAACCTCATATTTCCGGGATGTTGTAAATCGTACGTATCTAATCTTGATTGCAATTTTCACTGCAAATAATAGACTTATCATTTGCAAGCTTACAAATAAAGCCAATACCAGGAAATCATGCCCCGAGGCGCTATGAAGGTTCCCATGTTTGCATAGGAAATTAAGACTTACGCATGACTGATTTGTAATCCCATTCCATATGATATAATATACTCTGAACATAAATATTATTAGGTGCTAACTCCTTCACGCTTTCTGGTTACCCATAATACACTGCAAAGTTGCATATCTACGGAGTAACAATGGCTTATATAGTTCAATTATTTAGGAAACCTACAGAAACAGCGAGATTTTAGCGCCAGAGTAGATAAGCAAAAAAACGATGGGTGCTTGTTCAGTGGGACAATGTAACAAAAATTGTGCGTGACATTGTTGAATTTAATAAAGTCATTGTTTGAAAGGGGTTGTTTTTAACACATGTTTGTAATTTCGTAAAATAAACACACTCCACTAGAATAAATTACATGTACATGTCCGCTCACTATACGAAAAAAGTAATTTGGCTAAACGCATTTACTACAGCTTTGACCTTAACACTGAACACTTTAAATTGAAACGAATATAAGTATATGGTGTGTGGTTGTACACGTAGTAAATAAGACTTTACTTTAAGGTCCACATCCAACGATGTGTGTTAACTACATGATTTTTCATGACATTGCTGATAGTGTGCAAATCACGGCCTATTGTTATTCCTATAACGATTCAGCTATTGTAATAGTCTGGGAAAAGTCTTGTCAAGGAGGAATAGATGGTAACACGTGCATATAAAACTGACAGGTCGACTAATGCTGTTACATCATGGCAATAACCCATGTTTCTGAACCATATTGGATATTAATTATCAAAATATAGCATTGCGAACAAGCAATTCGTTAAAAATGACTGTGCACACCGAAGGGGACATGCAACATCCATATTTGCGAGCCATAACTCATTGTGATTTAAAATGAAATACAATTAAGCTAGAAAGCTACAGTCCAATCGTTTTACCAGCGTGCGTTCGAACCATAAATTAACATTGTCATGTCACGTGTTATGCACCATACTAGCAGCATTTTCAATTATACTCGAATACAGCTATATACCCAGTTTGATTTCACTGACTGTAGCAGGACGAAACGCGCATGCGATGTAAAATCATTCTGTTTATCTTAAAACGTTGAACGAGACAAATCAACGGGCAAGCTAGTTAGGAAGACAATGGGCTACACCATCATGAACGCTAAATGATTTTGGAAGCGGATCCGTCTAGGTATATATATTAATTTTCCCCTACAAAACCTTGATTGGGAAGTATGGCGCCATAAATTCAATGGACGCATGCGTGAGGTAAAGCCAATCTTCATGGCTACATGTATTACAAGAAATCACATGCCATGTGTATTTATAGCACATACGTAAAATATCAAAAATTATTAGCGTACTGCCATAAATGTCATTAGGGACAGAGATTTCGAGCCTAATCATGCGTGCACGTCAGAACATAAAACATAGCGTGTGTATATACATATTTCAATAGTTATGCTGCGTGTCTATCTAACCTGATCTGCCTCAAAGGTAAACACAGATTCTATACCCAGTAGCTGCCAAAAGGCATGCCATCATCTTAAAAAGATTCAGTGTACTATCATAGTAAAAGATATACACAAATTGTACAGACGAATTCATGTTGTTGCGATGATATTAAGGAAGACGAGGACAAAGCATACAGTACGATACACTAATGGACTGGTCGAATAATTTGTTACACAGTCCCAGGGTGAGAAATATTCACGAATATGATGGCAATGATATGATCGAATAAAGAATATCATGTTTCAGGAGTCTATCTATTTGGGCTTTATTTCTTCCCGTCCTTGAATGTCTGTAACTAGCCATTGAATCAGATACTGAGCGAGAGCAAAAGGACACATTTACGAATTCAAAATGGATATCTGACAAGACATTCGTTGATCTAGTGGGTGGTGGATGTATGCAGCTAACTGGGAATGTCATTTAACATGATGATAAACTGAACTCGATTCACTACTTAATAATACATCTGTAATCTATTTACATATCTGGAATACTCAGCTTGGAAATATACGTGCTCGACAGCATGTCCATCAAATATTACAACATGATGTTGTTGTCATTATTGAATCCCTTATGTTTATATTGTTATGTTGAAAAAAATTAGACCATTGCGTGTACATTTAAAATCACTCTTTGCTATCTTATAGTACGAATGCATTCTCTAGAACACTAGGATGACATTACACGATACGTATAGGCGAATCAACTGTCAAACTCCACAGTAAATAAATTGGCTGCTTATCAGAGAGCTGATGCAGAATCACGCTAGCTGAGATGAACAATGCGCTCACTGCTAACCTATTGAGTGACAGAGTGATGTACAGTAAAATTGGGCAATAATGTACACACATGTTTAAACACATTATATGTGTTGCATTCCCACTGTGTATGATCTGTAGAAAACTAACTGTATGCATCGTGGAGGACTTAGGTTTTGTAAATTTCAGGAGAAATGTTATCCAACACAATCCTGAAATCGAATTTATAAAATACATGCAAATGACCTTGAGTGATAACAATAATGTTTGATTGATGATTAGTCACCATGAACATGATTAGCAAAGCAACTGATGTTATCTTTTCTCACGGTAATTACAATAATCAACAGGGAGTTCTGCGTGTAACACAAAATGGCAATGTAATTATTTGAACATATTTTATTTTATAGCCATGCATATAATAAGACATTAAGGAGTGTAGCATTTTGTCCCTGGACCAATTGAATCAACATGTTGACATTTTTAACAGCTAAATTTAATAAACTATTAGCGTGCATGATAATGCCCATCACTAGAATAAGACACAGATCTTCTTATTGAGGTTAACTTCGAATCCTTTCCGAATTTGCTGGCATGAGATAAAAGCTTTTCTAGCCTACAGCAAAAGTACACTCAGCATGCAAATGTACTGTGCCTACCTCACTGAAATATCATTAACGTGTCTTTAATTACAGTGAGTGGGCCGATTGTAGATTAGATTACTGAAGCAAGCAGTCGGGGATCATTCAGTCCAGTCTACCACGATGCCATGTGTCATCTTCAGTAACTGTTGTGTGACCATTTGCCACATGTATTTATATATATACGGCCGATGGATTTATCATTTTAAACAACTGCATCAAAGAAGTCTGTGTTTAGTGTTGAATAGCAAGAAAATTGTCCAAAGAAAAACATAACAACAAATTATTTGACGATAATCCTATGGTGAATTCTGTTTAATTACGTGCATTTCTCAAAGCATGGCCAAAACGGGATATTTCAACGTAAGACAGATGATTTTAAATTTAACGTTTTCCGTGAAAACCACATAGAGACCTTGCACAAGGTTTAACACAATTATATTATTTTTGCGCCACTCAGGGGCGGTTATTTCACACCAAGTATCAAGGGAGTGTTTGATTTATAGACACAGCGCAAATGTCAAGGCATTGCGTCAGTTGAGAAGAAAAAAAGTCCAACAAGCTCGTTTATTCTGATATCAAGCTGTGAAGGCATATGTTAAATACGTAATTGACAAATGAAAAGTATTAGGGATTCCCTCTTACGTGATTAGAATGAATGAATGAATGGCCGAAGATTGACAGCTACTGAATGTAGCTGAAGAATTGGAATTACAGATACTGAATGCAGTAATGACGTGTATTATTAACGAAGTGCTACAGAGCTGATTGCGTTTGATAGCGGATACTTGAAAACAGTTACCCCAGTGATAGGCACTAGTTATTGATGGTAGGCGGAGTTACAAAATACTACTTTATAGCGAGATCTGTAATCCGAACAGTCCATGCATAATAACTCACCATATGTTTTGTATCTTAACATAAATTCACGGCGAAAATGTTTACTAATCCACAAAACTATTAAATTAAAACAAATTCATCGAATACGATTGATGAACACCAATCTAAGCAACCGAAATATATACTGGTGATAGCCAAGTAGCCGAAACCCTTGCTGAGAATAAACATCGCTGAATAATTATCGACCAGCTGTTTTTTTATGTTCGATGATTTAACTTCAATAGGTGTGTGAAAAATGCTTTGCTTTGAGAATGTATTAATCTCAAGAATAAATTTCACTGGTAACATGAATACAAATGTAAATACCGGTTTTCACTTTTGTATGATTTTATGATCAGTCGTAGCAGATGGTATAACTCCTTTAAGCTACTATTTATAATTACCGTTTCCTTTTCAGAATCCCTTCCAATGTGCGTGTGCAGAGAAAATTAGTTGTTAGTGTTTCAAGCCATCCTTCTGTTCACGATGACATATGCGTGTAAAGTATGCATTTATTCCTCTTACGTTTCTATTAAAGATATATATTTTGTGCCATAGTAATTTCATCAAAGGGGAGAATAAGAGATGTCACATAAATATTATGTAAAAAAAAACTGAATGACAAACATTACAACACATTGAAAAAACATGCGTCAAATAGCATGAGAACCTCGAGACAATAATAATGTCAGGCATTTCTAGAAGCCTGACAGCCTCCTGCACAACCCGAAAGGTAATCGGAATTGACTTTCAGAGTGCCCACTAGAATATACAATGGTGCTTCACATTTTTAAAACATCGAGAATAAAAGTTTTCACATGTCGATTTTGCTACTTCATTATTCTCCAGAACATCTCATGCTTGCAGCAAGTGTTGGGCAAATTAGCCAATGTATGCACAAGTTACGTCGCACACAAATACGCGTACGAATACACAGGTGGAACAAAATGCTTTCTCTCCGCGATTATACTCTACATAGACCATTGAGAGCTATTCACAGGCCAAGAGAAACCCAAGATTGTGTTTAGCGCGTGAAACGGGTGTGTTTGTAGATACTACATTATTTTTCCATTTTTCGTTGACACATGCAAGCTGCGCCTGCAAGCGAGTAATCTCGCCATGTACAATCAGTTTATGTGGTACTTTTGGGCACGTCACAGGGTTTACCACTACATTACGAAGGAAATCGAGTATTCGATTAAAAACAGTGTGAAAGAGTGGGTCTCTTCTGATTGAATACGAGTCATAGTTAGAATTAAACATAGTGCATATAGAAAACATGCGTACAAAACTAGTTACTGGCGACCATCAAAACGACACTGTGTGTTTGTATTTAAAATATATCCCATTTGGCAATTCGTTTCACATGTCACCCACTTCAAATGAGTTGTCAAAGAGTTCCCATCAAATGCGTATTGTAGTCATGGATTTGTAGTAATGGCAACACCTGTATAATATATAATAACCATGGAAACGATAAAATGGTTAGAGTAAATTGAAAAAGATGCGTTTCCGTACGCGGTGTTAATGAATAGAGGTATTAAAGCTCACATAGTGTTTTGAATTCTTAACATTGCAAAATAATATGAACACACATTTGTATAGCATTGTCCGTTGCATCTGCCAGCAACTATAATGAACTTACTAAGCAAGGTTATTTGATTATATGGTGTTTTTTTCTGTACAATAACTGTACAATATTTTGTAATTATCCTTTATTCGTGCAAATGTTCTACCTTTTGTATGAATTCATCACGCATGAACGATTAATTAATTAATTATTTAATTAATTAATCTCGACAATTTGTAATAATTTGACAATATAATTACGATTCTCTCAATCGGGTCACAGGAGAACAAGTCTCTGGAGATTGTTTTTAAATAACAAATGTATTTTGACATGACAGTAAAATGCAATCTTTTTAATCGAATAACTGCATGCAACCGAAATAGAACAGAATTAAAAATGAAAGTGGAATCAGTAAACTGAACACATTCAAAATTAAATACAATGCATTACTAAGGTACTTCCGCTAGTCATTATTTCTCACACAGTTAATATATACGAGGATAAAAAATCGGAAACAGTCACATAACCAACTTCAAGCAAAAGAACATTTTTTTATACAGTGTTAACATTCGCGGGCAAGGCTACGTGTTGCTTTTGAGCATAAAGGGGCAATGGTCGTCTCGCCGCGTCCTGTTCGGAACTCGGACACGCGCAATGCGACGGCCACACCATTTAATAGAAGACAGCAATCAATTGGTGGAATGCATATAATTGATTTGGATTTCACAGGGACGTTGATTAAAAACGAGGATTACAGACCTGCTCGTCTACAATGCATTATTGTTTAAAAGGATGTTACATCCCAATTACATAAACAATTTTATTTCAGATAGGTAAATTAATACAATGTTGATCGAATCTCCTAGATTATTGCTGGGCAACCTCAGAACTAAATAGTTAGTCTCAGCTGTCACTCTGTGTAATCTGACAGGAGACGTGCTTACGGGATTACGCTTCCATCACTGTTGTTCGGACGGACGAAAATACAATCATATCATTTGCTGAGCAAATTTAACTTGAACACATGGTGCAATTCTGGCAATTAAATATACCTATCTATTGTAGCTACCCAACGTTCCTCTGCGCATGTCACAGTGAGTTTTAAAATGAAGTGCACTTTATTTTCCACAATAAAATTACTCTTCTATAAATCGAAATTGTAAATACAAGCATGTCAAAATCAAAAAGCAATATAATTTATAGATTGTTCAAATAAACATACATTTTTAAATAAATTCCAATTATTTTTATAATACTACTGCTGCCCCCAAACTGAAATGGCCGGCGAGATATAATTTAGAGTGTCAACTTCCCCTCTTGCCTATGTTACCATAGTACTTTGAACAGTGGTCGCGATTATGCCCGAAAATAAAACATGATTACGAAACGAAACCCGTATCTCTCTCGCTAACAACGAGATCTGGACGGCTATTTACGTGTAACAAAACAATTCGCAAGTGAACATATTATAGAGAATATTTACGTATTCAAAACAACAGAAATAGACGAATGATGGACATAATTTAATACCAGTGACGATTCGTCAACTACCTAATCCAGTATGAGCTGTGCTGCCACTTGTTTCCTTTTTGTAATCGTCGTAATTTGAACCAGACTAAAAACATATGGTGACATGTCATGTCATGTAATATATTTATTATACAACATACAAATAGTTGGAGAAGATTTGCTGACGTAACAAAACCGTGCATGCAATAACGTCCACGAAAAACCCACCCAATTCCTTCACGAATGATTCCAATACACAACTTATGGTGTAGGCGTACTTTTGTATTTACTGGATACAACTTAACCTATTTCTTATACCTTTACTCTTTTCTGGTAATGTATTTCCATTAACTCCCTTTTAACACTTAACAGTAGCAAACACGGCATCAATGAGAGGTACACACAAAGCGTCTCAGATTCGATGATGAACAAATATGTTCAGCAAGATTGTGAACACGAACGGTCAAATCGAATTATTCGACAGCTAAACTCTAAAACTATCAACTATTGCATTAATTCACGGTCAATGGTCATGCACATGAATATAATTCAGCACTGAATATTGCTTTTTACCTAAATACATTCATTCCCGAATAAACTGTATGGAAGATACATATATTATTAAATGAAAGCTTGGTGGATTCAGATTCGCAGTCTACAAACACCCAAAGACCAATGTGAAATACGAGAGAACCAGAAGTGAACCCAACATTGCATTTGTGTTATTAAATATTGACATTCAATAGTTGGTATATTGTGAATCAAAGTCACAATTGACGTTGCTTTGTAGACGCGTATCAACATAATCTAATTTCAACACACACATCCAACTGTGAAAAATCAACATCATATGTTGACTTTGGGTTCTTCATCAGTTATTCACGTAGATATTTTGTCCAGCGTTACTGATGTTTACATCAGTTTTCTAAGCATCCCTATCATACATTTTAGAGGTTCCGTTTTCAAATCAATAAAAAATAAATGTTAATCAAATACTACACCTGAATTAAACCGAATATTCGTATTACTATTCAATATAACAATTTGTTTGTGCATATTATCTTATGACAGCTGTCGTCCTTCTTATCTTTTGTACGGGGGATTCACTCAAACAACATATGTACCTTTCGAATAGAAAGTAAAAACGAGTTACATCCAGTAACCCGTGGAGTAATTCACAATTTCGATGACCACAAGACAGTGAAACCTTATACGATTATTCTAATTGCTTCAGTTTTTCGTCAATGACACGTTATATGTGCAACAGATGTCTGACATGGCCATACTCGATCTCTCGTTATCCCGAGTCCGTCGTTCCATCATATATACATGGAGGACATTGCACCAGCTGCACCAAGCTGAGCTATTCATGTCGTTCATCGTGTGATTATGTTCGCACGCTAGGTTGGAACAAAACAATGTTGATGTTTTTCTTCTCATCGTTGTTGTTTTAAGAGGAACACGCGATTCTCTGACATTTCACAAAATAATATGAAGGCAGCCGATATAACAGATGCAAATCACTGTACTCAATACTTAACACCGCAAACATGTGTATGCTGCGATTAATAAAAACGGCAAACAGAGAAACGATTGACCTAATTAGTATTCAAGGAATCGTCGGTTCAATGAAAGGTCAGGTGAGACAAACAAACAGAGGTATTGAATTTTGTAAGCATGATTGGTGTACATGTCCAACACGAATATTCAAATCGTTGGGCTATTTATAAAGCAACATAGGTATGCGTGCACCAAGCATGAATTATTGTGCACTGAGAAATGAACATGTGTCAATTACTACAGATTGGATTCCCATTCTACCAAGTATGTCGCCCTCCCGGATATTAAAGTCAGGCATAAAAACGTAATAGTAGCAAGTCCGGAAACAAGACGACAAACTGCTCTTATGTATTTCAATATGGGGAAAATAAAATGCGTCGTAATCAAGTATGAAATGCCGTCTACTGGTTTGAATAATGATCTCCCAAATACAAGTCGCACGTGGAGAAGATTATATGGCAAGAACATAGTAACAAGAACGTCGTAGCTTTAATTAATTTGCTAAATAACCCCGCGTGTCCTCTTTTTGGGGCAGATATACCGGAGCGTGTTTGGCTTAAAGGACAATTTAGTGTATTTCCGCTTTTGTTTATGTATACTAAATACGTAAATTACCCACGCGTGTTTCAGGAATGAATATTCATTTTCTGAATTTGTATCCACTGTAGTAAATTGAACAGAATAAGAGAAAAGCTGACGCATCTGTCCTTCGATAACGGCGAATCCATCGTACCGTATGCCGACTTTGTTTACATTAAACTTTGTTTACATTAAAATGTAATATCATCTACACACAGATATGTGTTCCAAAATGGTGTGCGGTTTCTGTCTCACAGTGGATCAAATCAATTTGCTTACCAACTAGGTGAAAACGACTCATTAAATAACAATGATAGGAGTATTGACTTTTCTGTGGTATGTGACAGCGTATTTTCAGACGCGCGTGACTGGATTTACTGTCGATGGAAGGGGCGATACGTTACTACTGAGTCTGTGCATTAGAAAGCTAATGATAATACATATACTCAGTTTGAAATGCTACCATCTACCGCAGCGTATACCTTCAATAGATATACATATTATTTTGAAAGTTTATTTATTATTTAATCATATAATCCCATACTCGTACACTAACTGTAGTTTTATCCGTGTTGTAGTCGACAGTGTAGTGTTTTTTTTACATCCAACAGTCATATATTTGTCTCTATGCTAACTAGAAAATATGATACAGTATTGCTTCATTTTTCCCTGCAGTCAGGAGCATGTCACTCTAAGCATCGATGCATAATTTCAGACACAGCCTACTCTGCTAGTATGATCATCGAAAAGGAAATATTCCAGCTGCCACATTCTGCATACAAATACAAATGGCGGCAAATGAAGTCGCAGACATGAATGAAGATAGCTGAAAGTAGTCTGAGATCCTGAGCCGACTGAACAACTGATTTGCCTCAGTTTAGAGAATGCGACATTCATTTACATACGTTCCAAGACAAGGCGACATTAATTCACTGTAACATTACGCTGCACCATATCCGTCACGGTCATATCCAACGCTGAATAGCTATTAATTAACTGCCATAAATCAACCAATCATTCAATCAATCACATACTCGATACAAAGCCATACTATGTGCACGCGAGCCACCTAACTTCGTTATAATAGTATAGTTTACACAGGTGATAATAATAACACATGAAAGAGGTCGTCGTTTCGATTTGGTTTGACGCCGAATCAGAGTGAATTTGTTTGAAAGAACCCAAGTTCAGTAAAGTTCTAAATACCAGGGATGATACTAATTGGAAGATATCTTTTCATGTACAGTAATAATAGACAGGCGCCACATAAAATGCTTGTTTTCTACCATCATTAAGTCAATTACCTATCCCCAAAACACCCCACCCCACCCTACACACGTGTCACCTCCACCACCATCACCATGAGTCTCTTGTACTATATGACAAGATGTATCCATTATCACAACAAAATATGTTGATATATTAAATAAATATATATTTCCTGTAGCATGTTAACTAATTGAAAAGCCTCGGTAACCTGGAATTTTCTAGAGTATACTTCATGTATGACTGTTGAAATAGTCCCAATAATGGTTGATCTAATTAATTCCCTTTTATCCTAATAGCAAAAGATTATTAAGCGGATGTAGGAACGTCGGTCATATCGTGGTGCATCAGGAATCCGTGGTCATAAACCTTGAGGAAGATAAATAATAGTCTCAATTTAAACGAATCTTTTATCGGTTGACGAAATTCTCGCAATTCAATCTATGATGCCGGGTTTATATACATACCGGAACATATTAATTCACAGAGTATGTGTCTCTAATTCAACTACACCCAGCGGCAGTCTAGTAAATGTTACAGAGGGTCAAGGAAGGCAATCGAAGTACATAACACGTACACAGGCGTTGCATAATTTGTATCAGATCATACTGACTACAGGTTTTAATGACAATTTGCAAAATCGTGCATGGAGATATAAATGAGAACTTTGTTTATAGTCTACGTGATTAGTAAAAGAGTGCAGACCATGGTCATAAATGCTCGGGCTTGGTAAGATTCATAATGGAATTCATTGCTACGTCAACCATAACATTAAAGAGCTCATGTCCACACTGCAGGACAAGTTATAGTAACAAGTACAATTCAGTTGTCTGTTTGCGGTGCATGAATTTACTCTTGTTTCACGGGAAATGTCTGAATGTATTCTAATAATGTGTTCATGTTTATGGTCGAAAGAATTCTAACAACACACAATAATTGCAAGGCGGATCACGCGAACATTTCTGTTCTTGGTTAAAGGTTAGTTGAGAGTTAGTTTTATGGATGAACTTTTCAATGCACTTTTGCTATCAAGTGTGATGAGTCTAATATCTTAGAGTGGTTTTACCTAATCAACTGAGAATTTTATTTTCAATTGCGAAATTGCAGAGTAATACATTCGAGATAATAAACAAAATATCCTCATTTGGTAAATCACCACTTTATAGCAAATAGCCAAGCTGAAATCACAGTTAGCGATGTTAAGCGTTTGTTCCGACAGGGTGGATTTCGAGCGCAATATCATCACGTGGTTTATGTTCAACGCGTGACCTAAATACAAGATCACAAACACTTCCTGTTCAAGGAAATCATAAACCTCATTAGTCATGCTGGGCTAATATTCAATCAAGGCGTTTAATTTAAAATCCATTATCCAGGAAACAGCATCTAACACCTGACAAATGTTATTCGCAAGCTCTTAAATCACGTGGTTAAACATACTCAACGTGTTGCTCCTCTTCCGAGGATCTGCAGGTGGTTTCTAAACCCCTGAATGAAGTCGAAGCAAATAAGAGGCAGAATTTTAAACGTCGAAGAAATCTGTCAACGAAAGAGTTGTTCTTCGATTGGTCTGACTATTAGGTATAAGGGTAAGTAAATTCTGACTGCCTAAATGATTCGAAAACACGTGTAGTTATCACAAGAACATGCACAACATGTACATGTAACACATCCGATCGCAATATTGATGTTTTCAATCATGAATAAATGTGCATTTCAAGTTCAATAGGTCTCATATCGCAATTTGCAATAATACGAGCCTCCACCCCCGCCGCACCAAAAAAATATTTAAGGCTATTGCTCGGTTCCTTTTCCTGGCTACCCGAGCGCCTTATTTGTGTAGCTTAAATATCATCAAGATATGTCATCATAGCTTGGTCAAATGTAATGCAATTTCAGTGGAATATAGCATATACTAGTATGTTCCGCTGGTATCCATGACAACATATTTCAACTGGTACAAAAATCAAATATGAATTATCATGATACGTCAGTTAGATTCAAAGAAGAATATGTTGCAACTATCTCGGAAATAATATACTTCTCATCTCGTATGGCCATACGTAGACCACGTTAATGTCACACAGTGAACGAGTTCAGAATAAAAAGCCGATTGGAAACAAGTGTCAATTCCACCTATGACGTGGGTGTTGGCGATTGTATTGTAGTGTAATGAGATTCGGTGAGCCTCTATACATCCTGAAAATCAAACAAGGCATTTATGAATCAAATAATTCTTGCAAATATTAGTTTTACACCTGGGAGAGTATTTACATATATCTCGTTTCTAGGAAACCTGCGAGAGCGAGATTGGTATGCCCGCAGAACCTCGTGTTAATCCAAGTTTAGTTTCAATGAATTTAAATGCACTGAATCATATCGACGTGCCTTGCACAACGAGTGCCAGTGGGTTGAATTAGGGTCGCTGGAGGTTAAATATTTATGTGAACATGGAGGAAAATCAACAAAAGTGGGTTGTATTCACAAATCCGGCTAAATCAAATAACGGGGAATATTCAATAGTCCAGCTGTTTGCCGCTGATTGCTGAAAGATAACACCATTGCGTCAGCGAAACATTAAATACCCTACTTCTCAATCAATGAATGCAAGTAGCCTATACTACTGCTCTGTTTGTGCAACATATGTATGCCCGTAATGTATTAGAAATCGATAACAAACTTTATACACGTTTTTTTTTTTTTTTTTTTTTTTCAGGTTTTATTATCAGGTTATGGTTCAGCGCATTTTCTATTTGCCTTTACTGTCGACCCTCACAGACTTGTACTTGGCAATATATTATGCAGCTATGAGTGTGATCATAGTAATTAAGAACATCCGCACGTGTGAGAAGATGGTGAAGATATTTTTAACTTTGGTGATAACTGACAAGTGAAGTCACCTTCATCTGCGTGAGTGATACATCACAAGGTGCAAAGTACAAACCATCATCAGCTCGTGAATGTTATTACACATGCACGAATGACCCATACACTCTAGCGCGATCAATTTGTTTTAGTACAATACACATTTACTGAGGTTTGAATCGAATAAAATCAAATTTGTTGCAAGTATTCTCAATACGTCCACCTCTATTCCTTTTTTTAAAAGCAGAGATGAGTTCATGGTCTGATATTCATGTGTCCATAACTGTATTTCGATGTTTGTGACTATTTTTTTCGGATACCAATGTATACCAGTTTCTAGTTAATAAAATAATTAAAAAAACGACAAGACATATATGATCAGTGTATATTGCTCGGAATTACTCGAAATTCTAGATAGCAACTGCCTAGCAGTTGAGTGCCCCATATAAAATTTCACACGGTGTTATTGGATATAGGACAAGTTGATACTTGAGAAATGTACAATTGTTGTAATGTTAATAAAGATACACAAATACATTAACTAAACGTGTGACTGGAGCTACAACAAAAGGGAAACGCTAAAAGCATTAAATGGTCAGTTTTTGTAAGTGGGGATGACGTCTGGTATAATGAATGTCCATGAAATGCATTGCTATAGTAACCATGACAACCATGATGATCAATTATTAGTATATCAGAATCGCATCGGCAATTATCAAGTCAAAATGGCATAATGACAGACAAACAATGTTTCAACGTGAATATGGTAACACATTTTATTTTCACTGATCATAGTCTACTGGAATGTGAACAAAATGCAAACCATGGACATAATTATATACATTTCATATCCAATTAAATACAATATGTGATGACGAATTACGCTTCAATGTTATACGCAGAATCTGGATGGGAGGATTCATAAAAACATGGGATTTATTTTGAAATCAGGAGTGTGGATCTTCTGCAAATTAATTTATGCCACAATCAAAGCACTTAAAGCAAGTCATTCACCACAAATATGTACAGGTTGTGATGTCGGCCTTTGCAACGTAAAAATGGGTACTATTTTATTCTAGTTAGGAATCTCGCTTCAAAGTCTGTTTTATGAAAGCTGTAAAATATGGACCAATCTGTGATCCCAAGTACTAGACTGCATGTTACTTGAGTACATAAAACGAGAAGCGACTACATCTAACGATCGCAACGTGATATGGACAGTCAACTATATCCAATGTTCTTTCAAACAAAGAAAACGTTTCTCCATGGACAAAAATGTCCACGACCCATTTATGATATCGCCTATTTGAGCATCGGGACACCCGCCAAGGCAACGCATTTTGAACAATGTTCTTTATAAATAGTTAACCACGGTTGACCATTTTAATCATATGGAGAATAAGGGAGCTATTAATTCATGAATTACTTCAACCTTAGAACCATCTCTGCATTCAGTCTTCATCAATAAACAGCGGGTTATCAAGCAACCATTGGCCGTGTTTAAGTAATACGGAGTACATGCATGCACCATTTCTAGAAGATTTCTCAAGAATGATTCTACTGTAACGATGTTCGCTATTCAGTTCAACTTAGAAAAACACTCACCATTCCTCCCTGTTTTTATATGTATATTTTCATGTCGTCTGCAAGAAAATGAATGTCGAATTCAACGCACAAGGCAAATACCACATTGAATCGTGGAAGACCTAACTCATTACTGATCATCCACCCACGCAAATGTCTCATTTTTGCGTTGAAGAACATCAAAGGATTCTACATTTGCTCCAAGCTTTGAAATCTAACCCAAGAATAGTCTATTTATTCTATTCCTCGGAGTGTATTTGTGTTTGTGTCAATTCAAGTGACTCCATGGATAATTAGCGGAGTTCGCATTTCTTTATTATTATATTTTTGAAAGGCACCCATGGAAACTGAACTAAGAATTCTATAATGGAGATTCAGACATTCGGTGCAATAGTTATAGTTGGTATGTACATTTAAATTTGTAGCAGATGAATTAGCGATAGCCTGGATTATGAAGTAATTTATGCTTTCTACAATATTTCAAGAAAATTGAAAGAAAATAAACAATCAAGATGATTTTATTTCAGTAAAGCGAAAAGTCGTTCTTCAATGATATAATCAATTAGATTTTAAGGTAACCTAACTTTAATGAAACGTACTAAACCTGGATGAACAGTTGTATAATCCCTGACAGACACAATACATCCGTTCACACACTATGCGTTGTTTATGGGTTGGGCAGGGAGAAACAATTTAACTGGAATATTCTACAACCAAGAGATCCGATCGAGTGCAATTGATTGCAAAAATCTCGCAATTCATCCGGGGCAGTGGCAGGATTTCTTCATAATTTGCTAAATTGTACAAATGAAAACAGAGCTTTTAATCTTCAGTTGTTTCGTTACAGTAAGAATTTCTTATTTATTTCAGAATACAGCATATCACTTCATGCCTCGAGTATCACGGGTAATCAATGTACCGTAAAGTCGTAGTAGTACAATATGATTGGTTATGAAATACACTGCTATTTTTAACAACACAACGGAGCGAGGAACCTAATTTACGGACTTTCCATGTTGTGTAACGCACCTGGTCCCATGGTGGAACTATCCCTGTTACCGCAATGTCAAGATAAATATATTCCTTCCTCGTCAAGTCCTATTTTTGAAAATTGTATTTACTCTCAAATAACTCCATCATAGTTGAAATGTGAATGTGGTTTAGGAATAATGAATAAAGGGGCACAGCAATGGGGTCGACACACTACCCTCATAATGTCCGCCAAGATACTTTCTTGATGAATATAAAAATCTGGTAGGAAAATATATGATTAGATGTCAAATTTACTTTTAAATTGACCCACATAGTTATTAATAGAACGTCTATAATATAACCACTAAACCATTCTAGCCCCTTTGCTAGTATCATGTGGAACATAAAAAACTGACACGTCATAAATAAGACTTATATAAACGTGCACACAAAGGTAATTTACAACAATATGTGTAATTGTTGGTTTTTCAGTAAATTCGGTTATGTATCAATGTAATTTCCAGTTCTTTATTAAAAACTTGAAATCATACATGAGTGAATGGCAACATGCACATACATGCATCGGAAAACTAATCACAAACAATTCACTGGCCGCGGCAAAAGTGATTGTGAAGTAGACTCAATTGGTGTAATTCAGGGGCACTATGTGCAAAGCAAACAAAATGAATACAGGTAGTTTCCACCTTATTACATTGATAATATCGACGGATCAGGGACTTAAGCTATTTTTTTCCTTATGTTTAGGTCAGTCAGATTACTGAATTCACCTCGTGAATTATTCTATTTGCCGTGTTTTTTCAACTTGATGACGCAAATAGATAGACCAATGTACAATCAATCCACTCACTGGTGAAACATCCTGTTTTCAGTTGGATGAACAATTAAACGAAATGGTGGGATCTAATTAAAGTGAATCTTCAAGTACATACAAAATCAAAAGTCATTTCCAACCGCCAGGAGCATAGATTACAGCCAACAGTCCAATCGTACCAATAACAGCGAGTCCAAATAATGTTTATAACATTACTTGACAGCGACCCCCTCCCCCACCACTTGTATATTGTTAAATTGGTCAGGCTGAATAAATTCCTGTGACATAGTCACGTTGCCGTGGTTACAGATTATAATAATCAGGAGTAGGCTATTGTGGCCTCTGCATGTTATAGTGTTCAATTGCTATAGCAACAATTGCTGAACTTTGGTATCAGACAGATCAGATGGAACTTTCAAAGATAAAGATTAAAGGAATATCACTGCTTAGTAGTGGTCGTTCTAAGTACTTTAACGCATTGCCGGTTATACCGGTCATTTTAATCTCGATGATCTCTTATTTTAATAATATTATATCATTATTGTCAAACAAATACAGATAGGTCCGATTTGTATTGACGTAATTGCCATATTAACGCTTCTTGACACTGCAAAGTCGCATTAAATTTCAAAATTTAATTTAAATTTACTATGAACAATCAATAGATTACTTTGCTGTGGCAGCCTGTCTGACATATAAGGTTGTTTTGCAAATGTGAGTAACAAAAGTGTAAATGATAGCGCCAAGGACCTTACCTCATTAATGTAATCAACTAACGGAAAAAGCCATGTGTGTCAATTTATATTACGACAAAGCTATTTGTGTATATTGGCGAATGCTAAATAAATGGTACAAGTTGAATTTAAATTCTCAGACCATAGGTTTACACATACAAAGATGAATACAAATAAGTAATAATCACAGATTCATCAATTATGGAAACTATGATCGCAAGTATAATATCTCAATATAATACTTCAATCTGAAACACACACAACTGATAACTTGAAGAATACTTCAGTAATACACCATTTATTCCGCGCAGTTAGGGGGTATGGCACGCATTACGCACAAGAGATAAGGAATATGAAATAAAATGTAATTCGCAAATCTGGCGTGTATTGTCCTCTAATGTGGCTTTGGAAAACATTTAATAGTTTTTTTATTAGTCATATTTTGCAGGTCTGACATTAGTACACGGCATGACAGCGGGGAACTACAAAGGGACGCTCGGGGGAAGCAACTGCCACACGTATCTAGTTATCAATGTGACTGAAAAGAAACGCTAAATCCGCAAAATAGCATAATCTATGGATTGCATAGTCTGAATTGAATACACTCATTAGGGTATGACATGCGTGATGCCGAGTGTGAAGTAGGGCTCAGCAGTTAAGAGGGGGAGATAGCTTCATCACTGACCAGTTACATTTGAATATAAATCCGCATTGAATTGTGACTCAATATAAGGCCCAATTTGGGGAGCAGCGTGGGATTTCGTCGACATGCGACCTTAGCAAAGGAGTTTGACCATACGATTGGTCGACCCCTCCGTGATTCACCTGGTCGTCTCAGAAAATAGCTTCCTGTTAGCAGACGGCATTCATGTCTGCCATTATGCGACAGCTGCATTAATACTTGGAAAGCAGCGTACAATTATATCCACCGCTATACGCTACACACGTCCAAACAAGGCAGCATGATACAATATTTGCCGCGCACTAGATATGAAAGGAGACTGTGATATTTGCGTGTCTTTGTGAGCATTTGCGCTAGCATAGCGAAGCGTATTTATGTTGGTTGAAATAGCAATTGTTTGGCGGGGTATATAACTGAGCGATCTACTTTCAGCGTGGGCGCAGTTCCTCGAACGAAACGTCGTAATTATATAACCATCGCGTTATTAATGTCACATACAGATAGGTATACATATATGAATAACGTGGTTCGCAGCACGATTCCAAGCTGTTTTTCTATCACTGCATTCGAGCCTGACTTTTGACTATACTCTTGTTGCAAAATACGGTCACTCGTTACGGTAGTAAATGAAATTTAAAATAGTTGCATTACGCATTCAGTCTGATCCAATCTCAAACCGTTTTAATTACACTACGTGGACGTGATTGATACGGTGTTTGTTTATACAGTTTTCCAATCATTAAGTGTAAAGTTGTGGATTTAGTTAACGAATGAATAAAACGTACCATATAACATGCACTAGTTACTAGAGTATTTAAAGGGCCGTGGTCGTTGCGCAGCACGTGTTCGAATTTCATGTAAATAAACAATGTATTTGCATTGAGTTCCATACCGAAGAAGACGCAGCGCAACGACCACACCCTTTAACACGTGGTATTTAAATCAAACCACGTATACGTTCGGCGATACTCGGCTCACAGATGATGCGCCGAACGTTTTTTTATCCGTGATGCTTTGCAACACTGATTTCGAGAATTGTGTGCAAACAGCATCGCGTTGTCATTTGAGTTGATAGGGGATAACGTGCGTCTCACAAATACACAGTGCACAATTAGGATGCATTAAATCTCATTCACAATTGATTTTGATGTACTACTTTCGAGTAAGAAAAATAATAATTGGCAATAAACACTAATGATAATTTAAGGGGACAAATCTGTTAGAATGTTACTAGAATGTCATCATATTTGTTTGGTAAGTGTTAACCTACATACACTGGGTGCTCAAGATTTGCGGCAGATAGAGCATATAGTTGTAGTACGTGCATAACACACTTCCCTTAAGCTTAAGATAATGTTTGAAAATCCGAGAAATACAATCGTGTATCAATTAATCAAAACCAATTTTCAGAATAGAAAAGAAAAACGTCTAGAGAGACATGTTAGAACATGTACTGAGAGAAAAAACAATTAGGATTATACTGTTTTTCCTTTAAAAGCCATTAAAGTATCTGCTCTTCTAAATAAATGACGATAGATAAATGAGGGGAAACATAGTGCGAACAATGACCTTATTTTGTTGTAGTTCCACTCTACAAAAAAATACACAACTCTTTCTTAAGCATAGTTTATAGTTTACGACGAAATGTTGGATAAAGCGTTTCGCTATTCTAGTTTCCACTCTGAAGTTAATCTAAGTCCGTGGCCGTGAGCTTTTCAACTACAACAATTTCAGGCAATTACGCTTACAAATTATTAGACAAGACAAGACGTCCAAGCGCGTAACTTGACAGGCATTTGCAGTTACAGGTCGTTTTTGATAATCGGCAGAAATATTAGATTTCTTAGCGACATTTTTTACCCGAAAATTCGTTATCGTGTCATTGTTGCTGTCCAGTCTAAACTTCTAATTTTGTTCACATACTGTTTCGATATAATGAAAACGTCGAATTTTGAATAATATAGTTGACCTTATTTCAATTATTATCTCACCAAGCATTTATTGTATTGTAATCAAACTGACATTCCCCTTTTACATACTGTTTTGTTCTGTTTATTCTGATTCAGAAGTACTAGTCCGAGGATGAAAACTCAATACACGATATATAAAAGGTCAAACTGGTACTAACTGGTGGTAACATTCACAATTAATGTGAATTTCACATTTTTTTCCCCCAAAATGCAAGTAGTTGTGATTGAGTTTAAACGTAAAAAGTTAAACATGGGAAAAAAATGTAATACTCGGTATTACACAGCAACAAATACCATTATATATCTGTCCTTTAGGGGTTAAAAACATGTGATAAGTTTTATTAATGATTGCATTGCCGTCTCAACGTTCAGTATTGCTCCATTGGATATCAGATTTTATTAAATAGTGGTGGTTGTCGCACTGTGTAAGCTCCGTGTGGATCCATCACTACGCGGAGAAACGAATACCCATGGTTTCTCAAAAGCGTGGGTTTATTAACATAATTGCGAACGCTCTGGAACACATGCAGTCGCGTCAACCATCGCCCTGTAATAAACTATATTTGCATGCGAATAAATTATTGTTAGCCATCAAATGCGTTTGACGATTACACATAATTTGCATTCACATGAATATATCAACTCAGTGAGTAGTCACAACAGAGTCTCGCATTCATTGCGCTAAAAATTAATTTTTTTGAAACGCAAGATCTTAATATGAAACAGGTAAAACGAGATGACAAAATGGGCGTCAAGATCTCGTTGAGAGAGATCTCGAGAGGCGCGCGACTTGAAATCGCCCCTCGAATAGTGAGTGTCCATTCTCCTCCCGCGTCTATTGTTCCATACCATGGTTACTTAGACCAGGACGGTGGACGCAATGGCGGTGGAAGAGTTCTATGTGAGGGGAGAAACAAGCCTCGTAGCTCTCCGCTGTCAGCGAGATCCCTGTCTAATTGCTCGTTGTTCAGCAATTAAAAATTCAGTGGTTACATTCCGTACGACATGATCTTACGTTGGATGTGCGGTATGTTCCGACAGTTTCAGATTAATATTTACGAGGATGCATCGAGAGAAACGAGCTTCACAGCTTGTGCCTATTGTGTGACAGCTGAAGAATATGTCTGTAAAAATAAACACCATGACAACTACGTCAAAAATCATATCCATAAATGTATGCACATTGTAAACGTGGTGATCTCTAACTGGGTCAAATTGTTATGGTTATTTTGTGAAGTTTTTTTTCCCCCCGAGATGTTCCGTCAATCTGGTTTTCATATCGTATAATACTGTTTGTCAAATTTTATATAATTTATCACCCGTAAATTGAGCTCGTTTATTTTATGACTGTTGTACAGTACAAGTGTGGCGTGCACACAGACAGGAAGGTGCGCAAATTGCACATAGTTAATACACGCATGCGATCGTGCTCGTGTGTAAATTTCAATAAATGCGCATTCCAGAGCAGAATAGTTACTCAGATTCATTTCCACATCACAAAATTCAGGGCCCCAGCAACGGCTGTAACCATAGTACCATGATATTATACACGACTAAATCCCAGATCATGCGTAAGTATAATAACAACGTAATCCCGAATAGAAACTTGTTATTTCTGGTTGAACAACTATTCAGTGTAATAACATAATAATACTTTCAGAAATGGTGTGTATGTCTGTATCTTAAAAAATAAATTATTGTGGTCCTCAGAAATGTTTTACGACAAGAATGTCACCGTCTTTGGATTACATATTCTTATCTTGATGACATTGGATTGAAATTGGTCAGATTTGGAATCGAACTCAAATTTGCCAGGTCATAATGACCTTCAAGTTAAGCACGGCCATATCGTACAAGAAGATGGATGTAGTAGTGAGCATGTATAGTAATAATATCAAACCGTCGTCACAGAATAGTAGTTAATCAGTCACGATTTTATATATATATATATATATATATATATATATATATATACATACATATACATATACAGGCTTCAAAAACCATATAGTATATGCAAGTACGCGTAATATTTTGTTTCGATTACATTCAACAGTGGATCACCGAAGTCTACATGACATCACAAGCCAGTCTTATTTGTGTCTTATTTGTGTCAACTAAAATACGCAATGTTCAACTACTTTCGAAACATTTACCAATAAAGGCCTGATAAAGGCCAGACGTTATATACAGCCAATGACACTTTTGTCACCGTTCATCAAATGACATTTTATAGTTTTTTTATTATTATTTTGCTCCAATTGCAATCAAGAAGTATAGCCAATAAAAGTAATATCCACTTTGTCGATAAATGGGGAAACAAAAATACAGAAAAATGCAGGCAAGGTGTTGCGCCCGCATTTTAACGGGAAAAATTATGGAACGCAAAAAAAGAGAATTACAATAAAATAAATATGGCGAAAACTTGCAATTTGATGATGTAATTATGACGTCACCAAGAATACTATTTAAGAGTGGTTTCTATGTTGGTTAGTTGTTATACACATTAGCTGTAACTTAAATCATAAGATTCAAGAAACATAAGTATTCTTCGACGTTGTTGAAAGCTTTGGCAGTCAGCCGTGACCACGGTGTAAACCCTTTTCTAACAGACCTGCAATTTGCCAGCTTTATCCAACCGTCATAGGAAATAATTAGTTTAATTAATGGGAACGAATGAATGTCAAAGTTTACGTTAGAATGTATAAGATAATTTACATCGGTGAAAAGACGCAGGACCAACTGCGACAAATGCTCAATGACCTGAGTGGAATAGTTTGCTGGTGTTCATATCACCAGCCATATAGCTTAGATATATTTAGTAGAACAATAACACAGCTACATCCCACTCAACAACCTTGTGCCAACATATAATCAACAGCTGAACATATTTTTTTTCATAATTCATGTCATAATTTGCTTATATAAACATTTTCAGGACATAAAGTCTTTTATGAATTGATCGGAATAGTCATCGGCGAAATCGTAAACCTTAATATACCGAACGTTAGAGTGGATCTAGGTCAAAGTGGTCGATATCATGTTGTATGAACGGGCAGTAATGTATTCCTAATAAACATTTGATTAGAATTGTTATGCAAATACGCAGTTGACATAGCAACAGTTCTTATTTTAGACACAATGAGGGATACGCATCTGTCATTATGATGGGCAGTGTATTAATAATCTATCTAGCTTACAATTTACTGAACATTAAAAAACAATTTAGTTAACGATGTTTAAAAACAACGCATCAGCAAATTCAATTGATCACTCGTTATTGCAACGGTCTTGAGTTGCCTGAAGTACAAAAGGACAACTTGGTGTATTCATATTATTTGTTCGGCATAGTGTCATTAATTAAAATGACAACTACATTCGGTAGCTATATGTAGTTACTGCAGTTTTAACAGCCTTCTCCACCCCATCTTATTATTATAAGTAGTCAGCCAGACTTTTTCTTTTTTGTTCGTTTCTCAAAAAGAGGTTTATGATACATATGATCAACTTTGTATATTGCTAGACATATAGCGGATTTTCAGAAGAAATAAACAATGTTTAATAGGTGGACGATAAACTTAAATAAACGATGAATAACTTAATGGTAATGTTAAGCTTTATACTGGTTGACAATTTTGTGGTCATTTTTGCTAATTACATGTCCACCTAACACTCGCCATCAATATTGTAAATATCCATTGCTACAATAGCTTGCTTAAAACACAACATTTATACTTTTTTTTTATTTCGTCATAGGCTAAAACAAATTCCGGATGACAACGGACCTAAAAAGTAATGTTTATAACTAGATATTATGGACGTGGCAATGGTTGCTAAGGAAATGTCCACTATCACTCATCATCATCAACGTTGTCGACAATTATTTGGTAGTAGCTAGCTCAGAATGACATTTGTGCATATTAATGCGGTCACATGATATCCCCTAAACACCGGTACTAACATGGCGAACTATACAGGTGGAGAGAAACAACACAAATTGTTTAACTGGTTGCTGTGATATGGACGGCGTCGTGATTGCTAGGGGGAGGGGCACATCCAACTATCAATCCTCATATGATACTAAGTCTCGAATTGAACAGGGGCTAATAAGTCGTTAATGTAGAATTATACTTTCATAAACTTGTACCCCTCCCCCAAACAAATTCAATCAGTATTCATGATGCCAAGATCGCCGACCTTATCATCCACTTGCGTGTTTCACACCCTTATTTGTCCATGACCTTTCTATAGAGGTGTTCTAAATGTGACCCTCCCCCGCCTTTAGATGTTTTTTTACTCCAATATTCTTCATATAAACGCACAACCTAAGCATTGTGGCGTGGTCGTTTGTCTTCCGGACTGTTCTGATAAATATAACAGTCGAAATAATTATTTGTAATCACAAAATTTAATCATGTATGATACACCTTATCTTACACATGATAGTGAGAATACAATTATTTCTTGCTTCTGTGCCACAACATGTTTTGTGTATACTATTTTACTCGTCAAATCAAGTAAAACTGTTTTTGAGATGTCGTCGTCTACAGATCCGAAGGACGCCAGCTGACGCCAGACAATGCGTGCGCACAATACGATGAGCTAATAATAGCATGTAAGCACAAACGACGCATCACCCTGAGAAAGCAAAGGTGATCACCAGAAATGTGATGTGTATATTAAAAAAACAAACTCGTAGTTGCTGAATAGTGCGTTGTTCCCTTGCCAACGTCATGGTATGGAGTATATAGCACATGTGAGACTTGACCTGTTTCACATGAAATCAGTTTCCGTCATAATTAGTCTAGAATGTTGATATCATACTCTCAGTCTGTCGAAATCATTCCATCTCCCAATCGTTAAGTTGACAAGGACAGAGAAATGTTACTATAATCCTGAAATAATTCTGATAGTCTATTTAATAGTAAGCAAGTATAATACGAGGCCGTCTCATTAAACACAAAACAATACAACAACAAAGCAGACAAGCCTTTGTATAAAAGCCTGTGGTGTCATTATAAACCTGACACAGTTTTTCTTTTTTGTTCCATGAATGCCACGGGAAGCAGAATTCGGTCGGGATTTTTATTGTTTCTAAAATGCGCTATGTGTACACTTTACGTTATTTTACAGTTATGTGGTCAATAAAATATGCTCGTAAAAAATAGTGAATTTGTTTTTTATACTTATGGCAGTGATATTTTTTTATCATTGTAGATTGATAGGATGAAATTTCTTTTTTATCAAAACATTCCTTACTTCAATGTCAGATTGCTTGCAAGCAGATATATTTATATCTGTTAATTCATTTTATATCATGATTATCATTTCTCCGGGAAAAATGTGGAACAATCTTACGAGACTTCGATATGTTAACAGGTTAACAGTTTTACGATTCCACGTATCAGGATCATCAGGCTGACGTCAAAAACTGAGGAGTCGAGGTTAAGTGAAAGATCGATCACTTTGGAGCTTCATGTACTAGTACGAATATTAAACAAACACGAATGTGTTGACCCAGACTCTTATCGGCATATAATAACAATTTTACGATTACGTAATGTGATATAATGCAAATGACTATATTTTTCATCAAATGAGTTACGATTCCCTTAGCCGATCATTAAATGTCCTACATACGGGACTTAAGCACGCTGGCTTCATAATTGGGAATCGCGTATACGACAATTCCCCCCCCCCCCCCGTTGCTATGAAATCAGAGCACATACAATGGTCAATTATAATCACGCGATTGCTTGGTCAGACAACCCCTAATCCTAACAATCACGTGATAAATACGACTGGGAATATTTTGACGTCTGATTACCGTGTCAACTGATAGGATCACTTTGCAACGTAGTTTGCGCAGCCGTGAAAAGCAGATTCAGTCCGGCATTGTTTTATTGCATATCGATTTATTCACGGGCCAAGATAGAATCCTGTTTCTGAAAACGCGGGTTGCCAATCAAATCCGTAGAACGCACTGATAAATGCGTCATCGTATTAGCTATATTTACTAGTAACAGGAGGCACCGTTATACGATTATTGATAGAAGCAATAAGGGATGAGTGCATTATAAGCAATGGGAATGTAGTGAAGTAGCTTCCTAATGCATGGCAACCTACAACCTTGCGCATTCTACTTGTACATGTTTTATTTGACATAAAATAATATTATCGAGTAGCATTGGCACTTATTTTAACTATGTCCACTTCGACGTACGTTCTCGAGGCTGTCAACGAAATGAAATTTAAATCGAATTGAATTGAATCCATGTAAAATAAAATCGCACTGAGAATGCAATTTACGAGTTTGATGTGCGAGATGACTTAAATGGTAACAGTATTGTATACATTCCATTACCAAACTTTAAACTGGTCGTGGCACTCGTGGCATAGTTCATCAACCCCAGACACGCGTGAGACTAAGGCAATAATAATGCATATGCAGTTGTACGCTAACGCTCAACACTTCACCCTGTTACTAATTGAGAACGTACTGATTCGAGTAGACTAGCAGCGCTACAGTCGCCACACCGCGTACACCGCGTAGCGCTCGACACGAGACCCTAGCGAGCGACGTATAGAACTTGGCAAATCAAATTATGTGTACGCATATATAGGAATACTCTTTCGAAATCCATCATTTAATGTTCTGTTTAATTGTGCATGTATTGCTGTGATAATGACGTAATTATCACGGACGACATAGATTATAGATTAGATTAGGATATTATAAGTCTTGTCCACGCAACACGAGTACCAGACGTTAAGCTGTTAATATACATACAATACACGTGAATCTGTATAGTTGATGTGGGGCAGGTTTAATTACACATTACTCAGAAACATGTGTACCATTTATCTTCTGAACGTACCTCGTATCGCCAAAAGCACATATCTATTCATATAAGAAGGGATATGATGAAATACATATCACTGATACTATTGCTATATACATTCGTTAATCATGCAGGGTGCACCCCAACATACATGTGTACAGCTTACAATACGTTGCAAGTAAATACTATTTAATATCTTCTCAACTACCTTCACTTGAATGTGTCACTTGTACCACACTCAAATAAGGGCGATTTAGATATTTGTATATTATGTATGGCTGTTGTGGCACACAACCCCCATACAGAGATGCGGGACGCGTATGGCAATTGTAATCACACGATTGTAAATTATTTTGAATTTTGACTGTTTTCGCAATGAATACACGTGTACTTTTTTTTTAAATTATAACTACTATAGTCAGAGGGGCAGATGTTTTACAACGTTGCTTTAAAACATGTGACAATGTCACTGTAATACCGATTAACGCTTAACAGGAATCAGAATAATATATATGGATTTTTAGAAATACTATTGTCAACCTTCTGTTCGGGGGCAGAATATCAGAAAGCTCTTTTTACTCGTAATAATCAATAATTCATAGATTATTCTCAATTCCTTTGACATTCGCATTATAATTCCTTGACACAACTCAGCGACGGCATTCATGTTTTTATCGATCGATGTTCATTATTCTTCACACGACCATTGTGTAAAAAGGGACAACAGTCAATATGCCTACATGTTTAATAGTCATCTATTTGCAAACATCGATATTTCTGAACTGTTACTTCGTTCAATGGATTCGAACCAAAAAGTATCGACAATTGATGGAAATCAATTTCTTAGATACGATTGGCCAATACAGTCTCAGTTATAAAGATTACTTTCGCTCTGAGATACATAGGAATCGTGGCGCCCGGGAAAGGTCTACATCTTATAACACCATCAATGAATGTATTATATATTACCCTCGGTGAATAAATATCATGTCATTCATTTAACAATTGGTGAAGGCAATCTAGTTCTTGTAACGTCTAAGTTCAATCAAGGACGTCGGATGCTCGTATTTCTTTGCACTAATTATGTGATAACACAGGTGTATATACACCATTACGTTGAATATTTGGAAACTTACAACAACTGGCGAATGGATATTTAAGGTTCACTGTATTACCTGCAACGGGAAAGTCAGAAACAGTGGACGAACAAACTATTTCATGTAAGTATCTCTATAAACCTATATATCACTGTCCCTGGATAAGACAAAGCATGGGGTGCTCACATCATTCAATTTGAACGCAGCATAGGCTAACACATATAAATGTGTTATGATGCAATATCCATTTGCATGACTTGTAGATTGTAGATGGACAAGATTGGTATCTGTTTATAAAAGTGAGCAGAACTAGATGAATACGGTTCCTCAACTTGTCAATAATTAGGTACAAATTCAACGAAAACTGAGTGAAGTTCATCCAACCGCACCAACGAGTCCAATTGATTTCCATGGATGTGAGACTTTTTTATAATAAACCAGACCGGGTGCCATTATCAATGACACATGTCCACGATTGACGCTTTACCATTACTGACGTACGATCTATCACAAATGTAACAAGCTTTCACCTTATTTGCAAATGCCTTCAGTAATGAACTCCTTCGGGCTTCGGAAGACCATATTAAAACACTTTAATAGTACGAGTGAATTAATGCACACTTCAACAAATGAAAAAAAAAATTACATATATTTTATTTTATTTTTATTTTTAAATGTTTTCACAAAGCGTTATTACCACTGCCTCCAAAGAGTTTTTTTATTAAACAACAAATTATACAATTACATACCAGTAAGAGTAAAATGAATACGTGATGCAATTAATCAATTCATCGTACAGGTATCGTTCTTTTGTGTTAAAGATTAATTTATCATAACAACATGCATTTAAATATTTGATTGGTTGGAATCTAATACCCGATTGCACATTGACACAGCCATCTATTTATCTGAACTACAGCTGGCTATTACAGGCCACACCAGTGTATTTCCATGGAGAAGTTGATAACGTGTCGCGATAGATATTACTTTCCATCCAAGGGTTTTAAGCTATCAGCGTCGCCTTCACAGAAATGCGAGTCCGTGTCTGATAAAAGTACTAAACGGCTGTCTGTTACGGGAAGGTCAAACTGTACCAAACGTCACCGTTTTCAGAAACCTTCATAGCCTAACTAACTAAATATTTATCTGAAGCTACTTCACACTACTTGTCCACGCAGTGTACAAAATGGGATTACTTTCATCCACTATGACCACTATTATACGCAATAAGATCGAATAGAAATTTCATGTATCAAGAAAGCACAGAAACGTTAAATAGTTAACAGCCATAACACAATGCGTGGGGACTTGGTTGACATTATCATTACATCAACCTAGAAAGTGTAAGCCAATGGTAGTGTATAGCACATTGAATTACAAATAATCTATGTCAACCTAATGTATTTTTAAGCATCATTGCTCATAAACGTGAAAACGGCATCATATCATTTACTATATTGAGTATACAGCTAACCATGTGTGCATACATGTAAAATAATATTAATATAATTTATATTATATTTATTATATTATAGAATTTTCATATTAGCTGTTTCATCACACTTCCAATCGTTTTTCTGAAATAATATTCCATAATACCTTCCAAAATTGCTGTGATTTTCGGCATTGGTTTTCACCGTGATGGTTGCCAGGCGGTGAAAATGTCCGCCCCCGAGAATAGGATTAATGATGCGCAGTGTAGAACGCTACAGCCATGGAATATGCATATGAATATCAATCACCACTGAGAAAGTAGCAGACGACAAACTGAGTAAACCATAAACAGATTTGTAAAGTTAATATATCATTCATGTGAAAGACCTTGGCGTATGTGTGTACCACCAACCAATCTGATCACCCCCACTAATGATCAAATGATACGTATATTGTGCGTGTTTGACGCTGGGAATGATCATCCAATTATGAACAGTAGGGGTAGCGTTTTTCAACACTGAGTCTATAAAAACGTGACATTTGAATTTAGCATCACATTTCGACCTTTGAATTTATTATTTGTTACAAAAATATTCTAAATAACAAATTTGTTATAATAAATACTTTCACATTAGTTGGTTTTGCGAACTCCCAAACAAGGTCAGAAGCCAATAGCGTCTACTAGTAAGCACCTTAACCTGTATCCGTGAAAGCATTGGCACAACTTGGCGTATGTCGCATACACTACACTATAAATTGTAGCGTGGTTCAGCAATGTGTACATATAAATATAATAACACAATGATATCATTTCAGGATTGGAATGTTTACCTGCATATACCTGAAGGCCACTTTACTCGATAATATGCCTTAAGCGTCAAGAGTTCAGTAATATGATACGTGTGATGAATTATAAAGTTTCCATTTCAATGCCAACTTAGCCAACATCTATTAATAGATTCACACACGATTAGTGCAAAACAATCCCATCATGGTGTGTCGCAGATGAGGTTCTATTTTTAGAATCTGATTCATCACACATTCAAAGCGCAATACTTTACTGAAGTAGCTATTTTCAAACAAATACCGGCCCTATATAAAGGTGTAAGGAGATGGATGAGGAAATGCCGACTGAGGGTAAGGTCGTTGATAGCATGATTGTCAAAATATATACAGGATAATTGTGTGTTGTGTGAAATCAGAATGTGTGCAAGAACTCTGCCTAGGGTCATTTCAAATCAAAATAGAACATTATATTTCTATCCTATAAATATTTTATGGCTTACCTCAGCGTATAATTTCATACTCTATTCATGCCAAGTCCAATTTACAAAGTGATAGATGGCTTGATGATTCATACATACATTTCCCGTCGTGGAAATAAACATGCAAATGGAAATAACACTCTAAATGTATGTATCGATATACAAATGTAGGAACGCGAATGTCTAATCGTCATAAACAATGTATTTAAAACGTAAAAATAAAGGGAGATAAACTGTGATAAAACATGTCAGTTTCTTTTATGCAGGAATATGTAACAACTAGTGCTGCTGAAGTCAGTATAAGTTTGTGGGAACCTTTACTGGTATAGTGAGCGTAACCTGACCCTAACTAATCCGTGACAGGCAAAGAGAGTGAGCACATCATGTTAGAAACCACACAGTACATCTTAATTGAATTTAATAAAGTTTGCTAGACCCAGCGGTTTCAGCTATGCAATGGTGAAAGTACCAGTCGTAATGTATTCCTGGAATCATCATCTCCCGATCGCAGTATAGAACTTGGGTGCAAATGGCCCGGAATCTTACCCGTCACCGTGTCACAGTGGCTGCGATGACTGGTGAAAAATGAAACACTAGTTTGTTTTTTTCTCTATTACTCTAGGTCCCTTTCTTTTTCTGTCTCTGTTTCTTATCCTTATCGTGATCTGGTGGCCTTAAAGTACATTCATAAATACATATTTGTCATGAAGACGTCACTTGTACTGTTATGACTTTTCTCTGGTGACTCAAGTCCCGAGGGAATAGGCAGGTGGCATGAGACGATGATAATGAATCATTCCTACATACATCAATAATAACACCCAACCTTTAGAAACAACAATGACTAGAACTTAGGTGTGTGTATGCGTATGTGTGAGTGATGAGCATAACTCTACGCATGTTAAGGCTGTTCACATTACGAGACCACGAATCTGTCATCATCGCATACAGAAACACGAACAGTCATGGTCCAGTGATGACAAAAGCGAAACTGTAAATGGAAATTCATTGATGCATACAAAGCACACAGAGAATGAATAATTTCGTGTGATCGAATCATATTTTTTCGGGGGTTAATTTAGCTGTCATAACAGATCACAATTTTAATGAGATCTCCAAATTAGCCATTTTAGTTTGGCGCGTACATTTAGTCTTTTAAGACTCACATGGAAATAGAAATAGAGACCATAATTTTCTTACCAGAGACATGAAACGAAATTGTAATTATTATGGTAATGCAGGAGTGCTAACAAATATAAAACACACCATTCTAATTGACCATTAATAACAAAAAACACTTCATTAATCAACTTTTGAAATAGATTTACAATGACCTCTAGGGGGTGTTTTTTTATGTTCCAGGACGGTATAAAACATAACTTATTCATCGGATTTATTTCAAATAGTCCCACAGGCTATAAAGAAAAGCTTCATATTTCAAGTGAAACAGTTCTACCTGGACAGTGTTAACTAATGTGCGACAATCTCCACATGCACGGTGTAGTTTTTGAGCAAATTGGAGAAATATTATATAAACAAGAATGTAACATCCCTAAAGTCACAGACGATAACAATTAATTACCGTAACTGTATTAAAATACTAATTAGTTGTTATCAGAACACTAACAAACAATCAGATCCTTATCAATACAATTATCTTAACAGGGCGCTAACTCTTTCTCAACTTGTAATGGCAAACACAATGAACTCAATCGTGAAGTCGTGAATTGCATGAAACGCATAGACATTCTTGTATCTGATGATACAAAGCATGATTTAGCAAGTAGAGGTTCTGCTCAAGACAAAGTTACACGCATACATATAGTCGAAACATAAGTATATATATTTCATATGATAACGATTTGTAAAGCAGTTATGGTAAAGTAGGGAAGCCAGGTCATTGAGTTGCAGAGCAATCGAGTATCAATAGTTGATGTCGAACCCACTATCTCAGTGACATTATCCGGTTAGACAGAGCCGAAGCCATAAGCAAATGTAATTGACATGAATTTGTCGATTCTCAAATACTCTTTGATTGCTTTAATTACGAGTAATAACACTGACAATCAAATGAAGACAACAAAGTGTAGAGTAATAAAAAAGGTAATTTCTAAAATGAGGTGGAATAGTATACATTCATATATCTGCCCCAACTTAATTTGCTCATACATCTGGTAACGTTCTTAATCCATTGTTATTATTGGTACCATGACCACCGAGATAACGTTACTCTCAGTATTACAGTATGACAGGTACAACACAGAGCATTGTGAACATTGTGTTGACAGATACATCCCCCTAATTGTTTGCAATATTAGTTCTGGCAGTAAAATGCATGGGAGAAAAGAGAACATTACTGCAATGACTGACAGAGCATAATGTTCAAACTCATTACCCTTCATGTTGCAAGAAAAGTAATCAAGTTTCACGAGCTCTCTTAAACTAGCGAATTCACTATCGGTAATTAACAGATTAATTTATTTGCAATACCATAGACCTACTTACTTACTTACTTACTTACTTACTTACTTACTTACTTACTTACTTACTTACTTACTTACTTACTTACTTACTTGAGAACCAAGTGCAGAAATGACTAGCATATACTCTCATTATAACTCTGCAATATAACGCATGTGGTGACATGATTGAAAAGGTAACGTACAATCAAGTGTGTTACCTTGGATATAATTTATTCGTTATTGTGAAATCAAGAAATGTTAAGAATCAAGTGATAGCGTTTAACCGGGTATCGTTATTACAATAACTGAAATTGTGTCACAATGAAGTTGTTAAAAAAATAGATTGAAACGAGGACCTTAAAATATGCAAGAAATCGGGAATCGTTGCATAGCTCGACGTGACAGTGCTCTCTCTGAATCGTAATCCACCAATTATCATACATTATGAAGTTTAGAAATGTGCAAAGGCGTGACAAACAGCTGAGTCTTTGGGAAAACTACTTCGTTTTGAAAAAAAAAACGTCAGCTCTCTTGAAATAAGGTAGAAATCCAGATACAGCACTAACACCACACACCATCACTACACTCAATCAAGTATGACGTCATGATTATGTGAATATTCCAACTGTATACAAATAATTGGGATGATAAAGTGCAGGAGCGTGGCATGGTAATCAGCAGTTATACCAATAATGAATGAGTTCTCAGTCATTAACGAATAACACTACTCTAGATTAATAAGAGATGCATCAATGCATTATAATGGCCAGTGGCCAGGTAGTGCGAACACAAAAAAATGAATCATAGTGATTTCTGCATTATTTTCTAGTGTTAATTAACAAATCCTTAATTTATCGAAACACCCAGTTTCAATCGCATATGTGAATAACTGAAAAGAATGAAATGATTATTATCAGTATTATCAATGCAGACAGTGGCCATACGGACGGGATAATAATTATTATCATATAGAAGGGAATAATTGAAAATATGCATGTACACCAAGAAGACGATATACAATTAGACAGAAAAGACATACATAGTTTGTATCTCCGCCTTTAATCATTATATATTTTAATTTCATTTTTTTTTCATTATCAACCCTGCTATTCGTTACAGCATATGTAGCATGTACATCCTGTCATGTTGTGCAACGATCAGCGGTGTTGTACATCGTCATAGGAATACATAACCTCGGGTCATGTTATAAAACATATTGCTGCATGACATTGCTGCTAAGGGTTTGGCAGGGTATACAATATAATTTCAATTTCGTGGTGATCAATTGAACAAAGTTCCCTCAATGTGATATGAGATAAGCACGTGAGATATTTAAATAACAGAATATTTTAGTGCAAGACTTTGATAATGCACCTAATAATAACGCATATATATATATATATACATATACATACATATATACATATATTCTCATCCGTTTATAAGTGCAGACATGGGCACACGTTTTGAGGTATATTAGCTGCAGGTACACATTAACACATAATTAGCACCATGTAATATATGCAGTTATATGTAACTGACATAATCCCGATATGTGAGGATCAGAGTACAAGCAAGTTGTACAGACAGGACACCATATGCAGATCGACATATACAATCATTCCTCCATACTTAATACCATGGCTAGTGCGATTTGTCATTCAGTAAGGATGCTGGTAACCATATGGTGATTCATTTATGTTTTATATATAGCTGTGGACGAGAATGCGATATTCCAATGTGGCAATTAACATCATCAATTCAATATTTGAAAAATTTCACCTGTATATTCGTCGTATCCTGAACGGAAAGTATGCATTCCGTTAAATATATTTGCAAACAAGGTTACTACTACTGTTCAACGGCTGCTATTAAATAGATTTAGTCGATCACGCCATTTGACAGGAAGAAGAGAGAACGTCAGATGTCACATGCACAATACTGCAATAATTTCATTTTTATACATTCTTCAAGTTCAGGTGAATATTTTCACAAATCGATATGCCAGTTAACACCTCGGCATGGTTCTAGTGTTGTTTTTGCAACTGTTTATGAGAACTGGTTGACAGCTGTATATCTGGTGTAGATAGTATGCTTTAGCCTGTGTTTCACGGTAGACAGAAAACGAGAAATCAAGCAGTATGTAGAAGTTGAAAAATGAACCGGCAAAGCACACGTGTCTGCGTGTCTTCAAACGACTAAAATTACACGTAAATATGACGATATCACTGTGATCGTCGTATAACAAGTATTATTATACATTTGTCACCGTAACCCATAAGTAACAGCGTGTCGTAATTTTGCGGTAATTTACGATTTTTTTCATCCTATCATATCAAACATGGCTGCAATCAGGGTTTGACCGGACTCCACGCAAACAAGTTTGCCGATTTTGTTATAAACTTTCGGCATTTCCATGATGTATTCTTGAAAGCAAAAGATGTATAATATAGGTTATTACGAGGACACCTAAAAGTATGCACTCTGATAGCACGCCTTCACACCGACCTCCACTGTGCGTCGGTAGATAGTTTCGCTGTACTGTCTTCGTGCATACGTTGAGGTATCCTCGTAATAACCTTATAATATAATTTGTATCAACAATGGTACTTATTAATTATACATTTAATATTTGAAATGTGACATTTCATGTATAGAATCGTATTACGCTTACACATTGATACGGTTGACAGGGAAATAAATATAATTTTGTTTTTATCCTACCTTGGATGGGGTACATAAATAAGGGGAAAGTGTGGAATTAAATAACATGATGGATTGGTTGAACAAGAGAGCAAAGTGGCATGTTTAGATGAATGGTTATTTGAGTCACACTGAAGTCGAAACTGGCGTGATTGGAGTACAATACTCCAAGTGAGAAAGAATTAATGTATTTTGATTGATTGAACAACTCTCTAACGTAATAGAATTGTTTTCAATTTTATATCTTTAACAGAGAGAGCAGTCAAATGTATATTATAACATGTAATCAGTCAACGCCCCTTCACCAATAATGTATGTATCATAGTACGCACACCGGCGCTTGGAACGACTTGATGTTGTCACCATCCTCCGGGAGCGTAGGTTACTGTGGATTTACAAAACAATCACTACAGTGCGAGATTGTATTCTCGGCTTCGACCTTATTTTGCCGACATTTTGCCGACTTCCCATCATCAATGAAAAGAACATCTCAGTATTGATAACGTGGATAAGGTATTAACTGGTTGAATGGTTACATACATATCCACATCAGGTTAGATTTGAAAGTGTTATAACTGATAACGTTATAATCACTAAGGTAATTTGATGAGGAAAAATGAGATAAAGTTAATGGGACTTCTCTGTGTCCAGGGAATTAACTGTGCCAAGGAACTTTCCAGTAGCAATAATCAATATTACTTGAAACACGCTCACTAATTGTGGTGTTAATTTCCAAATTTCTTGGTTATGGTATACCATATTACACACTTCCTTATTCTCTCTATTATCCTACGCATATCGATATATATCAATGGGTGAATGATGTGCCATATTTGTTTGGTTGTCGTGAACATGAATGCGACATGACTTGAATTATATTCCAAAACTTATTGGTAAAATCTCTGTTTGTTGCTTAGTAATATTTCAATAAATATGTTATAAACATCCCAATTCTGCTGCAATAAACAATCCAATAAATGCTAATTATCAAAAATAATTATCATGCGAACAATACGTATTCTTTTCAATTGTTCATAAAGATGATACTCAACATATTCTTATTCAAGGTGCTAACGAATAATTATGCTTACAGTGTGTGTTGTCAAGGCTACGGTTTTATCATTATTACGTATATCAGCCATCAACCCCCATGCACAACGATTAATTTATCCATGTAATGAATGAAGCTTATATCAGAGCAAAGGTGGTCATATTCAATCACGATGAAAAACAGCCAAGCTCATTGCGTGTATCATACGAGAAATCTGCCACAAACACTAGTAGTCGGAGGCTATTGCAAATGGGTAGAAAACATAATCTAAAAAATGTTCGTGTTTCTTGTAGTCAATGTGCATGTAGCAACAATTAGAAAGTAGTTTAGGATCAAAAGCATATATATTGCAATATAATGCGGATTAGACACCACACGGCCATAGATGTAGGGAATACTTTGAAGTAGCCCAAGAAATTAGCAAATGATTATACCTGACTTAAATGACCTTCAAAACGCGAAAATATACTGTAGATGGTAAACGTTTACTATCTGGTGCTTCCTAACAAGCATATTTAGTAACAGCTATTTTCTAATCAGCAAAATAATGAGACGGGTGGCCAGGCAGCACATTGTGGACTTCTTTACTTGCATTATATTTCCCTTAAGGCATTTAATCGCAGAGATGAAGTTGATTATATGCTTCTAAGAGCACTATATGAGAACCTTTCAAGGGTTTCGCTGGTAATTAGTGAAGTCAACTTGTCGGGATAATCCCCTGTGATCCTTCGTGTGTTTCTGAATGCATGATGTATATTACGCTTTTATATAATACTGACGAGCAAAAGCCAAAATGATATGTTTATTCCTAAGGTTTTCGTCATTAAAGAATTTTGACAGGACCATGTGGATTGATGTGAATAGTTGATTACGCTGTTCAATATTATGTCAGGGAATCACACAATGATTATGGAAAAATGAAATATTACTCATTTAAACTCGCACAAAAAAAGAAGAAAAAACATGAACTATACAAGGATTATTTTCCAAGTAAATCCGAATGGTTCTTTCAGCCCGCCAGATGCAGCAATTACGGGGGAAATGAAAGTCCAACACATGATGGTAATCTCGTACAGCTGTCCTAATGAAGACCTAAATCTATATAAATCCACCAGGCGGCTAGACATGATAAAGGTTGCTAGGGAAACAGACAAAAATTAATATTCTAAAATAATCGGCCTGAGAATAGGACTTGCAAAACTTTATGTAAATTCATGTAATGTTAAAAAAATCAACTAAGTTTACTTCAATATGTATAACTGAACATAGATTTCCCCATCACATTTCGGTAATTTCATGTCACGTAATCAAGTTCATAAGATAGATAGAGTAAGATATTTCACGAACGGTAGTTTGATGTACAACACAAAAATAAAAAAAGTGGTTGCGAAACAAAGTTACTTTCTACCATTGTGCTGCTATACAGTTTGTGAACCGACAATCCACCATTTTTAAATAAGCCTCATTTTCTGAACGTGTCACTGTTCTATGCAGCAAACTGATAACAGTAACGTACATGATAATATTCTGTATATGCGTTGAGCCAAATTCACAACATACTATTATGACCTGCATGATTTCTTGCATGATTTGGAGATTCTAATTTGGGTATCATTTGATACTCACCTACCCGCGGTGGACAGAAGTTAAATAATGAATATGAGCGAAGCGAAGCCCCATTCGTTTAACACATCGGCTGAGTTAAATGCTAGTGTTTATATAAAGTATCTCATTGTAGATGATCATTAAAGATACAAATATTGTTAATCTGCACATTAATAAGCATGATTCTGAAACAAAACACAAACCATTGTAAAAGTAATTCTAACGAGGAATTCTTGTAACCACTCTAATGATGACTGACCGTTTATACCGTGACTGTTGTGATCTCTCTAACAATAATCATTCACTTATTCAATGACAACAAGAACATAATCATAACATCGATAACAACTAAATAGACACCAGGTTATTTTATAAGCAACCGTATTACAAGTATAAACGTTATGTTTAAACACAAATGGTAGTACAACTATACTTGTTTTACTCGCGAAGGAATGCAGTGCATAATGGGTAAGAGGCGCGTATGACAAATATGACAAGAAAAACATTGCGAGAAGCTATATTTTTGTCATTCTCGCTCACAGTAAAATTGTTTGTTCGGCTGTTGAAAGAAGTGCATATTTATCAAGCACAACTGTTGTGTTGCGAGCAAGGCTTGACATACATGTATCAAGGTTAGCCAATCACATAAAGGAAAGTATAATTCTACATCACGACATTTCATTTACAATTTAAGCATGCTCATGTAACAACGCTCTTCATTGGTTAATATTATTTTTATGATAAGGGCTGTATGGCATGTGCGGTTACACAGCATTTGTTTTGGAACTAGACTAGTTTGACACTGCATTAATTTGTGTACCCAATATAAATATATTTAAAACTAATTTATTCAGGTGCACTATTTGGTATCTGCACGTTGTCGGAAAACAAAATTAAAAAAATGTATAATGTATCATTCAAGCACTGAAGATTAGAAAATGCAAACACGTGATACGTGTTGCTATGGAAACAGCTCGGGATACCTTTCCACTATGGTTAATGCTCTAACCATCACTTGGCATGCATATAGACGAAATGGTGCAGAGCAGCAGGAGTCATCATACAGACTATTGCTATACTAACAGTAGCTCATACTAGCATACAACAAAATGACCTGGAATGTTTACGTTCATTAAGTCAAACAAAATGAATAAAAAACTTCCTGGTAAAATTTATTGTTTTCTGTGTAAGGTCATTTAGAATTCTCGGTCATAGGAAGACCGTAAAACAAAAAAGATATTTGCATGGTTAATCACAGGTGCTACGAAATTGAAATGATAACATTCGACAGAAATATCATGGACATTCATTACATAATATCTGAGTCAGTGAACTTTATGTGTGGGCGTGAAGTGCAGGAGTGAACGTTCGAGGAAGCCCCCTAGTACAGCTCAAATTAGTGGTGATCCAAATAAGATCGCACCTGGTCCGTCAAATATATATATATATATATTTATATCCTAATATGACCTCCATATAACATGGATGGGGATTGTTTTAAGCTTGTGTGTAGACAATAATCTTAAGCTTAAATTGATTGATTTTAGGGGCAATTAGTACATTACTGCGTGATGTATTAAAAATGTAATCCTTGTCTTCCTGGTTTAGAAGAAATGATATGGGAAATTCCCAAGACATGTAGTTATTTTGTTCATATAAATAGTTTGAGAGAAGTACGGTGAAGATTGGTTTTAGAGCAATTATGAAATATCTAATATAGTATTACAAAGTAAATAAATAATATCTGTTTAATTGAAATTGTATCTATGGGCATATATAATGACAGATTTAGCTTTACATACATAAATGAGAAGTTGTGGCGATTAGAGAAATGCACCTCAGTTTCCAGTTAGTAACAACCCTATTAAGATAAAATATGCTGTAAAAATACTATGCACACAAGCGCAGATGCTCAATTGTTTGATAGCTAGACTCAATATTTGATTTCCACCCTTGGTTGATTTACAATTTTATTTCGTCTATAAATTAAGTCAGAACTAGTTTATTTACAGTGCTTTGCCGAGTGAAGAGTCGAAAGCTGTCAAATGCAAATAGTGACGTAAATTGAAATTAACACCCAGTTTTCATAATAATCGATTAATTTTTAGGAAACTGCTCTGTTAGTTCGTCAATCACAATTCAAAACAGGAGCATCTGGCAATAACGATAAATGTTTCATCCTGTGTATGCCGCTCACTGCTTCCGGATCATTGCAATACCCACAAGAATAATGCGGAGCAAAATGTGATATAATGAAATAAAATCTATCACTAATTATGGTTTATGTGGTTTGGCCTAAAGTAATAAGTCAATGATGAAGGAGACATTTGTTTTCGTCACCAAAAAAAACTTCTATTGTGCAACATACTGCATCCATCTTTGGTTTATTAAAATGTATTTATATTCCCATCACGGTAAATATGATTCAAACTAGAATTAAATTGGAAACATGTTATTGTTGTACACTGCAACGCAATTAACCCAACCACTTTAGTGACACATAACACATATTTTTCCCGGTTAGGACGAGGAATCAAGATATTAAACTACGCGAGTATGTCAGGCAGGTGTCATTGATTCACACTTCCCACAACCAGAGCTGTATAAGCGTCATTGTAATCAACAAGAGTTTCTTACTGGTCAGCATTTCCATGTTTGTTTCCAAAACAAGAGAAATTATGCGCGCAAGAGTATAGTGTATTTCAAACTAAACTAGACACAGTGGTATAATAAATATACACTACGGTAGAGTAATTTAACTATGAATATTTGGAATGCTATTCCTTTGATTCAAATTACTAGGTATAGTTTACAATATTCTCAATATACAATATTTACCATTGCGTCACATTATTCCTTCTCGTTATTATAACATTATTATATTAATATAATATAATATAATATAATATAATATAATATAATATAATATAATATAATATAATATAATATAATATAATATAATATAATATAATATAATATAATATAATATAATATAATATAATATAATAAAATATAATATAATATAATATAATATAATACATAATATAATATAATATAATATAATATAATATACATCTGTCACCATAAAGCCATACGTTACAGCGTGCCGTAATTTTGCGGTATTTTACGGGGTATTTTCATCCTCCCATATAAAGAATTGCGAATTCCAAATATGGAATTATTACGCGCGTAAGGGTCATCTAATAAAAACAAACGTGGCTGCCACGAGGGTTTGACCTGACTCCACACAAAGAAGCAGTTAGCTGATTTGTTTTTAAACTTGTTTGATTTCGGGATTCCCATTATGTATCCTTGGAAGGAAAATATGTATAATAATAAGGTTATTACGAGGATACCTCTAAGTATGCACTCAGACAGTACACAGTTTTCTGCATACTTTGAGGCATCCTCGTAATAACCTCATAATATTCATCGATAAAATTCATTTATACTATATACCCAATATTAACTAAATTATATTTTATGCCAGTGAAGATAACATTATGATTTACAGATAATGTTGATGCAGATCTCAATGCAAAACAGTGGGCGTTTACATGTCCCTGAGCTGCTTCGTATTCAAGCCTCCACGTCAATCAACCAATCAAGTGTGTGACGTCACATAAATGGTAACATCCGCTCAGCATTGTGACTGCACAAGCTACTAATTGTGATAATAAGTATGATGTTGCTCAGCGCCATATTGTACATCGAGAAGATAATACATTCAAAGGCAATCCCACCTGCGAGTCAACTCACTGTACAATACTCACTGGGGGAATATTCGTTATTGTTATGACAATATAATCAATTGGTATGTAGTAACATGACATCTACTAATAGCGAGAAAGATGAGACAACCACAGCAGACTGACAGTTGAATACCTAAAAGTGAAAGGAATGAACTGAATTTGAGCGTGTTATGAGTTTATGTAGTCATTACATTTGTTGCTTTTAAGTGAATGTCTTCAAGGACATTCGACTGCTTAGCAACTTTGATCATCCGTTCTAATAACTAATCAAAAATATTGATATCAAAAGATTTCTGTAATCCACCTTTTGGGATGAAAAGTCATTCATCAGTGTCCAAACTCCAATCATCCGCAATCAGTATTCCGAAGAGCAATTTTCTTGAAGGGATGTTCTACCCCACTGAGAATAACTCCCCAGAGATGATCATACTATTCCTTAACATCCATTCAGAATTAGGTTCCGTATACTCTTACCAAGGCAGTTTTACTACATGCATACTATTATGCATTTAAGAAAAACGATTTCAATAATAATTCACCTGCAGCTGGGCTAATGCCTAATTCTCTATGAACATGCAATTACGCTGACATTAAACAGACTGATGCATCCTGCTATGTTTAGACAAGTTACGGTTTGCTAAGGGCTGGATTTACACGCTAACTAGAGCAGAGTACCGTCTATACTTGTATTCACCAGATGCATATGCGTGTGTGAGGGTCCAATAAAATGGCGCAGCCGCTTCTCCGTGTCGAGCAATTTATATAATAAATACCTCACAATACGAGACAATACATTACATCAAAAAACCATGTCAGTTACTAAACATAAATCATGTCAAACGCAGTATAGTGTAAGGAAAAGTATGTGTGTATGTAGTACATTACGACTAGATTACAATGCAAAATTATTGGTTTTGGTTTGGCTTGGTTTCAAAACAAAAAAGGTGCATTTGTAGACAGGAAGGTTATTGGGATGCTAATTTATTGAACCAATTATTCGTGTGATATTAATCAGTATTCTATAAACGATTACACCCGGGAGGTTGGATCATTACGTTTATAGTATTTTACGTTTCAGATTACATGTGTCAAGGACATGCATGATTTCCAAAACACTGAGTGCATGTTGATGCACACTACCGATGAATAAATTTGATAAATTTGTGTCATGCTTAACATTATTTAGTATATTTGCACATTAACAAAACGTAGTGGACTGTGAGAATTGATCCACTTAGCATACCATTAACTTGACTTGTTTGTGATAATCATTAACATAATTATTACCAACCACACAGACCATTAAGCAGAGTGGATCTAATATGGATTATCATATTTAATATACCTTGAAGAGTAGATCTTGACATTCAAGTAGAACAGAAATACTGCATGTAATACTGTTCAAGTGTTACTCAGAAGTACAGCATGCGTATATACATGGCTAATGAAGTTATTTGATTTCATCTATCAGAGTCGTTATATAGAACACAGTTATTCACATTCAACCCCAGAACAGAAATACTTAACCTGGAAGGACTTTCCAATGTACCCGCACCCCTTACCCTAACTCTAATCCTAACATTCCAGTCCCCGATTCAGTTGTATATGCCCCTCTATATAACTATACGTGTCCTCAATATGGGCATAAATAATTAATTTGGGGGCCAGTAGAGGGTTGGGGTCGGTTAAAAATTAGGATTTCAGGTGGGGGTACATTGAATAGTCTTTCCCTTTAAGTTGCACAAAATTACAAAAACATTAATCTGAAAGTGTGAAAGATAAAATGACCTACATACTTTAAGCAGTATCAGTCAAGTATACATATAATAAATTGTTATTCAAAAAAGTAATTATCCATAATTTAGACAGTATCAATAGGGATGGACAGCTCATTTTGTTGGTGTTGTAATGACCTGTGTCGTTCAGGAGATAACTAAACTGCCAGTGATTAAGATGCTATTTGGTTGTATGACTAAAATAATGTTCAGTAACATTTAGACTAATTATTTTAGCTAAATTTCATAAGAGCCAACAGCAGACATGTATGTGACAGTTACAGGTATGGACCTAATGTATGTCAACCGGTAACATGGAACTGAACAAGAAGAACACAAATCTGAGCACACAAATAAGGTTTAAACTATGAAAAAGATATATAACCTAATAAACAAGAAACTAATGTTTAGTGTTCAATATTATTTGAGCTTGAATCTTGTAGTTATAAAATATAGAATAATTCAAATGACAGAACTAAATACCAGATAGCTACAAGAAACAACATAAAGCCTTCATGCATCTGGGAATAGATGGAACTATTTATCCACATCAAATATGCACTGGATTACACACGATACTACATCAGTCTTATGAAAGTATTTACTGTACACAGAAATATGAAAAAGATATATGACTCATTAGTAGTAGTGCAGTAGCATCGTTCTCTAGTGTATACTTTCCACTGACTCGAGGTGGAGTAGGACGAAATGAATCAATACTTGTGTGACACCCAAGAATAAATCAAAGTATATTTGTCAGCATTTTCTGTCTCAGGTATTTTTGCCACTCTGTCAAAAAACGATTTATGGTATTTGCTCTACAAGAAGCGCATATAAACTAAATATTAAAACTTTAAAATATGACTTACTGCTTTCATGTGCAATTAAAAAAAGCAAATTCGGTAATGCTGGAAAGTCAAAAAGCTTCTAGAACAAGTAGCTCATCCAAGCATCATGAAAGGATAAATGAGGGATTGGATAAGTGCAAGTAATCCCAGGTCAGTTTTTTTTTTGGTAAATGTATATTCAAGCTGTAGGTTTCTTTGATCTTGTGTTTGTTTATCCCTTGCACACATAGAGAGTATGGATGGCAAGCGAAGAATAATTAAAAACTAACTGATACATGTTCACCAAGATCCGCTTGAGCAGGTGGGTTGATAAATCAATAGTCTGCAATAGTTCTTGCATTCTTAATTCCTATAATAGTCTATAATGGTTGTGTGTTGTAATCTACTTTTGTTAAGCATGGTACATTTCAATCAATGAAACCTCCATCCAAGCGGCATTCAAGATAGCGTTTGGAAAATGGTTGTAAGAATTCACAGTTGATCCGCAAGCTATACACGAGTCTGACAGACTGTAAATGTGATCAATCCACGCAAGAAGCCAATGGGATCCCGGATATTTCTGCAAGGGTACATTGCATGTCATCATCACAGGCATGCTACGAACATGAAATATATCATTTAACAAATCTTAATTGTTAACAATAAACTAAGTTAACAACAGACTTTATTCGCAAAAGATCTTGCTTGAGTGAGAAAGTCACAGAGTATAAATTCAGTACAAAACTGAAGCTGAAGACACCACTTAAAGAGCTGTTACATGTTGAAATATATCGAGATGATTAGAGACTCTATCTACAAATTGTCAACAAATCTTAGGGAATTTATTGTTGACTTCAACCTCTCTTTAAGCAAGGATTCATTCTGAATGCCGCTCGGTTACTTTTACAACAGCAGTATATCACTTTTTATTTCATTTCGGTAATGTGATAGCAAAGTAGATATAGTACCACGCCGGTGAAGTGATTAATTTGCAAAAGAATAAATGGTATGTTCAGCAAATGCATTAGGTAGTCAATTGGAACCACTTGTTGTCAGAGAAAGACCTAATGGACATGATAGATTACTTCAGTCGATAAGGTGGTATTAATATATAATGTCTATGGCACATGGAAGCTACAAAATTAAATTCTAAAAAAACACAGGCCTGTTCAACTACAGTATCAAGGGGGTTGTGTGCTTTTCATTTCTAAGCAGCCCATTGTAACAGTTAGGTCGCCAATCAGAATGCATTATATTTATTTAGCTACATGTATTCCAATATTTACTAATCTAATACATAGGTAGTCTGTTTATTTTCCATTTGTGCTAGCTCAGTGTTTGTTTATTTCAGCCATTATGTTTTAACCCATCTCCTGTCAGCCCTGTGTAATTTTACAGTGACATGACCAGATAAGGTATAGAGAGAGTAACCAATATTCTCATTGCTTTTCCTTGGCTTAATGAAAAAATGTATATGCTTTCAACTTTTGTTCAAAAGACACATGTTTTAAATTTAAAGATCAACAATACTGTAGTGGCTTACATTATGATTTCCCTTGAGCTTGGCCAATAAATTTTAGCTGAATTGTGTGAATTGCCCACATTTTCGTGGGCAGAAAATTGAGACCCCAGTGGTATGGCTATACTTCCTAACTTATTCCTCACCTGATGTATGTCATTCTGAAAAGCACATAATTGGCATCTGAGAGGCTAAATATGAAACTCAAAATGCGATAATGTACACACACTATCCAAACACAATGAAAGCAATTTAAGTCAGTTCATATTATGACTAATCTTATTTTCAAACTACTGATATTAGCAGCTCTGTGGTAAAGTTGAAAACATTGTTAAGGACCATGTGTAAGACTATTATTGCATGTTTTTATCCTCTTTAAATATAGTTTATTACTGTCTATTCAAACCTCTAAAAATCATGAACATTGGTGTACATGATTCTCTTTCAAATGCTATGCATGTTTTTTTATAAATTAATGTATGATGCAGGTATTCACTTACAATTAATTTCACGTGGTATGTCACTTTTGAAAAGGATTCCAAAAACACCTATTAGACAATTCGTTCATAAGTCAATTAGTTTGTTTATTTGGTTTGGGTGTTCTTTCAATTGCCCTTGGATGACAACAAGGAAAGCCACTAATTGTCTATCATGTATACAATTTTCAAGGTCATGGTGGCAACTGATATTCATTATCAAAAAAAAACATTGGGGAAAAAAATGTACTTTGTATATACGCACAACATTTCAATTGTTTCATTTGCAAATATTCTGACCAAAATATGGCCACGTTGTCCATGACTAGAGGCAGACCTTTCACTATTCACCCAACCTTGAAATAAAACAAATTGTAATTGATGAGAAATAGATACACTCATGACCACACTTTAAATCATTAAATTATTGCATTGTATTTTTTATAGCACATCAACATAGGAACATTTATAGAAATAATTTATTCGTCCATTACGCATCTGTTTACAGCATGTGCTTCTCCAAGGCAATCAACAATGGCTAATTATTTATTTTTTTGTTTTGAGAAGAAAAAGACATTTCTACATGTGTACTATAGGTGCCATTTAAAGCAAAGCAGTTGTCACTCATGTACGAGGAAAAATTCTATGTCCTAAAATACAATAACAACACACTCTAAGAATACAAAGGCCCATGTATAGTCACTGCAAAGGCTCATTGGTAGACACTTATTTGTAAACAACAGCAAAACACTGGTCGTCTTTTTTTTGCGCAGATGACAACTCAGCAGTTTATATAACTTTTTATTTAATTTCAAAGTGATGGCAAAATGGAACTGGTACCACTTTCAATTTATAAACACAATGATAAAATTAGGATAGATTTATAAATTAAATAATAATATAACCCATGAATACAATTATCTAATGGTGAGATTTTATTTCACTGATGATTTGTTTCTAGTGAATATGCACATCTTGTCTTTCTGATTCTGAGTGTAAAAATAAAAGAAGAATGGTGAATCGCATTTTCAAAACATCTCTGGACAAGAAATCTTTTCTTTCCAGCCTTATCACATTTGACATATTTATTATTTTGATTTTCAATTTTTTTTCCTGAATTAAATATGTGACGCAAATCCATGATTACAATGCAATTTCATATATCAAATATATAGATCAGATCTCTGTCAGTTTATAGCACTTCTGGATCAGTATACTTCATAATTCATAAAGTCATACATCATAATTCCTTAAAAAAATAATAATTTGGGTTCAAAATATGCATTCAAAAATTGAAGAACGATAAAATTGGTCAATCAGTGTGCTGACAACCAAGATGAATTTTAATGACATGAACTAACTGTACTTATAGTACTGCGTGTGTGAGTAGTACGAATACAATATTAATGTCAATGGAGCATTCTGAAGAAGAACCTGCTACACTATATTGAAATTATTTATTTGGTTCACTAAATGTATATATCCCTGGGTACTAAGTCGAGTATACTGGTACTCCTGCAAATTGAAATACCTGCAACGACTAACCTGTAAAATAAAAATACCGTTTTTATTATTATTTTCCTTCAGTGTAATTTTTTAAAGATGCCCTTTCGCAAGGTTTATTGGGAACCAATAAAATAATACGACTGATGGAGCGTTCAAATTGAGATTAATCAATTGAGCCGCTCATGAATGATTTTCGGATTACGTTATATTTCAACTCATTCAACAAGGTCAGATTGTTTTTCCACAAAAAAGGCTACTTTATGAATGTAATAAAGTTTCTGTTCAATAACCTTTACCTATTTTTTTAAATATTTTTTTTTATTTTCAAACAAGATTGACATGATTTTGTTACCTACAGATACTGCATGCTTCCTGGCGACAAAAGTCAATTTTCCAGTTCAAAACGCTGATTTTTGGTTAAAAAAATTGGAATTGTAAGCATTTTGAACTCATTTTTCTAGTGTCAGCATTTATTATCAGATATTTTATACTGACTACAATGTTAAGAGCTGTTAACATGTAATGATTAAAACATTTTACTTTGTAACATTACAGTACACTCACATCATGACACTTAATTGATGCCAGAAATTTAAAAAAAACTGTATCCTCGGGGGCGGAGCTACGTCACAGACGTTCCACGTTGCCAAGACGCGCACCACTGTACCATGCATTTCTATGGGCTCTGTGCGCGCTGCTGTGGAACGCCGGTCGCGCCGATGAAAACTCGAGAAAACAACACAAACTCAACTTTGCAGTAATCCTGAACAACCAAATTTATATATGTTACACACGTAGGGCTAATCGTGTTACACTGTTCAGGGGAGTCTCAACAATCATCCCAAAGTACTGTTTTCTGCGAGTTTTGGGCCGCAGGTTGCCAGGCGTTGAAAATGCCCGGATGTCCGCCCCCGAGGATTGATAGTGTTTTTCTCATTACAGTCTTTCAAGTTCAAGCATAGGCTTTTAAAAAATGGAAATTAGAGTTAAACACATACAGCACAGAGAAAAGTCAATAAATCAGTTTACCGAGCATGTACATTGCATTGAACACCTGCACAATCATCAGACTATCAAGGCCATTGCTTTTAATTTGAAATCATTATTCTTACCAATGGCGCCCTCTACTGACTTTCAACAGCCAAGGTGACTGAGAAATGCTTGTGCACCCATGCAGAGAGCCTAACAATTTTTTTATTCTTTTTTCAAAAATGTGTTTCTGGTCAATTTATTATTATTATCTATATACTGGTCAGGCAAAATGATTTGTGAAACTAACACACACGATTCAAATATTAGGATGTTCATGCTCTGCAAGTAAAAATAACAGTTATGGAGAGCAAAAAAAAGATATGTCCTTTGTCAACCAAAAATTAAGTTCCCTAGTCATTTGCATGTTATTATTATTAAACATATTCCATATATTATATTACATGTCACCATGCGTGTTTCACAAAAGTTAATTTAGTTTTATTATCACTGAATTGAATAATATGTGAAAAAAAAAAACACAGCTATATATTGTTCCTTTATTTCAAAAACACATTGAGGCGAAATCAATCACCAGATCGGCGAATCAGGTTGAAATTATACTGGTACCCTGATTACAAATCTGTGTCAAAGGTCAACCAATAAGCTTTATTGTCGCAAGGATTTTATTTTCGTTACTTTCACGGAAGGTCATTTGGAGCAAAAAAAAATTTCTTTACGGGTTGCTGCGTCTCTAAATCTAGTGGCAAAAATGCGCCTTGCATCGTGAAGATCTATTTTTGAATTTACTACGCAACGGCTATTTGCAGTTTTTACTACTCAATTGCTAATTACCCAAAATATCAAATACAGAAAACAATTTTGAAATAAATTTGCATTGAAAGGAGATGTGAATCAAAAAACTAATGTTATTCGTGATAAAAATTAGACGATTCCTAACCTCAGTGGAATACCTTATTCATAGAGTGCCTTCGTATGGATGTTGCCGATCACATACAGATGCATGCTGGGTGACAAGGTGATTCCAATCAAGGTAACAAAGGAGAGTGCATAATTTTTAACATCATCTCGTTGCTGATTTTGATGTAATTTCCAAGATATTTTTAATTAATTTTGTGTATTTTGACACTGAAAAGTCAGGTTTCGATGATAGCAACAGCAGCGGTGAATGTCCATTGCATTTCAATGCTATCAAATAACAATGTTATAGTGATTGTAGAGGTACAGAATAGATCAATGATTTTTTTTTTACAATTTTAGACCAATATAATATGAACACAAATGGACTTCATGATTGAAATAAAAAAGTATAAACTTGGCCAAGAAAAAAATACCGTAATCTTTCGACATTCAGGGTACTCAGCTTGCGAAATTGTGTTATATCAGGAGTGGGTGCTTAGTCGTACAAATATCTAAAGGACTATTTTTGTTTACTATGTGCCAGATTAGGAGGGAATGCTTTTATATATAAATATATAAAATTGCAAAATGAGTTACATCATTAATGATTTCCAAAACACTTTTGCAATGACGAAACAGAGATACTCACACAAAAATGTGATTACAATATCATTTACATACCATCAAAATTTACTGTCTAAAAATTATTAGGGTCTGTGGAAAAAACGGTTGAACACCTGATATCTGGAATGGTGGAAATGCTCGATATAGGAGAATTTTTATGATCAATATGGTTGACCATCGGGGAATTAAATCATAAAATGAATGAATAAGTCTGTCATGATAAATAGTCCATAGTTTGAATGTGATCCACTCAAAATATCTAAAATATAGGTTAAGACACGTCAATCATATTAAACAATTTTGCAAACATCCCCTCTTTCAAACAGTCTAGTGAAACCAACAACAACAAAAATCCACCAAATTTTTCAGTAGGTTAATTGGGTATAGCAGAAGTTTTATTTTATATGGCCTGCATCTAATTTGCATGAATGAACTATATATATGTGTTGGGTACAAGTATTTTCAGTCAGGCATAACATAATCACATTTTAAAATGAGATATTGTAAAAATTTATTTATTTATTTATTTATTTATTTATTTATTTATTTATTTATTTATTTATTTATTTATTTATTTATTTAAAGATTTAAAGATTTAAAGATTTATTTAAAGATTTATTTAAAGATTTATTTAAAGATTTATTTAAAGATTTATATATTTTAAAGATTTACTTAAAGATTTATTTAAAAATATTTTTTTACATCTTTATTTAAAGATTTATTCATTTAAACATTTATATATTCATTTAAATTGAATTTTAATATATTCTTTATTTATTACATGCAATATTTGGCACCAAATTTTAATTCTCATAATTTGTTTATCTAAAATGTACATAGACAATACAGAATGTTAAGTATGTGAATTGCAAACCATGGTATGCCATGGGAATCAATTAATATACTTACTGCAATATATTTCCTGCCAAAATATTGGTAACATTTTACACAATTTGTATGTATTTTTTGATAGTTTTGTTAAAAATTTTGCAAAATGTCCACTTGCTACAATTCTTGATCAACATTCTTGAAAAAAAAAATGAAAAAAATTGAGTAAAATTTTCCTCGTAACAGTTTTCTCAGACCAAGGTTTAAAAAGATTCATGTTTCTCATGAATTTCTTTGCATGTGTGCACATTGATGCTATTATTTCAAAAACTGTTCACATTTAATTGTCAGTGTAATAGTGAAAATTATGGATTCTCTCATCAATAAATTAGCTTTTTTGTGAAAAATCCTTATTATTATCGTTTTATTACATCAATAGAAAATTGAATGACAGATTCAATAGAACAGTATGATGAAATATTTTATCATTAAAAACCCATTAAATTTTGTAATTTTTTTCATGACAATTCAAGGCAAGACCTTAATACCCTGTCAGATGGTGGATATAATTGTCATCGTTGCATGTCAGTAGGTTGAATTCTTATGTGAAAACAGATACCTGCTTGCCATGTGAAGCCATGAAATACCACTCCGTTATAACATTCTGCTTGCTCAATATTTTAAATCCAGATTATCAGAAATCATCCTGGTCGGAAAAGATGAATATATTTTTAATATTTTTCTATCCAGTAATACACACAGATTAAAAAAATTAATTGTTTAACAGCAACCTAGACAGCAAGTCATTAACAAAGAAATTATAAAAACGAATGACAATATTATAACATTCATTAAATTGGCAGATATTAATTAAAATTTGACAAATTAATGCATTTTTTGTTAGAATGAGAATAAAAAAATCAGCAAATATTTATGTGAAATCATGTCAACTGCTGTTGACAGTTTAGGATATTTAAACAATATATACCGTGATGAAAATGGCAATTCGTGCGTGACAAACATACAAAATCTAATATTAGTAATAAACAAAATCACATCTGGCTATCATTTGCATAAAAATGAGCAGGTGTTCCCATCATGTTTTCATATCCGTCCCACACAAAATTATACTATCAACATGCGAAAATATTAAAAAAAAGAATTATTAAATAACGTGGGAATTTGAGTGATGTATTGTGGATACTAACCATTATGAGATGAGTTGTTGAGGATAAATGATGAATCATCTTCTTATTTATAATTTATATATTTTTGGATTGCTTTATATTCACCATTTTGCACATTGAATGTCACATAAAAAAATTGTTTAAAAAAACATTGTAAAAACAAAAATATATGATTTTTCTACCCACAATTCCACTAACGCAGTCATTTTGTTTCCATGGTTAATTTCCAATGAAGAATCCAGCTAATTACTATCCCAGTTTGATTGTATTTTGATATCATATCATACTGTAATTACCTATTTAAAAATATCACAGAAGATAATATTAAATATCACCACAGATAAAACACATTATAAAACTGATAGCCTTATTGTGTGAGTTTTTTGTTTCTTTTTTAAAGGTGTGTAATATTAGACTAGATTACAAATGTATCAGTGTATCACAGACTGAATAATGAGGCCAAATTAATCCACAGTCAGAGGTTCAAATTCAAGGTTTGGTCGAGCATCCGTGATACTGGGACAGCATATAGGTAATACAACTGCCATATTAATGTCACTATGACAGGAAGACAATCAAACAGCCCAGTCACATGTATGTATAAATCCCAAACATGGAATAATTAATGGCTTCCGTAGTTAAATGCACTATATTTACCATCAGCACTAACAATTTGTACATAAAGAAAGAACGGAAAAATAAAATGTAATATCCAGAACTGCCATCTTATGCCAGACTTTCAAAAAAAAAAAAAAAAAATCAACAACAATAAAATAAAAGCCCAATTGTTATGATAAGTATGGCACCAATAAAATTAGAAAGCTGTGCAATTTTTAATTTTAAAAAAAAAATTTACCGGGAATTTTGATTAAATTTGGGCTATATTTCTTATAAAACTTGGCTGGATGATTTCCGAATTAACATAATTATTGATGTGTGACATTTTGCACCATAAACATAACAACATGCTGATTGAATCTTGCAAGCCGATCCCAACAAGGAATCATCCAAAATCATCTCGGAATCACACTACAAATTGGCAAGAATTGAAAATATGTGATAGTCATGAAGAAATATATTCAGGTTCAACAAATTACAGGTTTTCATGCGTTGTCGTGCACAAGCAAGACAAGACGAGATTTTATTTATCTGCAACATTCAATTGCACAGATGCAATTAAACCAAATAGGCTGAAGCATTATAATTTTTATAATGTATGCATGTCAAAGGTCACACCATGAAGAAGATGACATCAGAACAATTATATATATACTTGCAAACCCTTAGCAACCGCATGAAACATAATGATTCATTTTTTTGAGGAGCTTGCGGGGAAATAATGCAACATTTCATGAACACAATGGCCGCACTAACGACAAAAAACGTACCAAATTAACGATGTTAGGTAAATGCGTATAAGGTAGCTGCAAGTGAACACCTTACCCCAGGGGGCCTTTATGTTATTAGATCGAGAGATTATACCAATACGAAATAAGCAAGAAGACATTAAAACGGTCAGTAGTCTGTCATTCTGCATTGCATTCAACATGGCATTGTTTACAAAAAACAAATTTACACTCCAGTAACGATTTTCTAGTTAATATCTTTTCTATAATTTGCACCATGGTATAAGAAATTATCAAATTATAAATAATCATACTATCTGCAATCATTTAAGAAAATCATTAGGATAATCATTAAGATAATATTTAAGATAATAATTTCATATTACCGGTATATAATAATTTAATAGGATGCTATCTAAACTGCTGCTTTCAAAAGTTACAAAATAAATGTCAAAATAAATGCTATATTACTGTTGTGTTGCAAGCTTATTAATCATGATAATGTCTTTGTATAATCACACCATTTTTTGATTGTATCGGTCGTTGTTGCGATAAGAGATATCTGTTTGAAAACTGGGCAGACAGAGGAAATTTGAGAGAAAAATTTTGTTATTTGTAAATACGATTGAAAAATTATTTGTAGTGGACTAGTCCACTATACCCATACATGAACTTTATTTTATAGGTTATTGCACAATTTTAGATGAATTTAATAGTCAAATGAATATACATGCATACATCAAACTAAGCATGTTCACTTTTCCAGGCCCAGAATATAAATATTCATGTTACAGGTCATCGCACACACCAGTTTAAACTATCTATGTAACATTTTATTTTGTACTAATTTTAGAAAAAAATTAATATTCAATAAAATATAAAAATAAAACCACATTTTTTGGTGACAATTTTAGAATTAAAAATTAAATTTACCAACACTATTTTTATAGGTCACAATCTGATTCTTTGCATATAATTTTGTATTTTCACCTGGGGAATGCCTTCACTGTTCAACTGTGAATGAGCTTGAGAATTCATTACAAATTAAAATTGATAAGCTAATATTTCCATTATTGTATCTTTGTTTTTGCGAATGATAATTAATTATTGGGTATAAATATCCATTAACTTAGACAAATGCTAAAATTAATAAAAATAAATTCCACAACAGAGTTCAAAAGATGCACTTTTCCTTTGATGTATGCACCGTTCCTCATACATACATTACCCATAATGCAATGAGGCAATAGCATCATTGTACCATACCACCGCCACCCCCACTCACCAGAAATCATGCATTCATGACAAATTTCTGTTGGTTAATTAAAAGTCACATAAAAAGAACACATCTACAAATATTTTATCAGTACAACCATTGAAGCTTGAAACGCTGTATGATGCATAAATTTTAAAAATATATGCCATAAATTTTCCAATTGATATTTATTACAACATTTTTTTTTTCTAATTGTAAGTATTTTTCAATATTTTTTTTCAAATTGCATTTGAAGCAAATAGACATAAGTTCCCAATGGCTACATATCTCAATCAATATTTTTGAGAAAGTGTAGATTAAATTGGTTAAAATTTACTTATTTACAGTGAATGAAAGGCGGTAATCTATGTTGACTTTGGCATTTAAAAGGTTAGCTCAAAATGTTAAAACACTACACACAAGAATACAGCAAGGACTCAACTGTTCTAGGCACAGTGGTTAATTTGCATATGAGTACAGATTTATTTACTCATAAATGTATACAGTATTTACTCTATTAGTAGCACATATGCAGTGTAAAACCGAGGTATGAACACGGTCAAAGTAAGTCGCATTTTAATGAATCAGTATACAAGGAAAGCAATTCTATTTATTTAAAGTGTACTTCAAAGCGAGCAAATAAGTTATTGTAAATTTTTAAATGGATGTGTTGTAAATACACAAATTTTTACTGTTTTATTTCATTTTTAATTCAATACGAGGCAAACTTGTGTATTCCGCGCAAAAGATTCTAAAATACGAGTGTGTACGGCCCTTTAACTAGACTGTTATGTCACAATGTAGACATCTATTATTCCTAGTAGTATTGTACCAAAACAAGACATTTTTCCCAATTTTAATAGGATTGATATTCAAATAAGAACAGTCAACTAAAATAGACATAAATATACCAGTAACAATTTTTAATTCTTAAATTGAGAGACTTATAATCTAATAATAGTGTCAAACAAATGACATCGAACATCAATTCAACCCCCCCTCCCCTCCCTTTGCTGAGTTAGATACATACAGATAAGCTCATATTGGAAGCAGGATGGAAATGCAGGGCAGATAATTTTAACAAATTTGTACCATGCATTATCTCTTTATCTTATTGTAAATAGTCGCATCTTTCCATAGCTAAGGGCGAACAATGTCCATTGTTTTGAATTTAATGGATATTACAGAATACTAACAGTTTAAAGGGCAGTAGTCATCGCGCTGCGTCCTCCTCGATATGGGACTCATAGTGACGTATACAACGCATGTAAAATACTTTGTTTATTTACCTGAAATTCAAACACGCGCTGCACGATGACCACCGCGCTTTAATATCACAAGTTTTTATAAATTATTATTTATTTCAATGTTAACATTATAAAATGTTCAAGATATTGCCAAACTGCAAATAATTGTGTGTACCATCATATAGCACGTCTACGCAAACAATAGCGGGGTCTATGTTCGGCAAGGACAGAGAACAACTTAGTATTTGACTGATAGCTTAATTAAAGCTGGCTTATATCTAGCTTAGCCCTTGCTTTCAAAATTGCCACATGTTCAAATTGTCTACATTAATCTACCTAAATACGTCTTGTATAAGTCACACAGGTGAATAAGTCGAAAATATTAATGACAATCCCAGCAGAAAACCAGCTTAGGAGTTAAGTTACGTAAAAAATGTACTGTCAATATTAAATTCATATATATTTTAATGATCCAGGACACAATAAAATGCCATTTTTGTGTGCTTCTGCTAGAGCAAATATGGTAATCATGTTTTAAGGCACAGAAAGATGAACGTGCCATTATCAATATATATTTCCAGTAATGCATCACAACACAATTGACTTTATGCAATACAATATAACTCTTCTATTGAAATTGTATCTTTAATTCTATTATGTGAAAAGTGTTAAGTGATTCGCATGAATGATATTCCAGCTTGTTATATTTCACTGACAGTGGCTAAGGTACATTATATCATCCTAGAGTTTTATCAGGGTCGTAGCATTTTTTTCGAAACTTTTGATCAAATTGTGTAAATAAACAATGTTGAACTTAAAATTATAATTTGAATTATATTTGGGAAAGTATGAATAAATTATGCAGTTTTTATTCAGGAAAAAGGTAACAATAAAAAATTGACTTTTTCAGCTAAAGATAGTTTTCATTATATGGGAAATACAGCTGTATAAATTTAAAATAACAAAAATTCATTACCAAAGTATGCATGTTCAGCATTGCCCCCCCTTTCCCCTTTACATTAAAGACAATACACACAATAACAAGCAATAGACGTTTTTTGTTCATTTCGATATCCCCTCATTATGCACAATATCGAACATAAAAAGAGGACAAACAAATGCCATATCTGGGTAGTGGCATCCAAACACCATGTGGGATTTGATAAATGCACTTGGTACTTGGAAGGTATTTCCACATTTAATAATATGCTAAATGTTATGATGATAATTTTTATGATATGGTCTCCAAAGTGAAGGATAGTCATCTTAATACTGAGCTACCTCGGTCTTTCAAAGCAATATGCCCAGTAAACAGAAAATCCGGGGAGTCGTCACCTGCGCATTCGTCAGATGCAAATAGCATGTCATTGCTTACTAACAAGTGTCTACCCATGAGCCTTTCCATTTTTAGCGTGTCGTTTGGGACTCAATTTCCATGCGTGCGCAGGTGACGACCCTCTCGCTTTAATACTGACCAATGATTACATATCATTATGTTTAATTATGAACTCGCAAAGTTGTTCCAGATGTATATAACTAAAGTATAATTTTGTAAAAACACTGAAAACTTCTAGTATATATGTATGTTGGTTACTTATATATATATTATATATAAACTTATATATATATTATATATATAATTATAGGTGCTACAACGTATACTTTTGTACAAATTTTATTAATTTACGATAATCTAGTTTGGTTATCAACATTGAAAAATATTTGTTTATTTGTCTATACTGCATTTTAAATTTTTTTAACATAATAATGCAATATGCAATATTAAGAATTGCAAATGATGATAGATTTCTCCCACCATGCCATTCATTGGATAATCAGATGCATAAATGTGAGCAACTGTGTAAGTCACACTAACAACTGTCCAATCCTCTTGGAACCCATTAATTCTTCATTTGAATTCATTATTAGCATAATAATATTGGGCAATATGTGTACAGTCGTAAGCTTGATGTTACTTCATTATTTTGGCACATTTTATATCACTTAATGGCATGCAACACGGGAAACTTATACCAGCGTTGTTCTGATTCATAAAAGCGACCTTAGAAGTGACAACCCGTAAAGTGGCTTTAGAAACAACAATGTAAAAAGCTGTCTCAGAAACAATAACACATAAAGCAGCATTATAAACAATAGAATCTCCTGATTGTATTGTAAACAATCTTCTGAAGGCCATTTCGAATCTCAAATCTGAAAGTTATGACATTTCCATACTATAGTAATCAAAACCTAGCATTTATAGCATCGTTCATCAACTAAGTAATTTAAGTATTTAATAAAGTAATAATCTTGTACTGTTTCAAATTTTAGATGCACTAAACACAGCTTAAAAACCAATGTTTGCTTGGACACAGCACCGAAAATTAAATAGTCATAGTATAAATTAAAAATGAAGGGATCTAATGACTATACAAGAGACTCAAGTCTGGTGTCCCCTCAGACCAATCTTAATGGAAAATGCACCACATTGAATATTGATTCTGAGATGCGGCCCATTTTTGATCGCTGAGCAATCCGTGCATGCAATGCGTGGAATTAGGTGACTTCGATGCCAGTCTAAGATGGTGAAAACTAAATCACATATAAATCTACGGGAATGCTTGGTGCTAAAGATATAATATAATATTATTCATATTTTTAAATAGCCCTAAAAAATACACCCCTTAATTTAATGTTCAACATTATGCAGGTTACAGGGCCAATGATTATTGTTTAGCCATTTACATGCCTTGATATGCCTAATATAGATTACATAATATGGAATCAAAACTTAATACGCAATTCACTGTAACATGTATAATAATATAGAATCAAATTACAACAAATTTCGCCAAAATTTTGACAAACCCCAGTAACATTTTATTAAACTACAGCTCTTATATAGCCAGTCAAAATATCAGATAGAATTCAATGTTATTAAGATTAATGTAGATAAATACTGTACTAAGATTCCAAATTTAATATATATTATTAAATAATAATACTTAATTACAAATATTCAACATTTCTAATCAATAGTACCATCTTTAATAACAAATTTAGTACTACTCCTTATGTTCAAACTTTTGAGACGTATTGCAATGAGTTTTCCTGATGGTTTCTATTCCATACCAAAAGAATAAATAATCATTTTTAATTAGGTTTTACATATATTATGTTAATTATTGATAGTAAACATTTTTGTATAGTGACTGTATGAAAATATTATATCAAATTTCACCTGAAAATTATGCAAAGATACAAAAAATATGTTTTTCAAAACACTCCATTTTTTTGCTGGTTAAGTTAATAGGTTGACAATAGGGCAAAATAAACTAAACACAACTCAAGTGTGTTTAAATATAGAATTTATTTTTAATGACGAACTCAACTCAAATAAATGGACACACACTAACATGAATAGGGTGAAAACTGTAATACAATATCGGATACCAGATCAAACGATTCATTCAAAGCGCAGGGAACTAAAGAATCAATAAGTGTGTTTAGAGAATTACATCAAGGATACATTTCACTTTAAACATTATTGATGTTTAATTTTTTTTTATTTTTTTTGCGGTTGAACTTTATGACGCTATAGCTGTTTGGGAATACGGTTTTCCAGCTGATAGAGGGAAGGGGGAGGTTCTCATGTTCCATCTGAATAAAATGAAATTGACATTCTATTCTGGAAGTGGGAGTCATCAATTTTGGTCATGGCTTGTCAGCAGTGAAATATTTACATATTTTTGTGGAGAAATCAGACAGTCATAAATCTACAAAAAAAATGAGTGAAAAACAGAATCAGAAAAAAAAAAAGCTGGCAGTTTTTAAGTTGAGTCTGTCATGTTTATGTTTACAGTGTAAACATGCTAGCATGACACAAATGCAGCACAAGAGTACCAGTGGCTGTTAAATACACATCAATGCAACATTCTAGGAATGCTATGAGTATCTCTCAACAATGCTTGTCAAACTATGTAATATTTATTCATTTTTTTTAATAATTAAATTTTAAAAGTTAATTAAAAAAGTGACTATTCATATTGGAATGTCTTTTTTTTTTCTTTCTTTTTTTCAATTTGTGGTAGCTATTAATGGAGTATCGAATTATGCAATATAGCGTTGCCCATGAGCGAATTTCGAATTACTTTCCCCTGGTTAGTCACGTGTTCTAATAGATTAATATGACAGCCCGGTTTACCGTCTCTAGTACACCGCACTCCGAGGTAAAGAAAAAAAAGAGACGATTAAAAACCACCGTGTGACCGATTGGCGTCATTATAACATTTGTCTAGGAGACATGCTCGCAGCTGCTAAATATGTGTGTAATTTTACTATGAACACGGGGAAAAAACTATTTAAATTCCAGCGTCTGTGCCTGTGTATGGGTGACGTGCATCTGTATCGGTGGCGACAGATACGCACTGCACTGTCGACAAGGCGTCAACCGCCGCGAATAACGACGCGTGCCAAGCTCGTCGCCGATGTTCTGGTGAACGACTGGAGAACGACGGATGGATTTTTTTTAAGATGTCAGTTTAAACTACTTGTATTTCCAATATCGGCAAATTGTCAAGCAATTATACATGGAATATATGAGACATGTTTCGGGAAACACTGTGTATAGACTGCGCACGACAGAAGTAGGCGTGACCGACTTTGACGTGCATCATCGCCGCCACAGGAAAAATATTCGCTGGGTTTCGTGTTTTTATTAGCATAAACAAATACGTATAATTATTATGATTGTCTTTACAGCACGAGTGTCACGTAGCTATGCGTCTCTTCGTCGACCGCGGAAAACGAAACTCGTAGTAGCGCGTTCAAATGTTCACCACGTGCAATCAGCTGTTCGAGTCTCCCCAATAATTGTTTTGGAACTAATATGTTCGATGCACACATATATTATAAAGGGGAATTGAAATCGGTTAGGTGATCGCATGTGACATATCTATTAGACTAGTTTTGACTTTGGACAGACAGAAGTAATAATATACTATAATCCAGTCAAAACAAGCATACACCATGGGGATCATCCATGCTAGGTTCGTAAATTTAATCAGAGAGGACGTACGTGAGAAGTGTTCCTGATACATCAACAAATAATACTGTATTCCCCTAATTAGTGAGCATAAACAATGTATTGTTTTGTCTGGATATTTATAAAGTACGGTAATATTGACAGTAACTGTCCGGTCGCTTGTGTTGTTGTGTGTAATTTTAGTGGTGAAGAATCATTCAACGGGTGAACTATTTTTAGGACTCAACGCGCGGTTAATACGGTCCTGAGGTTTCGCTGAAAAAACGCATAGCGCCCTTTTTCATGCAAAACTTCATCCATCCTGACAATGACAACACTGAATATTATAAACCTACTTACGGGTTCCATCGAAACGAGTGGCTATGGTATCCAAAAAAGTATTCTGCGGTGCTAACAGTCCCTTCCTTGCTGGCATTTTTGTATCGGTGATAGTTTAAATGGGTACCGTCACAGCGAGCAACGCGAACCGTCTACATAGTGGCCAACCTGTTTGCCCGTGGAGTGGCTGAATCGTAACGAGTCGATGGCTCAGAGCCGAGCATTCTCAACGCGATCATTTTCCGATTCAAGTTCAATGGATGAAATCGCGTTCAGAGGTCCAACCACAGAGAGACTACACGTGCATTCCGGCAAATATCGGCGATTCTAATAGTCAGAAATCCAAACAACAAGATCAAACAGCGAGGCAACAGCGCTCTGAGGCTTGATAATTCTCGGCGCGTGTGTGAAACTGGTGTTTTCACTGCTCTATTGCATATTGCCGCACATCACAGCGTATGCGAGGATCGTTTCATTTTTTAATAGGGGTGAGATAATATTATGACGAAACAATAGCATTAGAGTACGATTCATTCCGCCAGGAATTCATCTCTTTCAAAAGTAAAACTACTGAACTGTAACGTCAATTCTCAATAATACCGGTGAGCTTAAATTGCTGCCTCTAAATTTCTTCATTCACTGGAGTAACACCGTTTTTCGTCACATGTCATTATCCCACCCCTCAAAATCAAAATGGTATCAACAAGGCTTCCCTTTCAAAATACCTGCTTATGTGATGGGACCCTCTAACTCTTTCGTTATTTGATCTTTGCGTCCATCTTCAATTCAACAACAGACCGACACCTCTTTTAATTTCTAAGCGCTTTGTCACTGTTAGATTGTTTCGTCCTACCGAGTTTTAAGTACCAACAATCGGTGCTCGTTAAGTGATAATAGGCTGAATTAGTCATATTTGTTTGATTATCAGTGATCAAAGCGTTGGCGGAAGGGGTGAGGGAGGCCCATACAGACAAGCTTTTTTTTCACAGGCTGAAAAAACGAACTATTATCAGTAAAAAGACAACGGCGGCGTTCATCTGAACCCACTCATTGTAAATAGCGCGTATGTGTTAGTGAAGTAAAAATGTGCTTTAAATGACAAACAAAACTTTAAATTTAAAATAAATTCATGATAACATTTTCTTCACCACCTTTTCCCAGTCGTTTCTTGCTGAAAATAATAATCTCAAATTACTTGGCTATTATTGATGGAAAAAATGGGGTCCAGGAGTGATGAAACGACAATAATTTGTTTGTTAATAGTTCGTTGTTGATCCCCGGGTGATCCATAGTAAATGTTTACGTTGCAAATAAAGCACCGTTTAATCACAACTGTATATGGGACCTGACTTCAAACACTGCAATTCATTTGTGCGATAGTTTGGCGACAGCCGGTCAACAGAATAGTCCTGTCTCTCCTTTTAAGAAAAAAAAAACAGAATATCGTGTTTTATGGCAGTAATGATCATTGTTTTCTATTTGAAACTGTGCACACGAAACGAAGACGTTATGGTCCACTGCGTGAATTGAATTCGAAGAGAAAGATAACCAATTCGTTACTATATTAGCAATTTAATTCTCTCAGGTGTGTTACGTCTCGATTCACAAAATGACTTGTAACTTGGATTAAAACTGCCCCGATTTTGAAAATGTCATGTGACGTTTTTTTACAATCAGGTCTACTCAAGAATGATTTATATCAAATCATCATAATACTATACTTTCTATAAAAAACTGCAAATGAACAAATATCCATCGAATATACACGTGCTCGGCAAAATGTGACGCTATGACTTGGCGTTCTTATAGTAACAGACTGCGAGTAAAGTAGCCTATTGTGGTGCCGATGGGATGGCGTCCGTCACTGAACGATGGTTAAAAAAGAGCTAATATAGTTAGTGAAGGGGAGTACATTTTTTGTAAACTTTTGTTAAAAGGGATCATTTTTCGCTGTCTGAAATGTGGACGGGGTCTGATTTACAGACGACACGTGGCCTCTATCATCTTTCCAGAGCAGTACACTTCCGGGCTACACGTTTTGAAAAGCAGGATGTAAGTTAGTTTATTCATGTTCACCATTTGGGCAAGTCAGTCAAAATAAAATCGCGTGAAAAACTATTTTTTCCTATAAATTGTAGTTTATGAAGATTGTAGAGTACAGAAAATAATGCATTGCCAGTGAGTCCAACTACAACTGCAAAATACGGCGAGCACACCCGACCAGAATGATGGGTATAGGTGGTGGTGAATTGTACAAGCAGACTTCGAGTTCTTTATTAAAACCTACGTTTCGACAATTATACTAGCTTTCTCTGCTTTCTTTGCATTGTTGACATTTGACAAAAATGAGCATCGATCGAACTGCCTTCACCATTCCCCATCATAATGCACACTTTGCAATTTTAATGATTCAGAATTTTAAAAATTTTGGAGGAAATGAAATACTCCACAGCCTGAGTGCGATTCGCAAAATCCCTTCTCCATTTGCCGTTGCATTCTATACGTATGCAAGATAATCGAACCAATGAATACGGATTGACATACAACTTTTCCCGAGGCTGCGGTTCTAACATTTTGAAGTGGGCTTATACACTCGAGTCAAGAGTCGAGTTGTTTTATTTGTTCGCCGGGACATCGGTGCTAGAAGCTTGTGAAATATGTATTGATGACATTCAACTTCCTTTCAATAACCCAAGTTTAATACTGAATGGTGAAACTGTATAGACCCTTATTCTGTTTTCATGACTCAAAAAATAACGGCACGCCTCTTGTGTGGGGTTTCAACAGAAATACTCCGCCCCGTTGACCCGCAATTCGCTCCAACTGCCTGTCTTTATGAAAAACGCTATAAATAATCGTCGTACTAACAAAGGGTCATTGTTGTCGACAATTCTCAAGTGATGGGTATGTCTTCTGGACCACGAATGACCGAACGTATAATTTACAACCACCATCCATTTATTTACTATCTGTGTTGACTTCTACAATGCGCATGATAGCAACGTCAAAGGCACAGTGAAGGATAAAACCATCAAAATACCTGAAAAGTAGTACCCTTGACATTTACGAGGCATGTATTGTTGTTTACGAATTAAAAAACAACAACATGTGATATCGAACTAATTTTCCTGCGCGAAGTAGGTCAAGCAATTACTATTCATAAAAAAAACGTCGATTTGTGAGTAGTGCACAATTGGGTGTTATGTTCAAAATGTCTCTTATAATATGAAATAATAATATAATAATTTCTTATTTATTTTATACCGAATAATTTGGTTATTTACTAGTATGTGTTTTAAAGCTATACTAACGATACGGTATATGATTAATAAATACAACTTTTGTACGGTGCTTTTTGGTTTGGGTGCATTGTTGAGAAATGTATTACTATTTACATAGAATTAAATAAAGTATTAATATAGATTAATATCGACATAGCTTCAAAATTAATTGTTCAAAAGTGGCCATGGAAAATTTAAAACAAATGGTACGATAGATGTGTGGGTCTAATTTGTCACGTGGTATTCTCCCGAATTACCATAACGGTAAGGAGACAACTAATTCCATCCCCACCCCCACCCCCCCCCCCAAAAAAAATTACTAGTGGAATTAACATTACAAGATGATTACATTTACATAAACAATGTTCCGTGATTCTAATTACAATTCCGAAATTCGAAACTTCAAGTTGCCGCAAACCAAGCCGTCCCATTCTAAACGCCCGTGCATTAGTGATTGTTTAGGCTTCGGTGCACAGTAAAACACATTCAATGTATGTAGTGCCGGGTCCGAGGTGTAACGTTACACAAACATGTGATTATTTGAAAATACAAAACATTTGTATTTATTGTCCAGAAGCCTGTGTTGTGAATACTTCAACGATTGAATGCAATCAAACACTTAGTAAAGGCGCCCGATTGTATTGAACAATACCTAACTCTTATATCGGACTCTCCAGAACGCCAGCGGCAAATATGGTGTGAACGTCGAATTGACCCCGTATATGTGCTTTGTCACGATGTATGGCTCGCATGTGATTCCTTGTTAAACTCATGCTTTCACTGAATTGCAAGCCTTGTATTAAAAAAAGTGTTTAAGCCTAGTACAAGGCGACCACAATATCAAAGTTGTCTGTCTCTCGTGTTGTTATTGTTTGTATTGTTTTCTTCAAGAGGCGTGTGGATAAATTGTACATTTATTAGGCATTTCAGCGTAGACCCTCTGTACATTTGACATTTCGAACGTCGTTACCTTCTCAGAGGCGGCAGCACAAAATTTCGCATGAGGGGCGAGATCCGAAATCTAGACCATCTGAAACGCTATTTCCTGCAATTTGAGGGTCAAGGTTTGTTGACACAAAGGGTTTCAGCTTGATTTTTTTGGGTGAAGTTTGAAGTTGTTTTTCTCGGGATTTAGCTCGCTAAACCGTACGTAACTCTGGTGACAACTATTTTCTTGAGGTCGAATGAGGACAAAACTGTGGGCAGTATTCACCTGAAATACACGACGACAAATAGTTTGCTTTACGAGAGTATCCAACAAGTTCTCGGGAATACCTTCTCCAGTGACGTCATATTGTCCTCGTCGGTTCTACCTGAAGAAAATGGCTGCCACCGGAGTTACGTATGGCTCGGATTACTAAATCCCGGGAAAAGTACATCAAACTAATGGTTTTTGTCATGATTTTGGTTTGGGTGAGAATTTAATAAGTATATTATCGATTGGCGTTAGCTTCGACGGTAGTTGCGAGAAAATATTCTGCTTTTATCGAGTTCAAGTTGTATTTGCGACTGACTCGGATGCCATTTAACATAAGTCTATGGGAGGTACCATAGCTCTTATGTGTCGATAAAAATGCTAATATCAGAAAGTAACAAATTAAATGAAATAAAATACACCAGAAAAGACTAAAATACGATCACAATCACTGATACATAAGAAGAGCTATGGAATGAGAGTACCCCCCCCCGTGTATCATCAAGTCCCTCCACATACTGTGGGGTATGTTATTATAATGACCCAGTCGGTGCGTCGCATCGTGTTCGATATCATCGGTTCCATGTGACGCATACAGCGCTTACACAATATAAAGCTTAAAAAAGAAAAAAAATATATATTATACATTATACGTCTCTAAAAAAAACTCTATTGGACTGAAGCTTAAAAAACATTTTGTATAAAAAAATATATGTATTTTATACAACATACAACGATCTGTGATTTTTTTATTTAATAACCATGCTAAACATTTGGAATATATTCAATTACAATGAAATAGTAAAATAAGCCCGAGTTTTATTGAAAGGTTAAAAAGAAACATTTTGTAGCAAATTTCTAAAAAAAATATATTATAGATATAAGAATACTTGTTTCTGTAATTTTATTCAAAAACCATGCTAAACACTCTGAATGTATGCAATTACAATAAGATATTAATATAAGTCTCTGAGCTTTATTGAAAGGTTAGAAAAGAAACATTTTGTATCAAGTTTCACATTTTCATGAATTACAATTTGAGTGTAATATCAGAGTTAATTGCATCCTGATCCTTATAGTATTGTGTCACAAATAGACGGTACTCGCAAAAACCGGGTGTCCCAAACTTTGAATCACGTGATAATACGAGGTTATTACGAGGCTACCTCAAAGTATGCAGGACATGTAAGAATGTAAGACAGTACAGCGGCAGTATCGAAGGTATAGAGTCCGATGGTGATTGGTGCACCAAATATGATACCCATTCGTGTCAGTGTCGCGCAGCATCGTGTTCGATACTGGTCCCCACGTGACGTACGCAACTCCGTATAAAACACGCGTAAAATTCGAACACGCTTCACGCGACGACGATGGTGTTTTGACATTAGGTCTGACATAATTATTTCAAAACACTCAGCGAGCCAAATGATTGTTGGTTATCTGTAGCCCTGTTGTATGTCACTTAAATGGCATTTATTTTACAAACATCCGATTGAAATAAAACTTCGATACTCAAATATAAGCAATAAATCAACTTGTCTTTTATTGCGGACTGATATGTTGGTCGTTCCCACAACCATGGAAGTTTAACTTCCATATCACAACACAAGATATCACGCCCTGCCCCCCTCCCACCTTATGCATAATTTCGTGCCTCCGCCTCTGTGTATAATGAAATGTTACAAGCTGTATAGCTAAAATGTTAGTGAATCTATATAGCGAACAAAAAAGTTCCAATATTATATGGAATCAAATATATAAATGTACTTTTAAATTATCTGTGGTATTTCCGTAGCTTATGAATGAACCAATCGTCTGACTCTTATATAAACCCGTCTGGATCATAAAGAAAGAGGTTGTAGCGACTTCTCAAGATGACACACTTTCCTCGTGGCGAAGAAACTAATCAACAGTATATTGACGCTAAGCGACAAAGCGGCTTTCGCTGGTAGCATTTTCTTGGATTCAAGCATACCATTACTATGCCAGTGGTTCGCCAAACATATCTTTTCATGATTACAATTATATTCCATGCGTTCTTCCATCATCAAAATACTCAAAAAAATTTCCACTGTAGGAATTAATGTAAGACGTAATAAAATTGCGTGTTCGCTGTCAGAAAAGTAGATTTGGATCGTACTTAATTTCAGATACCATTTGGAATAAAATACACGGTGATCTGACACAAATAGGACTCAAGCTATATTAAGCAATTTAATCACACGCTTGATGAACTTACTCGTTAATTATTGCAATATATTCCTAAGTATGGGTTTATTTTATTAACAGGGTTACCTCAATTGCATGTACACACTTGTGTCGGCGGCGTACATTTTGCAACAGTAAACGTAATCCATGTTTCCGACTATATTCCAGGGCTATGTAGCCATCTTCCTAACAGAATGGCATTATGGCAATATAATGCACTACCATGACGTCACCCAGGCCCAGTCGAACACACGCACTTGCCGACCCGAAAGAAAATTTACCTTAAGTCGCTACCGTTACTATATGATTCTCGGTCATTGGTTTTTATTCGAAACTGAATTCGCGTTTTCTAACTTTACCAAGGTTGATGTCAATTGGGGATACGACAGACCGACTAATTAGCCAATTAATTATAGCTAATTATAATTATAGTTAATAATTATAGGTCGTTAACCAATTATCAGTGATAAAAATGAACCAATTACAATCGAGATTAAGTTTTCCGCCACTTACCGGAAGTATATAATCTGTGTATAATCTTATGTTTATTCATAGACCTTAAAAGACAGTGTTTTTTAAGGTCTATGGTTTATTAGGCGGTGTGTTGTCTCTACGTAATAAACGTGCTGTTTCCTATTGTACTGGTTGTGTCTTGTAATTGTCGTCGAACCGCTTTCAAAAATACTGGTGCCGAGAACAGGGTAGACTGTACAAGATGCCAAAACAAGCGACAATCAACTCTCATTTCGACATCTGTCACGCGTTCCTAGTTCCACGTCACCCGTTCAACCCACCGCACTAAGATGGCAAAGTTTCTCACTCGGGCAGAATATCTGCATTATCTGCATTTCACTCTGTTCCCAGCGTTGACAACCTAGGCTCACTCAGCATTGTAGTCGGAATGATATGACCACTCAACAGGGCACACATGCAAAAGCTTGGAAAGCAGTTTAACAGGGCTAAAAGTAACAAAAATGTGTTACACTGTCAGGGAAATATTTAGCAGTTACTTAAAAGACGAGGTTTAGTTACATCATGGAGGTAGAATTTACCTCCATGGTTACATGTACTTTGTTTGGACTTTGCTATTACTGCCACTTGCTTCATCGTGGCAACATTTGAAAATTGCTCGCCTTGTTTGGGCACCGTGCCACTAAATCAACAAACACTTCGCCGTTGAAAACATGTTGAAACAAAAATACTCGAACGCACTATATCTCAAATATGTTTCCCGTATTTACGTCGCGCTAGAAACTGAAGTAGCGGTGAGAAATGTTCACTCAAACCATCCAGTTCCTGTCTGTCAATGCCCATGTAATACCCAGCAGAATAGGGCTTTCTAAAACAAACATCCGACTCAAGGTACACCAGTGATCGGTTAGTAAACAGTATCGTGTGTTATGTGTTAATACTTTCAGCAATAAATATATTTATAGTTCGCTGCAATGCACAATGCACTTTTGAAAAACTTCTTGGAGTATATATGTTAGCATTCGTCGTGACCGTGACGTTTTGACAGAGTGAACTTTCCATACAGATATCTATGTTACATCACTGTTTTAGATGAGATATTTGACATGATTCCGTTGTTAAGCTGCTGTAAACAAGTATTATAATGTCTTCTTTATTGAAACACGTGAAATTGATCGGAAGGAATTAAATTGGTCATGCGTAGCAATGACAATGTAAGTCCAGGTTGTGAAAACTAATTACAATCAAACTACGTATGACAATGGCTAATAAAAAATGACTAACCTAATCTAATTAAACCTATTGCATAGCAATGGCTAAAATGCAATCATATTCACTGAGGAAAATTATAAAACAAAGTTCAATGACCTAATAAATATATTGAACGCCTTGAAAAATAAATAAATAAAATGCAAGACAATGATCTGGAAGTTGACTAAGGGAACTGAAATTGTTGTGCTGCCCTCTCAATGGCATATTATTTGTAATAAATTTAATCAGTAAAACAGTGTGAACCAGTGTTATTATTGTTCACTATCATTATAAATTTTAATTTATTGTTTGTTTAGATTAGCAAAGTCAGTGATGTGTTCCTTTGTGTCGTCAAATAAAGCTCGTCTTTGTTTGTTTTTTATAAAAGGGACATGGATATAAAATATTGTTCTTCCACTATATGTTCTGGACATGAATCACACACCGTGTCCGGTCTTCCAGGTTCTAATTTGTAAGCGATGATTACTCAGTCAAACCTCACTAAGGCTTTCTCGAAGATTCTGTGTTTTTTATTGTAGTGAGATATCTTTCAAGTCTGAAAGTGTTTCAATGATTTCCAGCACGTTTTTTCCTTTGCTATCAAACGCATTTGAATGGTATGTCAACGCTCGTAGATTCACACAGATTCACTTCAGTTCCGAATTAGTCGCGGTAATTCGAAACAAGGCAGAATCCAGTCAATTTTTGTTTCGTGATGCGCGCAAATTCAGATATTACATAGTAATAATATTTAAACTACCTGAATGCCTTCATGGTGCAACATTAAATCAGTCTGCTATTTATAATGCACTTGATAGAAGCTTTTAATATGAACGTGTTATCCAAACAACATTTCAACGACATGTGAAAAACGCTCAATCATTTCTTCCCCGTGTCACGGTGTCATGTGGCGAATACGAGTGCGAAGTTGTGAATTTGCCGTATCTATTATTAGATTCACTGTGCCTTTCTTCGGTAATTTATATTTAACAGGTCAGTTATACACTAAAGCCTGAGTTAAATCTCCATCATCACCTCACACCGAGTTTAAACAGTAACCCCTATAGGGTATGACTCGGAAACAGGCTCCATTTTCCCCTTTGGCGTTACTCGCACAAACTTATATATTCAGTAGGTCAAGGGGTACGCCTATTTAAATATAAACCACGAAACGCTTCACTGATACTAGTTTTCCGGATCAGTCAATCTAAATATTCTCTGTCATTTGGGTCAAGATTGACAACTTTTATATTAACATAATTATATTGCGAAAGGTAGCGTCAAATTGTAAATTCATTCCACGAATGAACTCGGTTCCAACGTGGGTTTAGATGCGCGTTTATCGAAAGATTAAAATTAGGCCAACTAATGAGCATGGGCACAGTGTAATCTAATTTCTTCGATGATGTTGATGTTATAAGAACATTATATATTCCATTGATGGTGTTGTATGCAAGTATTACTATACATGTATAAGGTTAAGAAATCTAATTCTACTATCACAATTATTCGCGGTATTGTGTGTTCTCCAGTGTCGAGTGAACTGAATACGGTATATAGATTGTCTTTCCGCTATCGACAACTTGCTGTAATTGACGGAAAACAAACACGAATCTACAGTTCTATCCGTTCTATTCTAATATACACTCGTTTAAGCATACAGAAATATGTGATGGTTGATATGGGTCCGACGGACACAATGCATAGCAACGATTATATAGGTCATATGCATGTATTTGTACAAAATTGAAACGCGCTCGAATACACGCGGTGGCGACTATCACTGGATATTAGTAAGCACAAGTTGTTCTTGTGACTGAATGAATAAATCGATGGAATTACGTTTGACAATTTTGACAGACTGTATTGTGTACTTTAAATATCGTTCAAAAATGATATATGAATATTCCCATTACATCGCTATTGTGAACTATTGTGTTATAAGTATGAGACTAGGAATGTACCATTATTTTATAGGGTTAATGCTATGATATCAGACATTTATCATAACGAGGAAAGAAACAGGCGATGGAATGGTCGACATTGAAGTCAACTAATTTGTATATAGTAAGTCATGTGATTAGTACATGTGTCACCTGATCTGTGTATGCGTCACATGTCAGGTCACCCAATATATACAATACGCACCTAAATCCAATTTCAGTAAGTAACGCCAGGTAACTAATAGTGAACCCCTATAGTTCCAGAATTTGTTGGCGACCTAGTTACTCACTTCACACTTCACGAGAGAAAGTTCGACTCATATTTAGATAAATGTGTAGTGTAGTGTACTGTAGTGTCGTGTCGTGTAGTGTCGTGTCGTGTAGTGTAGTGTTGTGTCGTGTCGTGTCTTGTAGTGTAAATGCAGTACAATGCAATGTAATTTAATGATGTAATACATCATATTGTAATGAAATTTAAATAAATAATGTATCCTTATTTGGAAATTGATTTAAAAAACGGAGCATTACATACATTAAAAATAATATGTTCAACATAACGTAAAATAGTGTCAACAATTAATAATTTGTAAACATGTAATCGTATTCTGATGAAAAAATATACATTATTTATTCAAGTTCCCATTTATTAATTACGCTCTTTTCATTTGATGCTTTCATTACCATGTGATCATTGTGTGTAACTTACAGGCACTCCCTGGAAACAACTGTGCGTTGTGTATTACAAGGTATTTTTTCAGCCATGCGGTTTTTGAACATCTTTTATTTATATTATTTCCCGGGAATATCGAGACTCGCACAGGGTGTCGTTTTCTTATTAGGTAATGTAAGTTGGACGCGGCCAACCCTCGCAGGCGTATGTATATTTCGTCGGTGAAGAGGTGCACAGTTACTCGAGACGTGCCCCTTGAAATGATTGAACAAAGGTACAGTATGGAACACGGATCTTGTTCGTACATAGTCATAGCCGAAAAGGGTTTTCATTTAAAGAGGGAGCGGGTAAACACGGAACACCATTATCAACGCTATTTAATTTATCTAATCTATTCGCTATCCGCCAATCTGTTAGATAAATATGTGACATTAGACTTGGAGCAAGGTGATTATTTAATAGGGTTAATCGATTTAGTCAGCGTACTTCGTGGATACATCGTCATTATGGTCTACCTCGGAGACTCCGGGTACTTATTTGTCGTTATCTTCGCAGATAAAAACACTTGGATAAATTAGTTAGCTGATTCGTTGGTGGTTAAGGAACTTGGAAATCATAGATTGCTTGCAAAGGGCCCGATATCCGGGTATTTTCACCGCCTGGCAACCATCACGCCGAAAACTCACAAAAACACTTACTTTGGGATAGTTGTTGAGACTCCCCTGAACAGTGTAATAAAATAACCCCTACATGTTCAACGTATATGCATTTGGTTGCTCGGCATTACATCAAAGTTGAGTTTGTGTTGTTTCTTTGGACTTTATCTGCTTCTACCGTCGTTCCACAGCAGCTCGTGTGGAGCTTATAGAAACGTGGTACAGTGGTTCGCGTCTTGGCAACATGGGACTTTACGTGACGTACCGCTCCGAAGAATTTGAACGTAACAGCGAACATATTGTGCTAGGTACGCTAACAAGGGAGGGAGGAGGTTAACCGATGTACCAATCGCTGAATTTTTCAAATACATTCGGAAATATTTTTTCTATTTCTTATTGAACATAGTCGATCATAATGAATTGAAAGACTTAATCCCATTGAATTTTGGACTTTTATAATGCCATTAAATACTTACACTTGAAGAGTGAAATTTACGCAGGTTACAATCACGCAAATTAATTCGCTCTGAGACAATTCAGCGAATCGTCGGCAGCCATTTTGATCACGTGCCTATGTTAATTGACAATCATATGCGACACGAACAAACGTTATACGTCTGTTCGTTTTGCAAAAATAATCAGAAATTTTCTGAAATTGTAATATTGAAAAATGTCTGCACGTGGTTCCTTAAAAAACTATTCCCCTTCACGTGCTTTGAATATTAATAATAGTTTCAGCTACGGTTTGTTTGTAAATGATGTGAATGATGTTAATTTATGTCACAATGTGGATCGACCTTACGTGATAGCGCACTATATCAACGTGTCAGCAATGTGAAACCGGGACATACCATAACTTCAGGGCAGAAATAAAACATTACAGATCTATTTCACTAATGTCGTTTACAGTGGCCGATATTTAGTAAAAAAACACGGTTTTACACTCAATAATGATATCGCCAGTAGCTGTGATCTCAAATGAATTGTGGGTCGCACTAAAAAAAAAAAACCTCCTCGGGAGCTGCAAAAGACACCACGTATAAGTACCTTTCACAGCCGAGTGATTCAAACCATGTTACGTAATTTGCAGTCTGTTTAATAAATCATCATGTATTAAATTAGATTTGTAACATTTGCTGGTATAGTTATTTATTAAAAGCTTTGGAACATTCCATTTTATTATAGACTATTCGTGTGTTATGTTAGGAAGGGGCGAATATTGAAGAAAAACACTAGTGCATCAAACGAGCCGCGATTATCAACGTCAATATAACGGAGGCTGTTCTGTTACCTCCGTCAAGGAGGTTATATTACACAAACAATTCTGAACGGATTTTCATAAACAAATCTGGAGAGGTTATCTTTGAGGCTATGACCGATCTATTAAATATTCGTAGAGATCTGGATATTGTTGCCGTGTAGGTGTAAGTCACATTATGTGGAGGATATGAGTTACTTGGCGGGGGTCTGGGCTCTCCGCGTGCTGTTCTACTTTATAATCGTAATAGAACTGAACAGAGCTACAATTTGCATTCCGCGGATATCTTTTAATGTGACAGCTTTACTTATGGCTCATTGATTAGCCCCAGTGTCTGTAAGTACGCGCTAGCAATACTAACTGTTATTAGCGGCGACATACAACCCAGGGCAAACCCCAACCGATCTAGCGGTAATAATGTAATTATCACATTCACCTTTCCCGCTGACCAGTCAAGTAATTTTGCGCTTAGGCTCCTGGATACATATTACAATACACAGTTGTGAACCAACAGTGTAACTATGCTTCGTCATCTCCAGGGTTTTTGTTCGATCATTTCTCAAAGTCCCACGCGGATCATTGGGTACAACAAGTAACGTGCGTTTGTCATGGTAGATGCATTGGGAAATTGGATTACTGTTAAATTAGCCATCGTCGAAAAAACCGTGCTTCACAAGCGAAGGTGAGTGGGAACATCGACATTGTGACCTAAAAAGCTTAGGTCAACGTCAGTGTTCAGGATACATACCCACATCTACTAGCCTAAAACTTGAAGCTGCAACCTCGATATTTCGATATACAACACTGTCATCATAGGACTCTAGTAATACAATCTCAGGTGGCGTTTGGGACAATTCAGAGGAACGGCAATATATTGGGTTCATACCACAATTAAACATACATACATAGCTTGCCGTGCCTAAGCACATTCACGCGGGTGATATATTAATTTTGATTCTGTCTTTCTGGAATCATATCACTGACAATTATTTTCAAGCTTACAGATATAATTTATAATTTCCATTAGCCATTTTGCAGTATAACGGTTAGTTACAGCGGTTTCTCGAAGATGGAAGGGCTGATTTCATTTAAACTTTGAACAATGGAATTACATATTATGGAGAAAGTGCACGTCATCGTTTTGGGTGTGCGTGGCTTTCATGCTTCCTCGTTAAGTCCTTGTCACAATTACCCCCCCCCCCCCAAACGTCAATATACCAGTCATCAAAACTAATGCGTACATCACGTGTAAAGTCACGTTGCCGGCCTCAATAATAGAAGTAGTCTGCTCAGCGACATTTCAGAATTTCGTCGAATACGTACTTGCTAAAATTTGGTGTTATACTAAAACATGTCTGCAATAGAGGATCGTTTTATTTAGTGGTTATATACAACCAACTGCAATGAAGACGCATAATGGGGATATTCTCAACTTATGATGACGTACAGCAAATACACAACGTGACGCACACACTCACACTTTCGACAATGGTTTGCTTGATAGTAAACAGCATTCAAAATCCGTGGTCCGTACAATATTTAATATACGATATAGCAAATGATCCAAGAGCTGAAACCAGCAATAACATGAAATCGCTGTGCACTTCATGGAATCCTAGTTAAGGTGACGCTGAATTTGCCGCTGGATTACATTCAGGAAAAGTACATGTACTCCTAATACAGTACACGTAACCTAAACTAACTTATACTTTGAATATAAAATGTTTTAAATGTTCTTGTTTACTTCTTTTTCTCGGAGTTGTTATTATAGTGAATGAGTTGGCGGTAAGGAATAGTTATTAAAAACGTGTTTTGTGTTAGAAGCTCGTTTCATTCCTGTAACTAATGGAAGATTCCGAATAAAAGAGGAAATTGGACAGACACTCTTCTTAAATGTTTGTTTGTAAACCTTTTTGTCTTGAGAAGAATACATTCTCACCACCCACCTGATTAGCCTATTCATAATATTTATGAAAAAAATTCTGAAATTTGTGCCAGTGCATTACATAACAAAAAAAAAACAATTAGCTGATCAACTTTTTCAATGACTCATGTACGCTGAACGGAAAAAATGAACAGAAAAAAACATTCTCTAATATCTCTATACTATCACAAATACTAGTCCGTCCGTCCCTAAATAGTGTTACATGTATCTCTTATGCTTATTGATCGCGGTATATATGGTATGATTACCCCGCAAACGACGATGTAATCCACAGAAGCGACAACTAGACACGGCACAAGTCTATTCTGCATGTTACAAATCCACTAAATACCCGTGTTTAATTATATTTTAAGTATATTGATGTTTTTAGAACTGAATTTAGCTATTGGTGACAATATATGCACTTGGAAAAGGGTGAAACTATTTAACGTTTCTTTAAAGCGCTGTAGTCGTCGCGCTGCGCATGTGCAACATTTGTGTTGATAAACATTGATTTCCCCACAATCCAATATTCTCTTCAAATGGAAATCACAAGAATGAGGTTTGACCTGGGCGCGACTTGCACTGAATACCGCCGGTGACTCCATCGATACCTTCCAATCACCTAAAAATACCTAATTAAAGCTTGGAATCGTCTCAGTTTATAATCGTTGATCTGAGTCGCCATCTTTGTTTATATGAGACCTATATATCTCGCGCCATTTAATTGAATTTTAAATGCAAATATTTCAAACCGGGGATGATTCACCCGATGTTCATCTGGCGATATCATGTATCCGGCGGGAACGTGATGGATTATGGGTAACCGACACATGTTTTTTTTTTTTTTTTAAACATTGTATACTGCCTTTGAACTATCAACATTTTCAACAAATCGTTCACTTCTTAGAAAGAAGGTTGTCAAAATATCATCGATGTTTCCACCCTGAGAAGACTATCGGCATACACAAACCAATAATATTTATATTACATTTCCATGCAGCGTATGGGACAATCCGCGAAGTATTAAAACAAAGCACGTTTGCATTGAGTCACGTAATAATAACACTCATAAAAACCTAATACACAATCACGCGATTCTCTGTATAGGTAAATATTTTTTCTGCAATAGTAAGATTCGAAAGAACTGTTTTTCTTATGCTGTGAGTGAATGTGTCAACAAAACAAGATGTATATTGTACGCTGCAAAATGGAATATGGAATATGGAATGTTGTTTATTTCTAGACGCATAATCCCAGTAAATGAACATTTCAGAAACAGTATAAACATAAAATGAATAAACATAAATAAACATAAATAAACATAAATAAACATAAATAAATAAATAAATAAATAAAAATTTCGTCGTGCAATAATCGTTTTCCGAATATCTATATATCTATCCATATACCTTTTATGTAAAGATCACGCAATAACTTATCACAGTTACGCGAACGTGAGTATTACATTATTTTCTCGGTTATTATTGAGTTTATTATCGGTATACGTACTTACGGGAAAATATGTCTAATATGACTGAAAATCGATATAAAAATACCCTTTCTAAAACGGAACAAGTAGTATTTCTGGGAGCGGTGATCTCATTGTATCATATAGACTATATACGGTACGCCACAAATACAGTATTAGCCTGGTCGATACTTTCATAAATTCTTCTCGATACGTTGTTAAAATAATGTCGAAGTAAGCAGCCGTGGGATATATACCGGGTAGTATCACAGCACGAGAAAATTGTCATTAGAAAAATAATTCACGGGTGAGTTTTAAGGAAAGTAGGAAACTTATTTCATGTGACCCTAGTGTATAGATTGAAATACAAGATAGGTTATTTTTTATAACCAAGAGAGAGAACTGACTGAACGAACCATGAAACTATCTAACTGACTGACTGACTGGCTGGCTCGTAATCGAACTAACTCCCTGAGGCGACTGTGGGTATCGCATGCTACATCCATGTATTGTCCGCTTATAGCAAAACCAGACAATTAATTGACTTGTAGTGACGATTTTAGAAATCATCAAATAGGGAATAATATATCAATTCATGTAAGTGATCCTGGGAACCCTGGTACTGAAAACAATACCATGCAAAATAAGGATAACCTATTATTATGAGTCGTCGATTATTAAACCTAAAACACGGAAAACAAATTCGTTCCTATGGGGTTGGGGTGGGAGATAAACCTCATTCTGTATTGTGTGAGTAAAAACTATATATAGTGTACACAATCTCTTCTAGTGGCTTTTCCTGTGAAATGATGCAGAAACAAGTTGGATTTTTACCATTTTGAACAATGTATCATACATAAACAGGGCACGCACGTGACTGTTGTCGCATTTCAATGGCTTTGCACAATGATCGCTTTGTAATTCCAGGATTTACATTTGTCATTAACGAATGTTGATTTGCACTAGTTTTAAAAATCGAGTGCCATTTAACACTAAAATTACAGTCATAAGATGTATAAGTGATCGAATCGAAGAAATATGATGTTGAAAAAAAACAGTATTCTGGAAATGAAACGAGGGTTCGAGGACGTAATCAAATATATGGAATGTACATTGCTCCATTCATGTATTAATACGGTTTTCTCCGGTCTTGGTACACACGGAGACGCTAAAACGATTAATAAGCACGATCTCAATATGTATATGTAAATGGGCGTTTTATGCCCCGTGTTTCTATCCATGGAAATACTATCACCGTAAACTGATCGACACTAAAAGCAAATTAGATGAAAACCGAGCGTTGTCCCATGGGTGGACAAGGTTCGATTGCATTGCAATTAACATGGAGTATTATAACTACCCGTGAAAATACATTAACTCCACGATGAATGGAACACTTGATTGTCCCTCTAGACTGCCACTTTGTAGGGCGGACTCATTATTGCTGTGAATGCTTCATTGATGTTCGACCACGAAACGAGAACCGATTCATTGTAAACTGCATTGCTGGCAATGAAATTATACACGTCTTTGAACAATTTACATGACGTGGAGGTAGGAGCGGACGGTAATGAGAAGCGATCGCGCATGGTAGCCATGGTAACACAGGGCAAGTTAAGGTCAAGATGAATATCTACGATATACCTGTGATAGGTCAGGGGTCTTATAATTAGCATATATACGTATTCAATGCGATAATTTATTGACTGATTATTGGGTATGTTTAATGTGGGGGTTTAAGTCAATTTGTTGTGTCGTCAATACACAAGAAAAGTGTTTGTGGTTTGATCGAGTATTGGTATTGATAATCGATATGAGTGTACTGATAGTCGATATGCATGTCTCGTTCGTCGTGGGGTGTGGAAACATCGCCGATTATAAAGCTGCAGTCCACACGCACTCCCACCCTCGGGTTAGCTAAGGGTTGTCTAAATTGAAAGGAAATAGTAGATGGCGTATTACTAAGTACGGACAAAATGGCGTAAAGAACCGAGTCTTTTGAACTGGTAAGACTCTGTAACTGGCGTATTTATTTATTTATTTATTTATTTATTTATTTATTTATTTATTTATTTATTTATTTATTTATTTATTTATTTATTTATTTATTTATTTATTTATTTATTTATTTATTTATTTTATTTATTTATTTTTATTTTTTTTTATTTATTTATTTATACATTTATTTATTATTTTATAAATTTATTTATTTTTAGGAAGTCATGTATGTATTTCCGGTCGGCTTTATCCGAGAGAGTAACTCCATTATTATATTTTGACGGCAATATAAAAAGATTCGAGATTTCAAAACCGAATAGTAAACTACGCATGTCATTTAAACGATGTTTTGGACAGCGTACACAGTGGTACTCATTCAATAAAACAATCTACCCCTCAATTCCTGCCCAGATGCAGATCCTATTTTTTAACTTTAGAATTTTTCCTTGAAAATAATAATTGTGTATTATATATAGTTCAGTCACGAGCAAACTAATTGAAATGTAGTCACTATAGTTGCGAATGACTCTTATGAGAAATATGATATATTTTGGGAAAATATCATGGAAATCGTGAATGTCATGTGCTTCTCTCGGAAAATGGGGAAGGACATAGTGCGTCAAAAAGAAAGACCTTAATCGAAAACATGCGGCTCGCTGCTTTTACATACGGGACTCTTCAAACAATACACAATGATAATTACCAGTGCAATCGCAATTCACAATTGAATCCAGTCGAACGAATAAGCAGATATTATAAGACTCTCCTAAAATGTATATTTGTAGCATGTGTTGGGCGATTAAATTGTAAGTCCGATTAATAAACTTGCCCGCAGGGATATACTAGTACTTTCCTATCAAATGCTAAAACATATTGATATTTTTCTAACCACCCTTCGGGACAGAGCGCCGGAGACTCGTCTTGTCTGAATTTGAGGACAATACGCTAAGATACTCTGAAATGCAGCAAAACTAATAAACTGGACGGGAGTACTTGGTATCTCCACTTGTTTCATTCAGAGCCTAATCAACCTATGTTTTTTTGATTAAAAATAACCAAAGCAACGATATAAGGAGCTGTGGGCCGGGGAAAGAATAGCATCATTGTTACCCTAGAAACAAGCACATGATCAAAATATCTTTGAAATAAATGTTGATTAATTTTCGTCATTTTCAGAGTAAGAGAACCACAATGAAGGAGTTTCTATCAAACGCACAATTAGCTATATGCTAGTTTCAGTGTTAGTATTATCCGTGCCCGGGTAAGTTTTGAAACTCGCCATCTTCCGTTCATAATCTTTCGTAGACGTATAATACTTATTGAAACCATATTTTATTAAATATCCGTCTACCACATCGTGACTTGTCGGATAAATGAGTGATTCGGAATACCGCGAAACCACGAGCATAAAATGGTGTGTAGTTGCTTGATGTGTAACTTGGGCAACCACGTACCGACTAACTTTCTTCAAAGAAGCCTACAAGTTCATGACGTAATCAAATACCATACGCACCAAAACTCCAGAAACTGTACTTCTATAGTAAACATGTGGACTGTAAATAAATTGAATAATGTAGTGCAATCGTGTGAAAAATGTTTTTACAAGTAACCGTCGATGTTGCTCACATCTTATATATATATCAATTTATTTGATTTAAAGCACCATGGTAGTCGAAGTACGGGTAAACATACGTTGTACACGTCACGTGAGACCCTCGTGGATACTCCATTGGTTAGCTGTATCATAGACCTTAGAAAGGCCTTTCTGAGGTATATAGCTGTATAACATACTAGTTAATGCCATCAAGTGCTGCCCCTCCGGATATAACCCACGTTGAACTCCACACGACGTGAGACAATAGACTCGACCAGTGAAAAGGTGCGTAGGTATGCATCGCAGGTTTGACCCCCGTTTTTGACGATCGTTTTAATCTCTAGTTTCGAAATCACGGCCATTTGTGGACTATTTATGAGACCCAAAGCGCCTCAACGTTGATCTGTTTGTTGGTAATTATCAGCTTGCCGCGGTAAACCATCACTCAAAATGCGGGAAAAAAGTGCCCCTCGCCAAATGTGCCAAAACGTCGTACAGTATTCGTTCTAAACAATATAACACGTCAACGCTATTTTCACATGACCAACTCCTATTGTCACAGGCGAAAAAATTGTATTTGATTACAAATCACATGTCAATTCTAACGCTAATTTAGGTAAATTGACATGACGCATAATTGCGCCAGTGAACGCGCGCGTTTTCGGTTTTTGACGCTCAGAATTATCATGTTCAAATAAATATATATAATTGCAATCATTATATCGCTGTTGTTATTCAGTCTGAAATTATTATATCACTTTTGTTATTCATTCTAAAATATTTTTATTCCTAATTCCATTCCGTCCGAAGTTATTATATCGCTAATGTTTTTCAGTCTGAAATTATTATGTCGCTGTTGTTTTTCAGTCTAAAATTATTATGTCGCTAATGTTATTCAGTCTGAAATTAGTATATCGCTGTTGTTTTTCAGTCTAAAATTATTATGTCGCTAATGTTATTCAGTCTGCAATTATTATATCGCTGTTGTTTTTCACTCTAAAATTATTATGTCGCTAATGTTATTCAGTCTGAAATTATTTTATCGCTATTGTTACTCAGTCTGAAATTATTATATCGCTATTGTTACTCAGTCTCAAATTATTATGTCGCTATTGTTGTTTGGTGTGGAATTATTATATCGCTATTGTTACTCAGTCTGAAATTATTAAATCGCTATTGTTACTCAGTCTGAAATTATTATATCGCTATTGTTACTCAGTCTGAAATTATTATATCGCTATTGTTGTTTGGTGTGGAATTATTATATCGCTATTGTTACTCAGTCTGAAATTATTAAATCGCTATTGTTACTCAGTCTGAAACTATTATATCGCTATTATTACTCAGTCTGAAATTATTATATCGCTATTGTTACTCAGTTGAAATTATTATATCTCTATTGTTACTCAGTTTGAAATTATTATATCGCTATTGTTACTCAGTCTTAAATTATGATATCATTATTGTTATTCGGTGTGAAATTATGAAAGCGCTATTGTTACTCAGTCTGAAATTATTATATCGCTATTGTTATTCAGTCTTAAATTATGATATCGCTATTGTTACTCAGTCTGAAATTATTATATCGCTATTGTTACTCAGTTTGAAATTATTATATCGCTATTGTTACTCAGTTTGAAATTATTATATCGCTATTGTTACTCAGTTTGAAATTATTATATTGCTATTGTTACTCAGTCTGAAATTATTATATCGCTATTGTTACTCAGTCTTAAATTATGATATCATTATTGTTATTCGGTGTGAAATTATGAAAGCGCTATTGTTATTCGGTGTGAAATTATGAATCGGTATTGTTATTTGGTGTGGAAATATTATATCGCTATTGTTACTCAGTTTGAAATTATTATGTCGCTATTGTTACTCAGTCTTAAATTATGATATCGCTATTGTTATTCGGTGTGAAATTATGATATCGCTATTGTTACTTAGTCTAAAATTATAATATTGCTATTGTTACTCAGTCTGAAATTATCATATTTCATGGGTATAAATTTGTAAAAAAAAACGTGAAATCCCGAAGTATTTAGGCACTTTGCAAGCAATGAACGACTTTTCTAGCACTAAAATTCCCATCTTTCCGATACACTGACTCATGTAACGTAGACAACGAACCACTAAGTTGCAGGCGAACTCGGCAAATGTGTGTATTCGGGCGAAGTTTGACATGCTTCCCATGTAGTATATGTGACGTAATTCAACCAAAGATGAATGCATGTTCTCAACAACTTATCGACAAGAGAAGTAGGTTCCAATTAATATGTGGTATATAAATACGGAACGCCTGATACAGTCATATTAGCGACAATAATGGCCCAACTTGGCTTGAAGGTACCAATTACCTTTACAAGGTAATCACGACAGAAGTAACGTTATGAAATTATCACGATCATGGTAACGTACCAACGACCAAACCCTTCGGCGTTATGCTGTTCACAATAAAAATACGAACGATCGCACGTTATTATAATAGCCGCCGATACTACAAATACGCGACAGGGTTATTAAAAAAAAAGAATGTCGTCGTTCGAAAGCAGCTGATACGCCTATAAGTGAAAGAATAAACATTTTTTTTTTAATTGCGTCGACAAGCTCGATGAAGATGAAGATCGCTAATTTATGTTATGCGTAAGCCTACACAGATTTACATATTGGCAGGCTAGCGGCCACTAACCACGTTTCTATTTAAATGAATAAATATAACATGATTGGCTAACCAAACCATAACAGTTAGACCAATCAGATAGCGGCTTTTTGTCGACGTATTAAATTCTGCCTTGTATATCATGCTTCGACTCAGATGCTACGAGTAAATTATACCATGTGTATACCGTGTGATGCGTGGGTTTTCAAGCCAAGAGGGTACCGCAATCATTTAGTATGACAGTTGTCGGATTTATGTATCGAGATATAATTGAAATAAAAATGTCTTTTTGTTGGCCTCATATGTGTATGATGTATATCTAATAAGACCGAGTATTCTAGTTCCTGAAAGTTGCTTCCGCTCATTGTACGATCTGTCATAAACCTCTCACTGACCATTGCAAACAACGTTCATAGGGGCTTTAGGTAGCGTTCAGTTGGTGAGAAATCAAACAGAATACCGAAATCGAATTTAGAAGTAATTCCTAATTACAAGAAACTGCCTTGAGTGCTCGCAATAAGGCATATGTTTGATTTGGTGATTAGAAACGACGTATTTTTTGCTTTTGCTTTCTTAAAGATTTTAGTGTTTGTCAAACTAATTGATTCTTTACGGTGATCAATGAAAGGTGCTGTGCATATAATACACAGTTGGGATGGAACTTTAAGAAAAACACTCTTTATAAGCTACTACATTCTAACGCCTTATATGCGTTCATTGACATATTTGCGTGGATGAAAAGCTGGAAACGCTGAAAAGTGTTACTGGCGAAGTGAACGTACCAATCGCTAATTGCCACAGTATACTGACGAAAAGAGCGTAAATGTCAAGTATGCAGCGGTAGAATGAAGAAGATGTTAAAAGGAAAACGTAGTCGCAAGTTCAAAGTGTTCACATTTCAATGGAAAATAAAACTCACGACGTATGTGTTATTTGTAGAGTGCGTTGGTTCGAACGAATGAATAGTAATAGTCGTATAATGGGGGATAGAGGTCGTATGTTCCATTTAGTCGATGAATGGAGCTGTGTTTCATTGAAAAAAAAAAACATAAAATGTTATGGTAGCTTATTTTATAAGCTTCCCGATTGAAATAATACAAATTGCTTTTTTCAATAAGGTTTACAATCTACGTGAAAATGTATTATATAGTCTTTTTTATCTGTCTGCATTTCCGTCCAATTGTCCGCCCATTTCATATATTGTTGTGTATCGGGAAACACTTTATTTTTTAAGTAAAACCCATCATTTTAATTAAAAATGTACTGTTGAAATTTAAAACGTTTATTTTATATATTAAAAATCGTATATTTTATAATCTTAAAAGTATTAGTGTATTTTTCTAAAATAAATCACTTAATGTTTTCAAGGACATAAATGTTTTAATAAAATGTTTATTGATAAGATGGATGCAACCAATTATGTCAGTAGTACTAGTGCAATTGATTGAAACAAACATTTCATTGTCTGGAACTATAACTGGAGACTCACAGGTAATTATTACGTCATATGTGTTTCATGATGTTTGATCAAAATACTTCACCAATGAGCAAAATATCAGTACCATTCCAATCACCATGTTGTATGTACTCTTACTGGTCAAATCTATAAGTTGAACTGGAAATCGAGACACGTGGCAAAGTACCTCTTGGTGCTTCACAGTTGATGTAGGGTCGTTGCTTTGAATCCCATCTGACCATACTCCATATTTCTGATTCAAATGTAACATTGCCCGAAACAAAGATAATTACTTACTGATTTTTCTTTCAGTTTGAAATTGCAGATTTGGTTAAAGCGGAAAAGATGATTTTGTCAATGTTCTCCGTTCCTTTCAACACTGCCCACTTGAGGAGGGAATGTTGGAAAGATTGAAAGTAAGCAATCAATTACTTTGAATTAAATGGAAAGAATGGAGTTTATGGGTGCAAATTCGTAGATAGATTGAGAATGTTTCTCACAAATTATTTGTTTTCTTTTAGCGGGGATCTAATAAGGTTGGAGAGACATCAATTAAAAAACAATACGTGGCCACGTGTATCATATAAGAAAGTTTTTAAAATGGTTTTGCTTATTTCAGTTTTTAACTAGTTTTTTTTTCGAGTGTCAATGTTCACGATTGTTGGTATTGTTTGAATTTCAGTAAAGACACTTAAGGTAGAGATGCATTTTACCTGACAGGTATTTTAATTACTTAATTAGGAAACCAAGATGACCTACCTTGTCCACGAAACTATATATTTTCGGAAAGCTTAATGTATGAATTTTAAAATTTTGTTAGTATTTTTTTATTGACACTGTTGTATGAAATATGCACACGAAAATGCTTTTTTGGTCAAAAGTAATTAAAAAAAATTGGCTTCTAAACAATGCTTCTGTTTCCTGTCAAAATTCGTTTATGGGTACATCGGTTTACTATGAAGAAACTGTCGTCTTGAAAACTGTCCACCAGTTGTCAATTTTGCAGGACAGCAGCTCAAATTTCACTATTTCAAGTTTATGCATAAATTAACACCCAAGCTAGTTGTCTGTACGATTGTTGTAACACTGTTCAACCAAAAACAATGCCCCGACGGCGTTTTGAAGATAAACACATTGTCAATCATTTGTGAAAATTTCAAAACAAAAGGCTAAAGCGCCTAGGAGCTATTTTTTAAAGTTCTGGGATGTGCACTAAAAAGGTGAGATAATTGCTAATTTGCATAACAATTCATAATTAAAATGGCTGTAACGGTTCTAAATTTAAATGTATTATCGTTTTGTTAAAAGTTAAATATAGTGCATTATATGGAGATCCCGTCATTTCTTTTTTTCACCATGTTTCTTTTTTATTATTCATGTACAGCTTTGCTAAATCTTGCTAAGCATTCAAAAGAGAGAATGTTTGCACCTGTTATCTATATTTTAAAATCGTTGTTTGAGTATGTTCCACTATTCACAATTCTGCACAATTTCAACAGTCTATAGCCAAAAAATTCACTCCCAAGTGCCCACGAACCTGCATCTCTACCTTAATTAGTTGCATATGAGTCGAAACACTAATTAGTTTCATCCAATTTCACCATATATTGAAACGTTATACGAAAACTTACCCTATAAAAAGGTATATTAGCTTGATTATATCATTTTTTGTATGTTATGATGACAGTGCTTGTTCGCAAAAGGCATCATTTAGTATAATATCATTTTTATAAACGCTTTCTAAAATGTATATATTGTATGGGTCCTTTTGTCACATACACAGATGAATTGATAGTGAATATTTGTATTTACGTTATATGCAAACACACGCTAGAAACGTTGCAATCGCAACGACAACAAATGTTTTCAGTATATACACTTTTCATAATAATGCCGTAACACTTTTACAATCTGTTGATTTAAGATAATAGTGTTGAAAAAATGTATCTAATTTTAAATCACTTGGTTTACAGCATTAACAATTGAACGTTAGCAGCGTAATTTTCCAAATAGTATGCAAAAAAAAGTAGTAGACTTTTTGTGGCGAAAAGAAAAAAGTGACATTTTATATTGCATAGATTCCATTGTTATATCCAATTATTCAGTGGAATCTTTAGAACTCTATCATAAGCGATACATATATATTAGTTGTATAAACTCAGTGTAAACTAAATGCGTATATTTGCATGCATCTTCACATGGTTACAAATTATCTACAATTTACTTGAACAATAAAGATTGACATGTCAATTTAAATAATCAATGCAACAACTCAATTATTTGGATTATATCACCACAAAATATGCAAACAAATATTACCTTTTCGTTAAAAACATTACAAGAAATGCAGAAAGTTAAACCAACTATATTATATAGAGGGGTCACAATTTAGACTTCAAATTATACAAGGAAGAAGGAATAATAGTTCTTTAGGGAAGCTGTTATCGGAAATATAATATTAGACATAACATTAGAGATTCGAATGCTACCATGAAAAGTGGGCGAGTGCTAGTGACCGATTAAGGGAAACAAATGTTTAAGGATAATAAGATGCTATCAAGGTGGTTCTGAAGGAGAAATAGATGTCTACAGAAACAGCATAACACAAACTATGTAAAGTAGGAGCGCAAGAAAGACATGGAAAATTGAAAGATTATGTTGTACAGAAGAAAATCATTTGATGGCTAACAATATGCACAGTTATAATGTAATAATATAATAGCTTAAGAGAAATTTACTAACTGATTGCACCAGTGGAAAATAGAGAAGATACAACATTGATAACCATTGAAGAGAAAAATCGTAGACAGATGGAAAGAACATTTTCAAGATCTAATGAATGTTTAAAGTGCAGGATTTGGGTAAGGAAAGAATCAGAACAGGTAATGAAACTAATGAGGCCTGAGGGCATGAGGTTTAGACGGCATACCAGTGGATGTCTACAAATACAAATACAGAAAATTGGTACTATTAAAATAGTGCTGGAAAACCTCGAAGAGGAAACCTCAAGAGTGTACAAATGATTTGAGTGTCAGAATATAAAAACAACAGATGACACGTTACTGTGCGGAAATATATATCATTACACTGCTGGCAAGATATATTCACGAAATATGTACTCAACATTCTAAGAGGCTATTACAATGGCTTATTTATAATATCCAATTTGGTTTTCGTATCTTTTGCCAATGCAAAAAAGTCAATGAACAACAAAAGTAACTTTTGAAATTGTTTACTTCAAAAAAGCATTTGACGTAGTTTCAAGAGATATGGTATAATTTTGTTAAACTCTTACAGGAATTGCATAAACATGTGTAGGAAAAGGGATCACCATGCAGAAGCATAAGTGAATTCATTTTGGTAAGAAACAGAGTAAAACAATGAGATTCAGATATTTTTTTAATTCCAACAACAATTTTAATGGTTATGAGACAAAATCTAGATGGGGTTCACAATACGATGAAATGTGATTAAAAACATAAATAATTTATTCCGAATAAGCGCAAGGACAAAAACTAGAATATTTGCTGACAACGCGTCAATTGTTTCTCGCACTATCGCTATCTCCTCTACGGAAACCGAGGTGGCTCACAACATAGCATTTTATAAAACCAATTTCACAATTCATTTACATTTTGAAATGAAAATGAAAATGTATTTTGAAATTGAAAGTTGAAATGAGATTGAAAACACAAATCGAATATCGAATCAAAATGAGAATCTCATTAAAAACAATTATTATGTTAAAATTCAAGTGATAGGTGGGAAACAACAGTGATTTTATGTGAATTGTGATGGAAAATTTGTTTTAAAGTGAAAAATACATATATACCTGTTGTTCAAAAGTAAACTAAAATGTGAATATTGACGAATATATAAAACGAAAATGGATTTTGAATATGAAAACAGATTTTCATTACTACGAAGCTCATCTCTACTTTACTTTTTACTTGGAGCAAAGTCCGCAAACCAGGTCTTTCATTATGGTGCTCCGTGCTATAGAAGGTCTTACTGTGCGCTATTGCATGTTAATTTCCATGTCCACAAAGCATGTTTTGGGAACTATTTTTGTTGGATGACTCCCTAGGAGTCAAGTGAACGATCACTCTGTGTGGCTGCCTCCAGGTCATTATGCATACCATTTTGTTCACGGAAATCATATCAATCATGTGAAATAGTGCCTTGAGAGACGCCCGAGTACTTCTGTTTATACTGACTATAATCAACGTGGTGCAACACACTAGTGTCACCTAAGGTAAGCACTCTTGCAAACAAGCTGCACTTCTTAGTCTATCAGCGGTACGCTGTCTCATGTTAGCATCGCCCATAATGAAAACAAAACTTATTAATTGTTATTTTACTTTCAAAAAAGATGGCTACTATACGTCCTGTCCTATACATGTTTGCATTCTGGTCTAAATAACAATTGACGTGTCTACAATATTTGCTCGACTAATACAGTAGTAATTTTAAGGAACTCTTTTTCAGCTCCATAAAATAAAACAGCCTCACCCAAGCGATAATGGAGTAACACCACGGGGAAGGCTGCATGTGTAAAGATCACGCACAAGGTGTGAACGTGACTATGTGTATATCTCAATATGGTTGGTTACTAAGACTGTATGCAGTGAGAACACATGTGTACGTGTTGCACACAGCTATTACTATTGTAAAAGCAGTGTGTAGGCGACAGAGATTTAACAGCTTCAATGGGTGGCAAATAGCCCCGTCTAGACGACAATGAAGCAACCTTTCGTTGGTACATAAGCTACTACTCAAGGACGATGTTTTCAAAGACACCGTGGAATGGACAATAACATCACGTCCCATCAAATTGTATCTCCCCTCATTTTGCATGTCTTTTAATCAACAATTTGTAGCATCTATGTAAATACACCAACTATGGCGAAAAATTCCGGTTCCTTTCACGTACATTACGTGTACCATGTATTGAGATTAAAGCGGGTCTTGCTGAATACAGATAGTATGATTTACTCTACACCATCACATAAGCGTATTGTAACAGATCGTTTACGCTAGAAAACGCTGTAGGCTCTTTCACAGTTCGTACGCAACGCGCACCGTCAGCACACTTTTCCGAACTTTTAACTATAGGTCTCGATAATATAACAATAAATTTATATTCGTTTGACTCATCTTGAGACTCACCGCGAGATGATGTGTGCGTCTTCAGAACCAACAGGGAACGAGGCAACAAGTTGTGATCTGACGGAATATCGCAGCCACTGATCAGTCTAGTAAATTCGCATAATGTTATGGTGTAATGAGGTTATGGAAAAGAGCAGTTATTATGTACCAGGCAATGTCTGGCGAGCGAGCGCATTTGAGCAGTTTGTTGATTTACTAAAAATAGAAATGATGTAACCATCGAACCTCGAACTGCGGGCGTGAGGTTTTATTTCACGCTTGAGTTGAACGGGATTCAAGATGGCGTCACTCACGATTTGGTGTCGCCGCTGCTCAAAATTGTCTTAAAATAAAAATTGCTAATTTAACTATTGTCAATGATATGTAGCAGGCAATGCCTGATGAGTAAGCGAAGCCGAACAAGTGCGTGAACGAATTGCGTAAACTGCGGAAATCGAGTTTTTAGTTCACGCGCTTGTTCGGCGGGATTCAAGATGGCGGCACGCAAGATGTTTTATCATGAATGGGTTGTTTTCGCTTCTCATAATTAGTGACCATTGACCAGAAGTGTACAATTTTACAGTATATAGCTATCTTTCATACACTTTTATATAACATACATGCGCTTGCTGTTATTGAAGATCATTTCTGAAGACGTATAATGAATAATGAGCAATCCCACTTGTCATAACTTCGTGAAACCGGAAGTACGTTATTTTCAAACTCTTAGGGTAATTAGATTTCTTCCGCTCAGTATAATTGTACGAGTTCTTTTTATTTTAACAAGAAACGTATTTTCTTTTTATCATAGAGTCTAGAGATGAGTCTGCATCTTCTCTTGGGTACATGGTTTGAGTCATCCGACGATGTCCCCGAAGTACGGCTGAATAAGTACGGTCCTCTCTCGAAACGAAAATAGTAATTCCTCTGATCTTCGATGTCCATCTGTAATCCGGCTGTACGCCGACAGTTAAATTGCAGACGAGACAGCAGTCTTGAACAATCTTGTTGGAAGCACATATACTGTACTATCTTTAATTTTGAATGAGTTTCATATCATCCTGATATTCGCATTCTTCGAAAGTATGTTTCGAGTGGCACTTAAAAACGTGTATCACTTTACTCAAGAGAGTGTATATATCATATATACTGGGATTGGCAGCATCTCTCATGTGGCGTGACTATGATCTTCTTAGACCGTGTGTACCGTTGCAGACAATTGAGAGATTTACGGCTTCCTTGCACAACGAGATAGAAAAATGAAGAGTTTTTTTTCTTTTTCTTTTTTTTTTTAGAAATTGCTGAAATTGTAATTTTCTTCTTAGCGGCTTTGGATTAACCACACATCGCCAGCGGATTTGGATGAAAGTGGGAATATGAATAGGGTGGTTTATATATATCGAGGAGAAATTGTATATCGTGTCTACAGGGAAGGATTAGGCCGTAGGAAAACTGGAGTTTCGATGTTGTCCAATCTTTCGATTTGTTAAGACGTATTAACATATTTAGGTATATTTCTGCAAATATCACGACTATATATTCTTGTTTTTTTTTCTCTCGACGCGAGATTAACGCCTCGAACACCATATGTTTTCCCACCAAAATGTTGCCTAATTTTATTCATTTATTCATTTAATGGTATTGCACCAGATGGATATAATTATAGGCGACATGCCTTGATCCAAAATTTTGTGGAAAAATTGAAAACAATTGTGTGGGGTTATATTTGTGGATGGTGAGAAAAGTTTACTTTGGTGCTCAAAGGTAAGAAGTGAAACGATGTGTCGAGTAATTGTGTGCACATTGTTGCCGTTATGAAATGCAAATTTCGCGGATTATTGAAACAATATCCCAACATTTCCTACACTAGACATTTAAAGTATCACATGGCTCGCATTTGAATTCTAATTACAACGTGTCACGTCGGATATATATTAGGCATCGCGCGGACATTGTCACCACAGTATAAGTCATCATACATTGCTGTTATGAAATCTGCTGTTTATTATCTCTTTTGACAGACTTAGTATCCGGTATAGGCTATCACAATCCCCATTACAAGTTTGAAACCGACCATGAAACAAACCAGACCAAAACTATCAGTGATTTGATATAAATATTCCGCGTTTGTGATTAAAACGCTTCAACACAACGTGTTCGATAATGGGCCCCATACGACGTATACAACCTACGTAAAATACATTGTTAATTTCGTACGAAATGCAAGAGCACACTGAGTGGTGGCAGTGGTGTGTTTAAACATAATTAAAGACCATGGACAGTCCATGATACATTGGTTGTTTTCAGATACTAGTATTCATTGGAGTTCGTTTGTTAATTGCAACAATAACAAAGGGTAATGATATGATATGATATGATATGATATGATATGATATGATATGATATGATATGATATGATATGATATGATATGATATGATATGATATGATATGATATGATATGATATGATATGATATGATATGATATGACAACAGCGTGGCTTGATTTGATTTGATTTCATCTCGTTCTGTATATTGTCTCGTAGAATATAACTGAACTCATATATGCGCGCGATTGCTACGCTTAAAATAAAACGATTGAAGCAATCTTGGAAATGCAAATGCTTGTATATACTTAGTCGTGTGTTTTAAATTATTCATACATTCTTCGATAGGCTTAGGGGAACTTTGTGGATCATAGTATATTGCTTCGCGGATAATAAGTATATCTTAGTAATTATGCTTTATTATTGTTTTATAGTGATTTTGATTGTTTGTCGATTGATTCTTCTATTTCGCCTAATAATCATGCATTGCCAAGTGAGACGTTCAACTTAAAATCCATTTTTGACGCGCCATGAATCAGATATTTTTTTGAATTGTTTTTTTTTCGAGTTTTTGTGTAAATAATAATTAATTTTTGCAGTTTTATTTTCAACAGGTATTACTTATAATTAATCGGATGTAGTTTATTGTATACAATGATTTATTTCTGCGGGTAATTTTGTAACCAATAACCAATATTTTTTTAATTATCACCATGACAACACATTACGCCCGTCTGGTCATGGAGTCCACAAATATTTCGACTGCACATTTACTGGCCAACAGTCCATACAGCACAGTCATTCATTGAATCATTTGTTCCATGTGGTTTATTACGTTTTTCAGATTTACATAGAGAGTACGTTTGAGGAACATCGTTTGTTAAACAAAACATGAGTGTTAAATCTTCCCAATAATTGTGTGCACAGTTATTAGGTTCTGGGTTGTGATGGGGTTTGGGTAAAGGAAGTTTAGATGAAACGTAGTTGAGAAGTACAATGACGTATGGGAGGGTTGAATTGGTTTATCACGGCAATAAGCCCTAAACGTGAAGACGTGTGGGAATTGAGCATTGAACAGGGGCAGAAACAAATCTCGTGCCTTTCTCGCGCTCAACGAGATCTTGTCATGCATTAGCGTCAAAGGTCTTGTGCTTCAACTAGTTAAAATATTACTCTCGAACGTGCAAATCGCGTGTTTGGTTATTTTAGTGATTTTTACACGACGAGTTATAACAAGACAACAAAAATAGGTCGTGCTCTGAAAAAAAATACCAGGAGATACCGCATAAGAGAATATGACACGAGTTGTCTACGTCTGTTGCCACGCTACACTCGTGTAGCGAATGTGGTACTATTGATCAGCTCGATTCCGGTTATACACAGTTACCGTCCCTGATTGTTATACACATATCGTCTCCGATTGTGAATGTATTTATATCACTTTGACCTAAATAATGCCTGTAACAATAATTGTGTTCACGGGAAACTAACTATGCATGTATACGGTGAGTTATAACGCAGCACCGTCATCAGCATTTTACGAAATAACCCACGGCTCGATGTAAACAATTTGATCACAAATACACCATCATATAGATTAAAGAATTGCCGACGTTTACTCTCATCTAGAAGTTCACCGCAAACTCTATATGTGGTCATCTCTTTCATCGTGTAGCTATGTTAGCATTAGGTAGGTGTATCCTGCGTGGCGCAAAAGAAAGATGACGTACAATTTACGTTACGGAATGATTCTAGAATAAAGTTATTCAATCTACTTTATGTGACGTAGATATGATATCACTACGTGTATACAAAATTTCGACATTGATACTAGTCTTGCAAACATTGTATTGGTTGCTGCATGTGGATCAAATAATGTGACATGTTATTATATATACGCAGACTGAACAGCTGATCACATGGTTAGTATAAATACCACTTCGGTTTATACGCCTTTCCATCGATTCTTGTGTAGTGAAATGATGATCTGTATTAAGGTGAACTAACCGATGGTAGGTGACGTTTTTTCTTTATTGATGAACAACAGTCTCAAAATGCACATTAACCTTTTGTACAGCAATTTGCATTACATGGGTATCTTTAATTCCAAGAAAGGCCAACGGGAGGACGTCCGATATACAGGTTCCATTAGAGAGGATTGAGTTGTCTCGCGGGGATTTGCAACTATTTGCGACAAGGATAATGTAATTTATTTACGTGCACCGTGGACAGGAGCAGCATACAGGGCTGCCAGTTTTATTTATCGCCCAACTGGCTGGCTGCCATTCGTAAGCGTATATTTAAAAAAACGCAACGAACATCTCAAACGTCTTCGAACAATATTGCGGTAATCGCTGATTTCCTGTGTGCCATTATTAACCAACTAGACTGCTCGATGCGGCGTATGCACTAGTAACGTTTATATGTGTGGCTTAATAGTATATGTCTCTATACGCGCTTTATAAAAAGCTTTTTTTGTATAAATCCCACCCATCCCACAATCAAGGCATTTGATAGCAATCCAAAATCTCGTCCAGTATCTAAATCTTTTTAGACTTGCATTAGTAGACCCGTGGCAATAGTACGAAACAATGCATAATGTACTGTCTTGGCTGTACTGGGGGGAATACCGAGACAGTTAAGGAGGCTTTTATTGCTAAAACGTTATATATAATTTGTTGTGGGTCAGTCGGAACAGTATGCTAGAATTGCAAAGTTCAGCCACTGAACACAAGTGAAATATCATCCAGGTGAAGTAGCTAGAGAAAAGATGTTACGAATCACAGCTCAGTATGCATAACAAGTAACCATAACGCGAAGTGAATATCGGGTAACATTCAACTACGTAACTCGATAGCCAGACAGCTTTTGTTGGCGATGATGCATCGTCGATTCTAAATAAAGAATCACAAAAGATAGCATATACCAATCTTCTCGTAACATTGTCTATTAATCGCGGAGCAACTGTAAGTCGCGGAGTTCTCTCACGACTTACAGTGTCTCATTACCCAGCGTTTATCGTTATGTCGTAAGCTGGAAAGGTAGCTTGATCAGTCCCTTTGTCGTTGTGAGGTCGATTTAATATAAAATATACAGGTCTCAGTCTGCAGTGCGTATTATTGCGTTGCGGGTGAATTGAAACTATATAGGCAATGATCCCCTAAACGCCAAAACAAGCCCGCAAACACGCACAGCACTTTACGATTTCAAGAAAGTCTAGACTGCTATCTTTACAATTAGAATGTTCTGTTTCTCTCCGATGATCCACAGGGCAGTAGTGTTCAAACATACAAGAATAACATTCCTTGTGACGTGCAGACATTTGTCAAATCGTATTTTAGTAAAAGTTACCTGAGCACACAAGCCGAACTGTCTCATTCTTCAAGTTTATTGAAGAATTAAAAGCACGATCTCATCGGAGGGGCAAAGTGCCGCAAACAAATCGACGTAATAAAAGTGGCCTTTGATAAAGAGAGAATGTTTCAGTCTTAGCTTGATATACATCATTAGATTCCTCTTGGGAGTAAACTGCTGCATTCAGGCATATCTACATTTTAAAGGCCTACTAAAGATTATTACTACATAACAATCATAGAGTGTAATACATGAGCTCGGCTCGTCTGAACTGGTATAACGTCATACCCAGGGTATATTTCTTGTTAATTTCAAGTCGCGTGTGATATCAAGGTTTTTTTCGTTTCTGTTTTTGTGACTATTTATTTAGCATCAAGACCTGATGCAGTATCATTGTCACAATAAGTAGTGCAATTTCCGCAGGGAAAACTGTACTCCTCTCTAACAAATAAATTAATCAAAATAAGTCTTTTAAGCGTAACACCTTTCGGCCCATCTCTTATGTATTGTACAGTGTGTACTTTTCGTAGTATGTGTGTTTTGTAAGACGTTTTAATGTAAATCTTAAGTTGAAACCTGGTTTAAAATTCAAACAAACCTTACTATTATACAAAGCAAATTTTCGCAAATAAGTATTAGTATGTTTTCGGTAATGTTGATTTTTTTCTTGTTGAATCGTTCGTCAATACAAATACAATTGTATACTTAATGGAAAGCTTTCCATCTCCAACATCTGTTCCCCGGAATCATGGATGGTTCATGCAGTGAATGTTAATGGTGCATAGCACCACGACGCGACTTCACTGGACATCAAAGCGGTTTCTGCAAAACATTGAAGCAAGATCTATAAGAAAGTTACCATGCACAATCACATTTACAGTATATCAGATGGTCGCGTGCTGATGTTTTGTAGTATTCTGCCTATTCATGTTCCAAAATAAAACCTAGTGATTTGAGCGGTATGAAAGAAATCGAAAGTTCATTGAATGTTTTTTTTTCCAGGAGATGCATTGTGGACAAAAGTGACTCACAATAATAATACAGACAGCTAAGCAGCTGCGATAAGACACACATTTGTCATAATTAATTTCTCATCGAAATTGAATTCTACTTCTCGTTGTCGGGAAAGAATGAACGTTATTAATGTGTCAATTATATTACAACTAATAGTCATGGAAATGCAAGAGGATATCATCTAGGATACGCTTTTGGGGGGAAAGGTGGGCATAACCTAAAAATGTAATATTATTACATGACAAAGGTGAGTGTTTCAATTTGTATGGAATATCTTATTGCGGAATCGTTTACAAAATCATTAGTCACCACCGAGTTGAAATCTACGTACAATAATGCAGTCAATAACAATCAATATTCTTGTTACGGTTTTGAATGAGTATTTAGATGAAAAAATAACTAGCAGTGTACGTAAGACATGCACTGTAAGCATTAAAGCCATCATAAAATGAACAGGTCAATGACCGATAAATGAACTCAATTATTAGTAACTAGTAATAGATTAATTAATAAATTACTATTATTAGTTCTATTGTACATATGCATTCAGAACTTTATGGCGGGTATCGATTTACTTTTGTTATTTTGTAGTGAGGGTGACCAACTACTTGAAAAATTGCAGCTTTGACCCAAGAACATTAGTAATTGATGATTTTACATCGTATGAATATCTTGTATGTAATGTTTAGCGTGAAATTAATACCGTTATGGTACGGTAAACGTCGTGATATGTGTGTTAAACGTCATCGTTTTCAGTGAAAGTTTTGAAAATAAATATCGCCAAACAACGATTGTCGTAATCAGAAAAGTACGCCCACAGACGAGCTTAAACATTACGCTTTATTAATAATTTAAAATATAGTTCGATACAATCCTGATTTCTCTCTCTTTTTGACAGTCTGTGTTGATCATGCGATATAAAAATTATCACCTAATATCACTTATTCGTGAAACACGTTGATACAAGTAACTGCATGGTTTGTATTTATCAACTCACATTCAAAGCATAGATAATAATAGCCCATGATGTCACGTGTCTACGAACTTCAAGTGATATCAAGTAATAATCAGATAATGTCACACACGTAGCAAAAAAACTGCTTATGCACATACATAATCTTGTAATCTTAGCACAATCCAAATTGCCGAATCGTATATCAAATTATTATACAGCATTTCCGAATTTTCATCAGGTTCAACAATAATATGAGAGGTGGTAATCATATTTCTAAAGTTTGACACGCAAGACCTATTGAATATATATTTTATAATGCCCATAAATATCTTCACTCCATTGGATTTTACGATTCTTGGGGGGAAAATAAATTCACGGTCGCGTGACTGAAAAAAAAACCTTAGGGATCATGATGAATAATTGGGGCCCCTCAGTCTCTCAGATTTTGTTAGTTGTCTCGAATGCAATACCATTTCCATAACAGTTGTGAATATAGGAATAATCACCGGTAGTGTAGTATTTATCACACCGTGACCAAAATTGTACTGTTTCTAACTTTAGGTCGGGCACCTTAAAATGAACCGGTCCCTATCAAGTCAACTAGCAGAGATCCATTAAATAAACGATACAACGTTTGGGGGTGACTTTCTCAGTATAGCCAACGCGCTTGTTTCTGACTGGGTCGCGTTTACGGCGGGCTAGATCAATCATACATGACTTTTACGTAATCCCAAATATGGAATACGATTTCCAATGGCATAGTAATTATGTTATTAAAGTGAACATAAAAAAAAACCGAGCCAATAGTTGCTATGGTCGTAATATGGAATGTAACTATGTTCGGTATGTGTGTTATTTTAATTTCTTTCATTTCAGTTTTTAATTTCTTTCATTTTCACTTCTTTCACCTTGAATATAAGCGGAGAGTAAGTAGTAAATGCCACGTTGTTTAAACCAGCATTAAACGCGTAGATCGTATAGCTAGTGATGAACCATCATGATTAATGTGAACATAGAATACGGACTCTCAATCCCCCCTAGACGGAATAGATAGAACACAGTTACGTCATATATTCATATACATCTAGTATCGTAGTTTGCGTCGTTCTGTGATGTAATATTGTTATTGTATTTTTTTTTTAATTTGTGAATAGGATATAATCGACACTCTATTTCGACCAATTTTGCTAAATTCCAACAATCTCATTGCGAGAATGTACTTTATTCTAAATTAGTGACATCTTGAATTAGCGAACTTAGACAATTATAGGTTAGCTAAATTAGCTAAAATGACATGCTAGCTAAAAAAATACGTGTTTTACAGTATTTCATAGTTTTGTGACTGTCGAGTAATATATTCGTGCATTGGATATAATTATCATTTACTGACAACAATTCCCAGTAGAAAATTTTCCACAAATGTAGATCACATCAACCCGTGGAATGCATTCGAAGCACGCTATCTCGAACCAAAGATGAAGTCAAGATAAAGTCAAGATAAAAAAAAATCACGTAATAAAACTGACTGTGAAATAAAAGCACAAAGCAATGAAATCGTTTTTATTTCAACGATATTTTGACTGTTTTCGCCGTTTACCACATGTCTTGCAGACTCTCTGGAATGTAATTGTTTTTTCTCTTTCGACTACCAAAGAGATAGTGGATGAGTATTCGTGAGATGTGTCTGTTTGTATAACCCCCCCCCTTAAAATATGCAAAGGTAAGCTCATTTTGTAGTATCCGTTATCACTTTTAATATGATATCTCATTTCCATTTCATTCCCGGCAATGGTCTGATTCGAGATTAATATTTAACAATTGTTGGAGAAGCAACACAAACACTGAGTGTAATTTGCCTAGCTATAATCAGTGTACCGACATAACAAGTGTAAAACAAAACGTCGATAAATTTAATACAAAGCTAAGGAAAATGTTCTCGCCTATTCAAAGACATGACGTGATTGGTTCTCATTGTGGCGCGTTTTCGAATTTCGCGTAAACAAATGTATTTACCGACATTGTATATGTCACTATGGGTCCTAAATCGAACACGACACGGAGCACCGACTACAGCACTTTACATGCAATGTTATGCATAACAACACAGATTTATCAATCTTATACAGGTTTCATGTATTTATGCTATAGTGGTATTTTACATCCTCTAGTTCGTTTCAAACACAACTACATACGCAACCTTTTAAAATTCCATCATACGATAAATGTCATCCGCCAAATTACTCTTTGAAATTGAAATCAAATAACCTGTTTTGTGAATCGTGTGTCCATTATGTAATCAGGAAAGCGAATTACATGTCATTCTCGGCTGCATTCCTGCATATAAAGCTGATCCATTAACGCCCATGCATCCACACTTACTGCCTAATTGATTTTTTTCAATGACGGTGTTTTTTACCGCAGCATCTGCGTATACATGTATTAACTTTTTTTTTACTTCTCAACATTAAATAGCGATATGACGCACCATACATTGGTACGTGTGTTTATAATAGAGACCCGGGACGGAGATCATTTATATTTGATAATAACGGTAACAATTGACTAAACACGCGTGAAGTATTGTTAGTTTCTTCTAACAGGTTATGAAAGTGGTGCTGTAAAGCCCCAATGCAGTTGTTTATTAGAGGTTGTTAAACACTTGTACATCGTACAAAACCATAGTGTCTTTTAGTGTCAAGCTGATAACACTAATCCCAGAAGCAGCAATGTGTAAAGCCTTCTAGTGTAGTTTTTATTCACATTCATCTACAGGGGTACGACAAAATCGATCTATAAGCTCAAAAGAAGGTAACACGCTTTTACCTGTGCTTGGCTACGGCTGTTTTCTACAGCGAGAAATAATCCCTACTGTTTAGAAGTATATTTGGTCCTCTAAATACTATTCGTATTACCACTTGTATTCAATAATTTCAAGGTCACTTCTGTTCAGGCCAACCCAACTTGTTTTTTTTTTCAAAATTGTGCATAGCAAATATGGTATGGTGTGAATTGTTAACTGGCTGGTAACTCAAATCAAATATGCAAAACAGAAGAGAACGTGCAAGCGAAATACATGCGAGTGCTTCATCTCTCCTTCTTTGTACAAGATGATACGAATCAGACAGTGATTGTTGGAAATAACAAACTAACGATTCAGAATCATTGGTTATTCGGATCACTTCGCATCCTAACCGTTATCGCACAATCGTTAGCTGATGTCCATGTATGTGGTATATAAATGTATGCGTTGTTCATTTAGATTCCGTGTTCGATAACTGTTCCATGTATTCGGTAATTAGTTGAGACGAGGGCAATAGATTGTAGCGACCTGTCATCCCACCTGCCCGACCTTGAGACCCGTTTTGCTCTCTAGAAATAATTGCCTCGTCCCTGAGGGCGTTGTAGTGTCCATATATGGAAGCAATTTGCATCGGCAAACAGCACCGTACGATTGTTAGGTAATCATGATACTCTTGACATTGTAGGGGCAGGTGTGTTTAAGGACATTATAAAAGCTGCTTGGTATATTGCATGTGGATATGGAGAGCGGATTCTGATAGCTTAGTGTTTAATATAGTATAATAACTCGAAATGAAATATGCAGTTATCGGCTTAGAAACAGACAATGAATAAGTACATCTGAATAGGGGTAAAGAACGATTTGCTTGTGAGATGGTCATTGACACAACCGTATTTATAGACGTCCGTAGTTTGAATTTCAAACTAAACCCTGGGCTAATATATGTGTAAATTAGCTACGGCTTATTTAAATATGACGTCATAGTCTATTGATCAATTCGTAGCAGCATCTGAGCTACCAGTCACTCAGATTACCGATCACAGGTCTGGTCACGTGAGCGGACTTATTTTACTCACAAGGTATAACGAGTACAAACAAAAGTTCCTCTAATTTCTATGTAGGAAATCGAACACGAAGGTGTCGAATACGTTACGTTAGGTAAATATCGTGGATTTTACAGTCTAAGAATTCGCAGGCAGAAATCTGATCTGGGTTTTCTTCACAAAAATAGTAATAACATATATAAGTGTCCAGAGATTTTTGCAGATATTTCTTTTCATGCGCCATCACGCCACATCAGATCTTTGTAATACTTTCGCCTGCCGACCTTCCGTATTATTATTAGGAAACAATTATTTTTCACATAGAACATATAGCATTTTTAACAAAAGTAATTGTAAAATACTTCCATTGATCCGATTTTCACAATTTATAGTTAAATTAATTGGTTTTTAAATTAATTGGTTATTTTAAAAATGTATAAATAATATCTTTTTTTTTACATAAGCTTACATATTTTGTAATATAAATCTTTGTATTTTATTGTTTGGATCCTGAAATTGTGTGTTTTGTCTGCGGGTCGATCATACAATAAATAACAAATAACTCGAGTCGAGTCAGCATGTTTTCTTTGGTCACTAACCAGGGCATGGATATTTTAACGTACAATCGATTACATGATTTCTTCTACATATAACTATTTTGGGAGATGATCTAAAAAAACGTTTTGCTGATCGAAAACAATACTATACAATTAATTGTTATTATAGTCGTAATTACTTACTACTTTTTCAATTGAAATATCGTGCGATTTCAGTCTGAGTACCAGCAAATATACATAAAGACATGAATCAACAAAAAATATGTGAAAAAATGCAACGCATTAATGAATATGTACTTGTATGCAAACAGATACAAAATAAAATATTATTTCACTGCACTTGAACTATGCTTGATTACTGAAGTGAAATTGGATTTGGTATGATAAGAAGCTTATCTGAATTATGCTAGCACGCCACCTGACCAAGCACTAAACTACACACATGTACAATCACACTTCAAACAACGCCGGCAACAAATCCATACCACTTCATGGGCACACGTGTGTGATCATAAATGCGTTATCAATTACGCTGTGAAAATAAAACCACTTCAGAATACATTAAATGGTTACGGTTCATTCAGAATATTGTTATATGCTTCAAATAGATTTGTTATTTGTCAATGAAGGCCGCCTTTTTTTCTCTGAAAAATTCCGTCGCTTTATTCGTAGTAATCGCTTCTAATTATAATGTCCAAGATAAATTTTGCGTGTGAGTGTAAAATTACTTTTCGTATTTTGAAGAATTACTATCTGTTTATACATGGAATGCGTTTTAAATTAATATCCGGTTATTATTACTCGAGTTAAACAGTCTTAGCAATGATTTTTTTAGAGAAACAAGACCGCACGAGCATGACGAATCCATGACGTTTAATTCTTCGATCATATTTTTCTTTCAATTCTATCGAGACACATTCAGAATGAATCCACATTTCCGCTCCTAAAATTCATGTTTAGAGCCTCGATAAACAAATGTTAGTATTTCCACTCATAGTTGCTGTCGACATAGGAAGTAAATGGAATAGGAAGTAATATGACTATTACACATTGCCGTTTATTCGGTGTTATTTGCTTAGTATTTCCACTATACAGTATGTGTAATAGTCATATGTGGGCGAGTATCCCACATGTGCAATGCATCCGGAAATTGCGTCATAACGGAGTGACGTGACGTGCCTTCCGTTTCTTGCGTTTCAAAATGGCGTCATCATTTAGCTGTCATGACTGTGTGCTATACAGTGTGATAAATGGACATACTTGACTCTAAATTTCTCCATCCTAGTGATTATGTCGTGATATATTATAAGTAAATACTACCACGCTAACTCCTTATGTAAATGTATAAATATGTCACTTTGTCCGGCGCCTGTGTGTTTGTGTGGAAGATTGCTACGAAACGAGCTTTGGGAAACTGTGACGTGCGCTATTATATTTTATGACAACTTTGCGTGATAGCATTTACAGCCGCAGGTGGCTTTAATTTTTTAAAAACGGATTTGATTCATCTCCACTCAGATAAATTCAAAAAATAATACCTCATAAAGTATGGCTAAGCTGTATGTCATATAAGGTCGACTTCAATACGACAAACGTTGTAGGCGGCAAGTATATCGGTATTAAAACCCAACATGTTTATTTTTAAGCATCACGGAAATATTAGGACTGGCTTAATATATATGCAAATTTATGGTAATATACATGTATCCGGCATTTCGTATTAACCACCTGATCCATTTCATTACAAGCTCAGACGACGGAGATCTTTCAATGGAGAGGAAAGTTCCCTCCCCCGCTTTATGAATCACTGTTATTTACTCGCAGCTTGTAGCGTCCTTTGACATCAAATTTTCTTAGAAAATTTCCGCCCTTATGTAAACATGTATCTTCGGGTTCTGCATCAAGATAAAACGATCATTTATGTATATACTCACAAATACGAAAGACGTTTGCTGTAGCAAAATATTATGCATGCATGTAGAAAAACAATGGTGAACACTTCACTGTATAAAAAGGCATATGAAATAAAATTGTAAACTTCTAAGTAAGAGGAACTTGAGTTCCCTCGCATACTGAACAGAGTATAAAATCTTTTTTTTTCGGAAATGCGCGTACACATATAATAACGGTTTTAAATTGTTATATGTGTGTAAAACTATGTGTGCGTATTTTCAATTAAAAGCGCGCAAAAGGTTATGTGTGAGGCAAAAAACAAGGTTCTTAGTTTACGATGAATAGTAAATCCGTCATAGCATGTACCTACGCACTATACTGACCACATTGGCTCAAATTGTCCATATCGTCTTATTATCAAAGGACAGCGGTCGTCTCGCCGTCGCCGTATACAGCGCGTGTAAAATACACTGTTTGTTTACATGAATTTCGAACACGTGCTGCGCGACGACCACCACCCTTTAGTTTAATATTTTTGCTGCGTCAATGACTCGTTCGAATTTAATAATTTCAATTTGAGTCACGGGGAATCTATGTGCAGCATAATCCAATATTTATTTACTCACTGTTTACTAATAACTAGAACTTTGAATGCGTCTTCATTTTACTGTGAATCGTTATGGCACCCATACCCACAAAACCTCACCATGCATGTTTCAACTTTTAAATTGTCGGTAAACCAGGTCGTAGTAGCACTATGGGATTGACGTACTAGAATGAATGGGTTCAATCATCAGTGTTCATTGATGACGTCATCGACTAGCCCTCTAAAGAGGAAATGACGCCATGCAAAGAGGGCGTTTGTCGTCTACTTCAAAGCCTGTTTTATACCCGATATTCAGTGTATTTCATAGTACATAAAGTTGTTCTTATCGCCAGAATTCATTCATAGATCTCAAATATCTTGTATGGAGTCACAGGGTGGCTGGGCTTTAAGTTTGTAATAATACTCAGCATGTCGAACAATAAATTATTGTTTAGAATTTATATTTGTTTTCATTACGGAATTTCCCTTATGTGGCTGATGTGATGTAAGGTTTGGGTTTGCCTGTTTACAGACACTGACAGAATGCCACATGGCAATCATGTTCTAAGATTACAGATGATCAATGTAATAGACGAAAGAATAAAGGGTTTGATTTGCGCGTATTGAAAATGTATTATTCCAGTATTTCGCTACGATGTTGTTCAAAAATGCAAACTGTAATAGAACGTAAAAAGCCATTTGATATTTATATATAATCCCACGATATTTTCTCCTAGGTAAGTCTGCAGATGTCTACAGATCACCGTCATAGTTTTGTATCAATCCGAGCATCAGGCGATGATTGATACTACTCAGTCGGTAATCCTCAGAGTGTCTGCTTACGTCAACTTGATGGAAATAATGTGGAATTATATATTTATCACGTACATATTTCTACAGTAATAACAAGTAAGCGGCGGAGTGTTTAAAGTAGAACTATTGCTGAAATAACACCGAACACGAATGTAAATCATTACGCGCGTCAGGTATGATAATTTCATTGACTCCCCTGTATTCAAAACGCGGTGTTCATTCGTGATTACTATTAGTCTATTTGTGTTAAATATATTATGCATGTAATCTTGTTCGAGATTTCGGGTGACTATTCGAAGGGAATGTAGTCATGATGCTAAACTAGCAAAGGTATGCGGATTATTCAATGTTTAATATGTTATCAAATTAATTTTCTACTTTTCTGAACCGTGTGATCGAATAAGCAAACATCGGGATTGGAAATTAATCACATAACACAATTATGTGGGATATGACATACAGAGTTTGACCTGACGCAGACATGTCAACTCGTTTTGATTGCATTCCATTTGTTTTGAACATTATAAACATTAACTTAATAATATTATCAATGCTGAAAAAAAATAGTAACGTACTGTACATTTTGCTATGCCGTAATACAGAGCTATGTGGGTCGACTGATACAGATGAGTGCAGCCTTACCGGCGAGGTTCTCCAGTGAACAGGTACCAAGCAGAGGGGTGTGGGCATGTCTTTAAAAGTTTGTAGTATTTTTTACGTGAATATATTTCTGCCTTAACTTGGCACACTTATCGTAATCCTACAGGTTCGTATAACATTACAAAACAACAAGAAAATGTTTGGCGATAGAAGGTCTTGTTGGTTATGAAGTGTCACATGAGGCGCAGAGGCGTTCGAACAACAGGAGAAGACATCGTATGTTCCTGTTGTTTCTCTTAAATAATGGTGTTTTTTCATTTTCCCAAACGTTCACATTTTATCATAGAAGGGAGGTAAATTTGTATTTGAAAGGTCAGTGGAAAGGGTGGTTCTTTTATTCTTCAGAACATTCATATGTGCTACCTACACAAGCCGAGTGCCCCCGCTGCAAAGATTTGCTTCCTGCACACAAGGTGATCGGAAGCCATCCCGGAAAGCTAATCTACTCATTTTTAGAATCCTGCGTCTATTCAGACACGCCCACAATTTTATCCAATCAGCCTTAAAAACTATAGAGATCCATCTATGTTGTCGGTGTATCACTGACATGCAGACAAACATATACAGCATCGTGAATTGTCTAACGTTTGCCCTTTCTCTCTAATTGAGACGTGTCAGAGATTTACCTGGACGCATTGAGCCTGGAACAGTCACCGGTGGCGATGTATGCAATCGAAACCCATTTAGGCTTGCCTGCGCTCATGCGGACTACAGTGTAAAGGCCAGAAACGCTTGTTAAATTTGATGACTAGTTTATTGTGATAGAAAGCGTGTACAAACTTTAAATGACCACAATAGACAGAGTGGGGGGGGGGGGGTCAAAACCGAATATATGTGATTCATGCGTTTCATAATAAATGCTTTCTGTTAATAATTGCACTCATCCAAATAATATTCATGAAATATGTCTACGCCATGACCTCGTTAAAGGTTATTAGCATATTGTGTACGCAGTCGGGGATAAACTTTATTTGGTGTGATATATACCGATCTAACAACCACAATGCTACGCTACCGGTGATTGGCTGATACACAGTCCCTATATAGGGACTGTGGCTGATAGCATTCTCAAAGACGGAGATTCGTCACGATCCCCCACACGTTGCCAAAACCTAACACAAACAAGAATTGACAATGAAATATCCGGATTAACACCTCTGCCCCCACACTAACCAACTTTCCCCCACGCTAACGAACAAATCTTTTGTCTTCCACTGACTTCCTTATTCCGGTCTTTGAGAATATTGTAATGCCAACAAATCTGCGCATGCGAGTTACCCATTTTTCCCAGCCTGTCGTCTATGCGATTAGTGCGATTAAGAGTCGTGTTATTACATACCCTTATCTTGTTTTATGACCGTTATTTCATCGACGTGCACGATCTTACAAATAAATTCAGAAATGTTATCACCATAATATATAGTATAAACTTCTAACAATTGTTGGATAGTAAACATGCGCATTAGCGAAATACCCGTATATTTATAAAGTCTCATATGACGCGCGCATGGCAAGGATGGGTGTTTTTCAGCGCGCTTTTAAAAGTACTGGGTTTATGAGGCGACGACATAATTGTTACAGCGCATGCGCAATAGTCAATCTCATATACAAATAGCCTACACTATATATTCACATACAGTATGTTTTAGATACAGTTATTCTAGTAAATGCTACACACTGTCTGTCTCCTTATTTACATAATTGAGATGAACAAGGTCAATGTCCGACGTGATGAAATGTATTCGGGTTAAATATCAGTGTATTCCATAGAAAACTATCGCTTAACAGTGATTTGTATTGTGGGACATCTTTGTACAACATCAGAAATATGAATTCTATTTCTGCTTTTCAGCCAACATAACTTAAAAACATATGTGAATATATAAATAATATTATAGAATATGTGTTGAGTGTTTAGCAACATGTTTTTACTCATGTATTTTAGTGTGTTTTGTCATAATTGGTTCTGTCAAAGACACTACTAGTGTCTTTCGTTCTGTAAATCGCTGTACTGTATTATCATGACCCATGGGGGACTCTGCTCAGGTATACAAATAAATAAATAAATAAATAAATAAATAAATAAATAAATAAATAAATAAATAAATAAATAAATAAATAAATAAATAAATAAATAAATAAATAAATAAATAAATAAATAAATAAATAAATAAATAAATAAATAAATAAATAAATAAATAAATAAATAAATAAATAAATAAATAAATAAATAAATAAATAAATAAATAAATAAATAAATAAATAAATAAATAAATGTGCAGTGTTCTTGATGTACGTGCGTTCAACATTTTTCTTTAAGCATTTTTCTTTGACTGGCCAATTTTTTTAAAACGTCTTGAAGGTTATGAAAGAAACAGAAAGTCGGTCAATTACTTCCCATTATAATAAACACATAATTCTCTAACATGCATTTTTGCGTGAATTTCAAAGAGACAGTAGCCACTCACGCTTCCTTCCACTCTTATTAAGCTTTCGGTGATAAGACGAGTGAATGAGTAGTCTTTATGTTCACGTGCACACAAATAATCAAAAGATTCAGATTTTTATCAAATGGTTTTCAACTTGAAGTATCATCTTCGTTTCCGGGTCTTACATAAATGCATAATTGATTAATAAATTGGTACAATTGTCGGTCATTGCCCTTGGTGCTGGCATTGTTGTGATACATTAGGTAGGCCGTCAGTGAAATAAAAAACACTTACTAAAGAAGACGCGTCATTCACGCTGTGCAACCTTTCAGCAAAATCTAGCACGCAGGCTAGTTTTTTCTTACTCTTGTCTGTTATTGGCTGGGTAAAATAAAATGAAATGCTTCCCATGAATAGCAAAATAAATCTGACTAGATGACAGTAATTCATCTTGAAAATCAGAACATTGTGAATTCAGCACGTGTACAGACATTGTCATACAAAATCACAGACCCTTAATTAATTACCCGCCTAGAAACGACTGTTGTTTAGGTCTGAAACTGTACATTACCCAGGAGCATGTTCCCAAGAATCGTAGCTGTATTTCTAGTTGACCCATTCTTTAGTTCACGCAAATTCGCCATTCATCAATAATAATAATTCAATTTTATTTCCCTGCATTTTACTGATATTTGTAGTGAAGCAAGAAGCAAGCGTGTGAGTCGACTGATTTTATTCACAAAAACACACTGAACATCACAATAGAGAAAAATTTAAATTCACTGTGTACCATGTGGTGCATGCACACACTTCATTCAAGTTAAATTCAGAAAATACCTTTCACGGTGCAATCGATTAACGAATTGCCAATCTTTTCGACCATTTATATAAAATAAGCGGTGAGTACACCGATTGAATTTAGTTGCTTGGCGAATTCAGTTATTTTTCACGGAGAATTGAAATGTACGATGAACTATGAAGTTGTGGGCTACTTTCACTGATTTTATCATTCTGAAGCCCTGACTCATTCCGTTTTTACTCGTAATACCATTTCCACTCTGCCTTCAGTGGTCGTACTGTTTGTGATTGCCCCAACAACCCTAGAGCAGGCGCACATTCAAGTAACGCATTACATACGCAGTTCATCAACATCGATCAAGCTTCCCACACAGCCTCGTCTCTACTGGCATTGATTTATTAATTTACCAGCACGTGGTTAGGAACAACAAGCAACTGCATTTTCTAGGTCGGTGATTGTGGGACTGTGATTAGGTGGCTTATAAAGTATACATGTACCTAGCCAATTGCATGACTTGAACATGTATTCATATCAGGGTACTTTGCCCGAGGTTGACACACATCGATCGATGTATCTCTGTCACGCATTAAGACTAACTCTTTTAACTATTCTCAATAGTCAGTACAGCTACTCTATAAAGATCGGATGAAAGATATAAATGTTCCATACCCAATCCGAATGTCTATACATTGTATATTTATTAACAGAGGAAAGATTCCCATGCGAATAACTAAGAACTACTTTGCATAATGGATACGCTTCTATCCGTGACCATCCAGGCACACAAGTTAGTAGAAAAGGTCGTCGTCTCGACGAAGCCGCCATTATATAATAAATCCAACGCTAAACTTAGCACCCCTGACTCAGCGTATGAAAAGGGAATCATCGCAGTATACAGGCTTTTTTTTTTATTAATACTGCGTTTAGACGAATGCACTAGGCACGTGCTAGTCTAGCCCGTCTGAACGTGGCTTCAAGATAGAGTGGTTAATAAGAGGATTACAATGACGTAATCCCCGTGCAGAGTTATGACCGACAGTAATCAGAGTAACCTTAAAATACCTTAAATCTCTTTAAAATACTACCGGCGTGAAAGTAAAGAGATCCAATCTATCGACATCCCAGGGAAAACGTTTTCAGAATAGGATGAATAAACGCTTTAGATTATGGGTATCTAGTTGACACGGTTCGCGTAAGATTGAGGCTGTATAGCGAATATATATAAAAAGTCGAGCGTGCACCATGTTCCATTGTGATGACAGTGTAGCCGAGTCAATACGAAACTACTTACAAGATTGTGTCTGATTGGCTGCCCAACCCTATCACCGAACATTCGGACCAATCAGAGATCAGCTTGTTTGTTGACAGAATAGAATAGAATAGAATAGAATAGAATAGAATAGAATAGAATAGAATAGAATAGAATAGAATAGAATAGAATAGAATAGAATAGAATAGAATAGAATAGAATAGAACATATTCTTCTGTTTGAAAGAAAAAGAAACCCAATAGGCAGTATTGCAAACTATCTCATTGTTTTGCTAACAGAATAACAATATGAAAGGTCAAATATAACTGTGTGTAATACTTCCAGGGCAACGAAGACATTCCCTTCACAAATATAAATATTTATAGATTTCGCAATTCAAACTAAAACGAGAGGTTCCTATTGACCGATTGAATAACATTGGAACGTTTTCAAATGACGTCGATGCGCACCGTGCTGGTTGATTGGCGAGTTGGATTTAGCTGCTCTTGGAATGTATAAATATCCATAAAGATGAAATGATTAGTAGTAAGCTGATAATAATATTGCTACTCTGTTAGAAAAGCAGTGAGCTGCATTGCGATAAAAAAACAGGGCCATGGGTTTGAAGCAATCTGGTTTAGACTTATTGTGTCTGTCGTACTAATAAAAAAATCCTTCAGCACGCTCCGTGAAAGATGAAGCAAGGAGGATTTCCTTAGCGAAAGCGCATCGATTCCTTTTGATTGTGAGACCGACACTATCTCGGGTATGGTAGCCAGAGAAACTGAAACTATCAACTGACGTCACAGTGCAACGGCCTATATCAGGATATGATGCTGAACTAAAGTCTTAAAGATAGACAATACTAACAAGAGAACTGGTGATGGTTGTAGAACCATAACTGCCTCAGCTCAAAGATTGTTATGTAATACAGGGGAATGTAAAGGGAAATGTATTGTAATGTTACCTCTGTGTAATTTACAATATATCTGCATTAACCTTCACTGTGAAGGACAATATGGGAGTTGACTCAAATGACTGGTAGAAGCAAGGCTGGTCAAATTTTGCGAAAAAGTAGTTAGAATTTCCAGATACGCAATCGACACATTGTGGGATATCAAAATATGGATGATAAACAGCAAGTGATATTTCCAGAGATGTAGTTGGAATTGAATCAAAGGAGTGGCCTATTAATCCATGAAACATACTCACACATATCTTATTGCATGTGGACAAAGCTGTCATGCATCATCGGAAAAATATGTTATTACTGTAAATAATTATGAACAATAAAAACTTAAATTTAGAAAAACTATGAACAATTAATAAGGAAATAGGTGATTTGCTGTACAGTTTCCATAAAATTATTACAAGTCCCAGAAGTGCATACGAGTCGTCAAAACGTACAGTTTGGTGACAGTTGGGAATGATACCAAGATTTAACAATTCCATGAGAATATCGCAACGTTCTTTTAACACATGAAACAGATGTGCATTGGTCATTTTGTATAGTTTCAATAGGCATACAAGCAACTGTATATATTTTGACAATAAACCCTTCATTTACATTGTGCAAATACAAACAAGACATTAAACCTTCTTGATAGTAACAAGTAAGTGTTGTATAAACCCAAATGAAAAGTCCGGAGTCACGGCGAATTCTAGCGAGTCACCCCTCTAAAAACGTCATTACTGTGCCAATGACATTGAATTTTGCTCTTCCATAAAGCAGAAGTTTCCATTATCAAATAATCAAAATAACCTTGATACCCTGGCGAAGCATGTCTATTGTTTCACAACGATATTTAATTGATTATTTGTGAAATCTTATTGTTGTTTTTCTCTGTGTTTGATGTTTGTAATTTTTTGCTTTTGTTTGAAGTAATTTTTAGTAGTCAGTGATATTAGCCTTTGGCTAGGTATTTCAAACTGACTTTAAATAAACGAATTGAATATAAACGAATTGAACGACTGTCCCAAGGGATTTTCGTCTTCTCAATTTCTCAAGATAAACGTTCTAATGTTGTTTTGTTTACTAGAAGGGCATGTCTTTTGGCAGCATTTCTTGTATTAATTTCCATTGCACAAAAAAGTAGCAAATACTGTTACTGAAGCACAGAATTTGCACGATTTGTTCTCTCCGGCCATTCACGCAAACTGCAAACGAAATCTTTTACTTCATCCATAATTGTTGACACTTTGCAACCGCCTTGATGGATGTATTGTGACGTATTTTGACCCCGGATTCTGTCCTTGCATTCTGGCTACATTTACTGCCCTTTCATACCACTTCAGTTTCCTTTCATTATTTCATCCAGATTCCACGATATTTAATATTTAAAACCAAACTTCATTTCACAGTCACTCTAGTTTTTACTTTTCTAAAATTATTTTACTGATCAAAAGACTTTCCACTCCCATCATGCAATCTCCCATAGTACTTCCGGAAACACAGAGGCGATCGCCAGCATATCTACAAATAACCTCGCTCTCAGTAGCTGAGGAATAAAGCCTTGTTCAAATATACGATGCCATTATCTGAAACGTTTCAGTAGGCAAAGCACTTGCTGTTGTCCAACCGCGGAGTACAAGTATCGCCCGTCGCCTGCTATTGGACGGCATGAATTAAGGTCACTGCAGAAACTCTGTCCGGATTGCGGGGATTCTGATTCATATATACTCTGGAGGAAAGGTGTATGATCTAAGCAATATAGATGTAGTGTTTAGAAGACAAAATTGTCATTTAAATGATCACCGAGATTTGCTTTCACAAGTTACAGTGTATATGATGTGACCCTATTGACGAAAACCATTAATACGAATTAATAAGAATTCCTATGTTATCTGTGTTTGCCTTACAAAGTAACAAATAAACATGTGACAAGTTGTGGCAGACTTGAAAGTTATGAGGCCGGAATAGCTGCGTTAAATGTATTTTACAACGTATACGCTCAGTCTGCATCTTTCTTTTTTTTGCACGGCTTGGCAGGAGTTTCACAATCAGATCGTGCCTTACTACTTTACATGCAACGTGATCACTCGGCCGCGATTATCACTTGGTTCGGCGTATCTGTGTATTGTTCGAATGCTATTCATCTAACTTAAAGGGCGGCAGTCTTCGCGCCGCGTCCTGTTCGATATGGGACTCATAGCGACTTAAACAACGCGTGTAAAATACATTGTTTATTTACCGCAGAACGTGATCATTATCCCAAACCCGATATCTTAACTTGAGACGCGCACGCGCGAGAAGAGCGAAATAGGTTCGTTGATCACAAATTCTGTAGAATTCCTCTGTTGAATTATGAGTAGTATGATTCTAAAACTATCAGAACGAATGAAAATATTCGTCTGCCTTGTTCTCAACTAAACCAAGCTGTATCAGCTACCTTTCCTCCCACTATTTTTCATTATTCACACTGCAGGTGAGCTCTCAACTCCTCTGTTAAAGTTGAAACAAAATTACTATGATTTGATTTGATTTGGTTTGATTTACGAATGAGTTTCATCGTCTCTACGAGCGGCCGCCACACCGAAAACTATACTGAGTCATGTACGAGTAACGCGCTCGTCACGTCACCGTGGTCTCGGAAACGGGCACATATAAAATAGTAGTCTGTGGTATGTCGGCTAAGTCCCCAACACGTAACCTTGCTGTGGCCATTCACGGAACAGAATTAACCCGCTCGTGACCGACCCACACTAACGCGAAGCAAGCTCTATGGATAACATGTGTATATATAGAATGGTATGCAAGATATCTATACACCCTAAGTCTTTGAAAACAGTGCACTTGCCGTCAATGGGCGCCGCCATTTTGTGTGTTGTTTCACAAATTATGCGTAACGAACAGCTCATTCATGATAAAACACCATTAGGATGTTGTTCAATGATAAAAGCAATCGTTTTCTGGAAACGAACTGATAATAGTTCAACTTTGAATAGCATTTCGCGTCATTTTATCAGCGGCGACACACGAAGCGTGCGTTGCGCCATCTTGAATTTCGCTCAACTCACGCGTGAACTAATAACTGTTCACGCGCTTCGACGATCTATGGTTACGTCAGTTCTATTTTAGTAAATCGATAAACTACTCGCTGTAATCGCTCACACAAATGTGTGTAGTAGTATTCGATGTCCACAGAATTCGGACATATATTCATTCTTCTAATTAATAGTTAGTTTACTTTTATTTACTACATTGTTAGTTAACTCATTCGTGACACCGCCGTATTATTAGTTAAATCATTCGTCCACAAGTTGACGATTAGCGCCATGATATCAGGGGGCATTTATAGTAGGAGCATTTTTTTTTTAATTCTGTCAAAATAAATACACGTTTCTCTCAACAACGAGGGCGGTGACATTCTTTTTTTTCTAACATCTGACTTTAACGGATGATTCCCCCACCGTGCCTAAACAAATGAACAATTTGTATAGGGTTTGTTAAACGGTATCGATCAACTTTAATAACATGATGTTTTAAAAAGTAGATTAAAAATGAGATAACGATTTAAACGCTCTCTTACATTAGCAACGTTTGCATTATATTCACCTTTGTCGTAACACAGTTGTATAACACAAAACTGATATTATCGATACAATATTTGTTTTCTAGTCATAAAGTGCAACTTTCGAATTTTTACGACACGACATATTTTTAGATTAAAATGAATGATGCCACGAGGGCATCGGAAATTGTACATGTAATTTTGAAATGAGGAATATTTAACCGTTTACATATAGTTACCATGGATTGTTATTATTCTGGCTTCAAGTTCTCAATTGATGCGTTCGATACAGTGGACGATTGCTTGAATCGCTGCTATGGTAACAGTAAGAATTGTGTCGCTTTGAGGTTAGTAATCACGGACTACTCGTTAACGATTCATTAGGTATTTTTGCTTATAAGCCGGTACAATTATTCGATTAATTAGCGTTGCACACCTTGTGAACGTGAATGTCGTTTCAATGTATACCTAATTTGCATAATATCGCGTTTTGCTCACACTCCGCTTACACGGTACACGACGAAAACTAGAAATACGATACACAGACTTGTTGTTTGCATGTTTTATAACGACATATGTCTGAGTACTTCATTCGCCCTAAAGTCAATTCTATTGAGGAACTCCCAGCTGATGCCAACAAGTAGACCGCGTCCCCAGTAGTTCACCAGTAAACGCAAATCCCAGCTGACTGGGCCCGGTAATGAAATCGGTCGTGATGCTCTCTATCATAATCCCCATTACGTGAAGTATGCGACAATAATTACACAACTCTCATTCTCGGCTAGGATCGGGCATATTTTCGACGGCCAATTGGTCACCGGGGGACGGTTAACATAATACGCACCTGGCGGTTGTACGTTTAAAAATGAGATCGACAGCCATGCTGTAATTGGCAGAATGCTTCTCATTATCATGATCTGCAAATTCTCCTTCACGCTGATTCGCCCAGGGAGAAATGTTTATGTATAACTACGAAACAGAATATTTTTAAAAATCGGATTTGTAAAAAACAAGAACTCAGCGAAATAATAAATTTATCAGCCACCTAAGGAGCTCAATTTGTCTTCGATTGGTCTCACCACTCAAGTGGGCCGCTTGTTGTCGCTCCCCATGAACAGCAGTGCGGCATGTCTACGTAGCTGTAATCCCGGACTGTGGGCTGTTTCTGTCAACTCGTCAAGCTTACCGACAACTGCAGCTCCCATATTTACGATTGAGCAGATTCGGTTTGATTTACACCTGGGGTGTTTTACGTCACTGTCACCCTGCGCATGCGTCCTCTAAATCACTAGACCACGGCGAAAACGCGCGATTCAATACCGGTACTCTCCTTTTTGGGGTAAACTGAATGCAGAACTCTACTTACAAGATTGCGCCCCAGGGTGATTGGCTACTCAGCCCTGACACTTAACATTCAGACCAATCAGAGAGCAGCTTGTTTACTGACATGTTTTTTTTTTGTGTGTGTACATACTTCGACCTTTTGCTACTTGGTGGATATGATTTGATGGCGGTGGGATGGTCATTTTCTGCACAAAACTCTCCTTGCGTTATTGATCTCTTCATTGTTTATCACCTACGCCATGCCCGTCTTGTAATAAAAGCACGTAGGGGAAAATTTCAAATGCTATAATATTATACGAGGTTTTGCCTTATCATTTCACGATAATGCACAATAATATTATATAATATATGCTTTATATGCGATCTGTGCTAATAGATTCGTGAGCTGTAATGTGAGGTCTCGAAATTTCAACCGTGATCTCAAAACAGTGACGCGTAATCAACTATTTCACATCGGTGATCTCCGACTAATAGCGTTCAAACGAAGATACCAAAGCAAGATCGATCTCGTTTTAAATGATATTTTACTCATAGTTGACCTCCCCAGCAGTATTCTGCGAATTTGTATAATGAGTGTGTGACCTCACATTATTTTAACATAATTTAGCGTTATGAATACGAGATCTCGCGTTATTGCTACGTGAGTTTATATTATTAACACTGGTTATAGTTTCCCGGTGTCGTGTGAATATATTATGCATTGTATTATAAGTTTTTTTCCGTTTCATCGAGTCATTATTGACGATAACTCAGCACAATCATACACATACATTATCTGTCTGCCATTTGCATTATGGTTACCCCGGGTAATGATACAGATCCAACGATAGTATACCGAGCTACACGTCTATGCAAGCGACCCATCCTACAATATAAAGAGAAAGAAGATTACTATAATACTTGAAACACACAGCGGTAACTGAAAGAACGTAATTGCGATTCTTTAGAGATTAGTTATCGCAATTATTATCTCAATTGTATATCTAAATGAACCTAATTACTTTCTTACTCTGTCATATCTCCTTAGCGAGCCACATGTGGGCGTTTTCCAATAATAATGTGTTTTGCTGTATTAGTTGGTATACTAGATGCGTTCCGGTAATTCTGCTGGTCTCTGGCTCCCTTGACGTTCAAAAACGTGTACGATTATTATCATTTTTCCCATTGGGAAAGAACAATTTACTATATAGAGGAGCTACAAATGCTGTAATTTTTTTGGGAATATAATCAACAGCATAGGTACTTGCTCTCTCTACGCTACTATGAAACAACTATCACAGAAAAACAACAAACTTATCAGCAATTTTGAAAAAAAGAAAGAACAACTCTTCGAAAAAAATAGCCACAGATGGTTGTATGCTGATGGAATTTACCAAATTCTCACCAACCAATACATGCAGTATAAACCACAGAGGATTTTGGGTAATCACAGCAGGTCATCTTATGCAAAAGTTGAACATAAATGATGTTCGTCGTGCATCGCGCGTTCTAATTCCGTGTTATCGAACAATGTTTGACACGTTGAGTACGTCGTATGGGACCCATATCGAACGCGACGAGGTATGACGAACGTGGCGCATTAAAAGTGACCTCCCGCTGGCTATGTGTAGGTAGCCAATGTCGACAGAGGGCGCAGTGATAATAGAAATAATATAATTCATATTTAATAAAATAGACTACAGGTCTGCCTGCATGAATCACGTATTAGTAAAATTACAGAAGGGGCGCCAAATCTAAATTAAACATAATTATTAAATGTTGTCGACTACATTCACATTGGAATTTAATTTTTAATTTTTCAACGTTTCTGTGTGAAGAAAAGGAGGGAATCTGACACATTTTCTGCCTGTCCGATCATCTCGAATACGTCTATCATATTTGGATCCGAAACTTTTTAAGAATTTGAAGGTAGTTTGGTACCATTAAAAAGAATATTCAGAAATTCTCGAAATCCAGCAAGAGGGGTTTTACTATAACTGTCATATAAACTATATATAAACGCCGAACTGACGTTTTCCATAAAACGACCTCGAAAATTGATCGAAAATGCGTTTTTTAATAGTTTACGATTGGTTCACATGACAGAAACACTCAATCATACTTCAAAATGACTGTCACGAAAAAATAGGAGAATTCTAAATATTAATTATCCATGGAATATTGTGTTTTAACTGAATCCTATTGGAAGTTTTCCAAAATGGACACTTTTTAGATTATTTTGCATATGTTGTCTTGGAAACAGCCTTCTTTCTCCACAAACAACGTTATGATTGACGTTCTTGTATGTGAATCATCACACAAAAATTTTGGAATGATTTACTGTGATCATTTTTTTAGATGTTTTAATGGTAGTGAAATACCTTAAACAGTCCTTGTTAACACGGGATAGGTACTCCTTCCTGTTCAGTCACCTGCTTGCTTTCTTTTATGTTGATATCTTGACCTCTTAGTTTGAACATAGCATACAAGTATACCTTACTCTCAATTTCTCGATTTATCCTCAGTACCTCGCCAAAACTAATTCAAAAAAGCTGTTTTTTAACCTCGTAAGTCTGACACAAATCATCTTTTTCAGCTTCACAGTATAGAAAACGATACCAATAATATGGTTTTCGTGTGTTTGCGGTACATCCAGTAATCAATACCTGATTACACGAACTAACTTGAATGTGCGAACGCTTTGATATGTCGCATGTCCACGGAGGGTTTATTTTCCGTCCCATATTGTGACAGAGTTTCAAAATACAATGACAGAATTTATTCCGTACGACTTCGATATGCTAGGACAAGGGAAGATTTCAAAGCTTGGCGCGGTTTGCACGCTGTTGTGAGGGTAGTCAACGTATGAATAATCAGTGTTTCCTGTTACACAAATAAAACATGACAGTCGCTTTCCATACAGCATGACCTTGAAGCCCTCAGGCTGTAGTCGCCCTCTACGGCTTGTTTGATATTGGTTACGTGCAAGTATACAACGCGTATAAAATAAAACCATGTTTATTATTTACGCGAAATTCGAACAAGCGCTGCATGGCCGTTGTTTTATCAGTAGCTTCGCCAGTAAGTTCGATTACCGAAAATGATACTTTCTACTGAAAATAATTAAAATGCTATTTATAGCTGGTTCCCGGCGATTATGTAGTGACGTTCGTTATATCTCCTTCCGTACCTACCCCCAGCTGACTACATCAAAATAAGAACATTTTATTCGTGATTAATTTCCTGAAATGATGTTTTGTTGGCCAATATTGCAGAAAAATAGGTTTATATAATGGGTTTCGCGACATCATTGACTTTTAGGGAAATGAACATCGCAGGTCGCATTCGTTGTGTGACGTAAGTGTGTATCTTAGGGTGCAACCATTTTGAAATCATGGAGGTGAATGGAACAGCATGAGCAATTAATTGTCTGTGCATTTTTATTTTTATTTAATTTTTGAAACACTTGTTCCTGTAACACTTTACAAGCATCTGTTTTTCTCTCGGTGCCTAGCTTGCTTTTTTTAAAACAAATCTTTCAGTCACTTCCCCCTGATTTCAAATGGCCAACCCCTTACGTGTTTTCCAATTGTACACCTTGATTTGGAAAATAAAATTGGGGTATGTCTGAATGGTGGTTCGCAGCACCAATCGACCTTTACGTTTGTTTGCCGTCGAGACGTCTATAATAATGGCGTGGGGAAGTTGGTAAATTACCATTAAAGGTAACGCCGGGAAGGTAACAATACTTTCGTTTACATGCGTGTACAACGCCCAGTACCCATACCGAACACGACGACAGTCACGCTTACGTACAACATTGACGCTTTACATTGGCATATTTAGCGATAAAAGAGAACGAGAAAGGCAGATTTAGCAGCCAATGACGTCACTGATATGGAAAACTCATCGGCGTCGGGGGATAAACGTGTCCCATGCGTCAGAAACGTGATGTATGAAAGTGGCATTAACTGAATATTTTTTTATTGGACTTTGACGGTTAGGTATTAACTTTATAATAAATTGGGAAATCTACTTTATGCAGCGCGCCAAATATCATTTGGGAAAATCCGCGAAGAACATCTGTAGACTCGTGAACTTTAATGGCAATATAATTTACAAGTAAATTTGCAACGCGGAAATCATAAATATAAACTACGAATAATGTCACATCTGTGAGCATTACCTTTAATAGAATATATGAAACTTATTTCTGGCAGCCTTGCGCTATATAAGCCTCGTCGTCTGCTACAATTTTCATGTTGAATATGATAATTAATTGTCATTTTCCTTATGCTTAGTATCCACTGTTCAAATTAATCTTGTAATGAACGTGGACTGGTGTTTTACTGAATCTAAACAAACGATGTGACTTATTACACCGTTGCTGGCGTGAGAACCGATTTCTCAAAATTGTACACATTGTGGAACCAATTGGCGCATTGACATGGGTGTAGAATCCTAGTCCATACCGTAACTACAATCTACAAAACGGAAATTGAAGAACCAATGGAGATTATACTTACATACTATTTCGTTCAGGTAGAAACTTGGGTTTCAGGAAGTGAATTTTGTTAATTTCGTTCTGATTTGAATGGCGAAGAATTGACACAATTAGATGATGGCAGTGCCGACCAACTTCCGAGTCGTTATTTTGGTTCAGGGCATGAATCTCCATTTTGCTCAAAACCAAGTGTATTCGGAACTTCGTAAAACGGGAAATTTACTTGCAAAACACGTAGTCTTATCTCAAAAATATATAATATATATTTCATCTAGTTGTAAATCAGGACAGTCATTCTGATTTTTAAAAAATAGGCACCATTTTTCTCACCATTTCAAGAACTTTTGTTTTTATTCACTCGTGTTTTTTTTAGGTTTTACTTGTCGTTCATATATCGACTATCTCGATGACGTCTTCTTAACCGGCACCGTGACGGGACTAAGACGATAGAGATACTATATATATATATATGTAAAACTAGACAAATTAAATGGCGTATATCCTTACATCGGATTCAATCAGATTAGGCGAACAGTGTGGGGTATAAGTCATACATCTGACAAGATGATTTAATTTGTCACGTTACCCTCCCTGGCCCCAGTTGTTGTAATTCACTGATATACTAATGTATACTATATATTGAATTGACGCATTGGTGCTATTCGCTTTACTCTTCAACATTAAATCTCAGACAACTAATAATTATTAGTTCTCTGAGAATAAATATATAAATAATCAGCATAGTTAATGTTACAAAAATAAATTTCGATGAGTTCGGCTAAATTTAACGAACCATCTTATTGCAATATCTATAAATTTTGAGTTCACTTGACATTTTTTTTAAATGTAAGTTTTAGTTTTAGCATAGAGCTATTTTATGGTTTTAGTTATCAAGAAAATACTGATGAGACGATAACAAATGGGAGTGCCGCTCTTGTTATTGACCTCAAACAAAAATGAGTTACTTTCCAATATCCCCCGTCATGTCACATATTTTACCACAATACAAGTCACCAGTTCCGGCAAACTTTTTTCAAGCATTGTATTAACTCTGGGTGGCGGCGCTTAGTCTGTACCGTGAGCTCGGCTGGTGTCCGTGCTTTACAACGCTGAATACAGGGCGGGATTAACCGGGGCCTCAACAGTGCCCGGACAATAATACACTGCGTGCTGCCTATGTCAAAAGTGATTAATGCGACACCCGATCACAATCCGACTCGGTCCGTTGTCGGAGTCATATTATTAAGATTTCAATGCAACGGCGGATGATTTGTACGTGAACTGTGAAGTAACCGGTAATCACATAGAGATTTGTTGATGTATTTTTCCACGCCCCCTTTTGACCGGTACTATAGGTACCCAGCTGAGACTATAAGAATATTATTATTGTGACACTCGGTGCTCTCCCGTCGCTTCAGGCATGACTCTAAAAATATGCTTCAGGTGATACGTCCATCCACTTCGTATAAGATAAATAAATTATTCATTTATTATTTGTTAATTTATTTATATTAAATAAATAAATAAATAAATAAATAAATAAATAAATAAATAAATAAATAAATAAATAAATAAATAAATAAATAAATAAATAAATAAATAAATAAATAAATAAATAAATAAAGAAAGAAAGAAAGAAAGAAAGAAAGAAAGAAAGAAAGAAATAAAGAAAGAAAGAAAGAAAGAAAGAAATAAAGAAAGAAAGAAAGAAAGAAAGAAAGAAAGAAAGAAAGAAAGAAAGAAAGAAAGAAAGAAAGAAAGACTGTGCACTATTCCTAAAAATCGCCGGCGCCCTCTAGTGGTGGAATGTTTCTGTGTCGTCAACAGTACTATATGGTTAAAGACCACATTCAACCTCGTAATAAAACAATAACGTTACCAACAATCCACGTTGATATGGTGTGTGCGTTTCCCGGCTAAATCGGATTACTGGAGAGGTCCATGATGGTACATGGTCGTAAACTGTGACGTCACTTTATTTTATCTCATAACGCTATAACTCGACAATTAGTATAACTAATGATGACAACATTACTTTTCCAGTTCCCAGGATTATACGCCCGATCGGACTTGACGAAACCACAAACCATACAGTTTAATGCATGTGGCGTGGGGTGGGTTAATGACAAACCGAAAATGAATCGGCTCAAATCGGGAATATTAAAATAACAGCATCCGAGGTCGTTGATCTCTATTTCGTTCATCGGTCTAAAGGGGGTGATTAGCCAGACACGTAGTTAAACCGCAAAGCAAGTCTCGCTTCGCCAGTCCTTGATTCCGTTAAGTACTCTAATCATGTTTACCGTAAACTGTCCGGTAAAACGTGATTGCGCCAATTTAGTAGAATGAATTGTCGACGGGTTCCCAAGTCATGAAAGACATGTGTCAATTAAAGCGATAGAGAACGACAGACAAGTCGGATTGACAGCAACGCCATTAGCTGACTGCATGGGACGTGGTTAACGAGGTAGCGTCAATACAACGACAAACAGTGGGCGATATCAGACAACCGTGCAAGTAAGACGTTTCTTGATTGGTTAGAATGTTAAATGCTAGATATGTCAGCCAATCAGCCGGACCAATGCAAATCACTTCAAATGGTAGTTGATCCAAAATATTAGTATACGGTAAATCACAGTCCCTCTATAGGGAATGTGGATAAATTTACACAAATACGTTTTCATTATAGTTACCCGTGAGAGAGCACGACTATGTAACAATGCCTCCACCTTTATCGAACGATTTCATTGAATTCTTCATCAAATCTACACTCGTTCCCATTGCTCCCCATTGACAAATATGCACAGTTTACAAAAGTAGCCCTAGTTCTATACCGTGTTTGTTTCGACTCAAACAGCGCTTGTCAAAAGCAGCCGAACACGTCCTCCTATAAGTTCATCGACCGGTTGTCACACTTGCTATTTGACGTGTTCTTAAATCAGGCGACTAGTGGTGCTTTAACAATATTGATTTCCTAGTGGTATGTTCTCAGCATCAGAGTATCTTGAAATAAACACCGTGTTCATCATATTGTATATTCAACTATTGTCGGTTGCTGTGAATTCGTTCATATTTGAGTTACACTGGAGTGCATTTACTTCAAAATCGTATATAAGAATCAGAAAGCTTTTAAATTAACACGTGTTTTTTTAATTAGTTCATTATTTGGTAGTAACAAGGTGCGTTCATTTATTCGTTCGATAATAAAGCATTAAACAACATAGGTTTATTCAAAGTTATGTTGGCTTACTATATGAATCAAAACGAGGAAGCAGTCCCACGAATACCTATAATAATTGTAGTGAAAACGTGATTGTAAAGTCCAAGTTCATTATTGAGTATTATTCGGAGTGATTTTCAGTCGGAAAATACAATGTATATGAAAAGCCTGAGGGTTCCAATGCTCTTATCGTAGTACAGAGTACCACCAGTATCGTACACAATGTGATGTTTTGGGAATCAGCTTTTATGGGTTTTTCAATAGATGCCCTAGGGTGTCAATGCTCTTATCGTATGTTACGATCTGCAATGTACCACTAGTAATGGACATAAGGTGGTGTTTAGGTCTCTCTTTTTATGCGTTTTCCAGTTTGTGGTTACTCTTTTAAACAATCAAGCGTTTCCTCGCGGCCTTCTTCGATAAAAGAAAAAAAACTATCCCGGATTTGGAAAAAAAAAAAAAGATTCTTGCTATGATTCTCGATTTTTGTATAACCGACAAGTCCAGCCATTTCGTAGCTCTTCCTTCTTCGATTTTTTCCCTCTCAATTAAAATAGCTGATGGCCTCTACTTTGCTAGTGGTCTTGTCTAAATGTATTCTGTTTATGACTATGATAACAGCGTAAATTGAAATACCGACACTAGGAAACATTTATTTGTGAATCCATGTACACGCGTGACTGCATTTAACTGTATGCGAACCACGCAGAGGAATAATTTCAAATTATTTTCAATTGTGTGGGTAGTTAACGTGACATTGTGGGGGAGATGGGCTTCAACGGGAGTCTCCCTACTTTCCTTCCTAGCGAGATATCGGATTTCATTTGTGAGGCAGTTCGAAGTATTGTCCGCAACAATGAGACAGAGTAAATAGTTTTCCCCGGAGGAACGCACTGTGAAAACGCTTGAATCTTTTAAAGGAACACCCTTGCGGTACTACCGCGTAACTGACAGAGTGCTAATCGGCTGAAAACACATACAACGTGTTAGATTCGAGTATACATCGAATTATGAATTCCACTCGAATTACAACCTTAATATTAAAAATATACCTGCTCCCCATAATAGATGTTCACACAGTTTTTATTTTTGTACGATTCTTGCGATAATATTTGACAAGCACTGGGCAAACCCAATTAGGACATGCCGCGCACATTAAGGTAGCGAGATTATAATTTGCATACTTGTTTTCATCTTCTAATTGTGACTAAATGACTACACAAAGACTCAGGAAAGTATATATTTTTGGAATCGCCAGACTTCATGCATTTCAAAAGTGTGTTTTTCATGCCCGCATCTGCATTCTACGACGCGTTACTCAATCAAAGGTAAAAAAATTATTTGTTCTGTGAAAAAAAAGGAAAATATGAGTAAAAATAATAGTTGTGTTTTTGTGTGACTACAGTTGCGTAAATCCTGTTCAATACGATGAAAACAAGTTGTTTCGGCAATAAGCTATAGTATTATTCAAATACTAATGAGTTATCTAAGCTGTCTCTTGAAATAACTACTGCTTTTTCTGTCCGTAGAGGGCGTTCTTTGAATACTGTGGCTTATATTCCGAGTTATTACCTACCGTGGACGTGCAGATAAAATGGGCTCCGGTTTTGTTTTGTTTTTGGAATTTTAGGTGTGCGCTTTGAATAGAAATTTGTGATAAAAATCTCCCGAACTACACCTGAGTCCTTAGCCTAGTACTTATAAGCAAACTGTAATTGATACAAACGTGTGTACTAGTATAGGCATTGTTGAAACAAATTGTACTTTGGTATAGACTTTGTAGCAACTTGGGTGGTCGATTTATGCCTAGGGGAATTCATTTACAATATCTTTCTGAAACATACTGATATGGTATGTGGATTATTGAGATTCATTTCAGTTCATCGTAGAATGGTATCTTTTATTCCTGGTGGTGCGTTGACCTGATACATGTTGATCTCACGTCTAAATAAGAGTACAAAACCATCAGGGGTAAAGCTAATAATTTAGATGTCCAAAGGAATAGATCAAACAATACAACTAATGTGTATCACATTACAATACGTTCGGTTTTACATCTTGGGTCCGTGTGTAAACGTTGCCAGGTCACGGATACGTCAACTGTGCGCATTGTCGTTGTGAGTAAACTATATAAAAGGGGCTTGTTGAGAACTACTACATTCACGTCGAGTTTCCAGTCCAATCAACAGTTGTTCGTAGTTCTTAAAAGTTAAGATGTTTGAGCGTTCTTGCCAGCTTTTATACTTCTTCACATTCGCTTTTCTGCGAACATCCATCGCCGAGTATGAGCTTAACTGCGACACGACGCTCCACGGTCCTTTCAGCGGTGAAATTACTCACTATGATTACGCCGATGATGCGGCTGCCGGGGCCGGAGCGTGTATGATTGACACGGAAGGCGACATCATGGTCGGTGCCATGAATGTACCAGATTTGGATGAATTGCTGGTAAGTTATGATTTATGTCGAATAATGTCCGTCATTTGACAAAAATTGATACATCTATGCGGTTAAATTCTTTGTGTTGAAGAAGAGCGGCACCGTAGCAAGGTGACCAAATGATGGACGATGCTCAGCACGTTTGGTCAATGCTGGATTTCGCCCATGGTCCCGAAATACACGAGACAAGCTTATTAAAATTTTCGTCCAATTCATCGCTGCGTTGATACATGCATACAGAATAATTGTTTTACTAGTAGTTTGTCTTCACTCTGATAAGATAAATCACAGAGTGACTTATTCTTATATTATTTGAACTCCTGATATAAAATACTTATTTCATAAATTGTGAATAACCGGCATTTTGCCTGAAACTGTTGAATGTGTTGATGGTATACGTTGAATCACAGTTCACAGTACTCTTTTAATATGATTGTTTTATTGTCACCACTTTCACGTAAATTAAATGAAAATATTAAATTATGCAGAGCGACACAAACCTGAATTCAAGTCATTAGTGTTACGTTTGAATGTCAATAGACGTCCTACTTAGATTCACGCATCGTACGCAGCTCAACAATGGTTTATAGTCATAGATTAGATGCAATAGAAAGCAAGTAATCCCGTCAATTCAAATAAATAATCCGCTAAAGTGGTGGCTCTGGAGTTTTTGAAATCGACTTAGATGAAAAGCGCGATTACACAGAGTAACAACAAAAGAAATGAGAAGGTTGCTGCACTGTTGTTGGTTGTCCGGTTAAATGACGCATGGGGGATTTAAAGTAAACTTTCCAGCACGATATTTATCAAAAGGAGACTCAGTACAGTTAGTTAATAGATCTAGCACATGTCTCGATATGGTCCAGAAACGTTCAAGTTCGATATCAACGCAATTTTAACTTGTTAAAAATGGAACTTTTTATGAACAATTTGAATTCTTCAAGCGAAGATGCGTTTTCAAAAGACTTTCGTAATTTGGAATAATTTTCAGCAAGTTAGCTTTTCAAGGATATTTGTTTAAAATCATCATATCTGAGAATCATTTTCAGCAAGTTAGATTTTCAAGGATATTTGTTTAAAATCATCATAACTGAGATTTTTTTATGGTCAGCCAAACCATCGACATATTGACATTACCAGAAAATTCAACAATTGAAATTGATTTACGAAAAAACTATTTAAAAAAGAAATATTTGTTTAGATTGCCAAAAGTAATTATACAAGGTGTCGGTCGCATATTTCTTATTTATATTCCTCATATATAAAACTTTGAGCTATGCGAAGAAAGCACTATTACTTTCATGTTTACATCATGGTTTGTTGACGCTCCAGCAATGTTGATGACGTTGATCGTTTGGTACTCGTCTTAAGTTTTGGGTATCTACCGTTACAGTCAATTTTATGCATGGCTGAGATGTAATTCTCTGCAGAGGCGGCGGAACGACATTTCACTGGGGGGGGGGGCAAGATCTGCTCACCAACTTTGCGCCGAAGGCGTGACCTTCAAGTTACTAGGGGTCAGGGCATGCCCCCACTTAAAAATGTTGGAATATAGACCCTCTGAATCGCTATTTCCTGCCCCCCCCCACACACACACATTCTTTTTTCGATTTCCCATGTTCCGCCGCCACTGCTCCGTGGACCGTTCACATGCGAGATCACCCGCTACGAGAACGCCGAAATCCTGCATCTACTGCCGGGGTGTGTATGCTTGTGATACAGGGATGATATCATGGTCGGTGCCCTGAATGTGTCTGACATCGAAGGGATGTTAGGGAGTTATCATTATTTGCCAGACACGGTAAATATTTCATCGTTTCTGTACCTACTGAATACTGATGCTCACGTGAGAGTTGAAACGAAAATTTATCGTAGTTTACCCACGATGACGTCACACAGATACTTGTTGTCTGGTCACTATATACGTGGCGCCTTTCGACAAATATACAATACAGTTCGAAACGTTCACTTCAATATCGGGACTACTCTCATTAGCCAATCACTTTACGTAATTATTAGTTGCTACGAAAATCAAAGATTTTATTGTAAACACATTTTGAGGGATGGAAAAGCAGCCGGGCACGTTTGTTGATTAAAAGTTGATCAAATACTTCATAGTACGTTTTCATTTAAGTAAATCTAGACAAGGCCACTCCTGTGCATTGGCAGTTGGCTCTAATTTTAGACACACTGTAACCTCCTTACAATGAACACTTTACAGTGAATTTTCCGGTATAATGAACACATTGCATGACCCCCGTTCATAGCATACCAAATGTATTATGTGCTTCATTATAGTGAACACTTCACTGTGACAAACTAATTGTATGTCCCCAAAGAGTTTGTCATAACGAGGTTACAATGAGTCATTGGCGTATCAGTCCTGTAAATCGCGTCCTCTAGTGACAAAGCCCTTCTGTGACGATAATGTCAGAAAGGTCGTTCGTTTCGTGGATACTGAGCTGATTTGTGGTCGTCTCTTGGACGATATACTTATTCGAAATGGCAAACGACTACACCATTCAACAGAGTTGTCGCTTTCAACGCCATTGCTTTCACCTTTTTACGTCTATAGAGGGCGCAACTGAAGAGCAAATATGCTTTCAGAAATTTACGGTACATCAATAAAATATTTGTTTGCCATAACATGATGTAGTAAATATTTTCAATGGACAACCTTAGCGACGAAAACCGGGATGGCCAAAAAGATTATGGTTGGATGACGTTGCCAGACACATGTACCAATTATCACAAAATGGCGGATTGGATCCGTACTCGAAGACATATATCACGTGACACAAAATGGCGGATTTGGTGCCGTACTGGGACACATGTACCACGTGAGACAAAATGGCGGATTTAGTGCCATACTGGGACACATGTATCACGTGACACGAAATGGCGGATTTAGTGCCATACTGGGACACATGTATCACGTGACACGAAATGGCGATTTGATGACGTACTGGGACACATGATTTGATGACGTACTCATACATATGTACCACGTGACACAGAACGTGACTATAGCACTAATTTTCAATTACGCCAAGTCGACCAAAATCAATGTGAGACCCGTGTATAACCAGCTAATCACTGTGATCGTTGGCGAGTGCCAATATAGGAGAAATACTACGGCCCAAAAATTCAAAGGCTGGGAATTAATTTAAATTTTTAGAAGAGACTTGAATACAGGAGATCAGAGAAATCAGAGACAACACATTCTTTTTCAGGGTAACACGGTCATTAATTAAACTCAGGAATAAGGTACACGAATCATATCCGGACGGTGTAATTGCTCACTCTCTTTTTCCAACACTGAATAAAAATATTGATTGTTTATGATAATGATGTGATATGATGATAGAGAACCCTAATTCCATATGCAACAAATGAATTATTGGGATATGTTGCTGTTTTTACAACTTATGTCTCAAAATGAATACCCCAGCACTTATGCAAAGTTACAGATATGGTGCAACAAAGTTATAACGCACGCTTTACACGGGTTCCAGTGTTGACATACACAAGTAAGCGTGATTAGCATTAAGAAAGGGTTGAATTATTATTAAGTCGTTTTAGTTGGAGCTCTTGTTTAATTTGAGCCAATGTTTCATTAAATGTAGATATTTTATTGGCAAAATCCTGTTTGTCCGGCAGTTATACGATGTCAACAATTTGTTAACAGTATGACAACGCGGTGTAAACAATTTGAGAAAGATTAAACGTGTCCTACTGATGCTACGAAAACATCTAAATATACAGACTAAACGCAGAACATCGCAGGATATATGTAATTGTGATCTCAGCGCGGTTACATTAATAAGTACTGTCATAACAAAAGCGACAAGACGGGACAAGACCGAAAACTCGTAATTGGTTCCGACAACGTGAACAGTTTAGTAATATCTGGAAAAAAATCAATTATTGAAAAGTTGAAAAGTTTAAGCTGGCTTGTTTAATAGCTACTTATGTGGCATAATTGGTCAACTCACAATAACAAAAATCGAGTCGGGCGTATTGTGCGAGACATCTGTAAGTAGGTATTCACACGAAATAAGACTTCAGTCAAAGACAAGTGTGTAGACAAGGTATTAAAACGACGATTGTCATGTCTGCTAGATACTGTTCAATAATGGCAATGCATTTTCGAGTGGCTCAGTTAGTTCGAGTGTCCTGGGGATGAACTTCATTATGACCCACATAATTCGCATTGAATCGACGGACGATGTGTTTCTCTCAATAACCACGTAGGAATACTGAACGAAGCACAAGTAATTATGTTCACGTACGATAAAATAACCGACCTAAAATATATGTTGAACCAAATCGTCAGATTTCATGTACTTAAAATCTTCACACATAATTCATATCGTTTTCGTGTGATTAAAAATGAAAATTCCACTCACTCACCACTCAGTTCAAATATCGCACGACAGCAGTACTATGATTGTTTTAAAACTAATATGTTACCATGATTGAATTACCGGGTCTATTGAAGAGAGTCACGTGACCGAAAATCCATCACATCAATGTACCCATTATATTCATGTGAATGTGAAGTTGTTACATTTAATACTGTTTTTAATGATTTGTCGAACTTCATGTGAAAAACAATACTCTCATCCTAAAACATAATTTGGTATTTGCCATATAGTCATTCTCTCATTCCCAGTTTCAAACTACATGTACATTCGTTGTAAAATGCTAAATATATTTTCTAATCGCCCTGACAACGAACTGTCGGCCTGACCACAACGAACCTGACGCATTCTCGCTGTTTTATAGCTATGCAAGTCAATAAATAGTTTGTATGTTTGCATTACTTTCTGTAAAGCTTTTCACAACAACTTTTACATTTGTTCCAGTGATGTTTGAAAAGCATAATAAATTACTAGTATGTGCTTTGCTCGAATTTATTTCATTACTTTCAAAATAAGTTTTATTTTATTTTTCAGATGTGTGGGCAATGTGTGGAAATAACCAATGATATTGGCGTTAAGATTGTTATCATTATCGTCGACTCATGTCCCGAGTGTCACTTGAAACACGAGCACAACATTGACCTGAGCCAACCTGCCTTTGAACTGCTCTACCCCTTACAACGTGGACGAGTGATGATCACATGGCGAGTCGTCGAATGCAATGTTGCTGGAAACATAAGGTAATCGACAATTAGTTTTGTAAACGGAATGTTCTCGGGAATGCATATCCCGTGTCTAACTTTTAAAATGCCGATATTTTCAAAGCAAAGGGACTTTATTAAACTTCTAATCACATAGAGAGAGATGAAGAGAGTCACCGAACCCATTATTCTGATTTAGATACTAGTATGTTATATACTGCATTAAATTACGGCTCTTTATATTTTCAGTAAAGAAGTGATACACACACACTAATTTATTTGACTAACACAGAAGATGATTTCCAGGCTATTACGTCATATGATATGTTCATACGTATTCTATAATAATCACGGACCACATGTTAAATTATATAAACCATGTTTAAATGTATGCAACAGCACACAATGTCGAGTAACAATTTTTAAAATGTTACGCTCTCGTCTACATTGTATGGTCGTTGTTGGGTTTTTAGAAAATAATTGAGGATATCGTGTTAGAGCAAGAATGGGCAGTATTAATTTTTTTATCTATGCGCAGATTTGAACAAGGTTTCTTTTCGGGTGAATTTACTGTATTCGTAGGTCTACTTTTATTCCTACACACGTAGGCGCTGCATCGTTTCTTTCAATTTTCACCTGATTTGTACAAACTGTAATATATATTGTATGTTTACAGATACAACTTCAAGTTTCCCACAAGCCCAGGAAGCTACTGGTGGGGGTTGAAAATACTTGACCATATCCACGGAATCAGAAACGTATCGCTGTACCCGGGAGCGGAGGGCGATGATCGCGGTTGGGTCGAGTACGAAATAACCGTTAATCAAAACTTCAAAAAAACTACCGGAACACCCCGCATAGACTTTCCGTTTCACGTGCGGATTACTTCAGTTTACGGTGTCACTATTGAAGACTACATCGAAGAAGTAGCCACCCGTCAATCAAACACAATCGCTGGCGCCGTACAGTTTGTTAGCGTATGCGACAGTGGTGTACACTTGAACGTGAATTCAACTAACGGTACGGACTTGGGGTGGAACAGCGAGGCAGCGGCAACAATGTACCGCCCAATATTTAAATTGCAAGTAATTGCACTGGTAATATCCTTCCAGCACATTTTTGGATGAAACCTGAATTTCACAAACCTTAATTTACATACATATATAATACATATATGTGTAAAACTGTTTATTAACTTTTTGACTACCGCTATATACTATGCCAGTTTTGTTAAACGAAGAGTCATTTCGAAAAAATGTGATTACATTGATTTAGTACTTATGGCTGTGATTACCAGCTTCCAGCTTTCATATATTTACCAATATTAGCAGCCGCTATCAGCTTCCAATGCTTGCCCACAAAAGCCGCCGGACTATGGTAGCCAAAGAATTGTGAATTCATTGAGCAACAGTCCCGCATTTCATAAGACTTGACAATTGTAGGAAAGAGCTGTCAGGATCATCATGAGCCGACTGATCCAGTGTTGCAGCCATTTTTAGTGCTTCGCTCATCAACACGTGACAATAGAACCTTCTTCATGTGATGTATTCATAATTGGCTATGATATATAGTTGTTTTAGAATTCATTCAACATTATGCTTAAACTTAGTATTCGATCAGTACACAGCGAGTTTGGGCAAGAGCCACATTAAAGGGCGGTGGTCGTCGCGCAGCGTCTGTTCGTATTTCCTGTAAATAAACAGTGTATTTTACACGCGTTGTACACGTCGCAATGAGTCCCATATCGAACAGAACGCGGCACGACGACCACCGTTCTTTAATACACCCCGCCCTCTGGCCTGCGAAATCCGACTCATCCACACAACGTCCTCTGTATAATTAACCTTCGAGACGGTGAAATTACTTCGATTACCTCAACCACTAAAAATTCGTCCAACTATTGCCTCTACAATCGACTTATAATTAGTATTATCATTTCCTATCATATGCTGTATTATTGCGCAATTTGTGTTATGATGCACGCCACCAGCGGCGAAACTGCTGACACTAATCACCTTCATCGTGATTAAATTTGCGATAAATTACACATGTAAATATTAAATGTAAATAATTGTTAAATAAATCAAATATTTTGCTATATATTCGTTTCTTTTCTTAACCTACTGCAGTCATTTTTGCCAGGAAGGACCATTTATGCGGCCCGAGCCTCAACATTAGTGGGCCGGTTATGAATGACCGGCTTTAGCAAAACTGTGCGATTCGGACGATTACTGCAGTGGGCTTCCGATCCCAATATATCTTTCGTAAAAGTCACTAAAACCACAAACACTAGGGTCTATGCTAAACCGCGCTTTTGTTTTTCTTATTTTGATGAGATGAGGTTTGACACTCTAAATTATTTACTAATGATGTGTATTTATTGTGTATTTGCAAATTGCCATCGCATCTAAAAGTACTGTAAAATGACTAATTTTCACTGGGTTTAAATTTCACTGATTTAGCATTTCAGACATATTCACTGGGTTTTAAATTCATGCTCAATTTTACATATTCACTGGGTTTTAATTTAGCGCATTTCCAGTCAGTGAAATAAGCAAAATTAAAACTTAGTGAATAATTAACCTATTTACAGTGACAAATTCTTTATATATTTTATACGGTAACACCATGGGGAGCGTAGTGTTGTGAGGGCGTTGCCCAAAACAACTTTCTACTCTCCCGGGGTGTCACGGTTGCCTAGTAATACACTAGTTAAATTTTACCAGTAGGTGGCAAGGTCAACATAATTTCCCCATCAACAAAGTACCCCTTGATTCCCACCATAGGCTGGCATTCATCACCGTGACGAACCTATTTCAAGAAATCTTACATAATTTGAAATATCTTTTTACTCTCATAACATTACAGCATTCGGACCAAGCGATTTCAATTTTGCATCGGGCAATTATGGCCAGTGTTATCAACAGCTCTGCGATCTCTCTCTAGCATATTTGATAAAAATTGCTACTCACCTTATTATTGGACTTTTTTTTTGTGATTGTTATATAAATATAATACTTGAAATAGTCAAAATGTAGATAAAAAAAACGCCAAATTAGCTCGCTGTCTCTTGTGAAAACGTTGTCTATAGTTGTTTTATTAACAGGAACATATAGTATTTGATAACGGAAGTTGCGACTAATGTCGTTATTTTATTTTCGGATGCGAACGACCAGTTCTTGCTTACCAGTGACTTTTAAGCATGGAAAAGCGAAATTAACACTCATTTCACGTACAACGCGGATCTAAAAACAAGATTTTTTTTTTTATCTTGCGCAAATTGCAAATTTTGAAATTACATTCTACTGAAAATGTTTCTTGGGCGCCTTTTAAATCTAATAACCATCAGAGCTATGATTGAGAGAACATTTCAGTGAAAATTTTAAACAATTTTAGCCGGGCAATTTATTCTTCTAAATGCGTTTATTGATCGTAATTATACCCTGAATATAACAGTTGCGTAACGTGCTCGGCCAAAATTTGTACCGCTAATTGTGCATTTTCTTGTTGTGTACCCGAGTGCGACGGCTTTCAGAAATAGAATTAGGGAAAAAAACAGCACACTGTCATTCATTGAGCCTCACGTGTTTTGAAACGGAATACTTTCCAACGTGACAGAGAACATTTAAACAGTGACCTACATAACATGGGGCTTGAGTTACGTCCTTCCCGTCAGGAATCATCGCTAACAGTCGTTACAATGGGACTAAAAAGAATCGGAAAGTAGGAATTGGCGCCGACAACAATAATGAAACATTCAAATGCAAGTCAGTATTCACATCGAGGCCGGAATGATGAGGGCGTGGGTCAAGTGGACAACTGGAGAGAAGATTGTTAAAACGATGACTACCATGTCTGTCACAGCAACACTGACAATGCCATTGAATCTGTTTTCTCCTGTGTTCATGACGAGCTCACACTGTCAGTCAAAACACAATTGGTTTCGCATGAACATCACCACATTAATATTTGCACGCCTTATGCCATGCCAATGTCGAAGACGTTACCCAGGAATCTAACCATCCAATATTATATTTCGGTAGAACTTCTATATGTTGCAGTGTCTAGCATGACATTTCCAAATCTTTCCTGTCACCCCGAAGTTTATGATAATTCATTATTTTGTTGGTGTACTCAATTCCCAAATCTTTATTTCGGGATTGTAGTTGAATTGGGCACCAGAGGGCGGAATAAAACTGCGATTTATTGTTCAGTCAGTCCACAAGCCGATCGGTGACTCTGATTATACTCTGATTATATTGAAAACATTGAACTATCATTGAACACAACGACCAAAGAAACATGCAGATCAACCGTTTGTTATTATTATTATTATTATTATACAATTTTATGTTAGTCATTTATCATGTAACTATGACAATGTTCATTATTCTGATATGAGGACACAGACGGTTTTTTATAAGATATGGCAATCTGCTCTTACAGGATCCGGGTCATAGGCTACATAAACAACCTCTATTAATGGTGACCTACATAACTACTGACTTACGCCTACAGTAAGTTAAAAAGTTCAAGTTGGTTTCAAAAATAACTAATGATGTCGTGATAGTCAACTAAAAAAAAAAACACAAGAAATTAAAGTCCGAATAACGGATACTAGTAAATCAAAATGCATTGTAAGATGTTTATGTTCAAGCGGGTATTCACGTGACACGAATGAGGGCGTTGGTCAAAAACAAGTGAGCAGCTGGAGAGCTGAGATAATTTCCTGTCACAGTGAGGCTGACAATGCCAAGGAATGTGCTTTCTAGTGTGTACGTGACGAGCTTATACTGTCAGTCAAAAAGTTGTTGTGCAAATCAAGTGTGGGAGTCATCTGTTTGTCTGTCACCATGTCATTACATTCGATTGTAATTTGTTTTCACAAGCACGCCACCAGCGGTGAAAATGCTAAACGTTATTTTATTCGCCGCTATGTTTATGGTATTTCTTTAATAGCTTTTTAATATAAACCCTCCGAATAGAACCTGCTAAGGCATTAGTGATGATGTGATGGACGAATAAATGGACCTCGGCATGCGAAGATGCCAACTATATGTCAATCATTTTCATTTTTATTTTGGAAAATACTTGAGTGTATGTTGCTGCAGTTTAGCAGCTCTTATTTGCCGCTTAAGCTACCACGACCAAGAGAGCTGCATAAACTGCAGCAAGAGTGTATGCTGCGTGAATTCTGGTTATTATACACAAGTTACGTACGCAAATGAATACATTAGGGTCGCATAGTGAAACCAAAATGTAACTTCCCGGGGGCAACTCGAAAGAATACCTGGTACCAACGTTTGCGCATGGGCTTTTTAAAAAGCCCACAAACACGTGTTTACAATCCACAATTGTAACAGCTTTTCACTGACTGAAATTGTTTAAAGAATAATTGTTGTGAACGCACTCGATACGTGATGATTTTGATCGTACGTGAATACTGTTGTCATTTTTGTATCATGGAAAAAAGTGCATAACGCGCGTAAACTGTTTTTAGCTTAAAAAACACCTTTTTACACGTTTTCGCCCCCCCCCCCCTCCGAGTCTTCCTGACTCCATAAATTAATAGTGGCGCCCTGTAAAGCGGTATAACGGCTACGCGGCTCGCGTTAGTATTTTGTGTATACAATGCAAGTTACTAGTATACGCTTTATATCCGTCGTATGGGACCGATACTGAACACGAAACAATGAACTGTGACGTTTTAAAGTAATACAGCTTAGCTAACTGTCGGACGTAGAATTTTTCCGATTGCTTGGTTTGAGTCCCTGGAACATCTGAGAACAGGTTTTACCTCATCGGGTACTAAAAACTTTATAAAAACGTAGTGTTTGTTTGTATCACCTTATATTGGCATATATGAACATCTGGTAACACAGGAACATCTACATATTGTTACTTTCAATTGCCATCTAAATTTGATGAAATTACACCAAATGACAAGCCATTCACGAGTAATAGTTTCTATGAAGGAATGAATTGCTAAATTGACCTGGATACCTTAACGATACCAACGACTCGGAAGTGCTAATATTATCTATATTAAATGGGAGAATGGTGAACGTGAAAGACAAATTTATAATTTCTGAGGGATGGACACGCATTCAAATATCCTTGCTGTGGTCATTTGACATCACAGTTTTGGTGTCTGAATTTTGCTGTGCTGTCCTCAACGACCATGAATGGGTGATATCAAGCTAAACCTATACATTCGAGTAGCAGCTTTGGTAGCGAGACATGAGCGAGGAGTGATTTACGCTACACTATAGAAAACACAATATAAGGTTGCCTCATTTCAATATTTAATTATGATAAAACATAATATTCCCATAATGATGTAAATTACAGGTAAATACTTGTTAGTAGATTAAGTCGCATAAAATCAGACAGCAAACAAACATGTCCTAGACTGCCTGCAAGCTGGCAGTACCAGATTTTATTAAAATGAGGTCTTGAGCCTTGTGACTTCAAATATTGAAAAATACATACTAGTACATCGTTAAACAAAAAGCACTACTTACAAGAAACTCACCATTGTCTGTTTGCTAAAATGATAACCCGGACAAGCCCTGTCCCCCTCATCTCAGCCATTTGATATGATGCAAACACTTGGTTGATATATTCTTTGCTTGACCAAATGATTAAAATGCTTAATCACAGTCCCTCCACACTGTGGTTTAACGCATTAAGCAATGAGTGTTACTGTAAAGGGGTTAATTATTCACTGGGTTTTAATTTCGCTTATTTCGCTGACTGGAAAATGTGCTAAATTAAAACCCAGTGAAAATGTAAAATTTAGCATAGAACACATTATCTAAATGATAAAACCGTGAATTTAAAACCCACTGAATATGCCTGAAATGGTAAATCAACGAAATTTAAACCCAGTGAAAATTAGTCATTTTACAGTAATACACAACAAAATTTTCATTAAAATACATCCTAGTCAAATTGACAGAAGTGTCAACATGAACTGTATATCAATGATCCAGTATACTATATTTGCAATTTTAGATTTAAGTGCATTTCTATTGTGGGTGTGCTTTTTATTGAGCAAATACCGTACATACAATTGATCATTTAAATTTCATCTGCACACCAATTGTGGTTTATTTCACGCAATATTCACATTATATCTTTATGACATTTCTTTTATCAGTATCACCACAACATGATATTGAATGTTTTTAAAACTATAGTTTTTGTTTTTTGAAAACTGAAAAATTATACAATTTTCAATTTTTTTACCTAATTAAATTGAATGAGTTTGGATGTCAATGAACTGAGCATGGAGAACTGATTTTCCCCATTTGTGGAAGCCAAAAATGGTAACCATTTTAAAATCTAAGAAAAAAAACCCAGATGTGACAAGAATACAAAGTTTGTTCAATAACAAAAATCCAATAACTTGTCAAATAAAATTTTCCAACTAAACTAAAGAGTAGTCATCAATGATCACTTAATTTGCTTGTTCAATGAGAAAATTTCCCATTAAGAATATTAAATAAAATAATATCAAGATGGCCAAAACACAATTTAAAAAAAAAGATGAAAAATTGGATAAAATTACAATCAATATATGATAAAATGAAACAAGCAGCCTGTCGACTGAGATAGCTCCGCTGTTAGCAATGCACATGGCAATTAAAGAGCAGAAGATATCATTACAAAATGAACAAATCTGAGAGAGGTCCACATGTAGTACCTATATGTATAATATATCAAAGCAATTGGACTTGCGGTTTTCAACAAGAAGTCGAAAATATCACTTTTTACCAAAAATGACAAAAATATTCATCAAAATTAGAGAATTAAAGATATCATTATGAAATGAACAAATCTGAGAGAGGTCCACATGTAGTACCTATATATGTAATATCAAAGCAATTGGACTTGCGGTTTTCAACAAGAAGTCGAAAATATCACTTTTTACCAAAAATGACAAAAATATTCATCAAAATTAGAGAATTGAAGATATCATCATGAAATGAACAAATCTGAGAGAGGTCTACCCCAGGTACATATACACCAAGTATCAAAGCATTCAGGCTTGTAATTTTCAAGAAGAAGTCGAAAAAGTAAAACATTGACACGGACGACGGACAATCACTCATATGATAAGCTCCGCTCGACAAAGTCGACAGCGGAGCTAAAAATGCATAATGAATGTACCATCAATGCAAAATGTTTAGTCAATTTATTTGTTGAAATAAACTTAGTTGTTAATGCTAAAAGGGTGGTCCTAATTGATATGGAGTTCATATCATACACAATTCATGTAAAATGAATTGTTTGTTTACATGAAATTCGAACATGCGCTGCGCGACGACCACCGCTCTTCAATAAATCTTCATACTTTGTTTCACCCTTGATATGTTCGTTATATTCTGCATGCATTCTAGTTTAAATACCTGTATCAGGTCAAGGTCACAAGATGACTGATCACAAGGTCACTGATCACAAGGTGACTGATCCAGCAGTTTAATCATGAATATATTGGAAGTTACGATGCAGAACCTTTGGGACAAATACACTAGCATACAGTTCCTTGTTTATTTTTTGGTGTTATTTCTTTTAATAAAATAAAATATGTAAATGTGTAAATAAATGAAGAAAGCTGGGTTCCCGCGAACCTTGTTTATTTTGTGCTAACCCAGTTTTCGCCATTTACGCAATCCCATATTTTGTTGAAAAAAACACCAAAAAATAAACAAGAGACTGTATGCAAGTCAAAGCAAATTACTGCGGCCATGTCAACTACCATGTCATCGTTATATGTACATCAAGAACCACTTCAGTGGCACTAATAGACTGCCACCAACTGACTGTATTACAGATACACTCTGTATTACTGGAAACAGTTATATTTTTTGAAATGTTGACATTTTCATAATTTGTAAGCATATGCAATAACTGAGAGACACTTGTCTTAAAACTCGACTGCTGAATGTCACTACAGATTGCCGATATTTATTGTATAAAAAAAAACAGCAGACGTTGTTAAGGACCAAGTGAAATATTCCCTGCTACAACACTTTACAATTCACTTCGACTCTCGTAATCCACAAGTTTATCTGTTGTCAAATTGAAGAGGTGCACAGTACTAGTATGTTATTTACTATCGACACAAAGTAAATTTGTTAATTTATGCAACAAAGATCTCAAGTTTACATAGATTTAATGTAAATTGTACCATAATACACTTTTTTTACAATAAACTACTATCATGATAGAGAGCACTGACATCTGAATACAAATTATGTCAAAAAAATTGAAGTCAAATTCATTCAACAATGTCAGTTTTAGTCAGTAAATTTTCAGAAATTACAACAGTGGGGATAAGTGTCATCAATGTTGATAATAGTATCCCATGATTCCATGGTGCAAACCCAGGGATTCTTATCTATCACTTTAATACTGATATGAAGTGAGATGGAATTAGTGTTTCCTAATTTTTCACTTCTTGACTTACCGTACTTTACAAAAACATATGCAAACAAAGCGTCAGGAAGCTAACATTCCCTCACTTGTTCAACTCCTATTTTATGTATTCCTCATTCCAAATTGTTTTCATCCATGTTTCTACTATCAAACCGACAACAAGGTACAATTTACAGACATTATTTTCTTTAAAGTGCAATTATTACAGCAATTCTTCAGTTTAAAAAACAAGAATAAACATTTTTTACAGTTCTTCTTCTTCTTTTTCACCTGTCGGGTTTGTTCACTGTAAAGACTCGGGCTGTGCTGTCACCAGATGCTGTCACCAGTGAGTTGCCATCCCTGGAAAAAGATGAATAAATAAATAAATACAGCATACTAATAATGATTAATAATGTAGTAATTTCAGAAGGACCTTTCCCCATTGACCAAACTTAAGGTTGTGACAGTCGCATTGTAGTCAATAAATTTCAAAACACTCAACTTGATGCATCTGGGAGGGGGTATCATTTAATTATGCCTTAATTTTAATTGAGCCCTGTTTCTATAGTGATTTGATATCAGTACATAATTTCTTCTCACCTTGTTAATGTCATATCTAGTATCTCTGCAACATGTCCAGACCATAGGGTTAGAAGCTGCCCAGATCTACCATCCCAGAGTCGTACACTACCATCCAGACAACTTGTGTACACCATAGGTGAAGATAAATCCCACTGTAGACGCACTATTCCTGCCTACAAATAAAAAAATATTATTTAGTAATAAAATTATAGTTTTGTTGCCAATTAACCTTTTCATCACCAGACTTTCTCGCCTTAATTTTTCTGCACTTATTTCTTATATACTTCAATATTTCTGGAAATGAACCCTAATTTTGAAGACAACAGACAAAATTTGATTCAATTTTCATTTTTCACTCAAAAACTTTGGCCATGTTTGTGCAGACTATAAACTGGACTATTTTGTAAATTTGTTATGAACAGAGTGAACTGGTGGTGAAAACGTTAATAGTGAGTCAATGTGTAGGTGGCTACTTGGCTAACTGTATCATCACTTACAAATGAATGCCGGTCGTGAATTGTTTACATGTGCACATACATGTATATTATTGCATGTAGCATTGAAAAAATTGGTTTCAAAATCTGTCTACCACTAATTGTTTTAGTACTAATCAACAACATCTTAACCTTTTTGGTTCGCTGTTAATCTGTCTTTTGGGAAAAATGATAAAATATTATGCATAAAATGGCATTTTGGCAGATGTTTTCATTCACCACAAGAGATCTCCTCATTTCAAAACCTTCTAAGATATCGTCACTTTTTTTTTAAATACAATCTTGTAAGATACCATATCTTTTGTTTTTGCATATGTCACAGAGCAACATTTTGAGATACATGTATATTCTTGCCATAGAAAACAATGGTAAAATGTCCTAAAAAAGACTAAACATGTCATTTCAAATGCATTGTATGGCGACAACTAAATTCATTAAGAAACCCATTAAGAAAATGACAACACCTACTTTTGTATAGCATTCTGCCTTAATTAAATTTTGGACTGTTATGACAACTATGCAATATAATTTGCATTTTACATTCAATTTGTTATTTTAAAAATGTATTGTATGTTTAACTTTACTTTTAATATTTCGATGAATGTCAGCACCTCCAAATGTTGGTGATTATTTTTGCTTCTTTGATTGTTGGTTCAAATTATATTTGCTTACACAATGTTCAAAACAATAATTCACCTCTAGGTTTTATTGTGCAGTTTCTGTATTTGCTTTACTCTAGTAAGCACATGCTTTATTAATGACAGAGCTATGTCAATATGTATACAATGCAATAAATTCAAATTTTGATGTACTGTATTTACTCTATCAGTAGTGCATGCGCTTAGATAAATTACAGACTGTGGTGTTTCTATGGTCAAAATAAGGAACATTTCAAAGATTTATTACAAAATTAATATTATTATACATCTGTCATCGTAATTTTGCGGTATTTTACAGGGCATTTTCATCCTACCATATAAGGAAATGCAAATTCCAAATATGGAATGCTTACGCGGGTAAGCGTCCTCTAATAATAAAAACAAACATGGCTGCCATCAGGGTTTGACCGAACTCCACACAAAGAAGTTCGCTGATTTTGTTCTGAACTTTTTGGATTTCAGCATTCTCATGATGTATCCTTGGAATGAAATGATGTATAATAATAAGGTTATTACGAGGATACCTCAAAGTATGCACTCAGACAGTACGCCACGCTGTGCGTTGGTTGATATTTCAGCTGTACTGTGCATACTTTGAGTAATTCTTGTAATAACCTTATATTATTTATGGTATATATGCACTTCTCTTTTGATTCACTTTTAATAAGAGCATATACAGTATACCATTATTGGAGTTGGCGTTCATGCGTGGGGGATAAAGTAATGACTTGTTACCAACCTCGTGCTTACATTGATTTCGGAGTTTCTGCGTTGATATATCCCATATCGTCAGAAAACCATTCAAGGATCCCACAGCAGCTAATGGTAAACTGCAAGAAAAACAATGTACCGGTAATCACAATGTGTAATAGGCTTGGTGAGGTAATAAGCTACGATATGCTGTTTCAAGAACTTTACAATGTTGTGTGCCTTGAAAGATGTTGTTCAAAAACATAGTGAATTGAAAGATATTTGCACCGAATTCAAATTTTGCACTACTGAGCATGTTACTACACATATATGCACAATGCATTATGGGATAGAAGAATCCATTGTATATCTTACTCACTGAATTAGAATGTCTATGTTGTGAAACAATTTTAGAATTCATTAACAATATCTTTTTCACCCATGTCAAGGGGAGAAATAGTGTCACTACAGAAACCAGTGTAAAAATACAATATTGTCCTTAATTCATTTTTGTTTTATTTTTTATTTTCACATTTTGGACATTTCGAAAGTAATAAACTTTATTATTTTTAGAATCCTGATGGCATTAATTCATAATATTAAAAAGAATGATGAAAATGACATATATCTTCAATTCGAATTGACCCTGTTTAAGTACAAATTTAATTGACATGATGTAACCACATTATGAGCAAAATAATGACACTTTATGGGCAGGACCAGGGATTGCGTTAGTCATGATGAGAAAATTTAGAGGAGTTGACAATTTATTCATATTCATATTAAGTGAATCTGAGCTATGATTTGAATATTCATGTTTAGTGAATGACAGCAATGATTTGAATATTCATATTAAGTGCATTTGGGCTATAATTTGAATATTCATATTAAGTGAATCTGAGCTATGATTTGAATATTCATATTTAGTGAATGTCAGCAATGATTTAAATATTCATATTAAGTGCATTTGGGCTATGATTTGAATATTCATATTAAGTGATTCTTGGCTATGATTTAAATATTCATATTAAGTGAATGTCAGCTATGATTTGAATATTCATATTTAGTGAATGTCAGCTGTGATTTGAATATTCATATTTAGTGACTACCTGATTCGAATATGAATATTCATATTTAGTTAGACTGGCGCAGTCGGAGCGATTAATTTGTTTTTGTAGTTTAAATAAAATAAAATAAAAAATAGCGAAATGGAGGTGTTAGCGTAAAATCACCCTGACTGGTTTATTCTGCAGGAAATTCATTGCTATTAAATATTCATGATGCACATATTATAATGAGGTGGGCGCGGAAATACATGCATAATGAGGTCAACATGGTAAAGGTCACACTGCAGACCCAACATGGCGGCACGTTGAAATTCGAGTTTGTCGTAGTCGTCGTTTCTAATTCATCACAATGTGTAAAAAAGTAACCCGTACTAGTCGTAGAACTAAAAAATATCGACTGCTACAATCAGCCGACGTCTTCTCGGTCAGATGTCACTTGAAGAGACGCTGTGATTGGCTCAGATGATTTCAATTAGAACACTTTTTAACATAATTACCCGTTGAAAAATCGACGGGTTCCTGCAGTGTCGATAGAGGGCCATGCAGAGTAAACCAGTCGGGGTGATTTCACAGTTACAAGGGATTTTGCGCTAACACCTCCATTTCGCAATTTATTTAATTTTATTTAAGGTAGCGAGACTATTATTTGTGTTGAAAATTACGATTTTCACATTTATTTATTAATTGATGAAATGCACTATAAACTTTCATATGATAAAGTCAACATAACATAGAATGTCATGTAAGTTGGTTAAAATGCATATTTTCTGAAGGGAAGCAAGGCAGCCTCAGTAGTGTTTTCCAAAATCAACAATACAGGTTTAATCTGTGTGCCTATAAATTTCAAAGATAAACTCAAGACAAAGCAATGTTAGGATGTGTTATCAGTAGCTATCTGACACACAATGAGTGTTTCCAAACATTCGAGTGGTTTGTCTCCGCCCCTGTTTGTTTCACAGATTAGTCATTTGCATATGAATGTGTCAGACACAAGGTCACACAGCCACTGAAAAAAATCATTGATTTTGGTGTTTTCATATGCCGAATTTATCCAATTATAGCTATCCCATTCCTTTATTTTTTGGTTTCCAATAGCCTTACACATTTGGATGCCCCTACACATGGTAAAACAGACCTTGATGGGAAAACAAATTGATTGTGCCGATAAACAAGCTTGAAAATCTTTGCTGTTACTTCATGGACGTTTTCTAGGAGTTTATGTTTTTCAAAATACAATGTCTTTAACAAAAAAATAACGTATACTTATTGTCGTCGGATTAACACCAAATTTTCACAGCTTTAAGGTGACAATGAGAGGAACTTGAATGTGTCCAGACAAACTATTTCATCGATTATTTACCAACGAGTTGTGGTTTGAGTTGGGGGCAATGTGACTAAAACAGTAATCGAAATTCAGCACACTATTTTTTAAAACGCGTTGCTTGAATAAAACTGACCAGACACATTCAATTTACCAGACTATTGAACAACTAGGAAAAGTGAAAAAAATACTTCTTATCGCCAGCGTAAATGCGTAATTATTTTTTTTACAGAAAAAGTAATTTTTCACCTTTGATTGAGTAACGCGTCGTAGAGTGCAGATACGGGCATGCAAAATACACTTGTGAAAAGCTTGAAGTCTGGCGATTCTAAAAATATATACTTTCCCGGGTCTATTTGTAGTCATTTAGTCACAATTAGAAGATGAAAACAAGTATGCAAATAATAGTCTCGCTACCTTAAACTACAAATAAAAATTAATCGCCCCGACTGCGCCAGTCTAATATTTAGTGAATGTCAGCTATGATTTGTATATTCATATTTAGTGAATGAGAGATATGATTTGAATAGTCATATTTAGTGAATTTGAGCTACGATTTAAATATTCATATTAAGTGAATGTCAGCTACGTTTTGAATATTAATATTAAAAAATGAATATGAGCTATGAATTGAAAATTCATATTTAGTGAATGTCAGTTATATCATGAGTGAATACCTGATTTGAATATTCACAAGTGAAAGATAATTAGATGCATATATACCTATTACAGAAACCAACAGCTTCTACAGAGTTTGAGTCATCACTATTTGAATCTCCCACTGAAAATGTTGCTATCACCTGTAGTAGAAAACACTGATGTATAATTCCCAATGATGCTACAAAACTTTTACTCAATAAACGTATATCACAAATACGAGCTTCACTACAGCAAGTAAGTAATGTAATTTGTTGCCAACACATTCATAGATTTCCAATAAGTGGTCATGCCAACATTTTGGATTTGAGTAACACTGATCCAAAACATTGTTAAGCCAAGCAATCATCATTTATATGTAGACCAGTTGAATACAATGTTTGTAAGGCCAAGACTACCGGTAGTGACGTTTTCGACACAAGCCCACTGAACTATTTTGCTCAAAATCAAAGATGGCTACCGCTGCATTATATTACATTTTGTTCAGATTTGCGATGATTTCCACTGTTCTATTTATAGATTTGTAACATACTTTTAACAGACACTTGTTCAGAACCAACAAAGTAAATCACACTGGCTTGCCAATTGGAATGAACTGTTAACCACCTTACCTTTCCATTGTTTGGATTAAGTATTTTAGCTGTACCATCAACAGATCCTGACATCACCAATGATCCCTCATGATGACACGCCAACGAGGTCACACCGCCGCTGTGAGCTGATTGCCCTGTTTGGATGGGAAGCAAAAATATGTCTTGATTTAGCACCATGCATTACTGTTGAATTATTGTTATTTTTTATTAGACTAAGTATAAATATTATTATAACTTGCAAACCTGTGAAAGACTGTGACACACTGGCATCTTTCAAATCCCACACCCGTAAAGATCCATCCTCGTAACCAGCACAGCATCTTTTACCTACAAAACACATGCAATTACAAGGTCAATTCACAAATAAGTTTTTAATGCAAATGCCATTTTGTTTCCTACTGTGTTAATCATAGCAGAGAATCTGCACAAGTGAGAGGCAGTGCTTTTTCTAAACCTGCGACACCATTAAAGTTGCAGTTGAGGTAAGAGCAAAATTCGATACATCAAAAATAAAAAAACAGTCAACAAAGAAGCTGCTCTCTGATTGATCTGACTGTTAGGGTTGGATAGCCAATCAGGCACAATCTTGTGAGTAGATTTACATTGATTCCAAAATTGTTGCATTTTAAAGGGTGATGGTTGTTGCACGGCACACGTGCAAACTATACACTGTGAATTTCTCACAATCCAATGCACTTTCCGTTTTCCAAGTGACGAGCACTATATGAAAGTTTTGATCTGGACATGAAAGGCATATAATACCAACTTTGGCTTCTTGGAAAATTCCTCTATGTACTAGTATTCCAATCAGGAATTGTGTTAGCATTTTCGGGTAACGAGCAGGTCATTGAGAAAATGAACTGGAACTTGCCATATATTCTGTGCACAAATGGGGCCCCTTTTAGCATTTACCGTAAGTGGGGGTCCCTCTTTAATATTGGGGGTCCAGGGAGCAGAATTTGGGGTTAACGCAATCCCTGGCTCATCATCCCAGCAATTCATCTGTGCAACACTCAAGTTTTGTTAATATGGGACTTGTATTCCATGCAATGCAGTGCGGCAACCAACAAACCTATAAGATACATGTATACATGAAATTTATCTTACCATCAAGTAATATTTTTCCTGTAGTAGTTTGCAGTCCTGGTCCTTGCATGGTCTTACAATCCCCTGTAGGTATCTTCCACATCCATACATTGCCATCAGCAGTACCGGCTAACAGTACATGAGCCACTGGATGCCATGTTATCCACTATAGAAAATAACAACAAAGTAACACCACAATGAGAAACATAATGCTATCATTTTTGTTGTTGCCATAATTTTGTTGTAACATATTTCAATGTATTTTTCTATATGTAATATTATTGTCTTGATAATTTTTTTGTATTTGAAAAGACATGGAAAATTATGAAAGTATATTTTGTAAATGATAACAATGTAGTTTATAGTATCAATTTGTAACAATAATTTAAAAAAAATAAAAGCTATCGCATGCAACCCCAACTAAATTCGATATACAATTGCACATTTTGGCCCAATATTTCGACAATTTGATCAGACCAGTCTTTAAAATACATTTGGTGATGAAATGCACATACCCTTCCCCCTCAATTCTGATACTACCTTTATGTCCATGTTTTAAAAATTACATTATTCTACCATCAATTAGACAGAAAGACTATTGTGGAGGTGAACCTTCACACACTTACCTCTAAATCAGAGCAATCAAATGACCATATCTCAGACTTGTTTGCAATTTTCCACACTTTTATTACCCCGCTCATATCCCCTGTCGCGAGAAGTTCAGAGTCGCTACTGAAGGCGACACATGTAACAGAATCTTTATGACCTACATTGTATAAAGTGATATGTTACAACGTTGCAAACCAGTGTGTACAATTACAGTGAAAATCAGCTTGACAGTTCAACATGAGCAACCTGCAACATTTTGTTTTGTTTGGTTATTTATTGAAATAATAATTGGAAGCTTATCTAAGTTAGAGCTGTTACAATATTTTCTCAACAAGGATCTGTCGTAGATGACGCTATCTAGAAATGCTAAATTCACCAGCAATATTCGGCTATTCAAACAATCAGTCTATTGGCTGAGATAGCTCTGCTGTTATCAACGCACATTTCAATTAAAGCATTGAAGATATTATCACAAAATGAACAAATCTGAGAGTTGGTTCATCTGTAGAAACAATATAGATTATATAATATCAAAGCAATCAGACATGTAGTTTCCAAGAAGAATTTGAAAAAATAAAAAGTTTCTGTTTGGTTATTAAGCAACTTGATTTGATTAACAGTATGCACTACAGTGATCATTGCATTTGGGTTTGTTTTTATTTGAAACATCTTCAACAAAATTAAAACCAATGCACATTACATTAAAATCACAATATTTGTTATAACTATACCAAAAGATTTTTTTGTTGAACTATAAACTTTTCAATGTCTAATTGAGAACCAAATTAAGGCTTTTCACTCTCGTATGATGCCTAAATTAAAGTGAAGTCTGAATTAGAATACTTATTATAAGGAATAAGTTTTAATTTAATTTAATTATTTTAGATTTAATTATTTTAAAATTAGTCAAATCTTACCTGTACATTCAAATACTTTTTGTCCATCAGAAATGTTCCATACAAATGCCTTGTCATCTTCCCCTCCTGTTACAACAAGGGAGCTTGTTTTGGGGTCAACATCACAAGAAAATACCGATGCTACAACAAACAAACAAACAAATATTACCGATAGTATGATGTAATTATTGGCATCCATGTGATGTGGCATCCATGTGATGGTAACAATGACCAGAGTATTTCTACATCGGTACAAATACTTGTTGGCTAGGGTTGTTTTTATTGTGTGCGCATATAATGAGAGAAACGTGTTTACCAGAATGCTCTTTAAAACAGACGTCAGCGTCATCTGGAAGATCATCTATTCCTGCCATTGCACCATCATCATCATCATCATCATCTTCACTAAAGTTGCCATGGTCACCTGGTTCCAGGTCCATCTCTCCCATCTCACCGGCTAATGCTTCAGGATCTGGTTGTGCAAATTACAAATTGTATTTGGAATGGAATTTACTCTATTTATTGATTGTTGGTTAGAGAATCAAGTAAACACACAGAATACTGATTAATAATTGCAGACGATGCTTTTTAGGTACACGTACCAAAAATAATTTATGCCACTTCAATTTTATTCTTGTGAAGCCAGCAAAAAACATGAAGCTTTATGATTTCTTTAAACATACAAGTTCCACGTAGACTCAGGTTACCTTTTTTTGTGGGTTCTTCATCCCTCTCCATAATAGTCTGGACATACATGAATGCTCAGTGTGGTCAGTGGGTGACCTTAGCATTGATTGGCTGATAAATATAGCACACTGCTATACATAATCCGAATAATATGCTAATTTTCCACACAATGGATGATAGCTATATGTACTCTACAGGCACTGTATCAGTTGCCATGTAGATGGGAATTTACATTAGTTAATGAGTGAAATCTTGACAACATGTCCAGACTATTAAGAGGGACGAAAGACTCGCAAAATAAGAGCAAAGTAACCAGGCTAAGTGTAGGTAGGTACTGGAGATTTATTTAGATTTATTTTATTTGGCATTAATAGCCAGTACATGTGGAACGAAGTGACGAGTATATGTGTACCGTAGTAAAAACAATTCTTACTTTCGTTTTCATCTTCTTCGAATTCTATAACGTCTAAGATGTCTTCACTACTGATTCCCTCATCCTCAAAACTGTCAGAACCGCTGTCGTCAGCCATTTTGTAACCTATTTACTAACTGTATGGAGAATGCGCTGTGGTCTAGAATATAATTAATATAAAGAGTAATACAAATGAAAAATAATCTACATCCAGAAAATTACATGTATGTACGTACATGTAATCTGGTCGATCATCTTTTTATTTAATGTAAATCTTCACACCAAGCAAATTATTTGCAGTATGTATATTGATCGGCCACAGTTTATTATGATGTAAATTGTTTTTGGGGTGCCGCATCTGTTTTGGTTGTGCTGGTCCTGGTAATGTGTAAGGCTCTGTGGAGGGACATATGATGATATCTGTTTTGCCAATTAACTTATCTTCAATTTTTCATAAAACATTTTTTGGTAAATCTACACATGCTTCAGCAAATTTTCTATATATACATGTACCGTATATATAGAAAATAAATAAATAAATATATATATACTGGGGTATATATATAAATCCTGTGATCTCCACATAGTAGTGAATCTTCCAGGCTCACTTTAGGGGTCTACCAATTGAAATCATGGCGGTGGCTGGAAGAAGAGAAAGAGTGTGATTGTTGTGTGGGGGAATTTTTTATTTTTTCTTTCGATGTGATTTTTTTAACAAAACTTCCAGCCACCCCACCTCCACACAGTTTTAAATGGTCAGCCCCTTTAAAAATAAATACACGTCTTTAAGATATTTTAACTTGGCTATTACTCTCATATTTAATGAAAATGATCAAAACTGACATACCTGATTAGTATTGTTTCCCCTCTAATACCTATGTACAACTGCCAGTGTTTTGTCAAATCATTCGATTAAGTGACTCACATTGCACGTCAATCTTATCATGGGGGCTACCATTTTGAAAAGCTCATGCATTATGGGTAATTAGGGTCAGACACATGTACTCAGTATTCAAGCACTCGAGGGGAAATTCTTATGTGTTTTTATATGTATTGAAAGAAGCATTTAATTTTTCAAAACGGCGAGTATTTGTCGTGTAAAAATACCTCAACAAATTCGAGCTCAAGTTTAAACTTTGGGGTCACTCTATGTCAAAGGTCAATCAACGTGTTGACGAGAAACGCCACTCTCCAGTGCTGTTGTTTGTTACCTGGAAGGCCGAAGGTGGATCACCAAAGAAAGTTTTTATGTGATAACAACCCTGCGAGTGTGTTACTGACGCACCAAGAAATTCAGTAAACATGCCAGCCCTTGGAATCAACGCGAAAATTGCTATAGGATGGTAAGTACACGAGTGATAGCATTGCGAAGTGTCAGCACCACGACGAGACCACAGGCGCTTGAAACGTTTCCTGGATAATAAAAATGACCTAAAGTGGGATCGGCATAATAATTCAGTCACCGGTACATTCCCCTACGACTCGTATAATAACACAAAGTAGGAAAGCGTTGACACCATGACATCGAAACTTCCCGAAAATAACACAATTTTCCAAATTATATTTCGATTCGCTTCACATAACTCAAGCATGATATCAGTAGAAACTATCGATCGACTTACATTACCTTTATTCGAACTAAAACGGGTTAAATTCTGTGAAAATCGAAACACCCGAGCAATATGAATCAATCAATCTACGCGGATATTTTGAAGCAGATGCCCGAACATGCGTATATGTTTGGAAAATCGTGTTATTTTCGGGAAGTTTCGATGTCATGGTGTCAACGCTTTCCTACCTTGTGTTATTATATGATTAGTAGGGGAATTTACCGGCGACTGACTAACTATGCCGATCCCACTTTAGGTCATTTTTTATTATCCAGAAAACGTTCCGAGCGCCTGTGGACGAGCCCGGACCCACGAACCCATTCCAGTATACGAACTCGGCCCAAATGTCGTAGTATAGTACCTGCTGTAGCACATTGTGTGTGGCGTCCAGTCGTGTTAAATGTGGCCGTACATAAATTTCGGAGCCGAAGTACTGATGATTTCACTACAACGATGTTCCCCAGTTCACGGTTGCGCCATCTTGGACGTGACCACTCATGCGAGGGAGTCCAGTGACCATTTGCGGGGGGGGGAAGGGGGGGGTTCCTGCCATCTTGGACTGCTGTAACTTATGGTGTTACAGTGACAGATGGATAATATAAGTAATTAATACACCACCACCAACGGAACAATCGCAATCACATCTTATCTCTCTTTCTCTCTCTCAAGTTAATTTTTGACTAAACTATCTACAAGTATCTCTTCAGCAACAGTCTAGTATAAGAATGTTGTAAGTGACAATTCTGTAACCACACATTAATTGCGATACATGCAAGCGTTGACAACATCTATTACACTGGTTTCAGTCAGAAAGATTACCAACTTATGGGCAATAGAGACATTAGCTTGTCATGGAATTGCTAGAATATGATCAGATTTTTAGTTTAAAGTTATAATATTACAGTGCTGAGATTTACTCATGCATTTTTTGTATGGTTTAATTTAATCACTATGCGGAGTACATTGTACTGTGGAATACTTTATTTTCGCTGGAATTAATTTTCGCTGAAAAGGCATTTTGTATGGATTTTATTTTCACTGATTTGTAATGAGTTTAATGTGAAATATAGTAAAAAAAGTATATTCGCTGGATTTTATTTTCACGGAATCATCCCTTCAGCGAAACCAGAGAAAATAAATTCCAAGCGAAAATAAAGTATTCTACAGTATTACCATGAGACTATGTATTGACCAACCATGAAAAGACTTTGCAATGTACCTCCTATTCTAATCCTAAATCTAACCGGACTCCTACCCCCTATTGCACCCTCAAAAATATTATATATGCCCCTCTTGAGGACGCATATAGTTATCTAGAGTGACATATACAACAGAATTGAGGTCTGGAGGGTTGGGTTTAGAGTAAGGGGTGGGGGTACATTGAAAAGTCCTTCCCCAATCACAACACAAAATCAGAAATTTACTGAACTGGAGCTATGGATGTCATCCTGGTTTAATTATTATTATTATTAATCCTTTATTTCAGGCCAAAAAAGTCCCATATTAAATACATAACAAACACGAACACTAATAAATACAACGTCTAAGATTAGTCCAAAATTTGGATAAGAAAAAACTGTCAGAGTTGACACAAGTACGAATTAAAGCATTATCACTCGTAAGTAGGCGCTGACTGAAGTTATATAATGCCTTGCGCTGAAGAGATTCAAAGTTGAAAATATTTCTATTCACGCAATTACCACTAGCGCTGCTAGCCAGTTTAAGGCTAAAGATCAATCTTATAGCGTTATTATAAGCCACTCGCACAGTATTCACAATTTGTGTACGATAATCACACCAAACATTCAAACAATATATACTGTATAAATACGTTCTAAATAACAAACACTTAACGTACTCTGAACTTTTTATAAATTTTCGTAAAATAAAAATTGTCCTAGCATAAATACACCGCAATTGTCGCTTCATATCAGCTTCATCCTTGCCATCTGATGACACCATATAGCCCAGGTACTTTTTCACTGAGACGAAAACAAGAGGTTTACCATACAAGTACACGCTTGGGACCCTTGTCTGTCCCCACGTTTTTGGACTACCGTTCTATTTGTCAATCACTTTCCAGAGATGTCTCAAGCAGCTTAAGATTTTGCTTATTAACCATGTTAGTTCATTATGTGCTTTCTGCTTTCCTGCCATTACCAGTTGATATAGCACAGTGGGGAAATGTATAACTGTTTTCCATTTGCTCAGCACATTAGATTATTCAGATTAGCCTGCTATTTTTATCAGCCAATCAGTGTGATGGACACCCCAAAGTAGCAGCTGGTAAGGGTTTTGAATACAAACTGTAGCAATATCATGCCATTCAAAAAGTAATTTTCTCTGTCACTTCACCTTACAGGTCAATTGTAATCACTGCAGCAGTGTCCTCCTTTGTCATTGCTAAGAAACAAGTGGATAAACAAAGAGTTGAAAATATGTTAAGCCGCCGGCGAATGAGAGAAGCTAATGTTGGAGAATATGAACCAGTGGGATATGGCAATGAACCGTACAAAAGAACGTGATGGAATTGAAAGGATTTAAAACTTTGCGTGAACAATCCTGTGCTAATCCATGCATACTAATTAGCCTCATTTGAATATTTATTTTCTTGTATAACAATATTTGAACTGTCATGTATGAAAACCAAGATAGCGCATACATGATATTATCATTCAGTAAATTTCTACAATTATGACAATATTCATTGTTAAGGCTTGATTGTCTTGCAAACTTGATAGTTGATTTGTGTAAAATTTTGTACCATTCGCAATCAGTACCCATTTCTCGCTCATTTCAAAACTATGATGTGTGTTGATTTTAGGAATATCAAACACATACAAGCATTCACAAATTTGTGTGTCACTGTGTGTTGATTGCTCACTGTAACATTATGTATTGAGTATGGAAATGAAATGTAATGTAACCATTTTCTCACAATTAAATTAAAGGGTTCCAATTCTAATATGTGTAGTTATGTTATTCATATATAGTTGTGCACCCAAGTACAGTTTTTCTGAATGGCCATATTTATACTCTAATATCTTGCATAGAAACAAATGGTGGGTGTAGCACTTGTAGAAATACATTCCAATTTGTAATAACCCCAAATAATTACATGATTTGTATTTGTACTGCAGTTGGTTGGATGTGACATACTGATGATAGTTTAAAATTAATTTGGGTATTTATACCACTCTTGGTCATGTGACCTATTTTGGGGGCAGTTTATTTCTGTAACTTCACACTTTGTTTTTTGTCTGCATGAAGATTAATAATTATTAAAGTTGTTTTTGCATTTCATATTAGTAATAATCAGTTTTTGGTTCGTGTAGATCATTGCTTCACACAATTGTTAGTTATAGACACTCCAGCTTGGTCAGGTGTCACAGTTTAGAATTTTACACTGTCCATAACCCTTGCCCTGATGTAGACGTTTCAAGAATAAATTTGTAACAGCGTGAAATGCTTCACAATGCACTGGATAAGGCCTGTTGTTTGTTCCACTGACAGCAATGAGAAGAAGCACATTTCAAATTTTTGTCAGATTATCGAGTAGCTGTATGGCTACTCGTGTGATTATTGGTACCAAGATTATTTAATACCACCACATCGAGGTACATGTTCAATGTTTGAAATTTATTAAATGCTTTTAAATAGATGCATTAAAGGTTTATTTGGAAAAACAACATAAAACAAGTCATTGTCAATGACACGTCCCCGTTCCGTTCCGTTCATATTTGAGTGACATATACATTCAAAGCAGATCATGACCGAAATGCACCTGCATATGTACAACACATTGTACTAAATCTGAACAAAATCCATCCATGCATGACTGAGATCCGGTTCTGGAATTGTGAAAATACGTGATTTTGATGCATTTTCGGCCTTAAAATGGCCATCATTCCGCTATTGTTAAGCAGATCATGAAACAAATGCACATATCTATTTGTGACATGATGTACCATGTGTGTGTGAAGTTTGAACTTGATCAATCCAGACATGTCTTGGATACGGATCCAGAACTGAATTCTTTAACAAAATGGCCGCCAGTCGGCCATTTCGAACTTGATCCGAAAAAAAAAAAGACGTGCATCAAGGTCCTATTATGTTTAATGTATGTACCAAATTTAAACAAAATCCATCCATGCATAACTGAGATCCGGGTCCGGAATGGTGAAAATGTGCGATTTCAATGCATTTTCGGCTTTAAAGCGGCCGCCATTTGGCTATCGTTAATAAGATCATGAAACAAATGCACATACATATTTGTGACATGATGTACCTTGTGTGTGTGAAGTTTGAACTCGATCAATCCAAGCATGTCTCGGATACGGATCCAGAACTGAATTCTTTAAAACAAAATGGCCGCCAGTCGGCCATTTCGAACCCGATCCAAAAAAAAAAATGACGTGCATCAAGGTCCTATTATGTTTAATGTATGTACTAAATTTGAACAAAATCCGTCCATGCATAACTGAGATCCGGGTCCGGAATGGTGAAAATGTGCGATTTTGATGCATTTTCGGCCTTAAAATGGCCGCTATTCGGCTATCGTTAATCGGATCATGAAAAAAATGCATGTGCATATGTCCCATATAATGTGTGATGTATGAGTGAAGTTTGAACTTAATCGGTCCATGCATGTTCGAGATACAGGTGATCACGGACGCACGGACGGACGGACGCACACAGGGCAAAACATAAGTCCCCGTTTTCGGACTGCGTCCGAACGGGGACTAACAATGTAGCTATAGATTTTTATGGTGGGAGGTGTTCTCATTGCCCGATATTGAATGGTGTTTACTCTGACGTTCAAAACAAATATTGGCCAAATTAAAACTGGGTGTGCTAGTTTCTCATAGCATTACATGCAAAAAAATAAATACGAAGAAAACATGGTTATGAATAATAAAATCAATAAATCAAATGAATCTCCCCCACAATATTCTGTTCCTATACTGAGATGTTTATTTTCAGTTAGATGAATGATAACCACTTGTTCAAAGTATGTTTCTTTTCCCATAAAAAGAGTTTGTTATTACAAAGACATTAGAAAATGTCTTTGGTTATTACTAACACTTGCTGAAGCAAATTTATAAATTTTGCTCTCTGGTGGTAAACTGTATGAATTACTTTGTTTTTATGAAAACTTTGTGGAAAGATATTACTTGTTTCTTTTTTCATAAAATAGGAGTTTCCTGTTCCAGTCTGTTTGTCCAAAACAATGAAGACGTTGCATCTCACATTTTCTTTCCAAATACGCATCAATGTTGTCTACAACATCATCTCTTATTTTTAGCGACTCAAAATGTGGAAAATAATCATTCCCAAGTTTCAATTTCTTCACTCTCTTCACGGCTGACTTGTAACATTTCCAGGGTTGCGGTTCTATGATTAGAAAGTCAGTTAATTTAGAAATAGTCAAAAGGAACTCTTCCAAACCAGTGTCTCCGCCATGTAAATGGATCCACATAGTCACTGAAAAACATGATATAATATCAAATCTTGTTCTGTTGTGTTTGTTCAAATACTGTCTAAATGCTGCATTTGATGCGACTTCATCTGTAACATCTAAATTTATAAACGTGATATTCTGTGGGTATGGGTTTGACTCGTTGGCTCTTTGAATGAGTGTGTCATCCATATCACACCCAAGGATCTGCAGATCGTTAACTGCATTCTGAGATGATGTACATTTCTCATCTCTTTTCAAATGATTGTAGAATTCAACTGTCAAATCCTGAAAAACATAAGATTTACAAGATTTGAAAAAATCTTTGCGTGGGGAGTTGGTTGATTATGAATGAAAAGTCGTAATGTACACATGGTTTCATTCATGAAAATCAAGACAGCAGGATACTATAAAATGACTAATTTTCACTCTGTTTAAATTTCGCTGATTTACCTTTTCAAATTCACAGTTTTATCGTTTAGATAATGTGTTCTATGCTAAATTTTACATATTCACTGAGTTTCAATCTAGCACATTTTCCAGTCAGCAAAATAAGCAAAATTAAAACCTGGTGAATATATTTAATCTTGCAGTATATTAAACAATTGGTTTGAGGTTGATCAATACAGTTTCATTCACATACTTTGTGGATATTGTACCCAAACTTGCATACAGTCTCTTATTTATTTTTTGGTGTTTCTCAATAAAATAGAATATGGGAGTACAAAAATGGCGAAAGCTGGGTTAGGACAAAATAAAAATGAACCTGGCTTTGGTGTCAAGACGATCCGATCGGGCTCTGATTGGTTGCGGCTTTGGAAAAAAAAAAAAAGATGATCTAGAAATCCTGGCTTTCACCATTTGTACAGTCCCATGATTATAATTTATTGAAAAAAAAAACACTAAGAAATATACAACAGACAGTGTACAAGTCTAGAATATATCACTTCCAAGTGACATATATACTTTTGTTTGAGATAAATATGATGTATTGATTACAGAGTCAATACATGGGATTCTCTTCTCAAGCAAAAAATCAAACCACTTCAAACCAACCCATGTTCACGAAGGTAACTGGACAACTGGACCCCAAGACAACTGGACCCCAGACAACTGGACCCCGAGACAACTGGACCCCAGTCAACTGGACCCCCGTATACGTGACGGGGTTAACCAGTGACGGCACTGACGGGACGAGGTTGTCTAGATCTGTAAAAAGATCGATTCATTACCGTTCCACGCGACCCCGGGACTTCAAGATTTATTAGACTATATCAGATCAACATGGTTAGACAGCAGCGTATGGCCCCCATCAACATGGAGTGTATACAACAAGAGTGTACGTACTAATAACGACGTTGAGGGCTGGCACAGGCGTATTAATGCAAAGGCTGGACGTTCACATCTGCAGTTGTACGCGCTTATCCCGTTTATATATAGAGAAGCAAGATTGGTTTCGATTCAAGTGAGATTGGTGAAGGAAGGAAAACTGAGAAGATATCAGCGAAAACAGTACAAGCGGATCCAGGGTAAATTATTTAATCTATGGGAGAAGTATGAGCAGAGAGAAATATCTACATCAAAATTACTACGCGCATGTAGTAAAATCAATGGTCCAGGTCTGTAGGTATTAGCCAATTCTGTAGGTGTCAACCAAACCAAACGGCCCTTTTCAGGGCCACCACATCCTCCAAAAAGAGATATACCGTACCAAAACAAACTAACTGCAGAACAACTAATGAGGTAAACAACGCGTACACAATGGGGAAAAGTGTTTAATTATATTGCAGCAACATTAAAACAAACTCCATTCTTCCAACTATTCTGAAAAAAGAAAACAGATAACGATTATTAACGATCAAGCTAACAATGATTACCCCCCCCCCCTTACAAAGAAGAGGGTGGTATCGCCCAAACATGGCGACGCATGTGAACGGTAATGAACAATGGAGTACATTTCCAATGAAGTAGCTATTCGCACGTAATGGCGATCAGTGGTACAACTCGCTCAGATCGGTTTAGGGTTACCGAGATGTGTTAAATCAGATCCATTTATTTATCAAAATCATGATAAACGACACAGATGTAGACAACTCGTTCCGTCACGTATGGGGGGTCCAGTTGACTGGGGTCCAGTTGTCTCGGGGTCCAGTTGTCTGGGGTCCAGTTGTCTGGGGTCCAGTTGTCTTGGGGTCCAGTTGTCTAGAAACCTTCACGAAATAGTGGACACGCACATTTAACACTGTACGTAATTTCTCAACATAAATAGTCACAGAGAGCGCTTTCTAGAGAAATTTCATTTGGGTCCTTGCAACTCAATTCAATGTTTTCTCACGGGATTGTTTTATTGGGAACGACATTATAGACGCCGACGCAGCAAAAGAGACCTGAAAACAAGACATTCTCATTTCAAAGTTGACAGACTTACCCCACAATTGCACCCGATATCCAATGCCACAAGCCGACTATCATGCATGTTGATGGAAATTTTTTGCAGGAAGTTATTGGGCAATAACTTGATTCTATTTTCCGGGGGATTGAATGAGTAATAATTGATAAAATTCCCGAAAGGTGCTGCGCCGGGGTGGAAAGGTTTCTTGTCAATGGGCGCCGCCATTTTGAAATGTTTGATAGTTTGTAGCGCCTGTACTCAAAGATAAATTTTGTTTTCTCAAACATAGTTGGAACATAAGTACACCGTAGTTCACGTCATTAATACAATATTCACAAAATAAATGATGTATAACTTTTGTGAACTTGACCTTTCCAATATAGCAAAATCGAGGAAATACTTTGGATAAATCGTGGAGAATAGAAACACAACAAACACACTTGTTTACATCACCTAAACATGGCGGACGACGGGCAGGTCAGTAAAACCATTATTACGGCATTTGTCAATACCAGTCGTCAATGTTTATATAAAAATACTGAAATGAAACAGTTTTTAATCACATTTAATTTGTTCTCACTTTCAGGAGTCCGAAGTGTTCGAGATCACCGATTTCACGACTGCTTCTGACTGGGAAAGGTACGATATCAAATCATAGAGCAACATATAATATGTCATAAATTTGATAAATATTGTATTTTTATGTAAATTAAGGCGACGCAGGTGCTTTTAATGCTAAACCGGAATAGTAGTATGAGAAAACAAAATGTTTCAAAAACATTAACAATTTAGTACACTATAGTTTAAATTATTAATTAGAAATTACATGTATGAATATAAAAAAAAAAATGTTATAATTTTAAAGGTATTATAAATTTGACTATCAAGTTTAAAAGAAACTCAAATAAAAAAAGAATAAATAGAACCGCTCAAATTTGTTGATGTTTTGTTTTTGTTATTATACGGTGCAAATCCAGTTACATACTGGTATCCTGTTTTATGGTTCATCATCATATAGTGTTCTGGCCCAGCGAACATTTGGGTATTGTATAAAGAATAACTAAACAATTTAATTATTATATTCTTTTCCAAATCATGGTCATCTCAGAAAAACAAATGTTGATGCCCATAAACTAAGATTTGATATACAAAGTTAACGCATAGTTAAGTAAATCAATTAATCACTTGTATTTTACCCACAAGTCCCACTGCGCTTTCCTTTTTGAAATACATCAAGGCACACTAAAGCATTTATGTTGTTACTATGTAGCGAGGAGGAAATCACCCACATAGCTTAGGTTGCATAGTAACAGCAAACAATTATAATAACTACGTCAGTTTGTATACTGTACTGTAAAAGCAGAAAAAACAGAAAAATAAATTAAACATCAGGAAAAGATATTTCCCAATTTAAAGTGCATTTTACATAAAATACCTATTTGCTGCATGCATCTGAAATATTCATTGTTTTTTTTTTATTTTTATTATCCCTGTTTGTGAAGTGTCTAAATAATTTTGTTAGAAAAGCAATGCAGTATTGGCTATCCATGGTTGGAACTATTTTATCCCAATCAGTGTCTTCCAAAATAAATGAATTCCAGCCCTGATTATGTTCATTATTCATGAAAATGCTAGATAAATAAAAAGTATTAAAGTATGCATTATTCTCATTTGTGCACATGTTACTTGTTTCTAATTATGTCCTATGACTATGTTGTTTCTATTAATAGTATTGTCTACATAATAAATTCTACTTTAATATCAGTTAAGAACAATCACAGGGATTTTGCGTATTTTGTCTTTTGTTTTGTTTTATTCAAAAAGAAATTCACTGAGGTTTCAGAATTTTCTATTTATCTCACTAATTTAATAATCTTATATTCAAGTTGACTGATTAATCAGTTTTGTTTAATAGTTCTGTGTTTTTCAATGATTTAGTCTAATCAACAATAAACTGATTGTCATGTCTCTGTCTTGTGGATCAGAATACTGCATATAAATTAACAAGTAATATAAAACAGAGATCTCCTTTTCAGCAATAGACCAGAATATTGTACAACTAGTTGGTGCCATTGTACATTGCCTTAATGACTTCTTTACTCATTTATTTTTTGGTCTTCTGCTTTTTTTTTACTAGGATATTTTGTCTGAAATCAAGCATAATAAAAACACATACAAATTGTTGATGTACTACTGTTCATATTCTAGATTCATTGCCAGATTAGAGGAAGTCATGCACGACTGGAAATTACCGACATTAAAGAGAAACCCACCCGTGAAAAAAGGAGAATATACAATAGGTTCTTGGAAGGAGAAAAGTGCAAATGTTCGCTATGCCAATTTTACATTTACTATCACTGAGTATAAACTTAAACAAGAGTACAATGAGAAGGATCTGACGTTGGACGATGAAGAGTCTGAAGGTATGCGAGGACTGTGCACACTGGTTTGAATAATTTACATTAGAATCTAAATCAAATTCTAGGTGTGGTATTAAAGTTGAAAAATTGTTAAGAACGTTCCTAACGATGTTATCTATCTAGGTTAGGGTTTTCTGATTATTTAACAATCACTAGTAAAGTAGTAGTTGTTTCACCAGACCATATTTCGTAGCTTTGAGATCATATTTTACATGCGGTTAAAATTGCAAAAAGTGAATTGACTAATAGATACGACTTCGGGGGAACTATGGTCTAGGTTTTTCTAGGACCTTGTGTTTGACTATGCTGCACCATAATGCTATTATGATGGAAAGACTGCTCTAGCAAAAAAATTTGTATTCAGAAATTCAATAAACTATTTGTATTAGTTAAATTAGTGTTGTATGTGAATGAACTTGAATTTGACAATTGATATCTAAAAAATCATTGAGGTTAAATTAATCCATACCATAAGCAATTACTTTTACTTTAATGTTTGTCTAATTAAAATTGTAAAACACTCCTAATGGATTATTCGCATGTGTACTATGATGGACGTTCATCAAATTAATTTCAATTTGACGATAGACATTAAATCCAGAGAAAATATAAGTCAGTAATTGCGCTGACTTATAAAACCTGTGTCAATTGAATGTCTTTTTAATTGGAATCTATCAAGAGACGCTGTTAAAAATATTTAGAACAGAAGCAGAAAAAAAAAATAACATCATTTTTCATGTACCATATTTGCTTTATTAAAAGCACATCTCCAACATATGTACATGTCAGCCGAAAATATTTATTTTTAAGTTACTTAAGTATATTAAAAGCCAATTAATTGTACTTTATTAAAAGTCATTTACGTAAACATCTGTTCTTCTAATATTGTAACAATTTATTTAAATGTACTTGTTAATGCTGTAGAAATAAAATTCGTAATTTTCCTAGGACAGATTGAATGGTCTCGCAATATAATGTGGAAGTTATTTAACTCCTAAGTTATTATTCTCCCTACTCTCTGTAGATATTCTTCCAGAAGCTGTTGAAGATTTGATGATGATGGAAAATGACTTCCCACCAAGAGCACATTGTCTGTGTAGATGGTGAGAATGTTTTTATGTCTTATGCATATACCATATTTGCTCTAATTAGAAGCTTAAATGCCAAACATGTTTATTATATACTGGATAATTAAAAATAACTTATTTTGACCATAGACGCTCCTCTGTCATTTACATATTAGTGCGACCACTACTGAAAGCAAAAACAGAAGTACTGTTAAATCTGTATTAGAAAATATTTAATAGAAATTGCGTTCATACGTTCTGAACAATTGAGAGCTGAAAATTCACCATTTCTCATTCGTGTAGATGCTCTAATAGAAGCCACATTCCCTATACTGCATTGTAGCATTTTAATAAAAGCCTTGGTTTCTAATATAGATTTTACATTAGTATTATACTACTCTTACAGTTACATTTCCTATAATATTTGAAGAAACATTTTCCTTTTATTCATGCATTTTTCAAAAATTTCAGTTTGGCATAATTTCTATTCAGCTATAGATTTTGATCGAAATTTTAGAGAAATATGAAAACAAAATCTATGCAGGTTTTTTTTTTGTGAAAAGCAATGAATGTTGACAATTATATTCAAATATTAAGCACTTCTCCTCTACAAGCCTGTGTATGTACCAAATGTGCTGTTAAACTTGACTGGGATTCCATTTATTTAACATAGGGTACACTTCACAGTTTAGAAATACTCCATACTACCAGTACTTATAAGGTCCAGGAAAAAAATGACATGTTTTCATGTGCATGTGTTGCAGTGTATGTTCTGTTTTGAAAAAACAATGAAAAGGAATCTATTTTTAAGAAAAATCAAACTAAAAGGACATTCTCATAGCAGTAAAAAAAAAATGTGTATTCATTGATTTTTGAAAACAAAAAATTGACCAGAAACGTTTTACATTTTTTTTCTTGGCTTATGTATGACACAATATCATATAAAATATATGTGTGAATCTTCAGATTTAATTATCAATACTTTTTCAAGAACTCAAAGTAAACAAGTGTTTTTGAACTATTATATTAATGTATATACCGTGCATTCAAAAAATATCAAAACCATAATTTGTGTTCAAAATAATACCAGTTGTTTATGTTACTGCAGTGGTGTGTACCATCAATTTTGCGCAAGATTAAAATAGAAAGTCTAAGCATCTAGGTAGAGGCAATGTAGGCGTAGATTTAGTATATCTGTGTTTTAAAATCTAGTGGGAGTTATCACCAGTGGTTTTTCATTTCATTTTCAGTAATGTTTACTTTATTCCATTTGTATGGTATCTTATTTTTTTTTTCAATTTTGTCATGTTAATTAGTGGGTTTTTGTGTGGCCTTTAAACTGTAAAATATGGTGTGTGATTTTTCAAATTTTTGCCAATCTTATTAAAATAATTAGATGTGATATATGATATGTTTTATTTTTGTATGATAAATGATTCATATGCATGATTTATGGAATACGATTTATGATGTGATATCATACAAGATTTCTTTTCTGACAAGTGATTTATGATATTTATATATCTTTTATGATATATGATGGGGTTATAATTTATATTTGGTAGATATGATATATTATGTCATAATATAACTTTATTATATTCTATTCTCAACCATTCACTGATGTTCCACTTTTCAATTCCACCCTGAAATTCTATAGGTTTCACACACTAAGGAAAGTTTAAACACAAATAGCTTATTAATAGTAATATATTTGTGTGGCCTTCAGTGTGCTAAACATAATTTAGCTAGTAAAATAATTCATTCAAAATTATATATATAAGTATATTAAAACCACCTATGCTGTGGGTTTTAGGTAATTTTATTATAAACAATTATTTTCTCTTGAACTTCAGGTTTGGACTTCGTCATTTTCTTGTTCTTTCACCTGCTGCTCATAGTGATGCTGTCATCAGTGAGAGTAGAATACGAATATTACAGAGTTCGGTTTCCATAGCGATAAGCAACACATCCTGGTATGTATCATGTCAATGTCACTTCAGTCTGAAGAAATATGGCATGGAACGAAGGTGAAGTTTTTATCAGATTCAGATTCAGTCTCAGATTGAGTAAATAAAAAACAAGCAATCATAATTTTTATAAGAAATGATGTCACAAAATGTCATACTAATAAGAATCTGAATATGAGGCTACCAAACAAAATCTGAATATGGTGTTACCAATCTGAATAGGGGGGTTACCAATCAGAATCTGAATATGGGGCTACCAAACAGAATCTGAATATGGGGCTACCAAACAGAATCTGAATATGGGGCTACCAAACAGAATCTGAATATGGGGCTACCAAACAGAATCTGAATATGGGGCTACCAAACAGAATCTGAATATGGTGCTACCAATCTGAATAGGGGGGTTACCAATCAGAATCTGAATATGGGGTTACCAAACTGAATCTGAATATGGTGCTACCAATCTGAATATGGTGTTACCAAACAGAATCTAAATATGGTGCTACCAATCAGAATATGGGGTTACCAAACAGAATCTGAATATGGGGGGTTACCAATCAGAATCTGAATATGGTGCTACCAATCTGAATATGGTGTTACCAAACAGAATCTAAATATGGTGCTACCAATCAGAATATGGGGTTACCAATCAGAATCTGAATATGGGGCTACCAAACAAAATCTGAATATGGGGCTACCAAACAGAATCTGAATATGGGCCTACCAAACAGAATCTGAATATGGGGCTACCAAACAGAATCTGAATATGGGGCTACCAAACAGAATCTGAATATGGTGCTACCAATCTGAATAGGGGGGTTACCAATCAGAATCTGAATATGGGGTTACCAAACTGAATCTGAATATGGTGCTACCAATCTGAATCTAAATATGGTGCTACCAATCAGAATCTGAATATGGTGTTACCAAACAGAATCTAAATATGGTGCTACCAATCAGAATATGGGGTTACCAATCAGAATCTGAATATGGTGTTACCAATCTGAATATGGTGTTACCAAACAGAATCTAAATATGGTGCTACCAATCAGAATATGGGGTTACCAAACAGAATCTGAATATGGTGTTACCAAACAGAATCTAAATATGGTGCTACCAATCAGAATCTGAATATGGTGTTACCAAACAGAATCTAAATATGGTGCTACCAATCAGAATATGGGGTTACCAATCAGAATCTGAATATGGTGTTACCAATCAGAATCTAAATATGGTGCTACCAATCAGAATATGGGGTTACCAATCAGAATCTGAATATGGTGTTACCAATCTGAATATGGGGTTACCAAACAGAATCTAAATATGGTGTTACCAATCTGAATATGGGGTTACCAATCAGAATCTGAATATGGTGTTACCAAACAGAATCTAAATATGGGGTTACCAATCAGAATATGGGGTTACCAATCAGAATCTGAATATGGTGTTACCAAACAGAATCTAAATATGGTGCTACCAATCAGAATATGGGGTTACCAATCAGAATCTGAATATGGTGTTACCAATCTGAATATGGGGTTACCAAACAGAATCTAAATATGGTGTTACCAATCTGAATATGGGGTTACCAATCAGAATCTGAATATGGTGTTACCAAACAGAATCTAAATATGGGGTTACCAATCAGAATATGGGGTTACCAATCAGAATCTGAATATGGTGTTACCAAACAGAATCTAAATATGGTGCTACCAATCTGAATATGGTGTTACCAAACAGAATCTGAATATGGGGGGTTACCAATCAGAATCTGAATATGGGGTTACCAAACTGAATCTGAATATGGGGCTACCAATCAGAATCTGAATATGGTGCTACCAATCAGAATCTGAATATGGGGTTACCAATCAGAATATGGGGTTACCAAACAGAATCTAAATATGGTGCTACCAATCTGAATATGGTGTTACCAAACAGAATCTGAATATGGGGGGTTACCAATCAGAATCTGAATATGGTGTTACCAAACAGAATCTAAATATGGTGCTACCAATCAGAATCTGAATATGGTGTTACCAAACAGAATCTAAATATGGTGCTACCAATCAGAATATGGGGTTACCAATCAGAATCTGAATATGGTGTTACCAATCTGAATATGGTGTTACCAAACAGAATCTAAATATGGTGCTACCAATCAGAATATGGGGTTACCAAACAGAATCTGAATATGGTGTTACCAAACAGAATCTAAATATGGTGCTACCAATCAGAATCTGAATATGGTGTTACCAAACAGAATCTAAATATGGTGCTACCAATCAGAATATGGGGTTACCAATCAGAATCTGAATATGGGGGTTACCAATCAGAATCTGAATATGGGGTTACCAAACTGAATCTGAATATGGTGTTACCAAACAGAATCTAAATATGGTGCTACCAATCAGAATATGGGGTTACCAATCAGAATCTGAATATGGTGTTACCAAACAGAATCTAAATATGGTGCTACCAATCAGAATCTGAATATGGGGTTACCAATCAGAATCTGAATATGGGGGGTTACCAATCAGAATCTGAATATGGTGTTACCAAACAGAATCTAAATATGGTGCTACCAATCAGAATCTGAATATGGTGTTACCAAACAGAATCTAAATATGGTGCTACCAATCAGAATATGGGGTTACCAATCAGAATCTGAATATGGGGTTACCAATCAGAATATGGGGTTACCAAACAGAATCTAAATATGGTGCTACCAATCTGAATATGGTGTTACCAAACAGAATCTGAATATGGGGGGTTACCAATCAGAATCTGAATATGGTGTTACCAAACAGAATCTAAATATGGTGCTACCAATCAGAATCTGAATATGGTGTTACCAAACAGAATCTAAATATGGTGCTACCAATCAGAATATGGGGTTACCAATCAGAATCTGAATATGGTGTTACCAATCTGAATATGGTGTTACCAAACAGAATCTAAATATGGTGCTACCAATCAGAATATGGGGTTACCAAACAGAATCTGAATATGGTGTTACCAAACAGAATCTAAATATGGTGCTACCAATCAGAATCTGAATATGGTGTTACCAAACAGAATCTAAATATGGTGCTACCAATCAGAATATGGGGTTACCAATCAGAATCTGAATATGGGGGTTACCAATCAGAATCTGAATATGGGGTTACCAAACTGAATCTGAATATGGTGTTACCAAACAGAATCTAAATATGGTGCTACCAATCAGAATATGGGGTTACCAATCAGAATCTGAATATGGTGTTACCAAACAGAATCTAAATATGGTGCTACCAATCAGAATCTGAATATGGGGTTACCAATCAGAATCTGAATATGGGGGGTTACCAATCAGAATCTGAATATGGTGTTACCAAACAGAATCTAAATATGGTGCTACCAATCAGAATCTGAATATGGTGTTACCAAACAGAATCTAAATATGGTGCTACCAATCAGAATATGGGGTTACCAATCAGAATCTGAATATGGGGTTACCAATCAGAATCTGAATATGGGGGGCTACCAATCAGAATCTGAATATGGTGTTACCAATCTGAATATGGTGTTACCAAACAGAATCTAAATATGGTGCTACCAATCAGAATATGGGGTTACCAATCAGAATCTGAATATGGTGTTACCAATCTGAATATGGTGTTACCAAACAGAATCTAAATATGGTGCTACCAATCAGAATATGGGGTTACCAAACAGAATCTGAATATGGTGTTACCAAACAGAATCTAAATATGGTGCTACCAATCAGAATCTGAATATGGTGTTACCAAACAGAATCTAAATATGGTGCTACCAATCAGAATATGTGGTTACCAATCAGAATCTGAATATGGGGGTTACCAATCAGAATCTGAATATGGGGTTACCAAACTGAATCTGAATATGGTGTTACCAAACAGAATCTAAATATGGTGCTATCAATCAGAATATGGGGTTACCAATCAGAATCTGAATATGGTGTTACCAAACAGAATCTAAATATGGTGCTACCAATCAGAATCTGAATATGGGGTTACCAATCAGAATCTGAATATGGTGCTACCAAACAGAATCTAAATATGGTGCTACCAATCAGAATATGGGGTTACCAATCAGAATCTGAATATGGTGTTACCAATCAGAATCTGAATATGGTGTTACCAATCAGAATCTGAATATGGGGGGTTACCAATCAGAATCTGAATATGGTGTTACCAAACAGAATCTAAATATGGTGCTACCAATCAGAATATGGGGTTACCAATCAGAATCTGAATATGGTGTTACCAATCTGAATATGGTGTTACCAAACAGAATCTAAATATGGTGCTACCAATCAGAATATGGGGTTACCAAACAGAATCTGAATATGGGGGTTACCAATCAGAATCTGAATATGGGGTTACCAAACTGAATCTGAATATGGTGTTACCAAACAGAATCTAAATATGGTGCTACCAATCAGAATATGGGGTTACCAATCAGAATCTAAATATGGTGCTACCAATCAGAATATGGGGTTACCAATCAGAATCTGAATATGGTGTTACCAATCTGAATATGGTGTTACCAAACAGAATCTAAATATGGTGCTACCAATCAGAATATGAATATGGGGGGTTACCAATCAGAATCTGAATATGGGGTTACCAAACTGAATCTGAATATGGGGCTACCAAACAGAATCTAAATATGGTGCTACCAATCAGAATCTGAATATGGTGTTACCAAACAGAATCTAAATATGGTGCTACCAATCAGAATATGGGGTTACCAATCAGAATCTGAATATGGTGTTACCAATCTGAATATGGTGTTACCAAACAGAATCTAAATATGGTGCTACCAATCAGAATATGGGGTTACCAAACAGAATCTGAATATGGTGTTACCAAACAGAATCTAAATATGGTGCTACCAATCAGAATCTGAATATGGTGTTACCAAACAGAATCTAAATATGGTGCTACCAATCAGAATATGGGGTTACCAATCAGAATCTGAATATGGTGTTACCAATCAGAATCTAAATATGGTGCTACCAATCAGAATATGGGGTTACCAATCAGAATCTGAATATGGTGTTACCAATCTGAATATGGGGTTACCAAACAGAATCTAAATATGGTGTTACCAATCTGAATATGGGGTTACCAATCAGAATCTGAATATGGTGTTACCAAACAGAATCTAAATATGGGGTTACCAATCAGAATATGGGGTTACCAATCAGAATCTGAATATGGTGTTACCAAACAGAATCTAAATATGGTGCTACCAATCAGAATATGGGGTTACCAATCAGAATCTGAATATGGTATTACCAAACAGAATCTAAATATGGGGTTACCAATCAGAATATGGGGTTACCAATCAGAATCTGAATATGGTGTTACCAAACAGAATCTAAATATGGTGCTACCAATCAGAATATGGGGTTACCAATCAGAATCTGAATATGGTGTTACCAATCTGAATATGGGGTTACCAAACAGAATCTAAATATGGTGTTACCAATCTGAATATGGAGTTACCAATCAGAATCTGAATATGGTGTTACCAAACAGAATCTAAATATGGTGCTACCAATCAGAATATGGGGTTACCAATCAGAATCTGAATATGGTGTTACCAAACAGAATCTAAATATGGTGCTACCAATCAGAATATAGGGTTACCAATCAGAATTTGAATATGGTGTTACCAAACAGAATCTAAATATGGTGCTACCAATCAGAATATAGGATTACCAATCAGAATCTGAATATGGTGTTACCAATCTGAATATGGGGTTACCAAACAGAATCTAAATATGGTGCTACCAATCAGAATATGGGGTTACCAATCAGAATCTGAATATGGTGTTACCAATTGAATATGGGGTTACCAAACAGAATCTAAATATGGTGTTAGCAATCTGAATATGGGGTTACCAAACAGAATCTAAATATGGTGTTTCCAATCTGAATATGGGGTTACCAATCATAATCTGAATATGGGGTTACCAATCAGAATATGGGGTTACCAATCAGAATCTGAATATGGGGTTACCAATCCGAATATGGGGTTACCAATCAGAATCTGAATATGGTGTTTCCAATCTGAATATGGGGTTACCAATCAGAATATGGGGTTACCAAACAGAATCTGAATATGGTGTTTCCAATCTGAATATGGGGTTACCAATCAGAATCTGAATATGGGGTTACCAATCAGAATATGGGGTCACCAATCAGAATCTGAATATGGTGTTTCCAATCTGAATATGGTGTTACCAATCAGAATCTGAATATGGGGTTACCAATCAGAATCTGAATATGGTGTTTCCAATCTGAATATGGGGTTACCAATCAGAATCTGAATATGGGGTTACCAATCAGAATATGGGGTTACCATTCAGAATCTGAATATTGGGTTACCAATCAGAATATGGGGTTACCAAACAGAATCTGAATATGGTGTTTCCAATCTGAATATGGGGTTGCCAATCAGAATCTGAATATGGGGTTACCAATCAGAATATGGGGTTACCAATCAGAATCTGAATATGGGGTTACCAATCAGAATATGGGGTTACCAATCAGAATCTGAATATGGTGTTTTCAATCTGAATATGGGGTTACCAATCAGAATCTGAATATGAGGCTACCAATCAGAATCTGAATATGGAGTTACCAGTCAGAATCTGAATATGAGGCTACTAATCAGAATCTGAATATGGGGTTACCAATCAGAATATGAGGTTACCAATCAGAATCTGAATATGGTGTTTCCAATCTGAATATGGGGTTACCAATCAGAATCTGAATATGGGGTTACCAATCAGAATATGGGGTTACCATTCAGAATCTGAATATGGGGTTACCAATCAGAATATGGGGTTACCAAACAGAATCTGAATATGGTGTTTCCAATCTGAATATGGGGTTACCAATCAGAATCTGAATATGGGGTTACCAATCAGAATATGGGGTTACCAATCAGAATCTGAATATGGGGTTGCCAATCAGAATATGGGGTTGCCAATCAGAATCTGAATATGGTGTTTCCAATCTGAATATGGGGTTACCAATCAGAATCTGAATATGAGGCTACCAATCAGAATCTGAATATGGAGTTACCAGTCAGAATCTGAATATGAGGCTACTAATCAGAATCTGAATATGGAGTTACCAGTCAGAATCTGAATATGAGGCTACCAAACAGAATCTGAATATGGTGCTTCCAATCTGAATGTGGGGTTACCAATCAAAATCTGAATATGGGGTTACCAATCAGAATTTGAATATGGGGTCACCAATCAGAATATGGGGTCACCAATCAGAATATGGGGTCACCAATCAGAATATGGGGTCACCAATCAGAATCTGAATATGGGGTTACCAATCAGAATCTTTCCATTATATACAATGAGTGGTTATCGCCCACAATGCATTGCATATATGTGCAATAACATGCTCAGTATCATAATATTTGAATTCATCTCAACTTGCTTTAAGGAGTAAGGCTTCAATAGTTTAACTATGTTATATTTGCAGTCAGATACCAGTGTTTGTTCAAGTACAGCAAAAATGGAGACGCATGTACGTTGGTCAATGTGAGGGACCCGGAATGAGGACAAGCTTTGATATGGTGCATCTCAAGAAAATACCCCACCAGTTTAATCACCTAGCAGGATTATTAGGTGTTTTCAAATCAAAAATAGTGAGTAAAGAATCTTATTGGGTATATTAGCAAGTTTATATTAAATAATAATAATGAATTAATCGTATGTTCCTTTTAAACAGTGTCTACTGTTTTTCTCATACATTGGTGCAATATGACTGTTGGTTTTCACTAGTCCAAACTAATCATTGAATGTTGCAATGAAACTAACTTGTACATGTAATACTATGAGTTGAAAGTTTATTTGAAAAAATATCAGGGGTATTATCTCTGCTGATAATATCAAAAACTGTCAGTGACCATAACTGTGAATGTATGTTCATTAATGTGATTAGCATAAATTAGCATATAATTCATGTGTAGTTTTTTTGGCACGCTGAATTGGTCATATGGTTGTATCCTCAGCTGTATTATTCAATTGTCTTTAGTTTTGAGATAATACAAGCCCCTGAAGTCTCTCGTATCAACCAGCTTAACAAATAAGTGTTATCGGGTGATAACCACATCATATATGTCCCATCTCAAGCATGCGTGGTACAACGACTACCACTCTCTAAATTTGAATTATCCGAGTGCTTTAGCTCAGTGTCTAACTGAATATATATATGATAGTGTGAAGTTGCTGCAAGTTATGGTTATGACTAACTATGGCCACACTACCACAATCTTTGGATAAACAAGGCGAGTAATCGTTATGTAAACTTTGAGTACATGTCTTCTGTCGTTATGGACTTTCATAGTTTCATGCTGTTTTATTTTCATAGTCAACTCCAGTGTCTTCACCACCTCCAGTGAGTGTAGCTGTGCGATTCACATACATACTACAAGATTGGACAAATTACTCATGGCCTCAACTGCCTCCAGGTACCTACGCATCATTGTATCTATCATATTTCAGATTCTACAATTTGGCCATGACTTATTATGTTTTTTGTGTGCAATTAATAGGTTTCTATATTCTTACACAGTACTGTAATTTTTTTTTCTTTGTATCAATCACATTTGTTCTATTAGTAGCTCATACACTAACATAAATTAAGGTCAAAATAGGTAATATTTTAATGATTCAGGATACAGCCAATGTGATTTTTGCTTACACATGTGTGTGCTTCTAGTGGCGATGCATTTATGATAGTTATTGCCTTGCTACAGGCCAGTACTTGAACCACACAACCTCAGAAAAAAAATTTGTTTAAATATACTTTCTTGCAGATTGTGATGCAACTTATCACGAAGTACACTTTAAACATTCTTAAATACATGTAGCTTTGGTAAATGTGCCAATTTAAACCAGTCAAAGTTGTTGCTATCATCAAGATTTTGTTCTCTGTCTTTGTATTTTCAAACTACTCAATAAAATGTTTTGTTTATCAATAGATTTTGATGCTCCTTCGGGGAGTGAAGTTGGTAATTCTGGTTTTGGTAAATTGCCATTCGGTGCTGTGGAAGATCCTGTCAGTGAGCTTCATTTAGCGACAACATGGCCATCTTTGTCTGAAGATATGATTGTTGATAATGACGTGTACTCGTAAGTATATCACATCAGTAATTGTCTTTCCTGTCTGAATCAAACTGCTCAAAAATATTTCATACTGTAATTTTCCTTTAATGATAAATGCGGCTAAGTAGCAAAAATGGTAACAATTTGAAAGACGACATTTGCTTGATAATTTCTTAGCGAAAGGTTTCATCAAATAATTAAAAAGAGGGGTACCCCACTTTTTTCCATGCAGTCAATGACTTCATGATTTCTCTCATAGTGTCAAGGGATTCTGGGGGCCTTTAATTTTATTTTTAATTCTGTTAGAATTTAATATTGTTTTAATAAATACAACAGAAGTGTTGTGTCATCACAGGACACACTGAACCCTGTAATGTGATACACTGTACTTGGTACCAGCCAAATTCCTTTCACCAAGCTTTTACACTACCGGTAGTGTAGTTTGTAATATTTGTACATGAAAATTGATATTTTTTGCATATAAAAGTAGTCATGTTAGTGAAATACTGTTTAGTGATTTAAATACTCATGTTATTCATAATAAAATCTTAAAATAGTTAATAACTAACACAAAATAAAGCTCATGTTTCTGTAGAAATTCTAGATTCCTACGAGTGTTAAATAGAATGTCTTTATATCACCTGTAGAGTACACTCCAGTCAAGGAACTAGCACCTAACTATTGCTAATTTCACTTTTTTGTGACCTGTTTGCCATTTACAAATCATTAATTACTCCCCGTTCCGACGCAGTTCGAAAACGGGGACTTATGTTTTGACCTCTGTGCATGCGTGTGTGCATGCTTGCATGCGTGCAGTCGGACCTGTATCTTAGAAATGCCTGAACCAATCACAATCAAACTTCACACATACATTATACATCATATTATACATATGCACGTCAATTTGTTTCTTGATCTGATTCAAGATGGCCGAATGGCGGCCATTTTTGTTCTAAAAATCATCAAAATCAAGCATTTCTCTGCTGTTTACAGATGGATTTTGTTCAAACTTGGTATATACGTTGGACATCATAGGACCTTGATGCACATCATTTTGTTTTTCAGATAAGAATCAAAATAGCCGACTGGTGGCCATTTTGTTTTAATGAATGTGGTTCTAGTGCCATATCTCTGACTTGCTGTGACTGATTATGTTCAAATTTTAAATATCATTATACATCATGTCATAGATATACAGAGATATTGGTTTGACGGTCCTATTAAAAATGGCCGAATGGTGGCCATTTTTGTGCTAAAAAATCATCAAATATCAAGCATTTCTGGCATTTTTGGATGGATTTTGTTCAAACTTGATACATACATTAGACATTACAGATTCCTGATGCACGTTATTTTATTTTTTAGATCATATTCAGAATGGCTGACTAGTGACCATTTTGTTTTAATGAATGGGCTTCTAGAGCCACATCTCTGACATGCTTTGACTGACTATGTTCAAATTTATATATTCATTATACATGTATTCAAAATGGCTGATTTTGTTTTAATTAATGCTGTTCCAGAGCAATATCTCTCAATACTCGTTTGATGATCAGATACAATCATTTAAATGTTAAACAATCATCATAATCATATTCCTGACATGTTTATACTCCAGCTATATTACTATAAACAAAACTATATATCTTAAATTTGATAACTAACGGGACTGTGCCATGCATGGCTTGTTAATTAATTAATTATTTGTATGATATGCATCTGATCTAAGCAGCATTGTTGGCAACTGAGGTTTACAATTCAGTGTTTCTGCAATTGTTTTTTTTTTGATTTTCAAATAGCCAAAGGGAACAACTGAACAAAATTCAGGAAATTCTTGCGTCAAAATAGTGATTTCCATTTGTATGTAGATCATGTTACGATAATATTACCATTCTGTCAAATATTTTGCAGAGATCTGGATCCAATCCAAGCTCCCCAGTGGTCTGTAAGAATAAGAATGATGGAAAAACCACAATGTTTATTAGGTACTGTACCAGCATGTAAAAATCATAAATTGTGCTTCCTGAATCAAATGACTTTCTGCTGATGAAGTTATTAAATATGGAAATTTATACTTTTTATTATAGGTGAATATTTAGGTGACTTTGGTAAACTATGCAAACGATCTGAATCTGTTGAACAGTTACTTGGAAGAAGTTTTTATCAAGATGATTCAGGTAATCACTAGCACTGAATTGGGTATACTGCATTAATGCATTAATTATTCACTGGGATTTAATTTCGCTATTTTCGCTAATAGGTAAATTTCTCTAAATTAAATCTATGTGAACATGTTAAATTAAAAATAAAACTCATTGTTTCCTTGACAAATTCATGAAATTAAAACACAGTGAATATGCTCAAAACATTAAAATAGTGAAAATAAATGGTTTTACAGATTAAAATATTGCTGCAATTTCACATCCACAAAGATACAGTGACATCAAAATGAGCTCCTCCTCAATCAATGTGTGGTTCCAATCTCAGCCAATGTCCCAGCACAGGACATCCACAGAAAGCAAAAATGAACATGAAGAAAAATGGGGACAGCAGGCCATGTGATTAAAGTGCTATCATTCTGTGGTTAATCAACTGTTGAGTCTGTGAAATTAGAATTTCATTTTATACAGAAAATTAGTTATTTTGAAATATTAACTAATCATGACTACTAATTTAAAAGTTGATTTATAGGACTGGTAGGCTAAACATGTTAGTTTCATCACCAAACTTCAAGTACATGTATTTCTGTATAAATATCCACCCTTATTGCCCATTACTATTATCTTCTAAAATGTTTAGGTAAGCCATATGCAAGCACATATAATAATACAAGTTTATTACAAGGATACATGTACCTTAAAGTACATGTATTGTGTGGAGTCCGGTCAAACCCTGGTGGCAGCCATGTTTGTTTTTATTATTAGAGGACGCTTACATGCATAATCATTCCATATTTGGAATTTGCATTTTCCGAATTTGCATTTTCCAATATGGTAGGATAAATATCCCCTGTAAAATAGCCCAAAATTACGGCATGCTGTAACTTATGAAGTTACAGTGACAGATGTAAAATGATATATTATATTTGCTTATAGTAATGAATATGGTTCAGTAAATGACAGTTTGGCTATTGCTACACACATTTGATGCTCAGCTACAGGTGGTGAATGGTCCACAACACGAACAGTTCTGTCGTACTATTTGATTTCTTTGACAGTAATATTACTTTATGTTGTATCTGCTGTACAGATACTGCGGATATTAGCCAAGCCTTGCAGAGACTAACAGAGCCTGTGCCTATGCATATACCAACACTGTCATCAGTCGTGACGAGAGCTAGAACCAGAATGCATCACAAGAAACAAATGGAAGAGGAACCCATACCTGGAGACATACTCAATGAGATATTACAGGTACTGTAAAATGACTTATTTTCACTGGGTTTAAATTTCGCTGATTTACCATTTCAGGCATATTCAGTGCATTTTAAATTCACGGTTTTATCATTTTATAGATAATGTGTTCTATGCTCAATTTGACATATTCACTGGCTTTTAATTTAGCACATTTTCCAATCAGCGAAATAAGCAAAATTAAAACCCAGTGAATAATTAACCCCTTTACAGTATACTGATGCATGCTGGGATAGCAGGGATGTTTGTGTGATTGTTTCTAATCAATGTTGTGATGACCTCCATTTAACTTACATCTACCAAGTGACAACCCACACTATTTTTCATAATTTATATTAATATTTAATATCAAATTTACCGGTTTGTGCATGGAATGTGTGTCGTGGGCTGTTTACTGTACACAACATCTTTGCAATCTATACACTGTTATTTCAGTTTAAAATATGTACATGCATGTATAACAAACTCTGATTGAAAGTGTTTCTAAAGTGTACACCATATAACCATACTTGTTTATCTCTACTCAGTTTCTTTTTCCTGATGCTGGTTTGATAGCATGCAGTGACACTGGAGAGAAAAACTCTGATAACGAGGAGAACAGAAGAGACTCTAATGATGAGAACCAAGGATCTCCGCTATTGTCAGTAAGTATATATTATTTTACTTTGTAAGTATACTTATACCTACTTTTACTTTGTAAGTATACTTATACCTACTTTTACTTTGTAAGTATACTTATACCTACATTTACTTTGTAAGTATACTTATACCTACATTTACTTTTAAGTATACTTATTCATACTTTTACTTTGTAAGTATACTTATACCTACTTTTACTTTGTAAGTATACTTATACCTACTTTTACTTTGTAAGTATACTTATACCTACTTTTACTTTGTAAGTATACTTATACCTACTTTTACTTTGTAAGTATACTTATTCATACTTTTACTTTGTAAGTATACTTATTCATACTTTTACTTTGTAAGTATACTTATTCATACTTTTACTTTGTAAGTATACTTATACCTACTTTTACTTTGTAAGTATACTTATACCTACATTTACTTTGTAAGTATACTTATTCATACTTTTACTTTGTAAGTATACTTATACCTACTTTTACTTTGTAAGTATACTTATACCTACATTTACTTTGTAAGTATACTTATACCTACATTTACTTTGTAAGTATACTTATTCATACTTTTACTTTGTAAGTATACTTATACCTACTTTTACTTTGTAAGTATACTTATACCTACATTTACTTTGTAAGTATACTTATACCTACTTTTACTTTGTAAGTATACTTATACCTACATTTACTTTGTAAGTATACTTATTCATACTTTTACTTTGTAAGTGTACTTATTCATACTTTTACTTTGTAAGTATACTTATACCTACATTTACTTTGTAAGTATACTTATACCTACATTTACTTTGTAAGTATACTTATTCATACTTTTACTTTGTAAGTATACTTATTCATACTTTTACTTTGTAAGTATAATTATACCTACTTTTACTTTGTAAGTATACTTATACCTACTTTTACTTTGTAAGTATACTTATTCATACTTTCACTTTGTAAGTATACTTATACCTACTTTTACTTTGTAAGTATACTTATTCATACTTTTACTTTGTAAGTATACTTATACCTACTTTTACTTTGTAAGTATACTTATTCATACTTTTACTTTGTAAGTATACTTATTCATACTTTTACTTTGTAAGTATACTTATACCTACTTTTACTTTGTAAGTATACTTATACCTACTTTTACTTTGTAAGTATACTTATACCTACTTTTACTTTGTAAGTATACTTATACCTAATTTTACTTTGTAAGTATACTTATACCTACATTTACTTTGTAAGTATACTTATACCTACTTTTACTTTGTAAGTATACTTATTCATACTTTTACTTTGTAAGTGTACTTATACCTACTTTTACTTTGTAAGTATACTTATTCATACTTTTACTTTGTAAGTATACTTATACCTACTTTACTTTGTAAGTATACTTATACCTACTTTTACGTTGTAAGTATACTTATTCATACTTTTACTTTGTAAGTATACTTATACCTACTTTTACTTTGTAAGTATACTTATTCATACTTTTACTTTGTAAGTATACTTATACCTACTTTTACTTTGTAAGGGTACTTATTCATACTTTTACTTTGTAAGTATACTTATTCATACTTTTACTTTGTAAGTATACTTATTCATACTTTTACTTTGTAAGTATACTTATTCATACTTTTACTTTGTAAGTATACTTATTCATACTTTTACTTTGTAAGTATACTTATACCTACTTTTACTTTGTAAGTATACTTATTCATACTTTTACTTTGTAAGTATACTTATTCATACTTTTACTTTGTAAGTATACTTATTCATACTTTTACTTTGTAAGTATACTTATTCATACTTTTACTTTGTAAGTATACTTATTCATACTTTTACTTTGTAAGTATACTTATTCATACTTTTACTTTGTAAGTATACTTATTCATACTTTTACTTTGTAAGTATACTTATACCTACTTTTACTTTGTAAGTATACTTATACCTACTTTTACTTTGTAAGGGTACTTATTCATACTTTTACTTTGTAAGTATACTTATTCATACTTTTACTTTGTAAGTATACTTATTCATACTTTTACTTTGTAAGTATACTTATTCATACTTTTACTTTGTAAGTATACTTATTCATACTTTTACTTTGTAAGTATACTTATACCTACTTTTACTTTGTAAGGGTACTTATTCATACTTTTACTTTGTAAGTATACTTATTCATACTTTTACTTTGTAAGTATACTTATTCATACTTTTACTTTGTAAGTATACTTATACCTACTTTTACTTTGTAAGTATACTTATTCATACTTTTACTTTGTAAGTATACTTATACCTACTTTTACTTTGTAAGTATACTTATACCTACTTTTACTTTGTAAGTATACTTATACCTACTTTTACTTTGTAAGTATACTTATACCTACTTTTACTTTGTAAGTATACTTATACCTACATTTACTTTGTAAGTATACTTATACCTACTTTTACTTTGTAAGTATACTTATTCATACTTTTACTTTGTAAGTGTACTTATACCTACTTTTACTTTGTAAGTATACTTATTCATACTTTTACTTTGTAAGTATACTTATACCTACTTTACTTTGTAAGTATACTTATACCTACTTTTACGTTGTAAGTATACTTATTCATACTTTTACTTTGTAAGTATACTTATACCTACTTTTACTTTGTAAGTATACTTATTCATACTTTTACTTTGTAAGTATACTTATACCTACTTTTACTTTGTAAGGGTACTTATTCATACTTTTACTTTGTAAGTATACTTATTCATACTTTTACTTTGTAAGTATACTTATTCATACTTTTACTTTGTAAGTATACTTATTCATACTTTTACTTTGTAAGTATACTTATTCATACTTTTACTTTGTAAGTATACTTATACCTACTTTTACTTTGTAAGTATACTTATTCATACTTTTACTTTGTAAGTATACTTATTCATACTTTTACTTTGTAAGTATACTTATTCATACTTTTACTTTGTAAGTATACTTATTCATACTTTTACTTTGTAAGTATACTTATTCATACTTTTACTTTGTAAGTATACTTATTCATACTTTTACTTTGTAAGTATACTTATTCATACTTTTACTTTGTAAGTATACTTATACCTACTTTTACTTTGTAAGTATACTTATACCTACTTTTACTTTGTAAGGGTACTTATTCATACTTTTACTTTGTAAGTATACTTATTCATACTTTTACTTTGTAAGTATACTTATACCTACTTTTACTTTGTAAGTATACTTATTCATACTTTTACTTTGTAAGTATACTTATACCTACTTTTACTTTGTAAGTATACTTATACCTACTTTTACTTTGTAAGTATACTTATTCATACTTTCACTTTGTAAGTATACTTATACCTACTTTTACTTTGTAAGTATACTTATTCATACTTTTACTTTGTAAGTATACTTATACCTACTTTTACTTTGTAAGTATACTTATACCTACTTTTACTTTGTAAGTATACTTATTCATACTTTCACTTTGTAAGTATACTTATACCTACTTTTACTTTGTAAGTATACTTATTCATACTTTTACTTTGTAAGTGTACTTATTCATACTTTTACTTTGTAAGTATACTTATACCTACTTTTACTTTGTAAGTATACTTATACCTACATTTACTTTGTAAGTATACTTATTCATACTTTTACTTTGTAAGTGTACTTATTCATACTTTTACTTTGTAAGTATACTTATACCTACATTTACTTTGTAAGTATACTTATACCTACTTTTACTTTGTAAGTATACTTATACCTACATTTACTTTGTAAGTATACTTATTCATACTTTTACTTTGTAAGTATACTTATACCTACTTTTACTTTGTAAGTATACTTATTCATACTTTTACTTTGTAAGTGTACTTATTCATACTTTTACTTTGTAAGTATACTTATACCTACTTTTACTTTGTAAGTGTACTTATTCATACTTTTACTTTGTAAGTATACTTATTCATACTTTTACTTTGTAAGTATACTTATTCATACTTTTGCTTTGTAAGTATACTTATACCTACATTTACTTTGTAAGTATACTTATACCTACTTTTACGTTGTAAGTATACTTATTCATACTTTTACTTTGTAAGTATACTTATACCTACTTTTACTTTGTAAGTATACTTATTCATACTTTTACTTTGTAAGTATACTTATACCTACTTTTACTTTGTAAGGGTACTTATTCATACTTTTACTTTGTAAGTATACTTATTCATACTTTTACTTTGTAAGTATACTTATTCATACTTTTACTTTGTAAGTATACTTATTCATACTTTTACTTTGTAAGTATACTTATTGATACTTTTACTTTGTAAGTATACTTATTGATACTTTTACTTTGTAAGTATACTTATTCATACTTTTACTTTGTAAGTATACTTATTCATACTTTTACTTTGTAAGTATACTTATACCTACTTTTACTTTGTAAGTATACTTATTCATACTTTTACTTTGTAAGTATACTTATACCTACTTTTACTTTGTAAGGGTACTTATTCATACTTTTACTTTGTAAGTATACTTATTCATACTTTTACTTTGTAAGTATACTTATTCATACTTTTACTTTGTAAGTATACTTATTCATACTTTTACTTTGTAAGTATACTTATTCATACTTTTACTTTGTAAGTATACTTATACCTACTTTTACTTTGTAAGTATACTTATTCATACTTTTACTTTGTAAGTATACTTATTCATACTTTTACTTTGTAAGTATACTTATTCATACTTTTACTTTGTAAGTATACTTATACCTACTTTTACTTTGTAAGTATACTTATTCATACTTTTACTTTGTAAGTATACTTATTTATACTTTTACTTTGTAAGTATACTTATTCATACTTTTACTTTGTAAGTGTACTTATTCATACTTTTACTTTGTAAGTATACTTATTCATACTTTTACTTTGTAAGTATACTTATACCTACTTTACTTTGTAAGTATACTTATTCATACTTTTACTTTGTAAGTATACTTATTCATACTTTTACTTTGTAAGTATACTTATACCTACTTTACTTTGTAAGTATACTTATACCTACTTTTACTTTGTAAGTATACTTATACCTACTTTACTTTGTAAGTATACTTATTCATACTTTTACTTTGTAAGTATACTTATTCATACTTTTACTTTGTAAGTATACTTATACCTACTTTACTTTGTAAGTATACTTATTCATACTTTTACTTTGTAAGTATACTTATTCATACTTTTACTTTGTAAGTATACTTATTCATACTTTTACTTTGTAAGTATACTTATTCATACTTTTACTTTGTAAGTATACTTATTCATACTTTTACTTTGTAAGTATACTTATACTTACTTTTACTTTGTAAGTATACTTATACCTACTTTTACTTTGTAAGTATACTTATTCATACTTTTACTTTGTAAGTATACTTATTCATACTTTTACTTTGTAAGTATACTTATTCATACTTTTACTTTGTAAGTATACTTATACCTACTTTTACTTTGTAAGGGTACTTATTCATACTTTTACTTTGTAAGTATACTTATACCTACTTTACTTTGTAAGTATACTTATTCATACTTTTACTTTGTAAGTATACTTATTCATACTTTTACTTTGTAAGTGTACTTATTCATACTTTTACTTTGTAAGTATACTTATTCATACTTTTACTTTGTAAGTATACTTATTCATACTTTTACTTTGTAAGTATACTTATACCTACTTTTACTTTGTAAGGGTACTTATTCATACTTTTACTTTGTAAGTATACTTATTCATACTTTTACTTTGTAAGTATACTTATTCATACTTTTACTTTGTAAGTATACTTATTCATACTTTTACTTTGTAAGTATACTTATACCTACTTTTACTTTGTAAGTATACTTATTCATACTTTTACTTTGTAAGTATACTTATTCATACTTTTACTTTGTAAGGGTACTTATTAACTTATACCTGTTATCTTTGCAGGAAATGAAAAGGCAATTCAAGTCAGCTCCAGAGGGCAGTCTAACCTATTTATTTGCCATTTGTATGTGTGTTGTGAATCATAACTGTGGCGGTGTGAAGGCAGTTGCACACCTCTGGCAGGAGTTTATTTTAGAAATGAGATTCCGATTAGAGAACAGTTACTCTATACCAAGGTTAGTGCTCATCTGCTAAAAGTATATAGCATTTCATAGTGTGTGGTAAATCTGAAAAGGTACATGTAATAAGATATTACTAGCATTGTACCTAGGCATATAGTGAGTGGAACATGGCATAGATTGTAGGCTATAATTATTGCTGAGAGCTCCTTTGCAATCAACATTTCAAATTTATTTACATGCATGGTTAAGATTTTTACTGTTTACCTGTGTAACCTGTGTTTACCTGTGTAACCTGTGTTTACCTGTGTTCACCTGTGTTTACCTGTGTTTACCTGTGTTTACCTGTGTAACCTGTGTTTACCTGTGTTTACCTGTTTAACCTGTGTTTACCTGTGTTTACCTGTGTTACCTGTGTTTACCTGTGTAACCTGTGTTTACCTGTGTTACCTGTGTTTACCTGTGTAACCTGTGTAACCTGTGTTTACCTGTGTAACCTGTGTAACCTGTGTTTACCTGTGTGTATTACATTGTATCTTGTTTATTGATTTAATATTGCAAGTTAGACGTTGGTCTTGCTGCATCTTTTTATTACCTTTAACCCTGTAACTAAGACTAATTACTTGTTTCTATGATAGTGGAGTCTTCCACTTTGAATTGAATCAATCACAGTTCTGTATTGTATTTTGACAACAATATGCAAATACTACAAGTTATCAGATTTTGATACTTTAATGAGTTAAACATTCATCATTGTTTGTTGTAGTCAGATAATCACTCAAAATGATGACAAGTTCCAATACATATTACTGTTATAGGTTACAGAGTGGTGCACCATGCCTAGGATCTTGTCTATTACATCAAAAACTACAGGTAATTAAAACACTACACTAGTTTAAAGACATTTGTTAGTCCCTGTTCAAATGCAGTCCAAAAATGGGGACTTACAGATTGACTTCTGTGTGTGCGTCAATCTGTGCATCTGTGCATGCATTCATGCATGCACCTACATGTATATCTTGAACATACCTGGACTGATTACATTCAAACTTCACACATACATCATACATAACATTATACATATGCAAATTATGATGGCAGCTCTTGTGACGAGATTCGCCAATATAAATATATAAGCTGTGTTGTAGAAAGTTACCTGTAACATGCTTCGTTGCTGATCTTGCGAGACTGTAATGCAATTACAGATCCAGAAACTCTATTTTAATCAGCTTGGTTATCCACCAAATCTAATGTCCACATGTTACTTTATTCTACAGATGCTCAACTGTTGTATTGCAAGGAAGATCGCAAGAGAAAATACTAGTATGTCCCAGTCTTCCAGTGCTGTGTCTTTAGGTACAAACATTCAGCCTAGTCTATCTTCTAATTCATTCCTCCCTGCCAGTTTGTCGCAAGCCAGCTTTGGAGGAAGCGATCGTGGATCTTTGGCCAGCTCACCTAGCAACAAAGATGAGGACGAGGATGATGATGAGTTCTTTGAATGCGATGAGGATCCAGAGGAAGGAGAAAATGAGAAAGTTGGAGAGGAGGAACTTGCAGCTGCCGGGAACTCGCAGGATGTGGAGATGGAGGATGTAGAGGAAAAAGATAAAATTGAGAGGACAGAAAAAGAGGAGAAAGAGAAGCCTGAAAAGACATCTGATGACTCATCACCGGATGAAATTGCTTTCAGAGATACTGTAGTATATCAGCCAGAAGGACGGCTAAGACAATGTGGTGACTTGACTCTAATTTGTAATGATGATGAACTACTGTATATTCCTATAACACAGGTAATATTTATAAATAAGTCCCAGTTCAGACATACTCACTTCTGTTAGTCTTCATGCTTGTATTCATGCGTCTGCATCTATATCTCTGACATTTCTAGACTGATCTCATTCAAACTTTACACATTAACATTATTTGATGAATATGCTTGTCATCTCTGTTTCAAGATTCTATTTAAAAATGTTGGCTATTCACTAGTACTTTTTTTTCTAATCTGGATCTCAGTTGTGCATGAATGTATTTCATTCAAACTTGTTACATACATTTTGCGTCCTTGAAGCACATCATTTTATTTAACAGAATATATTTGAAATGGCCAACTGGCAGCCATTTTGTTTTAAAGAATGCTATCCAGAACCATATCACTGACATGCCTAGATCGATAATGTTCAAACTTTGCACGTATCTCATATATCATGTTAAACATCTGTTTTAGGATAGATGAATTGCGATCATTTTACTACATTAACCCATACCTACCTTAAACCAATCAAAAAGTGTGTCTTTGACAAATCTTGTGCATAGCTTGACCTTTACCTCAAATTATTCATTGATACTCAACGTGATTGGTGTAAAATAGGTATGGTTTAACTATGTAAAATGATATAGTGGTTAAATGCATCTAAGTTAAGCATTTCTGGAATCAGATCTTGTGCTGCATTTATGGATTTCAATCAAATTTAGTACATGAACATATAAATCGATGATCATGGAATCTTAATGCACATCTTTTTGTTTTAGTTAACTGGAACAAATTGTTCTTGTTGTCATTTTTCTCCCATTACACATCTGAATGTAATATATTATTTACTAATTTATGACGGGGACTATGTCATGTCAGTTGTTTATAATATACCCCCCTGGTAGAGTGATAATATGTAGCAGACAATGCCTAGTGAGTGAGTAGAGCTAAGAAATTTATTGATTTCACTAAATCCATACAACGTCAACAAATGTGAAATGTAGACATTGAGTTCATGTGCGAGTGATCAGTCAATGGAATTCAAGATCACGCCACTCACAACTCGGATGTCACATCACAAAGCAGGTTTTGATTGAGGCTCACACCCTTTCTACTCTTAGACAAGACATGGTCTTCAGTGTCGTTTCTTAGCATTAAAATTTTAGTTTGTTGTAATAGAACAATTATCTTGTCATTTAAAAACATTTCTGAAGATGTTTTATCATTAATGAGCTGTCTTACTTTGCATAACAACAAACAAAATGGTGCCCACCCGTAAACCAGAAGTGCATTATTTTCAAACTCTTAGGGTATTTATAATCCTTCCATATTCTTCCTTACACATTCAAGTTATCTAAAGAACACGGCCGATCTCACTGCCCTCACTATAAAACAGATTCTTCTTTTGTATAGTATTCTTAATATTAAAAATATAATATTCATCCTGAAATATACAAGTATTGAAATGAATGCGCAATTTCTTCCCTTATTTGCAGATTCTATGTGCTGTCCATTCCTGATATTAAACTACAATTTTCATAATTTTAGGATCCAGCTCCAATGACAGAGGACCAGTTAGAGGAACATGCCACAGTGTTAGCAGAGCTAGGCACCTCAGAAGAAGGGGCTGAACTCAGAGCTAGAATGCAAAGTGCATGTCTGCTATCAGATATGGAAGCATTCAAGGTAGGGACAGTTAATATCTATCAAATATATTATGTCAGTACTTTTACATGTTAAAATTGTGATTGGCCAATACGCCCCTTGTAACCAATGCTCACTGTGCATTTATTATATCGTGGCTTTTGCATTCTTATCTAGGCCTAAACAGTGAATAGCCACTATTTAATTGTAAATATTCAAGAAACTAATAAATACAGTTTCCTACTAAAAATACAAAATTAAATTATGGATATTAATTATAGTGTTTAAATAATAATAGGTAAAAATTTAAAGTCAGATAATCAACTGTTCGGGTGCACTCACTTGCTCCTCAGGGTTTGTTCCAGCGAGTGTTTTAACATAAACAAATTGCCATTTCCTACATACAGTGTTGGTATATACGTTTTTTGACTACTGTTTCAGAAAATAGTTCATGATAAACATACTTGTAAACATATTAAACATAATCTAGACTTCAAGAGGTTTTTTTTTTCAAAAGTTCATTGAAAATTAAGTTCATCTGTTTATTTGTCTGTATTTATATCAGGGTTACAGCCAGAAAATTTAAAGTTTCTGTTTAAAAATTGTTATCAAAATGAAAAATAGCACTTTCTAGTCTGTCACCATAAACTTATAATATTTTTTTGTGGATTATTTATGGTGTTTTGTAATTTACAAATAATTTTCAATGAAAATTGGACAGTTTTGTAAAGATTTTGCCTATAAATTAACATTTTGTTTAAAATATTTTATCGAAATAAAAAATAGCACTTTAAATTGCCATTTTGTACCTGTCTATTATGTGGAGTGCCTGTCTATTACTGGCAGATATGCAGCTGGCTATAAGCCTGGTGTGCATCATGTCTTGACTAGCAGTAATACACTACGATAGTTGCTATTGGTGAAAATTGTTAATTTGTGAGGTTTATAATCAGCATTCTGTCTGAATTACATGCTTCACAAACTTGATGCAAAAATACTCAAAGTTGTACGTGATTCTACTGAAAAGCCTTATATTTGATCTCAGTACATTGATTTGATTGGAAGTTTTTGTAAAGCATGCAACCAATCAGAGTGGCTAAGTATGTATTAATGGACTTAAAAACAAAATGGCTGGATGTCTAGAAACCCACTATAATACACATTCTTAATAAAATATCTTCCAAGATAAAAGTAGGGAGTTGATGGCCAGAGAAACAAATTTTGGGCTGGAAAAGAAGATAATCAGTAACAATTGCAGTCCATCAAAGAAGAACCTGAACCATTGACTGTAGAATAAGATAATTTAAACCCATAACCCTTTTTCTTGCTTTATTCTAGGCTGCCAATCCTGGGTGCATGCTGGAAGACTTTGTACGGTGGTACTCACCACGTGATTACATAGAAGACGATGACAGCTGTAACACACCACATCCTGATATGAATGAAGAAGACAGAGACAGGATGAAGAAAGGAAAGCTCAGCTCTAGAATGATGGTGAGTTATGAAATACACTAATTTAACCCTTATCTGGTCAATAGGGCTGGCAGGATAAGGGTTAAAACTAATTATCAGTTAATTTCAGAAAATTTGTTGCATTTTGTTAAGTTCCAACTTTAAACACAGATGTGCATTTCTTACGTTATCAACCATGATAACATTATAATTTTATGTTTACTTCTTTTTTTTTATTGTCCAAAAAGTTTTCAAACCTGGTTTGATACAGGAAATAAAAAAGCAAACAAACTTTTATTAAACTTTGAAGTTTTTAACCATGTTGAGTATCTACTTTGAGGTGCTTGGAATAATTTTTAAAAAAATAATTAAGTAAAAGTGTTACCAAACATAGTAAAACAGCTAAAAATGAATTAGCGGCAACTAATGTGTAGAACTTGACTGATGACTTCAAAATTAAGATTAAGACAAACTATCATGAAGGGATGAGTAAAGAAGTAAACTATTGAAAGTGGGGTGTTGCAATATTTCAGGAATCAATACTATCCAAATCTGAAGTTGGCAAAGATGTAATTTTTCACACATCAGTACAGCTTTGATGGCTGTTGACAAACTCCATTGTTGAATTTTGAAAATAACCACGCAGCATGTATGGATGAGCATTGTGAATTTCTCAAAATTGTGGGCAAGACACTAGGCAGAATGTCACCAGCCCTGCATTAAAGATTATCCTAACCTTTTCACCACCAGACTTTCTCGGCAAAATTTACCTGCACCTTTTTCTTATATTCTTCACTATTTCTGGAAATAAACCCTAATTTTGCCGCCAACAAACAAAATTTGAGTCAATTTTTAATGTTAATCAAAAAATTTTGCTATTCTTTCCCAATCTTCTGAAGGAAAGTGCTGACTTATAAACAGGACTAGTTTGTGAATTTGTGATGAAAAGACTTCCATTTCCATTCTAAGTAAGCACCGCAAAAACACAACATTCTGCTGACATGCAAAACAGATAATTTTAATTTTTCCATTTTAAATTGCAAAATTTTTTATTTCACAATTTTTGTTTGAGAGATTAGAGAAGAATGGTGTTCACTTTATCTAACAATATTGCTTAGTAAAATTGCATTTTCAAAATTTTGTTTGAAGCAAATTAAGAACATATTTTACCAGCCTGACTGGAAAGTTGCCTGTCTTGGACCAATGGGTGGGCAGTAATTTATGTACCTGTAGATGTTTTGTACAATAAATTTGAGATTGACTTGTATGCGCTTCCTGACACATCATAATAACTTGGAGTGTCAACTGATTCTATGCATTACTTCTTTGTGTGAAAATTCATATACCTGATCACATATTGCTTCTTATAGATTCCTGGTAACATGTGGCAAGAGGTGTGGAGCCAGGCTAAACCTGTTCCTGCACGAAGACAGAAAAGACTATTTGACGACACCAAAGAAGCTGAGAAAGTACTACACTACTTGGCGTCACTCAAACCAGCAGAGGTCGCCTTACATTTGATGCCGATGTTGATTCATGCAGCGATAATTAGAATACAGCATATAGGTAAAGATAAACATTTCTGTTTATTTCTTTGAGTGCTGAAGTCAATTTCAGTCACCATCCACAAAATAGTTCCATTTATAGTCTGCTCTTTTCTACATGAAATGTTGTGAAAATTTAAAATTTTTGATCAAAAACTAGAAGCATGTCACATTTTGTCTGTTTGGTCCAAAACTAAGAAAATTCAGTGAAAATTACCGAAAATGTGAACAAATTTACTGAATTTAAGCAGGAAATAATTTTGTGCTTAAGGGTTATCACTCCCCTGAACCTATAGAAAAATATGAACTTTCAGTATTGATTACAGTAGAATTTACATAACTGTCATATTTTCATATTGATTGTATCAGTACAGTGGCGTTATACTGTAAACCATTGATTTATTGCAGCTAGAACATTTTGTGATTTGATATTTTTATGGCATTTATATCAACAAAATTTCGCCAAAGTCACTGACACTCAAATTTTCACTGCTACAAACTTTTATGAATTTCACTGACATGAAAATTTGATTTGCAAAATTGTAACAGTTTACAGTATTAAGGAAATACATAGTTTGTTTCTAGCAATATTGAAACCAAAAGTAATGTAGATAGGTAGATGTAACTTTTTATAATAATAATAATAATTTATTTACCTAGAAAAATATTTCATACAATACTTAAAATTGTACATGCAGTCTAGGTAAAATGGAATCTGAAATAGCTTAAAAGCTAGTTGAGTCAGATCCCTGACATAACTTGAATTTAATGACTTAAATTAAGACTGACAGTAGGTTACACCTCAGTATATTTCAAATAAACAAATATGATAATATAATAATATATATATATATGTATATACATACATTTATAATAAATATTAGTTCTATTCTAAATACTCTGACATTAAATTTTCCCGTATAGTATTTTTGAATGTAAGTTTTTGTTTAGACCTTAAAGAAATTGATATGCTGTTCCAAAGTTTGGCCCCTAAATAAGATATTGCAAATTTCCCCGTTACTGTGTTCATTCTAGGTACAAGTAAATCATTTTGACATCTTTGTCGTGTTCTATATTTATGATGTAAATACTGCAAATTATATGTTGACATTGATTGTGGGAGATTCTCATGAGTTATATCATACATAAAACTTAAAAGTAATGACTTATGAAGTTTAAAAATATCAAGAATTTGGAGAGTATTAAAAATTGGTGGAGCATGCGCAGTAAAGTCGGAAAACGTTATAATTCTGGCTATCATTTTTTGTGCGCTATGTATAACTTTAAGATTTGACGGGTATGTACTACTCCAAACTTCTAAACCATAGGTGATATGAGGCTGAATCAACGTTTTGTATAACAAAAGGAGAATATGCCGTGGGACATAATGTCTTAATTTTAAAAGAATACCCGTCTTTTTCCTAATAGTTTTATTGATCTTTGAAATGTGATTATCCCAGGTCAGATATTTATCAACTTCCACCCCTACGAAAGTTGCTGATTCAGTCTCATATACTTCGTTGTTTTTTATGGACAGGGCACATCTTACTGTCACACACATACGCCTACCACTGATGATCATATATTTTGTTTTTGAACAATTGATAGTCAACTTATTTGCATCACACCAGTGTACAACACTGTTTAAATGTTTGTTAATAATACGCAAATCAATATCTATTTTGTTATGTTTTTTTTTACTTTGCAACTGTTGCCAATGTGATGTGCAAACTGTATTTTGCAAATTTTTATACTGTAAAATACTTATTGTAGCTGGAATTAATTTTTACTGAAAAGACTTTTTGGGTGTTTTGTATGGAATTTATTTTTACTGATATTTACAAGTTGAATGTAAAATGTAGGAAACAGGTATATTCACTGGATTTTATTTTCACTGAATCATTCCTTCAGTGAAAATAGCGAAAATTAATTCCAAGCGAAAATAAAGTATTTTATAGTACAACATGACAGTGTGCATGTATATAACAAGCTGCTCTTGGAAACAGCAATTCACCTTCCAATGACAACATACCAGTTTTTCCATGAAATAAAATACAGGAACTGGATGCACAATCTAAGCAAGTTTGGGTGACTGGAAACACTATAACACTATAATTTCATTTGGCCTTAATTAGTATGAAGAAGATCACAGGGTATCAAAAAACAAAAAATTAAAAAAACAAACAGAAATGTATTTTCCCATCATAACTTACAGAATAGTATCAGAACTCTGGATTTTATCATCAGATTCACAGACATCACAGTCCAAGTACTAAGCATTGATTGGAAAGTCTTAGGGAATATATCACTGATGTATTTGACATAGGCCAGCTGAATTAGATACTGTTATAAACTGGTACTTTGTCTAATAGAATTTTTTTTCAACGGCATTTTAGAAATAGAAGGGTTGCCTTCACTGACATCACTGATGACACAGATTACACAGAGAGCATCTAAACTAACAAGAATGGGTTCTACAGATATCAAGAAATATGAGGTAAAATAAGTCATTCACAAATTCTGCTTCCATCAGTGAAAAATATGAGATTTGTTATACATACTTAATAGTATGGCATTTGTAAGTCTCCAAGTACATACAGTGAACCCCACAAAAGCAATAAGCTGATATGATGTGGATATTTTTCTCTCAAATACCAAATTTTATATTGTAATTCTGTGCGAAAAGGTATTCGGTGACCATATATTTTTTTAAACAATTTTGTGAACAGAGGCATAAAACAAAACCATGTTGTAAAAGTTATGGCAAGTCGTACCTTATGCTTCTTTCCTGTACATGTATGCCTGGCTCTGTCATATTGAAAAACTGTTGAGAATCTAGTTGACTCCCATGTGCGAAGCACAAAATGGGAGTCTTTGCAGTTAGTGTGTCTGTATGTGTGTATGTGTGTATGTGTGTATGTGTGTCCGACTGTTCCACTGCTATGTCAAGAACCATACATCGGTTTTTGATGAAACTTGGTGCATAGATGCTCTGGGCCAATGCGCAGATTTGATTAGGTTTTGGTAAAATTCCATGCTCGTTAATTACCTAATTTGCATGATAATTAGCTAATTTTTAGCTGTTCTATGACTGTTCCACTGATATCTAAAGAACCACTCATTGGATTTTGATGAAACTTGGTACATAGATGCTCTAAACATATGCGCAGATTTGATTAATTTTTGGTAAAAATCCGTGCATAATAATTACCTAATTTGCATGATAATTAGCTATTTTTTAGTGGTTCCATGACTGTTCCACTGATATCTAAACAACCACTCATTGGATTTTGATGAAACTTGGTACATAGATGCTCTGAACTAATGCTAGGTTTTGATTAGTTTTTGGTAATAATCCGTGGATACTAATTACCTAATTTGCATAATGATTAGTCAATTTTCAGTTTTTCCACTGATATCTCAAGTACTAATCATCACATTTCAATGAAACTTGGTACATAGATGTCATACGACACTGCACAGACCTGATAGTTTTTATGGTAATATCAGTACATATTAATTACCTAATTTGCATAATTAATTAATTTTCAGCATTTGATATAAGTAGTTAGCATTACATTTCAATGAAACTTGGTACTTACATACTCAAGGACTATGCAGAGATTGATTGTTTTCGATAAATATTTGTGCATATTAATCACCTAATTTGCATAATTAGTTAATTTTCAGCTTTTCCATGGGTATCTCAAGTACTAATCATCGCATTTCAATGAAACTTGGTACATAGATCCTTTAGGACTATGCAGAGACCTGATTAGTTTTAGGGTAAATAATTGTGCATATTAATTACCTAATTTGCATAATTAATTTTCAGCTTTTCTACTGATATCTAAAGTACTAATCATCACATTTCAATGAATCTAGAATTATGCAGACCCAATTAGTTTCTGGTAAATATTTGTGCATATTAATCACCTAATTTGCATAATTAACCAACTTTCACACTGATATCTCAGGTACTATACATCACATATCAATGAATGTACATGGATGCTGTAGGACAATAGACAGACCTGAATAATTGTGGGTTACAATCTGTACATATTAATTACCTAATTTGCATAATTAACCAATTTTAAGCTTTCACACTGATATCTAAAGTACCGTAAAAACTCCAAAATTTCGACCGGTTTTAAATAATTGGTGTTAGGAATGTGACGTGTTTTTAGAGTCAAAATTAAGGTGCATTTTCGGACGGTCGAATTTTTCAGAATAGAAATCAGCAAATGAAAAAATGGGGATGATAGACAGTGTGCTTCATTAGTTTTTAAAAAATGCAATGTCCGTCAATTGACGTAAACTTCCTCATGTTTCACGGTAAAAGCAAAGGTCGTGGCCGAGTTGTAACTCAAAATCTAAACAAAGTCATCAATCAGTGAGTATTATGACAAGCAAAACAAAACATCAAGACGCGGAGAAGAGGTCAGCACAAAACTAATAGGTCAAAAGACAAAGCTGTCTCGCACTAACTAGGAAAATTTGCGAATGTTCGAAGTACAGGTACCCATTGGACAAAAGATACATGGAAGTTTAGCAAACTATCTCCCCGACCCAGTGCAATGTATCCGGTTAGAATCAAAGCTCACGTGTCCCTTATTTGAGGGACCAAATTCTGCCGTAAATTCGCCCTTGGATTAAAAAATAAAATGGGATTTAAGAAAATAAAATGGGACTTTTAAGGTGTATTTTGGCGTCATTTTTCGGACATTTCAATCAATCCTGCCGGCTAAAATAGAGTAAGTTTTACCGTAGTCATTGACGTCTGTCTATTCAAGAGTACACGTGTATGATTTTTATCGTGACTAGCGTGAGCGGGTAAGCTTCCTTTCGAGAATGAGCTGTTATCACTGTGAACAATGTTAAATTATTCTTCAGATGACCAGTTTATTTTTTAAAAACAACTAATTTTTTTATTTAAAAAAAATCATGCCGTTTTCGCATCAAAATCCAAGCCAAAATATCGTACTACAACATCAATCTCTTCCGCATTGCGTTCAATAACATTAACATATTTAAATAAGCTATGGTAATTTGAACACGTTGGCATCATCCAGCTTTTTGATTGGTTAATTAGCGATTTGACCTATTTGACCAAAGAGAACATGGCGGATATCCTACAGCATCAAACGTGGCAGAGCTCCAGAAGGAGTACCTACACTTTATGCAAATTTTTTTAAAATTATGCTAATTTATTCATGACGTAGCAGTTTCTGTGCTCATGAATATTCATTAATTTGTGGGTCATTACATTTTAAAAGGGGCGATATATTATTTTTGGGGGAAGAGTTAGAAAGGGGGATTAGCAATCCTTAGGGGGTCAATACTAAAGAAGGGACCCATTTGGAGAGCAGCCATGCTCCTCGTGTCTGTTGTTGCACGTGACCTACTGCTGTCAACTGTGTTCGTTCCTCGACTGTGTTCGTTCTTTGACGACTTCGACTGGCTTCCATGTGAGGTAGTATTCTTGTGTTCTGTTTTCCTGACTTGAGTTTTTGAATCCGCTGTTTATGATTTTAACGTCTTTCATGTCTTTTGTAGGAGTGTCCAATCCGTGATTCGAACTTGCGATCTTTGAGTTCCCAGCGCACTGTCTTGTCCACTGTACCACGAGTGTCTTCACACAGGAGTTAGGATTTAAGTCCTATTTATAGGACACTGTCTTCACTAGCATTCAAAAATCTAACTAAACATACTGGATTCGAACCAGCGATCGCTCACATTGCTGACATAGTACAAATCAACTGAGCTATGTGGGTAATCATGCAAATTAAATAATTTGTTGTCATATTTAGCTTTATTGCCAAATGGTGTTTGCGAAAAAAAGATGGGCAGGCAAGGGAATTGAACCCAGGTCCTCCTGGTCACTATGTAGAGAACTGACCCACAAGACCACAATGGATTGACTGGATGTGTTTGCATTTGATAAGACTATATAGTGTGTATATATATAGAAATACAACATATTTCTATTATTGAGTTACAATTGTCCAAAAAATTGCCAATTTTGTGTTTTTACTTGTGTAAACTATATGCATGCCATAACCCGTTAGTGTACATCTTGCCAATTGGGTGTTTGCCATTTGCGTTGCCCATACCTGACCCGACCCTAACCCTAATGCCAAGACACGTTCCTGTTAATAATTCCGTTGCCCATACCTGACCCGACCCTTACCCTAATGCCAAGACACGTTCCTGTTTATAATTGCTCAACAATGATACTCTGTTGTGCACTGTCTGCGGGTAAGTTGCATTGATGTCAACTGATTAAACAAGTCGCGTTTAAGTAATTTCCACTATTAACAAGTGGTTAAATTGTGACAATAAATGTGTGGACAAATATTTGAGATTAATTTTGGTGTAGACAACTCTCGTTTAATTATTTTACACCATTACAAGTTGTTAAATTGAGAGAATAAATGTCTCAACAAATATTTAATACTTAGTTTGATGTAAACAACTCACGTTTGATTAATTCCCACAATTACAGGTTGTTAAATTGAAAGAATAAATGTGCGGACAAATATTTTAGACTTATTTTGGTGTAGACAGCTCTCGTTTAATTATTTTACACCATTACAAGTTGTTAAATTGAGAGAATAAATGTGTGGACAAATATTTTAGACTTATTTTGGTGTAGACAGCTCTCGTTTAATTGTTTTACACCATTACAAGTTGTTAAATTGAGAGAATAAGTGTGCAGACAAATATTTTAGACTTATTTTGGTGTAGACAGCTCTCGTTTGATTAATTCCCACAATTAAAAGTTGTTAAATTGAGAGAATAAATGTGCGGACAAATATTTTAGACTTATTTTTGTGTAGACATCTCTCGTTTGATTAATTCCCACAATTACATGTTGTTAAATTGAGAGACTAAATGTGCGGACAAATATTTTAGACTTATTTTGGTGTAGACAGCTCTCGTTTAATTATTTTACACCATTACAAGTTGTTAAATTGAGAGAATAAATGTATGGACAAATATTTTAGACTTATTTTGGTGTAGACAGCTCTCGTTTAATTATTTTACACCATTACAAGTTGTTAAATTGAGAGAATAAGTGTGCGGACAAATATTGTAGACTTATTTTGGTGTAGACAACTCTCGTTTAATTATTTTACACCATTACAAGTTGTTAAATTGAGAGAATAAATGTATGGACTAATATTTGAGACTTATTTTGGTGTAAACAACTCGCGTTTGATTAATTCCCACAATTACAAGTTGTTAAATTGAGAGACTAAATGTGTGGACAAATATTTTAGACTTATTTTGGTGTAGAAAAGTCGCATTTAATAATTTTACACCATTACAAGTTGTTAAATTGAGAGAATAAATGTATGGACAAGTATTTGAAACTTATTTTGGTGTAGACAACTCTCATTTGATTAATTCCAACAATTACAAGTTCTTAAATTGACAGAATGAATGTATGGACAAATATTGACCATTATATTTGTGAGTAAATACCTGTTGTTTAATTAATTTCCACCTCTACAAGGTTGAGAGAATAAATGTGTCGACAAATATTTGATACTTATTTAGGTGTAAGAACTCGTGTTTGACCAACTTCCACCATTGCAAGTTGTTAAAATAATGAAATAAATATACTGGTATCATTGGATATTTGATTTAATTGTGAAACTTTCTAACAAAATGTTAACTGCTGGCTTCGAACCCTCAATCAACAATTCCGCAGACACAGTATAAATTCAACAACACCACAGAAGATATTCGTCTGTTGCCTGAATTGTTTTCGTAATATAGGGAACGCCATCGACACTTTAACAAAACTTACCTTGACTTGGGTCTTGTTTATCTCTTGTCACAATCTGGAAACTGTTGAACAAATTGCGCGTTATTTTATTATTTATTTATTCAGTTTTGTATGGTGGAGTTTTGTGAGGTTTATTATTTTTTTGCGACGTTCTTTGTTTACTTGTTTACGGTTTGAGAGATTTCAGTTTATTTGATTTACGTTTTTACGGTAGCTCTGAGCGGGACTCGAACCCACTGTCTTTTCAAGCTAATTTTGTTTTATTTTGATGGCACGCTTGTGTACCACGCCACGACGTTGGTCGTTAAGTGGTGTTCATTTTTCTAACTACTACAGTGTTCCAATGAGTTGAACGGAAAAGCCAAAACGATTGCTGGTTTCTGATTGCTTCGGTTCTGGTGAGTGTGTATCTAGTGTGATTCGAACCCATGTCGTTTGTATTGGGCGTTTTTTTTATTTCCCATGTTTGTTACGCCGTAATATGCAACCACTTCCCCGTTTTATTGTGATTTTGAGTGTTTAATGATGTCTTCCTCACCCGTCACGCCATGACCCAGTTTCAACCACACGGCCATTTTGCAACGCAGTTCGTGACCCTCGGCGTCACCCGACTGACTATATGAGCGTTCTGTTCAACTGTTAAGCTAGGATTTATTACCGTTATTATCATTATATTGTCACGTGATTTGTTTTACCTTATGTGTAATGTCTTAAGTATCTTTATTGTAATTTGTATATACCAATTCGTATATACCGAGGAAACGACCCCGATTGAAGGTCATGTATTTTATGACGTCACCAATTCGTGTGTAGGTACTGCTTCTAGATCTGTGTCTCAAACGTTTATACGAGACCGGAATCATTCGCTTACGATGAAACTAAGTTGACTTTTATTTGTATTTCATAACCATTCAACAAATTTATTTTGTGTACATTATTATAATCACTACTGAGTACAGTAATAATCAACAATTCAGAAACGCAGCATGCCGAGATTTTTGTGTTCGTTTTTATTTGAAACTTCGTTTATTTAGAATATATTTTCGTTACCAATAAAATAAAAATCTCTCAGTCAATCAGAAACCCGGATTCATGCCTTCGAGGAAGGTCCCGTTTGAACGCTCACATCGGTTTTTTTTCGTTTGGGTGAAAACTAAAACTGGTCGCAATTTTCGAATAAGAATGAGTCGGCAATTTTTAGTGGAGTTGAAAATTTGGAGGTTAATAAAACACCGAAACCCAGCAAATAAATAAGCGGTCGAATTTTTAGAGGGGTCGAAATTTTGGAGTTTTCACGGTACTAATTATTCCATTTCAATGAAACTTAGTACAAAGATGCTCTAGGACAATGTACAAACCTAATTAGTTTGGGGTAAAAATCTGTTCATATTAATTCCCTAATAAGCATAATAATTCATAATTTTTTGGTTCTAATCACATTTCAATTAAACTTGGAGACATAGATTTTCTGTTACATTGCGCAGACCTCATTAGTTTTACACTCAAATCTGGTCATATTAATTTTCTGATTTGCATAATTAGTTTTCAGCTAAGTAATTTCGAATTATATTTAATGTGTCTCCAATACTCTCAGCACATGGGAGTTCTTTCTAAGCTTTCTTTGATTTTAAATAGTAATATGAACTTCTTGTATTAGCTTCCACAGGGAGGTATCAACAAGGAAGTACATTGTATTTTGTTACCATCGTTGCTACATTATTACAATTTAAATAGCTCTCAACCAATCACTGACTGACTAAAATAATTTTATTCATATATCTCCCAGGAAGTCATCAAGCAGATTGAATTGGCTGAAGTTGTTATTGCCAGAGCCCAATCGCTGCGAGCTAAATTCAGTCAGCAGGTGTTGGAGGATGATGATAAGCAAACAGAATTAGAGAAATTTGTATCTAGTTTATTAGAACAGCCTGAAGTTAGTGTACTTGGCGCTGGTAGAGGTCCAGCTGGCACTATTTTACATCGGTTGTTTGCAGCTGCACAGAGGGTAAGGTTCTTTGTTACAATTTTTCACCTTATAAGGTCAAAGCATATATTAAAGGCCCATAATTGTAATTATGCTGGGGCACATGTATACACCTATACATATAACATTATGTGTTAAATACATTTTTTGTTCACATCAAATTCAAGCAAACTCATTATGCTTTAATAGCAAAAATCACTATTTATTTATTTATTAAACATAATACTTTTCTTTCAGTTGGTCGAGTGTTGAATATGAATGCAATAAATAACACATAGATCACAGTGCACACTGAGTCTACTAAGAAAGATTAATTAGATTTACCAACCCATACAATATTGTGTACCATTCAAGAAAAAAAGTCAGTGACATTCTCCAAGAAATATACAGTACTATATTCTTGTTATTCATCAGAAATAAATGACAGAGAGCTATAAGCTTGTGTCATTATTTAGTGGCCCATATATACATGTAGAAAATCTGTATTAGAAGCCGCTGCTTCTATTAAAATGTTACAATGCAACAGAGGGGATGCAGCTTCTATTAGAGCATCTACACATGTGAGAAATGGTCAATTTTTGGTTCTCAATTGTTCAAAAAGAATGGATGCGACTTCTATTAGGGATGCGGCTTCTAATACAGATTTTACGGTACTCTAATTCTCAAGGTGCTACCTTACCCATAAAATTAAGATATTATAACATATGTACAAGTTCCAAATTTTGCTCACATTGTATTGCATATTTTGGTTTTGGTTTGCACATTTATTAATTTCACACATTGATTTTGTTTTTGCAGTCAGCTAATATGCTTCCAAGTGAAGAAGAACTTCTTGCTGATGATGACGTTGTTGATCACGCATCCCAGTCATCATCAGTCAGTGTGAAAGACTTCCCTAGACCAGCTGGTAAAGAGTTCATTCTGAGAACACGGGTACAACGACCAACATCGTATTCCAGGGCTCTACCGCAGAGACTGTTTTGTGTTCTCATGAACAATGACTTTAGACTCGCTGGTGCTTTCTCTGAAGATACAACTTTCTTTTAATTTTTTAATGGACGAAAAGCTAAAAGTTATTTACATTGACACCAACCTACTATGTTTGGTGTATCAAACTTTTAAAACTTTTACAAAGCATAATCACTACTCGGAAGTGGTGTTTATATTGCTTAGTGGTAAATTTGTCAAAATTTCTTGATAGATATTTGGACACTTGTGCCTGATGTAGAACTGGACCTATGTAGAACTAGACTGATGACTTCAAAATTAAGATTAAGACAAACTACCATGAAGGGATGAACAATGTAGTAAACTATTGAAAGTGGATGTTGCAGTATTTCAGGAATCAATACTATCCTAAAATATACAATCTAGAAATAGGTTATTTTCCGTTCACTGCACAAACTTGCATATTGTGTAAAAGGCACAGTCCAAATGTCAAATGATTTGATCTTGAACTTCTAATTTTCAAGCTGTATGTCAAAATGCCAATCATTGAGGGAGAAATAGTGTGTTGAGATACTCTTACTTCATTAAAATCAGACATCATAAAATGGGTATAGCACATTATTTAAATAAGGAAATACTCTTTAAATGCTTTGAATTTGTGTTTGTTGAATCCCATGCAATGTTGATGTCACTTCATTGCTATGTCCTTTGTTTATTCAAATCTGTTTTCACATTCGATTTCATGCATAACACAGCATCTCACAATGAACTGAAAAGTATCTATTGATCAAACTACAATGCTGCAAAATGAAATTCAAGTTTAAATATGAGAATATTATGAGAATATTCAGTTGACAAAATTTAGATCACATGCTGGTGTATGTGACAACATTTGTTGATACAAACTGTATATATGATGCATAAGTTTTTGATATATTGTACAATTTAGAAATTAAATCAGACAAGGTAGAATTGTTCAAAAAAAATTAAATATTAGAATATTTAGAAAACATTCTTCAGTTAAAAACCTGAATAATTTAGGATATTTGTAACTGGACATCAAGATTTAATCAAGAGCAAAAAAGCCATAAGATTGTTTTGCCTCATGGTGTTCACTTCCATCATTGGCATCATGTCCAACGTTCTAAATCGCATGGTTACATAGGGTGTACGAACTAACCATGAGATTCCTCAATCTTAAGCAGTTCTCGTCATTCATTTACAAATAAGATTTATTCAAAACACAATGATGAGGATGCCAAAATTGTCCATACAATTATCCCGAGTAAGAATCATCAAATGTACAACCTGATTAAGGAATTAATTTAAAGTACATGGATGTGTGACAGTGCTTTTAAACTAGTATAAAATGAACTGCACTTCCACTTTATGTGCTTTCTCATGTATAAGATAGAACACTGTTTTCCAAAAAAACTTGTTGAAGTGAACTTCTCTGGCCATGAATACTGGTTTGAGATCTGGTGTTTATTGGGGAGATGAATACAGAATTTTATTTATAACAGTTTTATTTGAGAATATAAAAGTCAGTATAGCTATAATACTACATTTGAAAGTAATTATTGTATAAGTACTGCCATTTTAAAATAATTTAAACCACAGACATGTTTTATTGTCAGTTTTAACATCTATAATAAACCGATAGTTGATTTACAGAATCACAAAAATTTACATATATGTATTTCATTTAGGCTACGAGGGAGGTGCTTTGGTGGTTGGTTCAAATATACCAGGTAATTGGTATAAAAGTAAAACATCTGAATCACCAGATTTATTGTTCGAAACAGCTGAATGACAAATAAGTTTGACAGAGACTTGTTAAACAATCAGAGTTTTGAGGAACAGTTTTTTAGCTCCGCTGTCGACTTTGTCGAGCTGAGCTTATCATATGAGTGATTGTCCGTCGGCGTCGTCCGTCGTCCGTGTCAATGTTTTACTTTTTCGACTTCTTCTTGAAAACTACAAGCCTGAATGCTTTGATACTTGGTGTATATGTACCTTGGGTAGACTTCTCTCAGATTTGTTCATTTCATGATCATATCTTTAATTCTCTAATTTTGGTGAATATTTTTGTCATTTTTGGTAAAAAGTGATATTTTCGACTTCTTGTTAAAAACCACAAGTCCAATTGCTATGATATTACATATATAGGCACTACATGTGGACCACTCTCAAATTTGTTCAGTTCATGATGATATCTTTAATTTTATAATTTTGGTGAATATTTTTGTCATTTTTGGTAAAAAGTGATATTTTCAACTTCTTGTTAAAAAACGCAAGTCTAATTGCTTTGATATTATCTATATAGGTACTACATGTCGACCTCTCTCAGATTTGTTCATTTTGTAATGATATCTTTAATTCTCTAATTTTGGTAAATATTTTTGTCATTTTTGGTTAAAAGTGATATTTTCGACTTCTTGTTAAAAACGACATGTCCAATTGCTTTGATATTACGTATATAGATACTACATATGGACCACTCTCAAATTTTTTTATTTCATGATGATATCTTCAATTCTCTAATTTTGATAAATATTTTTGTCATTTTTGGTAAAAAGTGATATTTTCTTCTTGTTAAAAACCACAATCATTTATGGTTAAAAATTATATTTTTGAATTCTTGTTGAAAACAGCAAGTCCCATTGCATTGATACTATGCATATTGTTCATTTTCTAATGATATCTTCTGTTCTTTAATTGAAATATGCATTGATAACAGCGGAGCTATCTCAGCCGAGAGGCTGCTTGTTTTTGTGTCTGATGTAGATATAAAACTACATGTGAATGCCATGCACCCAAATATACATTCTTTTTACCCAACATTGTGCAGTCTGAAACAGGGTCAAGGGAGTATATATTAATTTTTTTATGAATTTGGTAATAGATTTGTCATTTCCAAAGCAAGTAGATGAATAAATTTAAGAAGATGAAATGGGCCTTAAATTATACATATTATATATTATGGATATTTATAACATTGATGGGGTGTTATGTAAGTATGTCCCTAGCAACCATAATCAAGCCCTTAGCAATCTCATTTTTTCCCTTAAATTTGTAGCTCTGCTGTCCTTGAAGATGTAAAAGCCGTTTGTTAATGTGATTGTTTATTGTGTATCTTTTAAACTTCTGTTTTTATTCTTTTTTAATATCAGACAAGAAATTTTCTACATTTCTATTGCATGTATACTGAGGTCTAAAACATTAGGTCTTGCAGTCAGTGTGTTTTCTATGGGTCAGACACGAGTGGTGTATTTGCCAAAATGGCAGCAAATTCAAATCTTTCCCATAGTAACATCGCATCATGCATACAAAAGATACCTATGAAGTCAGCAAAAATAATCTATATTCTTTACGTTTACCCTTTATAAAAGAGATGTCAAATTGCCTTCTGTGAATGAAAACCTCAAAAAAAAATTTCCCCCTCTTAGTCAGACTTTTATTAGGACAATTATCATTCTTTCACTAAAGATGCAGAGGGCGCTGTTTCAATTACAGTAGAAAATGACATCTTCATTAGTTTATGATCGTTAACAATTATTGGAGACGTGTTTAGCTTCCAAATTCACTGAACTAGACTTTGAGGCTGTTTCCTGAAGAAGAAAAAATGGTGAAGGTGTAAGTCTGAGAAATTTTTCTGGCAACAATTTTTATTTGTCATGTACTGTTGACCTCAAAACTTCAGTGATGTACATGTATTGTACACACACCCAGTAGCCTCTAGTGTTTATGAATAAACATTACATCAATTCAGTAATATTGTATATTTATTGTAAACATTATTGCTCTGATTGCTTTCATTTTCTAGATCTCAAGTAGTGGAGCTATGTCAGCAAATAGGTAAAAGCATTGATGCTGCAGGTCAGCGTCCTCTCCACATCGAATGTGTTCGTTTTTTTTTATCTTACATGACTTTGTACTTCGAACTTGTTTTTGACTCCCATGTGCGAAGCACACAATGGGAGTCTTTGCAGTTAGTGTGTCTGTATGTGTGTGTGTGTGTGTATTTGTGTCCGTCTGTTCCACTGATCTCTCAAGAACCATACATTGATTTTTGATGAAACTTGGTGCACAGATGCTCTGGGCCAATGTGCAGATTTGATTAGGTTTTGGTAAAAATCCATGCATATTAATTACCTAATTTGCATGACAATTAGCTAATTTTTAGCTGTTCCATGACTGTTCCACTGATTTTGATGAAACTTGGCACATAGATGCTCCAAACTAATGCATAGATTTGATTAGTTTTCGGTAAAAATCTGTGCAATATTAATTACCTAATTTGCATAATGATTAATAAATTTTTGGCTTTTCCACTAATATCTGAAGTACTAATCATCACATTTCAAAAAAGCTTGGTACATAGATATCATAGGACACTGCACAAGCCTGATAGTTTGTAGGGTAATATCAGTAAATATTAATTACCTAATTTGCATAATTAATTAATTTTCAGCTTTCGATATTTCAAGTAGTAATCATCACATTTCGATGAAACTTGGTACATAGTTACTTAAGGACTGTGCAGACCCCTGATAAGTTTTGGGGTAAATATTTGTGCATATTAATTACCTTATTAGCATAATTAGTTAATTTTCAGCTTTTTGCCTGGTATCTCAAGTACTAATCATATTTCAATGAGACTTGCTATATAGATCTTCTAGGACTATGCAGAGACCTGATTAGTTTTAGGGTGAATAATTGTGGATATTTATTACCTAATTTGCATAATTTTTCCATAATGTTTCACTGATATATAAAGAACCACCAATTGGATTTTAATGAAACTTTTAAAGAGTACTCATCACATTTCAATGAATCTAGAACTATGCAGAGACCCAATTAGTTTTTGGTAAATATTTATGCTTATTAATCACCTAATTAGTCCCCGTTCGCTTGGCACACAGCCGCCCAGAAAAAAAGCAGAGATAAAAAACCCTTTTTGAGGAAAAATACAGCTGGAAACCTGTACACGTAGCCTTGTCATGTGTGCCAGAGAGTGGATGTCGGGTTTCATCCAATATGCTTAATTAGACTTAATAAATATAAAAATTATGTTTATGCACGACTGAAATGTGGCTAGTCCAGCATAGAATAATTGCCCACTGCAGACTTCTGCGTTTATACGTACAAATCACGTGATTAACATAAAGCCAACGATTGGCTGTTATCATCATGTGAAGACAGTAGTTTCCCGCTATCCTCGGGGGCGGAGCTACGTCACGGACGTTCTACGTTGCTAAGACGCGCACCACTGTACCACGTATTTCTATGGGGCTTTGTGCGCGCTGCTGTGGAACGCCGTGGAGCCGGTGAAAACTAGAGAAAACAACACAAACTCAACTTTGAAGTAATCCTGAACAACCAAATTCATATATGTTACACACGTAGGGCTAATCTTGTTACACTGTTCAAGGGACTCTCAACAATCATCGCAAAATACCGTTTTTTGCGAGTTTTTGGTCTTTGTTTTCACCGCGAGGGTTGCCAGGCGGTAGAAAATGCCCGGATGTCCGCCCCTGAGGATAATGGCGAACCGCGGGAAACTTTATTTATACATGAAACTAACCATAGAGGGCGTAACTTAAATAATATCGCACACAATGGAGATCATGCACCACGTGCCCGTTTATTAAAGCATACCTTTCCCAATAATTGGTTAGACATGAAACTTACTGTAGAGGGCGTAATTTAAACAAAATATTGCACACGACGGAGATCATGCATCATGACTGTTTAATAAAGCATATCTCTCCAGATAGTGTTAAACATGAAACTAACTATAGAGGGCGTAATTTTAAATCGAATACTGTAGAATACTTAATTTCACTTGGAATTAATTTTCGCTTAAGGAATGATTCAGTGAAAATCAAATCCAGTGAATATACATTTTTTCCTATATTCTACATTCAACTCATCAAAAATCAGTGAAAATAAATTTTATACACTGTTCTGGAAGTTATGAAGGAAAACACATTTCTGTTGTTTTTTGTTTTTTTTTTTGTTTTTTTTATTCGATACCGTGTGATCTTTTTCACACAAATAAAATTATAGCATGTTTCCAGTTACCCGAACTTGCCTAGATTGTGCATGCAGTTCCTATATTTTATTTCATGGAAAAACTGGTATGTGGTCATTGGAAGGTGAATTGCTGTTTCCAGGAGCAGCTTTTCATATACATGCACACTGTCATGTTGTACTATAAAATATTTTATTTTTGCTTGGAATTGATTTTCGCTATTTTCGCTGAAGGAATGATTCAGTGAAAATAAAATCATTTTACATTCAACTTGGAAAAAATCAGTGAAAATAAATACAAAACACCCCAAAAGTCTTTTCAGCGACAATTAATTCCAGCTAAAATAAATTATTTTAAGTATTGTACACGACGTATACATAAAGCAAAGGTTAGGCTTAGTCTGACCTTTTAGGTCATCAGTCTGTCAGAAATACTCACATTACATACTGAGACTGGAACAACGTGCATGCACTTTTGTATCTATGGATACATATACTTGAATTTACTGACAGCACCCGGGCTTGGCTGGTCATATCATTCTCTTTCCCACACCGTATACTGCCATTCTCATCAAAATATATTTTATACATAAAAGCTGTATATACGACAATGAATACAAATATTTATATTACATATTATATTCCATAAGCATGTATAGTGTAAATGAGCTAGAGTGTATCATATCTGGTTACACTTTCGATGCCCAGGGCTAGTAACCTTTTTCATGAAAGCTTGTTGTTTTCAACAGTACTGGGCGTGGCGTGACTGACTTAATTTACGCTATCGGTCCGTAAAAGAAATATATTTCATAAAATCAAGATTTTGATGAACTTCCTGACATGTTTAAGGCAGGTCAATCAACACATTTTTTCTTCACGAGTGTATTGCAACCATCTGTTCCGATGATGGGGCTTCATTTAATGACAAGCTGGTGAGTCTGTAGCAGGTTATTATATCATAGTTCATTCCATTTTGTCGACGGTGTGCGGAGTGTCTGAAATTTTAGTTTTATAACCCATGAGGTTTAATCTGACGCCGTTTGGCATCATGTGCTAATGACTGAGTGATCTTTATGGACATTTACTGTGCGCGGCATATGCACAGTAAATGCGCCACATACTAACGATAGTATATTGTGTGTGTTTTTACTTGCTGCGCACTGGTAATATCAAAGAGAAATGCGCACAGCATAGCGACAAAATGGGAAAACTGGTTTAATAGTGCGCAACATGTTCGCAAGAAACCACAAAAAAATCACTTTCATGTCACGGACATGTTTGCTGCAGCAAGAAGACCTCAAGTCATAATAATTTGTAATGAGGAATGTACGCAGCACAGTGACGGAAAATACTCACTAAGATTTATTTGTAAACATTTTTGTCTAACGCAGTATCAATTTCAATTTGAACTGAGATACAAAGTGTGAGATGTTATGAGCTTTATAACATTATACTCCTAAGGTCATTAAATTGGCAGACATTTTCAGTTAATGGCTAGATGCATAGAGAACACCAGATATAGATTTGTTCTTGCCTTCCAGGCTTGTCCCATGCAGTTCTGAGCAATTGAAAGGTAAGTGTGAATTCTTCTGATACTTAAAGTGCATCTATAACTTTGGTGAAGTTTACAGTCTTTTCACTTGAATGAATGTTGGTATAACCTTAATGGTTGTTGATTGCGAATTTCTTGAAGTAAATAGTACATTGAACCAAGACTCACAAACATTCTTTTATTTAACTTTAAGATGAATATATTTGTTGAATAACCAACTTCTCTCTTTGATTTAGTTTGTACTGCATAATTAGATAAGGATCTGATCATGCAACGATAGTTGCAATGGGTAACATTAAAATGTGACGTCATGTGGGTCTTGACCTTACATTAACTAATAAATCAAAGTTGGAACTATACGTGTATAATGTCTAGTAGTCTCAGTAGTTGTTCATTCTATCTCAGCTTTTTAAAAAAAATATTTTGCATCAAATGTATTCCAATTGTAATAATTGTAAAATGTCCAGCACATGGACTCTCAAACTTGTTTCAAGTTTAATAATCTAAAAGTCTGTGTTGGAGATGGTAGACTAATTGCAAATTTAATTTGTGTTCAATTTGTTTCAAGAATAATGTTGCTATACCAGTAGTTTTTTCCTCTCAATAAAATGGATGTTTTTTTTTAATGTTATATTTTTTTTTCCATAATTGCTCTAAATTTATCATCTCCTGTTCCGTGACACCGAAACAAAAATATATATACGACTGCACCCAGAGTATTTTTAATAAATTCTAGTGACTAGACTCGGATGTTGCAATCCTGTTCACAGCACTATATTGTTGGTATATACTGCTGCTGTCCAGATTTTAAAGATATTTAGGTGCATTAGTTCCTTTCAGTGTTTCAGATATTTCTTTTAATTTCTAAATTCTGTAAATGAGTTTGACACCTTTCGACAAATAAACGTACATATTTGTACATACTTTAACAAGAATGATGAATACCTGGAGCAAATTGAAAATCGTGTACATTTGACCTTTTATTCTAGAGAAAAAAAAGGTCATCAAAATATTTGGAAAAATTAATAATCACTGTATGTAAATATTATGACAGAACCCCACACCCTCCCCGTGGCTTTCGTTGCGTATGGAAGTTATTTTCACGAGTGATTCGGGTATCCTGCGGCCGTACTTTCACGAGCGAAGCGACGCAACGAAAGCCACGGGGAGGGTGTGGGGTTCTGTTATTATTACAGCAACCGGTACATATGTAATATTTCCATACTCATATTTATCATCGTCAATGCACTTTCTTTATTGCGCTTGGGTAGATTTATACTAACTCAGTCTTCGATTTTTATTTTTGCAGCTTGATGACATTTATGACGATATTTGACGCTTATGAAAATGACTGCCACAAGAAATCCACCCCAGGTAAGCAATTGGATGGCCATAGCGCGTCGTTGTTTACAAACAAGCGTCTACCCACGAGCCTTTGCGTTTTTAGCGTGTGTTGTTATCGTCGCTTGGGACTCAATTCCCGCACGTGCGCAGGTGACGACCCTCTCGCTTTAATTGTGGCCTTTAATTGTGTATCCCTACTGTGTATGATCTACAGAGAACCTCCCACTGACCCCCTAAAAACATAAGGAATTGGGGGTTGTATACAGTTCATGATAACTATTGTCAAACAGGCTACTGAAATCGAATTTAGAAATGCTTTCTAAAGGGAACAAAGTCATGTAAACACAAAATGAACATATAACATCTCATCTGCTGGCAAATCTATTACCCCAGAAAAGAAGTCCTAACGTGTTTTTTTTCTGATGAAGAAGAAATATTAAACCCACATAAAAATAAAAAGAAATTGCATTAGAAGTGATTTAATCGATATTGTGTAAACCATAGTAGTCATGGTCTGGTGCTGTAATTGTGAATAAAATCTGCTATTACATCGTCCACAAATCTCGGCGTCAGTAATTCATTATCCAGTAAAGCTATCTTTGGTGTGAAATGAATCTTTAATGGCCAAGTGTTTCAAACGCCATTCATTCAGTAAAACCAGTTTTTTTTTAACTGGCAAATCAGAAATACATCATGCACTAATTTGTTCATTACGAGATTCTGCAGAAAGCATATGACCCAGACATTCCACGGTAAACATGGAGCAACATAGGACAAAGTGCATTCCATATACCTTTTTTTTTGCTATATGTAGTATTCACTGTATGGATATAGAGCTTCACCTTTTTCACTAGCCATCAGAAACTACAAACTTTCAAAAGTTGTTTAAAATTTGACTGTCAAAAATGTACGTTTCGGTTGAAAAATATTTTTTTTCAGTATTTTACCCTCAAACTCACAAGAGTTTTAAAACTATAGGTGTTTTAATTCTGCACCTAGCTGCACATGTTTGGTATCAAATACAGGTGTTGGTCATTAATCTTAAAATAGTCCGAAAATGCTACAGGGCTCATACCACTAATTTAATTTCCATAGACGACAATGTTAACATATGACGAGATTGCCATATGAAAACTCTTGCAAATCTCAGGTAAACAAGACACACCTACTGTATTTGGATTGCACCTAGAGAAATCACTGGAAAAACACCAAGATTAGAACATTCAAATACACACAGAATAAACTCACAGGTACACAGTCGCCAAGTAGTAAATAAAAGACCACGTGTTGGTCTCACCTTTGACCCGAGTGATCACGCCCTCAAACAGGGAGCACCTGAGGAAAAAAATATTTAAAAAATGTCATTGGTTCTTGCTACGAGCAGCCATTGGCTGATTAGTGGCATGATACCTTAAGCGAAATAAGAAGGTTTAATACAGTTTCTGTTGATCTTATATATGATGGAATATCATTAGTCGAGTGATTTCCCATGCAAACAAAAAATAATCCCAAAATTTGAACCCTGGAAGTTATTTATCAAAATCTACCACTTGGTGGCGCCCTATACCCAGACAATTAGTTGTAGGAATTGGCAACATACACACCCAGCATAACACCAAATTGGATGGTAGGCAGTCAATATAAGCCTGATTATTAGATGCAGTACTGTAAGTATAATGTTCTCATTCTCCACATACAAGTACAGACCAACATTTGGCATGATTAGTAATTTTAATTAATTTCTAAAAATAATACATAGAATTATGACAATTTAAGGTAGTTTATCACTATAATTATATAAAACAAAATTTTACTGAATGAAAAGTCTCAATTCATCAGCTCATTATTTCTCCAATTAATTAAAAACAATTCCACGGTATCTGCATTTAGGTCGGAGACCTGTGACGGGCAACCTTGGATATACCAAAACACAACAGTGGTTTGATTTACCATGGCCACACATGGAATTTGCTCAACATAAAAAGCTTAATCACATCCTATGTGAAAAGTAGTTCAAAGAAACAATTTTATGATATAGATATAAAATACTCATATTACACATCCCTGATTAAATTAAATTCAAATCATTGGTTGATTAGTGGCATGAGACCTACAATGTTTTAAAGGTTTTATAATATATATATGAGTAAATACACATCATCATATAAAGACTGCAACACAGATAAACATTGTGTTCCTTTCCTGTGTGGTAAAAGTCTAACTCGCATTTATTCCAACAATATATTGATTAATGTAACTGTACGAAATTCGTCATATTAGAATGCGTGGAAGGCGCGACATTGCATTCTTCCATTTTCTGTTAGTTACGTCAAATATACAAACATTAATTCTCATTAAAATTTCATTTTATCTAAAATCGTGATTACATCGTTATTTAGATCGATGGGATGGCTACTATTTGGTCCAACGTTTCTTGAGACAGTAATTCTCCTGTAATATCGGATAATTTCAATAATTCTGTGTAAAAATCGTAGTTAGATCGATAATAACGATTGTTCGTTTTGAAGTTCTTCTGTTCTTAGATCAGTAACTCTCCGATAGAGACGTAGAATCTTAATATCCTTAATTATCAGAAGTTGGAATAATTTAATACCTCTAGTAGTCAAGACAAAATGTAATTATCCGATATTAGACAACTCCTTAATATTGATACTTTTATTGATAATTATATGGTAAAAAAATGCAGTGTCCCGTCAACTATGGTAATTCGTTTACTTATATACTAGACGGCACTTTTGCAATGATTCTATTCTTTTACCTTTTTTCTTTGTGAATGGTCAAAGAAGAAAATTCAACATGAAAGTATAATATGGTCTATCTTTTTTGTATTTTCACTGCATACTTTTTCTACATTATTTCTGCATACTTTTACATTTACAATTTGATCGTTATTGTCGTTTACAATAAATCATCAACAAATGTGTTTATGTTTTTATTGACATAATCATAACTCCACATTGCAACGTAAACAACAGTAAGCTTCTTAATAACACCTTTCCCACTAAAAAAAGAAATGAGGTATTATAGTAACTATAGACATTGTGCAGCGCGTAAAAGTTGGATACTGTGTGTAGACTATAATGATGTTTTGTTACTCAACTGTCGTATTTAGCTTGTATTTTAGTGTGTATGCCAACCGATGATACACAGGACACATGTTCACTTTAAAAAGGCACGCAGCCACACGGTACACACTTACTAGAAGAAGCGCCTACTAAACCTTTTAAATTATAGGGAACTTTAGTGGGTTCAAAGACTTTAACGGCAGTTATAAATAAAAAAAATCGCCAGTGCATCTTTTCTTTGCTTTTTGTTGGAATGATAATCACATTACGTAATACTGTATTACGTCATTTGAGAAGTTAATTAGAAAATTATAAATACAATATTAAATTATAAAACAATACATACAATAAATAAGATTATTGAACCCTCGAAATATTAACCTTTAACCCCTGAAAACAGCATATTTTTAGATCCACTACGTAACACACCAACAATCATGTTCTCCACGATACTAGACGTTTGGATTGCACGATTTTTTCACTATGGTATTGCATTTTGAAGTTTCCCGGACACTGAGTAAATAAATCCCGCATTATAATGCTTGGGTAGGATTGTGGTGAGTGGTTTTGGCAGCCATTTCGAAAACCTCAATTTTCTTGAAGACAGTAATAACAAATGAAATGTTTTATCAAAAGGTGGATCGCCATTGTAATACACTGAAGCCAAAAACAGTTATGTATGTTATACATTATGTATAAACAGGAATATTTATAAATTTAAACGGAATCAATACATTGTATACGGTAATACATGGATGTTGTCTCTTTTAATTTAATTTCTATCAGAAGCACGAACTCGTTGTCGAATGGGGAAAAGGCGTCTAGTTAGGCAATCCACGTTGCTTTGGGAGCAATCAAATCTTATCGTTTGGATGTGAAAGTAGTTTTAAGCTTTTCACCACCAGGCAATCTTGCCCAAATTGTTCTGCACATTTTTCTTATATATTCTTCAATGTTTCTGGAAATGAAGCCTGACTTTGGAGCCAACAGATAAAATTTGAGTCAATTTTCAGTTTCTACTAAAATTAATTGGATATTTTTGTTCCAATTCACTGAAAGAAAGGGCAGACTATAAACGGGACTAGTTTGTGATGAAAAGCGGGAATCGGTGGCGAAAAGGTCGTGGAGCATTTAGGGCAATCAGACATCAAAAAAAAAAGAAAACTAAATCCGCCCCCATATACGCAAAGAGCATTCATTCTTGAGAGGTCACTTCACTTTATTACTAGTGATGTCATCATTATTATATTCACGCAAATTGATCTTTAACCTAGATTTCGATGACAAACGTTTTATTTCGATCCGATCGTTTTGCGATTGTATTTTCTAGATTCTTTGATAGAACACAGCATTTACGTTGATACAGTGTAACAAAGTCGGCGCTGGTGGTCGGCTTTGATGCGCAACTAACCCCAAATAAAAAGCATGATTATTTGAAAAGTGCTATTATAAGATTGGTAGAAAGTGATACATTCTGCGCAAAAGTATTCAAAAAATCATTTTGGGCTGTTACCATGGCAACGGTGGGCTTGGAATTTTTTCCCGATGATACCACCTAACTAGAGTGAAGGTGGGAGTGACGCAACTGAGCTGATTAATTATATGTTGTTTAGTATGTAAATGAGATGTGAACAAAATGTGGCGTACACTCATGTCAGTGGTTGCCAGAGACACACTCAAGGACAAACTGAATATTTCAAGTATAAGGTTTTAAGTATAACGTGTCAAAATGTTTTTTTTTTAATAATCAGTATAGTGGAATTATGTTTATATTCTTCTCAAATGATTTGCTTTATTGAACACATACAACAATTGAACATTCCAACTGCATATTTTTATCTCTATTAAGAGAGCACACTCACATGAGTTTCGTAAATTATCTGGGTATTCACATTCTGTTGTACAGAGTAATAGGGCAGGGTTTGTTAAGCTCTATATTAGATCTTTTGATGAAATTCTTCCGAAAAAGACATTTAGCTTTATGAGTAGACTGCACCTTTCATCTAACCCCATTGTAACAACAACATTGTACATTTCAATTCATTCCCAGAGTTTAATATGGAAATTATGGGAGAAAAGGATTTTTTGACTTGTATTTTTTTTTTGTTATGAATTTTTTATGATCTGAAATAAACTATGATAACAGGAATACTATTATATAACAAAGGGCAAGATTACCAGAATTCAACTATGTTTTTTGGGTTGTTGCCATGGGCATTAGCGTGGTTGTCAGGGACACTTGAATCTTACCCTTTTTGATGATTGTTGCTGTTACCATCTGGTACAAACCTATATCTATAATAGTTTGCATATCCACCTGTTAAACATTGCAAGTCAGAAAAGCATACATATATATATATATATATATATATATATATATATTCAGCCCTCATAGTTACATTTTTTTCTAAGCAGCGATTGGCACCCAACTTCAAGTTATAAAAAAATTTGCAGCCAAGTACAAAACTGTTGGTCTCCAGATTTTTTTTTTTTACAAATACCTAATTAACTACACAGAATAAGAAATTTGTGTTTTTTTAAGATAGTTATTTGAGCATACATGACGTAAAAGACAGTAATCATGTGACATCATGCCAATTCAATTATGTACTCTCATCTTTATTAGGATGTGTGCTACAGTATATATGAAACATACGTTTTTCGTCCTTGTTGTATTTTACTCATGAAAATTACTTTGACCAATGCAGTTTAAATTTTCTCCCACTCTGACTGCTATTTGGATCAACATTCCATGGTCGTCTTGGATCAAATTTGGCAACAGACTCTGACTTCCCAGCCTTTTCAACATCAGAAACAATGTCCCCTGTAATATTATCGTCTAATTCCCTAACAATGTCATTTTTCACGGTACATGGTATAGGGAGTAATTATTGTTTTTGTCACTAGAGGGCGCTATAACAGGCTGGAGGAATCAGTCTACGAGCTACTACTGGGCAAACAACATCAACATTTTTGTTGTTTAATCTTGTTATGAACAGCCGGCATGGTTTTAGCAACTGTACCTCTAAAATGAAAAATGGCCTAACACTTTTCCAGAGTTTTTTTTAAGCCACATAAATAGTTTTTTTACTGCAAGGAAATTTGTTTCTATAAATGGTATTTCTTTTTTCAAGATGTAGTGCTTTGTTTATATGTATAACAGTGATACTTTTATTTGTAACTATTGGTTAATAAATGAGTAGCGTGACCACACAGTATATATTGGTAGTTAGTGTTGTTATAAAACGGAGTATAAATAAAACAAATGCGTTCGCTTTCAGTTACATCATTAGGTTGCAAACTTTGTGGATCTGATATGAAGCGATCGTCGATTGCTGTTTTATAACAATTATTGACAAAAATTAAATATGACAAATAATAACATTTTCAAAGTTTTGAATTGTGGGTAGAAAAGCGCCACCAAGAGCTGACAATACAGGAAGCTTTGTTGTCAGCCAGATTTTGTTTGGTCACTGAATGACGACCTGCATATTTTTTTTAAATCGTCAATAATTAAATTCAACCACCATGGGGACCGAATTGTTGAAATCTAGTGGGCTATAAATTTGCGTTCATTATTATAATGAAAATAAGCCAAGAACTACATGTATGAACACAAGGACGTACAACTGAGTATTTAATTACTACTGCCATATTCAACATGGCTCACTATGTATGCAGTCTTATAATTTGTCATTATTGACGGTGTTCCCATTGACAACTTTTATTGTTATGACTTTTTTTTTACTGCACCAAACATTTTGTATTTACTCAGGCATCCAGGGGTATACTATTTGCATGCAAACCTGCATATTTGGTAGTTCTGGGTTTCATAATTGTGGCTGTTGCTATCAATATTGTGGTAAGTATTTGATTCCATTTCAAATTATTTGTTTGAGCACCATTGTCAACTTTTGGGACCACCTACAAAATGATTTTGTAGTCTACTTCTTCTCATATAAAATGTTGAGATAAATTGACAAACCTTTTGTTCAAAAACTAAAAGGAATTACAGAAACTGTTCATATGTTCCAAAATGATGATGAAATTTAGTGACATTTTACAAAATATGAAAAAAATTGCACTGCATTATGGATAGGATATATCTGATGGCACTTCAAAGGGTTAAACAACATTTTTCTTTGGAAAGGATTCATGACCGTGGGGTTCAGCTCTCATTTTTTAGCTCTGCTGTCAACTTTGTCAAGCAGAGCTTATAATATGAGTGATTGTTAGTCGTGGTCTGTCGTCCACATCAACTTTTTATTTTTTTGACTTCTTCTTGAAAACTACAAGCCTAAATAAATGTTTTGATACTAGGTGTATGTCATGTATAAGATCTCACTTAAATTTGTTCATTTCATGTAAATATCTTTAATTCTCTAATCTAGATGAATATTTTTGTCATTTTTGGTAAAAAGTGATACTTTGGACTTTTTGTTGAAAACCGATAGGCCGATTACTTTGATATTATACATATAGGTACTACAGGTGGAATTCTCTCAGATTCGCTCATTTCATAATGATATATTCAATTCTCTAATTTAGGTATTTTTGCCATTTTGGTAAAAAAGTGATATGTTTGACTTCTTGTTTAAAACCGCAAGGTCAATTACTTTGATATTATGCGTATATGCATTACAAGTGGACCTATCTCAGATTTGTTCATTTCATGATGATATATTCAATTATCTAACTTTGATGAATATTTTTGTCATTTTTGGTAAAAAGTGACATTTTTGACTTCTTATTGAAAACTGCAAGTTTAATGGCTCTAATATTATACATATAGGTACCTCATGTGAACCAATCTTAGATTTGTTCATTTTGTGATGATATCTTCAATTCTCTACTAGTAATTGAAATGTGCCTTGCTAACAGCGGAGCTATCTCAGCCGAGAGGCTGCTTGTGTATTTAGTGACATATTCGGACTGGTATCCGCCAGATGGTGTTTATTTGGACTGCCTGTAGTGTACTGTGTGAGTTAATTGTTGATACATGTGTGATGCTACCGTATTTGCATTGAATATTGAATAAGAGTTTAATGTACTTTTGTAGGTTTATAAAATCAGTGAAACGGATATGAAAGTGACAGTCAAATATAAAACATGCAAACATGATAATGGATTGGAAGTGCAATCATCGATTGGTCGTATGTTGGATGACGTTCTTTCAGATGCATTTAATATGCATAATAAGGAGGATCAAATGCAATATTTTTCTAAAGGCAAACTCACATCTATGGGAATGACTTCACCTAGGAAATCTAGGTATGATATTTTTATCCCTACAGTACTTCTGTCATCTATAGACTGTTGACAGTCCTCATTCTTAATTTTTTCGTATACTAAATCGCATTTCAGCGAAGGCCGGGGGGGGGGGGCTGAGGACTGTTAACAGTTGTATACAAACGCCCTCACGCGACATTACATGGTTTTCCACTGGTACTGAACAGAGAATGATTGACAGCTCATGCTAAGACCTGATTAGTTTTGGATTGAAATTCAAGCATACAAGTTACCTCATTTCAATAAATGTTAGTACATAGATGCTCTTGGGTAATCCAAGGACATGATCAGTTGAATGTTAAAAACCTAATTTTCATTAGTTATTTTCTAATATCCGAAAATATCAGATTTAAATTGAACTGAAACTGGAATAAATCAGACTGCAAATCAAAAAATGTACAATCACAATTGTTTCCTATGCCTATTATAAACTTTAATAATTTTGGAAATCATATTATTTCAAGTTATGCATCTCAAATAGCAAACCTATATGTGTTGTCTACATTGCTCTTTTTTTGAAAGACTAATCTTAAATTTTGAATTAATTTTAAATTACCTACCAAGTATTTCTACTTCATAGTCCTTCACTATTTTCAGCACACAGTACTTCTTTCTACGCTTTGATTGGTTTTTGGTATCAATATTTGTTACTCATATTCTAGGGCCTGACTTTGAACAATAACCCATAGACTACACTGCGTACTAGTGCATTATTTTATAGATTAAAACATGGTCTCATCCAATCACAATAATGTGTCCATGATGCTGATGCACTGGTATATTATAATCTTCTGTTCTTTCATTATACCGGTACTTCAATAATTATTTCACCAAAATAAAAGTACTGGATCGCACAACTATACTGACTAATAATTCAATTATACTGAACATAAGTCTTTCAATTCATGTACATGAGTTATTTTTAGATAACATACTCTCAGTAAATGACTTTTTGTCAACAGATTTTGGTTGGTCAGCAATGCGGATGAAGTTGTCCATGTTGTTATTGAAGCATATGATTCAAAGGGAATCAAACGACAAGTTGGAGGTGATTTCTTTTTTGCCGTGATGTTCAATCAAGCCAAAGCAAGTACAGCAGGTAGAATTATTGATTACCAGAATGGGACATACAGTGTGTACTTTTATGAAGCTTGGAAGGGAGAGGCAATGATTGACATAACGTTGGTGCATACACGCGAAGCTGTTACTTGGCTGAAGACATTCTATCTCCCTCAAGAACAGCGTATAAATTGGTTCGGTACATTCAAAGATGACACATCGAAAGAGATCACATCATGTTATATCTCCAGTAAAATTATATGGGAGAACAAGTGTGAGTTCAGTAACAGTAACTTGGGAGAATCGGTATTTTTATGCGAGAAACCTAAAAATCTTTCCTGTGAAACACTAGAGTTGATAAAATATAACCGTGATTCCCTTGGATACTACGCCAATCTAAGTATTTCACAGTATAACACTAAATACTTGTTTGAAAGGTAAGTTAGATCGTCATTAATATATGGTACTATAAGAGTAATTGATTGTTTAATTGAATTTTAATATTACCCGGTACATCTGGTCACAAAGATTAAAATTGCATTTATAGATGAATAATATTTGCATAGTATAACATAAAGTATGATTAATCTTAATTTATACTCTATTATACTGTCAATATTTGCTTTATTTTACTGAATATATCCCATTTTTAATAGGCAAGATCTTCTTTGCCATAGTTAAAAATAACAAATTCCAAAAGGTGATGTTGACGAATTATGTGAGTGCCCACTGTGCCCATTAAAACAAGAGAAAATGCAATAAAACAACATGTATTTGATGAAATGAACAATTTCATTTATCTGCACTATAAGTCATACAATTATTATGAAGGGCATTGGTCGTCAAGCCAAGCATGTAAGATGTTTGTATTGATAAACTTTGATTTTCCACAATTCAATGCACTTTTTTTTAATGAAATTGCACTAATTACAGCTTACGACTCCATCGTTACCTTCAAACCACCAATCAATTACCTAGTTAAAGCTTGGTAACGTCTTGATTCGTACTTGGTTGGTCAAAATCGCCATCTTTGTTTGTAAGAGACCCATATCTTGACCATGTGTGGCGCAACGACCACTGCCCTTTAATGAAATAAATAGAAACACTAAGCAGTGTTATATATGACGTCACCAAATCCTGTATTATGTTTTACTACTGGTACACAATATGGTGACCTAGTATCTACGTACTGAAATATATAACTACTGTAAATGCATCAATTATTCACTGGGTTTTAATTTCACTGTTGAGTAAAATCAGCTAAATTAAATCTACCTTAAGTTAGAGATGCAGATTCGTGGGCACTCAGAGTGAGTTTTTTTTTTTTTTTTTTTTTTGCTTTTTCTTACCCAGACAGTCTTGGCTAGATAGTGTTAAATTTTCGGAGCATTGTCAATGTTAGAACATACTCAAAAATCGAACCGAGGTACGCTTATGTGATTAAAAGTCCCGAAAGTTTGTTTGCGTTGCTCTTTGATTGACAAGTCACTGTTGATGTTATATGCAAATGATTGCTGGCATCAGTTACGGAGCAGCGGTGTGCGACTTCCTATCCTGGCTCTCTGTTTACTTACCTCAAGCTCGATCAACTAGCAAACTATAAAAAAGAAAAGAAAAAAGACGTATACGCTTCCAGCTTGCAAGCGTAATGAAACAAAACATACAGTTGTAAATGATAAGTAAACTTTTCACCCTTAAATAATTTGATTTTTTATTTATTTTCATGTAGGAGGAAGCCTCGATAGGGCAATTTGATTTTCGTGCAAAACAAGACCACCATTTCTTTTTGTTTTTTTAGTGCATAGATTTCAAGCTTTTTCACATTGTGGGAGAAACAAAAAAAAATTTCCACACAGTTTTACTCAAACGGCATTTTAACACTTATTTTTCGTTTCGATGTAATGATTACCGTGCTGATGGAATTGTGATGCAATTGACAAACAACACTGCTGTTGCTGTCATCGATAACTAACTTTTCAGTGTCAAAATACACAAACGTAAAATGCTCGGTTAATTAAAAATAAAAAAAAAAATACCCTGGAAATTACAGAAAAATTGGCAACGAGACGCGGAAAAATCATGCACTCTGCGACGCCATCTTGGTTACCTTAATCGGAAACCCCCTTGTCAGCCAGCATGCACCGGTAGCGATAAGGTACGTTGTATGACCGTGATCGGCGACATCTGGTACTAAGGCACTCTATGAATGAGGTATTTCCCGAGGTCAGAGTTCGTTTAATTTCTATCGACCCGTCTCGTCTGTAGTTGTATGAAAACTGCCCCGATTAACAATTAACTCTTCCACTGTGACTTCATTTCGAATTTGTTTCACCGGCGTTTGGGTGATTGAGTAGTAAAAACTGCGAATAGCCGTTGTGTAGCAAAATATTACGGCCCATTTCAACCTGGTCGTCTAACTTCACATGGTTCATTACAGCAACGCAACAAATTTAGCATGCTTGCTTGAGCTTGGTAGGCTTCCACTTGTCATCTCAAGTATAAGGCAAATGCTGAAATATTGGATGCGATTAAACGACATGGATCATAATACATTAGTCCTGAGCTGGGCATTCAGCTAGATGACGCAGGCGTACAAAATTGGGTAACAGGAATAAAAACCAGACTAAACTTTCTAGACCTTGGTGACGCATGGACACAATGTAAACATAACAGCAATTACAGTCTACTTCATCCAATTTTAGATAGACTCATTAAACGTTTTAAAACAGTCGCTGAAAACAGCATGTATGATGACAATAAATCTAAAAATCAAAAAAACAAACTTGAAACCTACAGATTACTGAAAAAGGATTACACCTATGAAAAATATCTAACAGTAGTTAAAAATCCCAACCATCGCTCAGCCCTAACAAAACTACGTATAAGTGCCCACACCTTGCAGATAGAAATGGGGCGGTACAAAAATATTGACATTGATCATGGAAAATGCAAAGTCTGTGAAGTCGAAGACGAGAAACACTTTCTGCTAAAATGCAAACTACACCAAGAGGAGAGGATTAAACTGTTCACTGAACATAACTTATCCTCATACTTATACTTTTTTAGCTAGCTGTTGTTTATTTAAACAACATTCTTTATTGTATTATTTTCAAGATCCCAATAAGGATACGAAATCAATAAAGTTATTATTTAGTATTTACAAAGTATTTTTTTGAGGGAAGGTGAATTCAGACTCAACCCACCCAATGGCGATGTTTATATAACTGTATGAATATCTCATCGGCTTTACGTAATCCATTGTGCCCCTCCCTCAGCGAAACTGATAACACGACGCCATGACAGTTTTCACGCAAAGTTATGACTTCGCGGACGATTTTTTGTCTGTTTCCCTCGAATTGTAAATATTTTTATTCTATTTTTTGTACCTGGCGATTTAACATCAGCAAATTTCGGTTTATGGTGTATTTCTATGAGTTTCTTTTACACATATGAAACGAATGATTCGTTTTATCACTTTGTTTTTACAAAATGGCAATTATCTCCGTTTCATTTTTTACTCAAAATTTCAACTTTAAAACTATTTAACTTCTAGACGGTTCATTTGTTTTCAGCGGTGATTATTCAGGTCTATTCTAAGTAAGTGGCTTCGTATGGTTTCACTGTCTTCATTGGAACAGAAATAATAGAGCTGCCAATTAGCGGCTATGTTAATTGTGAACGATTCATAAAATTTTAATGTTTCAAAGTGCACTGTGTAAAAACGTTTCAATGGAAACACTAATAAATAAGCCATTATGTTCATAGTAAACAGAAGTTTTAAATAAGTGTTTTTAAATCAAAATCAAGGTATGCATTCAAAAGTTAATTAGTTTTAAGTGCACTTTCACCTAAAATGTATGATTTTAACCCAAAATCCACACCACTTAATATGGTATCAGAGTACATTATTATAAACCATAAAACTCAAAAGTTTAAATTAAGCTATTTCAAATGATATATAACTTAATGGGTAATGGTTATATATTACTCGTGTAATTACAGTAATTAGAGCCAATTAGAAATATAGTCTCCCAACCTGCATCTCTACCTTAACATGTAAAATAACAATTAAATTGTAAAACTTGTGGTTTTTTTGACAAATGCCTGAATTTAAACACGGTGAATATCCTCAAAACATCAAAATAGTGAAAATAAATGGTTTTACAGTATGCTTATTTTCCAATTACAAGTATTTACATAGAACACATTTGACCATTTGACATTACAACACATTTGACCACTGGAAAGTTGATGTTCAATTATATTGACTATAGCAAATGAATGAATTTGATTGGCTGGTAGGGCTATTAATGTTATTGTTTGCGGTTGGTGAACAATGCTCACTGAGTGTCAGCAAATCTGTAATATCTACTACTAGTGATTGGAATTATTATTTTGCATTTTATAACAAGCTGCTTTGCTGAACTAACAATAACAATATCCAGGTGTTTCTCAATTCAATTTTCTTGTTGACATTGTAATATTAACTCATATAATTCATATCGAAATTATTGTGACTTTTATTATTTTGGTGGACTAGATATAATTAGTCATCTGACACATTTCAGTAAGTGATACAGTGTTTACAAATATGATGTGCACACACATATTATTTTACTAACCAATTATTGAGCTGCAATATTAAAGGGCGGTAGTCGTCGCGCCGCGCATGTGCGACAATTGTGTTGACAGACATTGATTTTCCCACAATCCAATGCGCTCTTCTAATGGAAATCACAAATATGAGATTTGACAACTTGCACTAATTACTGACGACAACTCCTTTGATACCTTCCAAACACAACAAAAAAATACCTAATTAACGCTTAGTAACGTCCCAGTGTGTACTAGTTGGTGTGCGCCACAGTCAAAATCACCATATTTGTTTATAAGACCAATATCTCGCGCATGCGTGGCGCGACGACTATCGCCCTTCAGCATTGTCTACTTCCCAGCTTGTATATGGTACTTATTGTTCTGATACATTTACCTGAATTCCTTTTCTATTCAGTATATTTATTATTATTGTGCTGGGTGAATTATTAGCCTAATAGTGGCAAACTACGCAATGCGACTTCAATACTTGGTAGCCATATATTTATATTGTATATGCTACAATCCCAATTATCTTATCGAATTTGTGACTTTTTATACAGCCCGTATCTGATGACTAAACTAGCATCAAGCCCATTGAAGGCTATAATTAAAGGTAAGACCAGATCTGTAGTAGTAGGACATTGAGGTGCCCTCCCACTGTGTTGTGCATTTACCTACAATGTAGTTTCATGTCATTTGCATTCAAGTTAATAGCAGGGAAATTATGGCCAGTAACACCCAGATTTGACTCTTATAACTGCAGAAGACAGCATATTCTGTCGCTGATTACTTGGCAGGTTTATAACAAAGTTGTATGGGTATATCTCATGAGTGCAATAGGAATAACAGAGCTATTGAGTGTTGGCCATTGTTACTAGTGAGTGATCAATCTATGTTTCTGCTCAAAATAACATGCATATACATACTCATGCTTTTGATGTACATTTTTTAGATGTAACTTGTTATTTATTTTATTCCCCTGTTTCACGAGCGCTTCTCACTCCTTCACTTTCATAAATACTCTAGAGATAATACTAATGTGTTTTGTACATTCTTGACATCCACAAAGACACACTATACATTATTCATCATATATCTCACCATATATATTGTTTACAGGAGATACAAATAGCTTGATCGAAAACCTTCCGCCTTGCAATGCTGAGTTTCCTGTTAGTATTTCTGATGGTTTCTGGATTAATGGAAGTATATGGCAATCGCTCGTTTGTAAAAGCAGGCATTTTACAATGGAAGAAGCACTTGATTGTCTGCGTGGGAAAGATGTGTACTTTTTTGGTGATTCAACTCTTCGATTATGGCATGACTCCTTTATTAATGTCGGAGATATGAATATGACAGTGTCTAGAGATGGTGCACATCGTCTATTGACCAGTCATGATTATAATTTAACAATTTTGTTCCAATTCCATGCAATTAGGATTGGTTCAAGTAATGGCGATTTTAAAAATCAACGATTTGAATCTGGTGTGATTGACAGCCTACGTTCATGTTACGTCGTAGTCGTCTTGAGTTTAACTTATCACTTTGGCCCGTGGACAACAAAGTCATTCACAGAACGACTTCTCCATACACGAAATGCCGTTGAGCGGTTACTGTCTAGATGCCCTGGAACTATAGTTGTCATCAAGAGTTCCCATCCTAGAGATCACAATTCACGGGAGGGCTACGTTCACAGTAGTGACTGGACATTATTTGAGATGAATTCTATTACGCGAAAACTGTTCACTGGTATTGGTGTGCGATTTCTTGATGTCTATGACATGTCACTTTCACATTATACGAACAACCATGTTCATATGCAGGCGATAGTACCGCAACAAGTTGATTTGTTTCTTTCATATGTATGTCCATATTAATGGGTAAAGAATGGAGTTTATTAACACAACCACATTCATTAAAAGTAATATCTTGTGTTATTAGGTGTATTCAAAATTTCCCACAGTTTATATGTAGTTGCATATGATGCATTTTATTCATGAAAATACGACATGGAGGCAGAGTGGATTGAGGTGGATGTGACTTATATTGACTTTTATTTGATGAAATGTACAATACCATTCAATAAACATATTTTACAATTAAACTCGACCAAGTGTGAAAAATCTTTGTTGATTTGCCAGGAATAGCGCATTTTGTCATTGTTTTGTTTTATGATATTTGATTTGTCAGTTCCAAACATTGAATACCACTCTCATCTCTCCTGAGTTTTGTGTTTGCAGTGCATTTTACCACAGACTACATGACAGGACTATGTGAACATTTTTCCATTGAAATAAAATAATGGCAATTTGCAGTCTAAAGTCGCGACCATTAGTGATACCATCATACCTTGGATGTAGAAAAGAGAAGGTTTAGCCTGTGTTAATTCTATAAACATCTTTTGTCTTCGCTCTGGTTAGGCCACTTATCGTTTTTATTTAGAAGTCGTTTTATCTACATGATGATAGCCGCTTATTTACACCATAGACCTTAAGGTCTATGTCTACACAAGAAAACGAGAGTAGAACTGAAAAAATAAATTCCGTTTAAACATCGTCTATAAAATTAAATGCGCGAAACGTAAATAAAAGAATTGTGCATTATCGGATCACAAAGGTCATTTCACAATTGTAGGTACCGGAAATTCTCTCTACGGACGCTTCAAGATGAGCGATTACTTCTTTCCTGACATTCTTCATCGCAAAAGTCGTCTAAATTTAGGCATTAATAAAAAAAAAATCTGCAAATATTCGCAGCGAAATTTAAAAATACATGATAAGTTTATAACAAGATGTTTTGACGGGGTAGTTTTCATCGGTGGGGCATTAAGTACACTCAGCGTACGTCTTTCGCTGTATTCTGTATTATTGTTGACTGTTTGAGCATGCGCAGTGCGAAACACATAAGCCGATTAACGGTGACATTGTACAGCGTGTTTGCCAACTAATTAAAATGTGTAACAACTCCAAAGCATCATGAAACCAGCGGAAACAATAACGTCCTCACTCCTTCTCTTTACTACCTCCATGGCCATACTTACCTAAGGGTCTGCAGTCTTTCTTTGGCGTTCAACTGAACTCTGATATACTGATTATTGATGATATGCAACAATCGCCATGCTATTGTTCTCAATAATGCTGGTTAAACACACATTAGAACTAAATAAATAACTGACAATTTAAATTTCTTTTAACACTGATTAAAATGATTGCTAATAATTAGTATACAGGTAGTTGCAGTATTAAAAAAACCCATTGTGTTATATGATGAGTGTCGATTAAGATATTGACAAGTCACTCAGTTCTATATCACCAATATATCGTTTTATTCACTCTTCACTGTGTTCAACTTATTCACATGAATCACGATAAATCAGTCATGTGGTCCTTAATCACAGTTCACATTGGCAATCACAATCACAATCACGTAAAACTGTGAAGCAAAATAAAACAATAACAATCTTAAGTACACAAATACAATAACATATTATTCTGAATGAGATAGTGCGGTAAAACGCCATCAACGTCTAATACAAGTGTGAACGAATTGGGGTCATAGGTCAGACCAACACAACACGACCATTTTATACCACTCGGGTTCACGATCAGAAAACTCTCGATTTCTCTTGCAAAAGACTTCAAAATTACACAAAATCATATCGACTGAAATCGGTGTATGTTCAAAAAACTATAAAATCATACCTCGTTTCCGGGTCACAGCTAATAGTCATGAAAAACTAGAGAAAGTGGACGCACAATGCAACTGCGTCATAACTATTTAATCTTCGCTGGAGACCTTCAACCCCAGAGGGCGCTATGCACCAGAAGGTAAAACAGCACTTAAACAGCGCCAAAGCGCAAAACAAATAGACATCACTCCGCAGGAGTTACATGGCTCCCCTAAATTGGTAACAATTTATCATTTATCCAATGATATCTAATTAAATATAATAACTATGGCTTCTCGACGGGGATATCCCTTTTTAATAACAATATTAACTTGTGTACAGGTCTATCGTACACAGAACCTTTAGCGATCAGCCTAACTCTCCGAACAAGTCCGTCTTGTCCCACAAATGTCTCAATTACTCTGGCCATTGGCCATTGATATCTTGGTAAACTCTCATCCAACATCAGGACGATATCACCTTCTTGTAGGTTTGGTTGGGACTTCATCCATTTGGATCTCTGTTGTAGGGTTGGTAGAAATTCGACTCTCCATCGTCTCCAGAACTCATTAGATAGATACTGGACACATCTCCAACGCTGTCTACAGAAAAGGTCTGCTTTCTGGAAAACTCCAGGGGGAGGTGAAACAACCTTCGATTTCAGCGTCAGTATCTGACTAGGAGAAAGGGGTTGTAGAGAACTTGTCTTGGTCATATCGTCATAACTGAGGGGACGGCTATTCACAATAGCCTCGGCTTCTACCATTAATGTTCTCAACAACTCATCATCCAATTGATGACCATGAACAGATAGAAGTGCGGATAATGCATTCCGAGCTGACCGAATCATCCTTTCCCACACTCCTCCCATGTGACTCGAATGTGGGGAATTCATTTTGAAGGCTATCCAGTCACAGTTGTCCTTTAACAACTCTCTACTGATCTTACTGTCATCCATCTCTGCTAACGCTGCAGCCAGGGCACCTTTAGCTCCAACAAAATTGGTGCCTTGATCACTTCTGAGTTGACGCACTGGACCTCGGCGACCAACAAAACGGCGAAGTGCGTTCAAAAAGGAATCAGTACTAAGAGAATTTGCTACCTCTATATGAACTGCTCGTGAATTTAGACAAGTGAACAATACTCCATAACGTTTCAACTCACGTCTACCATCTTTAACAAAGAATGGGCCAAAGCAATCAACAGCGCTATATGTAAAGGGGGCGACAGTCTCTAGCCTATCAACTGGCAAGTCAGACATTTTCTGACCCGACAACAACCCACGCAACTTTCTACAAGTTACACATTTCCAAACAACACTTCCTACGCTTGCCCTAGACGCTACTATCCAATAACCATAAGCTCGTATCTCATTAAGCGTCATTCCAGTGCCTGAATGACCGATTTTCTCATGGTAATGTAATATTAAGACCTTTGTAACATGCCCCTTCTTAGGAAGTAGAATAGGGTGGGCAACATCCTTTGGAAGGTTAGCTCTACGAATCCTTCCTCCTACACGTATAATTCCCTCCTCATCTAGGTAGGGATCTAGTCGGAATAATGAGCTTGTCTTCTTCACAGTTGGTACTGATCTAGAATTCTCCCTGGCAGGACTTGTAATTCTTGAACTCTGTCTCAACGTCTGTAACTCATCGGCAAAGTCTCTGCTCTGTACCATTTTGATAATCAGCTTTTCAGCCTGTTGCATCTCATCCACATTCACGGGAATGTAGTTTTGTTTAATCGTTGCTGAATTCATCAAGTGTACTTTCGGTTTTGAAATCGTGTGGTTCATTAACCTCTGTTTAAATCTTAGACAAACTGCTATGGCTCTCTTTAATCGATGCCAGTCAGAAAAGTACTCTACTCTACTCAGCATATCTTCATATTCATCTGGTATGGTGCTTGTATGCAGAACTGATACAGTCTTCTTAATCTCTGGGTCTGCATTATCAAGCATAAATGGCTCTGTCTTCGATGTAGAGCTCTGAGATTCTACTGTGGATAGAAGTACTGGACCTTTCCACCAGATAGAATTATGGATTAAATCATCTGCACTGGAACCTCTTGAAGCAATATCCGCTGGGTTCTTCTTTGATTCAATATATCTCCACTGACTTGGCTGTGTATGATCTTGAATTTTCTGTACCCTATTGGCTACAAATATGTGAAAGCGGGTAGACTTATTTGCAATGTACCCTAATACAACCTTGCTGTCTGACCAAAAGAAATGAGAAATACCATCATACTTCAGTTCCTTATTTAAGAACTCACTCACCAACACAGAAGTGACTGCTGCTGTAAGCTCTAACCTTGGTATGGTGATTGGTTTCACAGGAACTACTCGAGACTTGGCCATCACTAAAGAACAAGAAACATTACCCTGATTATCTTGTAGCCTCAGGTAACTGCACTGACCATAGCCGAGAAGACTAGCATCAGAAAAATGATGCATCTCAACTGTACTAAGCTCAACAATATCATCACCCTTGTAACACCTAGGCACCTTGAGACAAGCCAAAAGAGACAACTCATGCCTCCACCTTTCCCATTGCGATCTTGTATCTTCCGGGACTGGATCATCCCAATCCATTCCATCCTTGGTTAATCTTTGCAAAATCCTTTTCCCCATAAGCAAGACTGGAGAGACCAAACCAAGGGGATCAAAAATCGAGCTAACAGTAGACAATATACCCCTGCGGGTGAAGGGTTTATCCTTTATCTCGATTCGAAACTGAAAAGTATCAGACTCTAAACACCAATACACACCAAGTGCTCTTTCCACTGGAAGATTATCATGACAAATATCAAAGCTCTGAATATCCTTGGCTCTCAGATCAACAGGGATATTCTCGACAACTCGTTTATCATTACTAGCAAATTTGTGGAGCTTAAATCCTCCCTTGGCACACAACTGTGAGCAACTTTCGATCAGATTGATAGCTTGGGTGGGATCAGGAACTGACTTGAGTCCATCATCCATGTAAAAGTCATTCCTCACAAAATCTGCTGCTTCGAGATTAGATTCATCACCATTAACATCTGCAGTAGTTTTCAATGCAAAGTTTGCACACGCTGGGGATGATGTCGCACCGAACAAGTGAACAGTCATTCTGTATTCTGAAGGTTCTTGGGTTAGGTCACCATCTTTCCACCAAAGAAACCCCAAATAATTGCGATCCTTAATATCAACACCGACCTGCATGAACATGGCTTCAATGTCACATATAATTGCCACAGGTTCCTTTCGGAAACGGCACAGAACACCAGTCAGGTTATTTAAGAGGTCTGGGCCCTGAAGTAGGTGATGATTAAGCACTTGTCCTTGATATTCAACACTACAATCGAACACAACTCGGACCTTCCCTGGCTTGTTGGGATTGTAAACACCATGGTGGGGGATGTACCATTTCAAATCGTTATCATGAGGGGCTGCTTCAGCATAACCACTATCTATAATTTTACTCATGAATTCAACATAGTCTGTCTTCAACTGGTCATCCTTTAGTAACCTGTACTTCAACCTTTGTAAACGTTTCTCTGCTTGAGCTCTGTTATTAGGGAGACTGATTTCAGGTTCTCTGAATGGGAGGGGAATTTCAAAATGACCATCTTCTCTTTGGTGAATTCCATCTGTAACAATTTGTAGGAATTGTCTATCCTCCAGAGATATCTTGTCTTCAGACTTCCTTTCGTTGAAATCTTGCTCAAACATTTTATTGACCTGTAAGGGGCTAATCTCCTTGACTTGGGTTCGGTAGGTGAAGTGACATCTTTTACCTTCAGTATTTATCACTTGACAGTAGCTACTCAGATCATAATCTGGACTATTCATTACACAATGACGCCCCAGCCAAGATCGGTTCTAACTGCATAGGGATCGTCATCATCACCAGGTATGACCTCCCTGGGTTTCAAAGCACGAGGACAATTCATACCAATCAGAAGACCAATCTCAATATCCTTTCTGAAAGGAGGTAAATACTTGGAAACTTGCATAAGATGTGGCCATCTGCTGACTGTATCAGGCCTTGCAATTTGGCTGTGACTGGCAGGTATACATTCTCGAGAGAAGACTGCTGGTAAGTCAATATTTATGGAACGGTCCATATTCATAACAACTAGTCCATCTATCTTGTTACACTCAATTACCTTTTCGGCCAGCATCGTTGATAACTTTATTTGAATGTTTGGACCATTTACGCCTATTTTCTCCATCATAGATTTTGTAATAAAACAAGAGTCAGACTGAGGATCCAACAGAGCATAAACAGTGGCTTGTTGGTTAGGTACGCTCTTATGGTGCAGGAAAACAGGAATTATAAGAGAATGGGAACATGGTAAAGAGGAATCCCTCTGGTGATCTATCTCGACTCTGTGTGAAGTGGCACATTCCAACCTAGGACTCATATCAACAGAGACATCTTCAGTATTTATTGGATCTCTGGTGGCATTATAAGAGTAGTCATGTAGAAGGGTTGGGTGTAATCGCTTGCAGATATCACACATCTTCTTATTGCGGCAATCACATCTTCTGTGTCCCCATTTAAAACAGGCTAAACATAAACCATGTTTTATCACTGTGGCGTATCTATCTTTCAATGTCATTCTTTGGAATTGCTTACAGTACACCAAATCATGTGTTCCTTTACACAATACACATCGTTTCAGGTTACCAGTGAAGCCAGTCTGAGTGGCTGAGTCTCCTTGAGTATTCTTTGTTTCTCCTGTTGCTGTTGCCAAACTCTGGGTAGCTGTCCATTTCTTACCACTTCTCGTCTTTGTTTCTGTCTTGCTGTCATCATAATTCACATTCAATGGACTGCAAGCTATACGTGCTTCTTTGCTAATGAAACTACAAAGCTGAGAGAAGGAAGGATATGACTGGTTTAGAGGATCGGTCAAACAGCCATCAACAATTCTTAACCACTTTTCACCTATTGACTTTGGTAGCTTTCGAAGTATTTTTCTATGCTCTTCGGGATCATTCAGAACCACAAGGTAGTTAACTGTATTCATTGCAGACTGACAATGCTGAAGAAAATCAGAAAATCGCCTTAACTCAATACTGTTACCATACTTGATGTATGGCCAGTCATTTATTTTCTTTCTGTAGGTGTCAGCGACCATCAGTGGATTACCATAGCGCTCAGCTAGGATTTGTTTTGCCTTAATGTAGGCCTCAGTGGTGTCTAAAGTCAGTAGACCTTGTACCGCTGTTTTAGCCTCACCACTTGTATACTTTCTGAGGTAATACAACCTATCTGTGGCCAACGGTTTCCTATCTTCAATCAGGATCTCAAAGGATCGTATCCACGCTGGGTAATCATATATGTTGCCACTAAAAACTTCTGGTTCCTTCCTAGGAAGATCATCTTGTCTACTAGCTAACAAATCAGCAAGTTTTGATAAAACATCAACTTCAACCTTACCATTTCCATGATTAGGGGATGCAAGTGGTTGTTGACATGATGATTTATTTGGAGTTAATAAGGTGTTGAACTCACGCTGTGGCTGGGTGTATATACACTCGTGTTTAACAGCATTAATATCAGTGAGAACATCATTAAGAGGGGTGCTTACATTTGTTTTAATGTCAGGTTTAAACTTGACCTCTGACCCATATTCATACTGTTCAAAGTCGTCTATGACCTTTGCTCTCGCATCACTTACAGCTATTTCTGCCTTTAATCTTAACTCTTCTTCTAGCCGCTTTAACTCCAATCGAGATAATTCAGTTTCATTTGCCAATCTTTGTTTTTCTATATCTAACTTGTGTCTTTCTTGTGATGCCGCCATTCTTGCGGCTAACTCAGCTTTACGTTGTTCTTCTTTTAGTCTCATTAGACTGGTGTTAGACTGCAAGGATGAGAGACTACCACACCTGCTTGTCTGAGAAAGCGAGTCACACTTTTCATCATCCTCTGTGAAGGAACTAACTTCTTCAAATGCGGCCAGGTATTCTTGTACAGCAGTTTTAAACATCTCCATATTTTGTCTTTGCTCAGAAAATAATTGATCATGTTGAGGCAATTCACTCTCACTTAACAACTCTCTGTATTTCTGTTCAGAGAGACTGAACCGTTCTGACAGTAGTAACCACTTCCTATAATGCCTATGTACCAACCTGGCATTCTCTTTAGCATTCAGCATCCTATAAATTTCATCCATCTTAAGGTGTAGCTGGTTATAAGATGTCTCGTATAATTTCTGTTTCTGTTGGGATTCATACTGGAAGCCCTTCTCTGTCATCCTTACGGGCCTACCAAATCTACTCACATATTGCGTGTCTTTTCCACTTGCCATGACTTTCAATAGTCCAACGGGCGAGTTTTACTGTGTTATATGATGAGTGTCGATTAAGATATTGACAAGTCACTCAGTTCTATATCACCAATATATCGTTTTATTCACTCTTCACTGTGTTCAACTTATTCACATGAATCACGATAAATCAGTCATGTGGTCCTTAATCACAGTTCACATTGGCAATCACAATCACGTAAAACTGTGAAGCAAAATAAAACAATAACAATCTTAAGTACACAAATACAATAACATATTATTCTGAATGAGATAGTGCGGTAAAACGCCATCAACGTCTAATACAAGTGTGAACGAATTGGGGTCATAGGTCAGACCAACACAACACGACCATTTTATACCACTCGGGTTCACGATCAGAAAACTCTCGATTTCTCTTGCAAAAGACTTCAAAATTACACAAAATCATATCGACTGAAATCGGTGTATGTTCAAAAAACTATAAAATCATACCTCGTTTCCGGGTCACAGCTAATAGTCATGAAAAACTAGAGAAAGTGGACGCACATTGCAACTGCGTCATAACTATTTAATCTTCGCTGGAGACCTTCAACCCCAGAGGGCGCTATGCACCAGAAGGTAAAACAGCACTTAAACAGCGCCAAAGCGCAAAACAAATAGACATCACTCCGCAGGAGTTACACTCATATATATCCCTTTTATAATCCACAGATAAAATTATATTAAAACTTCTGTCACCTAATACTGCTTGATGCACTCACCATCCTTTGAAGGGCGGTGACCTTTGCGACTATGAGCATCAGTCAGGTGAGAGGGCAAGGAAGGAACTGCACTGTCAGGCAAGCAGGTTGAATCAACATGAGAATCCATCCATGTATAAATATACGCTTCACAAATATCGGTAAATTTGTTATTACATCATTGGTTAGTCAATTTATAACATTACAGGTTAAAATCATATTAAATCGGTTTTATTATCAGTTAATTATTATACAATTGCATGTGACTGCTTTTAACAACAAAACACAATATTGTTGTAGAACATTGCAAATCTATGTTTGAAGAAATACAAGTATACTTATATTATATCAAATAATAATGCCATATCAATATGCTAAAATAATTGTTAGCATTTGTAGTGTTCACACTGAAGTTTTTCAGTACGACTTCAGTTTTGGGTTAAATGTTGATACTGGATCATCACGATATATTGTAAACTAAAAATATTTTGCAACATAAAATGATATTATTCATTTGACAAAATGAACATGTGAATACGCATCGGATGAGATGATGAATTGTTTGTGTTCTAAACATGACCATGCCCATATATTAATAAGCACACCTACTTTTGCAAAACCAAGCAAAAATTATAAATCTATGTTCAATTAACAGTTAACCAAACTTTGAGTTACGGGCAACATAAATTATGTTTCGAGTTATTAATTGTGGACGTTCAACACAAAACAAATAAAAATATATTGTCCGTAACTCGAAGTTTTGTTAACTATTAATTGAACATCGAGTTACAAGTCGAGCGTGGCTCAAAATTTGGCAGCGTTTCTATAATACGGGCGCGTGTAACTCAATGTTTTCGTAACTTGATGTCCTCAAACCATTCATCATCTCGCGGTGGAATAGTAGTGCGTATCAATAATTCAAATCGCATATGATTTGTATAGTTAATTATTGCATCACACGAATGTTATTTTGTACACAATCAAAACAAAGTGTACAAGAATAAAACACACCTGAATATATGTCAATATGCAGTTACAGGTGACCACAAATAGGCTTATGACAGTAAATACAAATTTAAAGTTGGGGAGTCGTCACCTGCGCATGCGTCAGATGGCCATGGCGTGTCAAACAAACATCTACCCATGAGCCTTTGCGCTTTTAGCGTGTGTTATCTTCGCTTGGGACTCACTTCCTGCGCTGCGCGGGTGACGACCCTCCCGCTCTAACCATCTGTAAAAGCTTTCATGAAACCAACTACGGTAGCCCGACTGTTTTGCTGGACAAAAAATCCTTGACTAACTAAAAAAATAACGACCTTACTCACAAAGTGGGAGCATGTAGGCATTATAATAGTTTGTTTATGAGTTCAAACAGTACGTACAGTAAATCAAGGTGCCTCACCAGGGTGAGCGAATAAAATTCACGCTGGCATGCAAACAATAAAATGATATGTATTAGAAACACCACAAGAAAGTGTGGCTTTACTGATACAAACCCACAGTTTTTTTTTTCTTGAGTAAAGTGTTTGGAAATTATACAATGAAACAAAAATTGTTAGCATTCTGTTGCATTGAAGTGCACAGTCCTGAACGCAAGATAATTTATATTATTACAAAATATGTATTGTACGTTTAGTCATATGCTCATAAATAATTCAAATCATGTCACTTGACAGTCAAATGACCTCTCTAATACCTGTTTTTGTTCAATGGCATCAGCCAGAAACTGCAATAGCCCAGTCTTTAGAAGCTTTACCTTCTGTGGTTGATGTTTTGAGTCAAACCCTTTCCTTGACCAACATTGATGTCACATTAGTTCCGATAACCAACACTTTCTAGTGGTATTTTGATTTATAAACATGCAGGTAGAACAGTGACATGTCACATGACAAATAAGCAGCTGCTCGGCTGATATAGATCTGCTGTTAACAATGCACATTTCAATTAAAGAGCTGAAGATATCATTAGAAAATGAAGAAATCTGAGAGAGGTCTACGCAAGATGTATAGCGTCAAAGCAGTCGACTTTCTGTTTTCAACAAGAATTCAAAAATATCACTTTTTACCACAAATTACAATAATATTCATCAAAGTTAGATAATTGAATATATCATCATGAAATGAACAAATCTGATATAGGTCCACTTGTAATGCATATGTGCATAATATCAAAGTAATTAACCTTGCGGTTTTCAACAAAAAGTCCAAAGTATCACTTTTTACCAAAAAAATGAGAAATGAGAAAGCTTAAGAGGGTTCTGCCCAAGGTACATATACAGTCGTGACAGTAAAAAGTTTACACATATGACGACGGAAAGTCACTCATATGATAAGATCTGGTCGACAACGGAGCTACAAAATGGAATAAGATATACATAAAATGCAGTATCTTGTGGAAGAGGGCTTGCACACATAGTAAAATGTTTGGTAAAATAGTTGATTTTGTAATTCTAAATAAAAAGTTGAATTTACAGTTTTGTGTACAAATTCAAATGTCTCCTAACCTTTTTTCAACAAATTGAAAACATAAATTGTCAAAATATACTGTTTAGAGACTCACATATTGCATACATACAAACATGAAAAAAGTGAGTCATGCAATTTCTTTGAGTCAACTACTCAAGATTGAATATTTTGTGAAGCGAACCATCTGTGAGGTCTTTAAGCACTGGTACATAGTGTTTCACAAGCTCATGCCTAGTCGTAGAATGCAGTGAGCTCATAAGATTGTGACTGCGAATAAAAAAATGACGCAATTCTCCTCTTCGAATTTTGTTTACAATATACTCCAGCAACTGTACAATCCTCTCATGAAGGTGTTCCTTTGTCCAATCCTCTGAGTTTGGCATTCTTAAACATTCATGTAGAAATGCTGTCTTTAGAAAATAAGAAGGAACTGAATCGTGATATCGTTTGTTTATCTTTTTCAAAAGGTTCATTCTTAGCAACTTGAGAAGACGAAGGCATTGCTTACGACAAGTTGTACCGCTGAGGTCATCTTCTCCTTCGTAGGTATGCTGTCTGCCCTTAGAGTCAGTTGTGTATAATATCTTCTTTTCCAATAATGAGTATGATATTCTCCACATTGTGGCCCGTCTTGGGTCATGTAGATCTGAAAAACAACAATACTGGTGTATTTAGTTAGATATTACTCTCATTCATTATATATATGTATAATACTTAATATCCATCAAAAGGAGGTGTCATATGCATACAATTCGACTGACATCTTTTAATAGTTATGTAAAATGGCTAACTATATTTATCTGAAATGTATCAGTTTGATGCACATCATGATATTATGAATATACAACATTGTCTTCATAGTTTAAAGTACTCATTTGGACCTTAGGAATAATGTATTGCACATTATCGAATTTAAAAAATCTAAAGGTGCCACGAGAAAAACAAGGAGATAACTACGCTGTTAGTAATGCACATTTCAATTGAAGAACAGAAGATATCATTAGAGAAATGAACAATATGTATAGTATCAAAGCAATCAGACTTGCGATTTTCAACAAGAAGTCGAAAATATCACTTTTTACCAAAAATGACAAAAATATTCATAAAATTAGAGAATTGAAGATATCAACAGAAAATGAACAAATTTGAGAGAGGTTTACCTGAGGTACATATATGTATAACATCTAATCAATCCGACATGCGGTTTTCAAGAAGTTGAAAATATTACTTTTTACCATAAATTACAAAAATATTTATTAAAATTAGAGAATTGAATATATCATCACAAAATGAACAAATCTTAGAGGTCAACATGTAGTACCTATATATGTAGAATCAAATCAATCGAACTTGCGGTTTTTAACAAGAAGTCGAAAATATCACTTTTTACCAAAAATATTCACCAAAACTAGAGAATTAAAGGAAACATCATGAAACGAACAAATCGAAGAAAAGGTCTACACAAGGTACATATACATCAAGTATCAAAGCATTCAAGTTTGTAGTTTCAATAAGAAGTCGAAAAAGTAAAAAGTTAACACAGACGACAACAGACAATCACTCATATGATAAGCTCCGTTCGACAAAGTCGACAACAGAGCTAAAATGCTTTTGATATGTTTTGAGCCAATCTCTCTCAAATGGGAGAGAGGAATAAATGTGCGTGAGTGAACATATTAACTTGCCTGGAGGAGGAGATTTTGCAACAAGGTGAAAGGGACATTTTTTCAGTTCAAGTTCTTCGTCTTGAGAAAACCAGGGATATAGTATCCAAGAATCATAGCCAGCAGGCCACTGTTTACAGTCTATCGCAATAGCAATCACAAGATCAACATCAAGGAGAAATTTGTCGGTTGGTTTTTCTGTTATTTGTAGCTGAACTGAGGGACTGCCATCTGAGTCATCGGGTACAAATATGTTAACATTGATATCTGTTAATAAATATAAAATGAATTTTAGGAATTCATGATAACTCTTTATTTAAAAATAAAGACTGTCATTTTAGAATTTCATTGATGAGTCTTTGTTTTTGACAAGCAGAGGTTAACCTATGGATGGCCACATGTTAATTGGAAAATGCAACATTTGCACCACCATTATTTGCATTTATATATCAAAACGTTGTCAGAAATTGTTGCCTGGAACAATAATACTTATATACAACATACATGTAATGTGAAAATACCTGGATAATGCATATGTTTTATAGCAGTTGACACCACCCCTTTGAAAGCTTTTAGAAGTAGCTTAGGTGAAAGATAACCATCTTTACAATAGCAAAATAAGGCATCAGATTGGTCCAATTGTAGTCGCATGAAACATTGGCAGTCTAAGGGGTCATTAATCTTCTCACATGTTCCCGTGGCAGCCAATTCAAACATTATATCTAGTTCATCTGGACTTGAGACCTATTAAAACAGAATGGTCAATAATATAATATAATTATAATTAATATTAGTAATAAGTAAGTTATTGTCTGGGCATACATAGATTGACTAGGATATGAATTTGTATAATGTCATTAAGAAAAATAAAACATAGTAAAATGAAACATAGTGTAAAAACCGAATCCCTTGAGAATCTGGATATTACTAGCAAAAAGCTGCTTGATACAATCATTTTTTCGTTGCAGGTCAAAGTTAGAATAAAGGTTCATGTCAAACTCATTTTTTACAGTAAATACGAACATTAACAAAGAAAAATATGGTCATCATAATAATGTATAACATAATTTATTATTCATATTTCTTTTAATGTGAGAATGTTTGCTTTTAATAAATTTGGACCAAGTGATTATTTGGCAGACTTTTGTACTCAATTTACGACCAAATTACAGAATTATGTTCTATTGGTTCTTCAAAATTGTATCTGTCTTATATTTTTCTTCCTATTTATTTTTTTGATGATTTGCACTAAATTATGATTGACTAGGAGGTTTAAAGTTGATCATATAAAATATTTCGAGTAATGATAATCAAAGAGACAACAGTAACAACAATGATTAGAACAGACATGTTCTACTCATATACTTTCCCTTTACCTAATGATGGTGGAGCATGGTAAAATTCAATGAATGATCTATGCAATTACAAACAATATACCAACAACAAAAAAGACAGTTCAGTGAACATGTTTATGAGTTCGTACTACTTGCCTTTAAATTCTCAAAGTGACTACCACTGTGGAACGTTTTCATATTTTCAAACTGTGGCTTTTTCTTGGCATATTTCAGGATCATACTTTCAATTTGCCCAACTAGTTTAGTTGATTCTGCAGATTTTTTTTTCTGAATTCGAATTTGCTCCTCAAAAATCGAGTAGAGCTTATAACTTAATGGAAACTGTAGAGACAGTGCTGATGGGGGTCTACCTCTTCTGCTACTACTACGCCGTTCAATTTGTGGGATTGCCTTGGTACAGTCATCTTGCAATGCATCTTCTTCTTTTACTTTTGCATCATGTTCACAATACTCCTGATAAGATGCTGAAGGACTCTGCCCACCTTTTCCTCCTCGCCCTCTTCTTGGCCTACCAATCTTCCTACTTGTTCCTCGTCTGCCACAATACACATCACTGTCACCACCAACTTCATCTCTACATTTACTCACACAATCTTCATCCTGTGATGACTGTGATGAAATCATCAAATCTGCCATTGATGATGTTATTCCAATGTCAGGAGAATCATTATCAGTCTGAGACTTGCATGGATGACCACGACCATATTTTCCTTCCATGCTCTCCGCATGAACTAATGACGAGGGTTGTCCAGTTTCTAAATCTAGTGGAGTTTCTGTAGCTGTTGTGAACACAGGAGATTTCTTTGGTCTACCAGGGCCACGTCTTCTTCCTCTATTGGAGGCTATACATGAATTATTCTCTTCTTTTACTTTTGCATCATGTTCACAATACTCCTGATAAAATGCTGAAGGACTCTGCCCACCTTTTCCTCCTCGCCCTCTTCTTGGCCTACCAATCTTCCTACTTGTTCCTCGTCTGCCACAATACACATCACTGTCACCACCAACTTCATCTCTACATTTACTCACACAATCTTCATCCTGTGATGACTGTGATGGAATCATCAAATCTGCCATTGATGATGTTATTCCAATGTCAGGAGAATCATTATCAGTCTGAGACTTGCATGGATGACCACGACCATATTTTCCTTCCATGCTCTCCGCATGAACTAATGACGAGGGTTGTCCAGTTTCTAAATCTAGTGGAGTTTCTGTAGCTGTTGTGAACACAGGAGATTTCTTTGGTCTACCAGGACCACGTCTTCTTCCTCTATTGGAGTCTATCCATGAATTATTCTCTTCTTTTACTTTTGCATCATGTTCACAATACTCCTGATAAGATGCTGAAGGACTCTGCCCACCTTTTCCTCCTCGCCCTCTTCTTGGCCTACCAATCTTCCTACTTGTTCCTCGTCTGCCACAATACACATCACTGTCACCACCAACTTCATCTCTACATTTACTCACACAATCTTCATCCTGTGATGACTGTGATGAAATCATCAAATCTGCCATTGATGATGTTATTCCAATGTCAGGAGAATCATTATCAGTCTGAGACTTGCATGAACGACCGGGACCATGCTTTTCTTCAAGGCTTCCTGGTCCATCTAGTGCAGATGACTGTACTGTTTCTAGCTGTGATGGGGACTTGGCAATGGTCGTTGATGTTGGGCATTTTCTTGGTCTGCCTGGGCCACGTTTTTTTTTGAAGTCTATATCTGTGTTATTGTTTTCTCTTGGAACAGCAGATATTTCTGAAATCTTCGGATCCGATGGTGAAAGACTATTTTCTTCTCTCCATTCTTGTCTGCTGGGAGATTGTGAAGACAAATTCAGAATCTGAGGCTTGCGTGGACGTCCACGGCTACGTTTACCTTCCATGTTTTCCAATTTAAATTAACAGTATGAATATACTTTGATCGATCTTTCTCCACCCAATATTGGTTCTCTCAATTCTTGATATGTATTATTATCTTCTGTTTGAACAGCAGTGACTTTGTGAAACATGCTTATTGTGCCTATATTGACAAAAAATATGTTATCAGCTTCTGTTTAATGCATTGATTTGTGTTAACAATATATCCCCTGGTGGTTATCAATAACAAATCAAAGTTAGGACATAATGAAGTAAGTAAAGTGTGAAGAACAAAAATATGTTCAAGAAAATCCTAAAACTTGACTTTGATGTAGTGATTTTTCCAATCTACTATACTGATGAATTAGGACATTAGAAATGTGTTGGTCATGATAATTGTTTTTTGGCGAAAACCCCCATAATACAGGTGTGCAGATGAATAACTGCATTTCTTTGTCGATGATTTACATTCATTTGCATTTGAAAAAAAATCTGAAATCATTGTCGCACGCACTATAAAAAATATAATGCAGTAGAATTTTTGAAAGCCAGAGATCATCTCCAAAGTACTTTTTTAAATATGCAGCAACCTATAATTATTACAACAGTTACAGTTAGTTTTAATGGATAACATAATCACGCAATATTTGAAAATGCTTTGGCCCATTATTTTTTCTCGCGGTCACTTAGTGCTCAATACACTGGCGAAATCCGTGTATCACGCCCTCTGTAGTTAGACATCAGTACAAACGTTGAGTGGTCACTTCATTGGTAAATTGGTGTCATTATCAAAAGTAAGTTGTTGTAGTACAGTATAATAAACATTTGTTGTTACAATGGATGTTTATTAAATAGCGTATGTCAGCGCGTGAAACAAATCGAACAACTGTGACGTGTACAGACATTTTCAATCTCAACTGCGTTACTTTGTTGTGAACTTTTACACACTGGAATTTGTGGAATTACGCCAATAATTTAGAAATACATCTGTCAATAATCCGGCTGTTGTTTACTTATTTGTCCGAGTCGAACGTCTGCTTGCCTGATAATCCGTAGCGCTCAGAGACTTCAACTGTAAGTTAAGCTAATTAGATGAAACCTGTGTGTGAAATTTGTTTTACACATACACGAATTAAAACGCAATTCCAGAGATACACAAATGGCCAAATGGTAAACCTGTTGAGTTTTTTTCCCCTGAACAATAGCACTACGTCTTTAGTTTAAATCGCGATGTTTGGATTTTCCGAATGTGGTAGGGACCATTGTTGTTAAGAACAAAATGTAAGTCACAATTACGTGGAAAGCGTTTTAAACTGCATTTGAGCTGAGTCATTGAAGTTTGGCATACTCTGCAAACCGCGGGGGCGGGAGACAGCAAAAGAAATGATTAATCATTGTGAAAAAATGCATGATCCTTCGACCCTTCAACAACGAACAAACATTTCAATGAATGTGGGAAATTCCAGATATTGACATGAAATCGACAACTCAGCAAATAGCCAGTGGGGCATGGTGTGATATATCATGCCTGATTAGAACTAATGCTATTTTAAAACTCTCCGAAAAAATAATTTTAAAAGCACCGTATACTTTGGATGTAAACTACGTCGAGATTTACATGAGATATCTAAAGGAAAAGCCGACAGACTTTCACGAAATAATACGATAACTCAGGGGCGATCCAGGTTTTGATACTGAGTACTGCCCAAGACTGAAGTATTTGTCATGCTATTCGAATTCTGGAGAATTCCTGCCATTTTTAGAAGTTTCTTGCCATTCTGACTACCGTGTGGGCGGAAGTAGGTGGATGCCTGGATCCGCCCCCGTAATGACTGGTGTTTTGATCATTGTGTGGAGTGCTAATAAAACGTACGGTACCGCAGGGTTGCAGTCGCGTTCGCATGTCCGAATCGCACGGTCCCGTGTCTTCAACATATAGGCTTCTAAATGATCTGTTTAGAGGCTTGGTCGAATAAACTTAGACCTTGGCTAGCGAAAATAGCTACAGTGTAGCTGACGGCGATTTCAAATTTAGTGCAAATAATGTAAACATTCTATTAATTAAAACAAATTAATTGTTAAATGTAGTTGAAAATCTTTCGCGTGGATGCGGATACAGTAGTTCAACCCCCCTTTTGAACCACTCGCGAGGTTGGTCATAATAATATGACCCCGCCTCACTGAGTCGCAGATTTTTCTTTGCCTCGTCTATCATTGGAGTCTTCGCTTTTATTCTGTTTCTCGTCATCACGTTAGTAAAATGGTGTAGAATATTGACTTTAAAAGAGTTAAAAGAAAATTGCGCAAAGTTATGACCATATTTTTTCCGACAAAGTCTTGATTGACAATATTGCTGACAACAGACTTAGATAAACACGCATTGTTTGCGCCAGGAAGCTTATCACCCGTTATATCAGAATCGTCAGCAGACACTCACCAGAGTATACAGATAATATGTTACATGTATCATTTAAACCATCCCAAAGATAAACGTTATGCAAATATCAACGAAACGGCAGTTGTGATTATTTGTGTTGGTTTTCAAAACACTAATTTGAGCAGCGTCATTCCGAAATGTCGATCTTTTCAAAAGCTTGCTCTCAAAGTTCGGCGCAATGTTGACGAAAGGTTGAAAAGTTCATCTCTACCATATATGGATGTAACAAGTGACCTGATTTCCTGAATTACCCTGTTTTGGTACAACTCGCCTATTCGATGAAACTTTTAGCGTATATTTTGAGTTACACCACCAGTTCCCTCTTTTCTTCACAAATTCACACAACTGCACTTTCCTTCAGAAGATTGGGACAAAAATAGACAATTTTTTGGAGTAAAAACAGAAAATTGACTCAAATTTTGTCTGTTGGCTCCAAAATTCAGGTTCATTTCCAGAAACATTGAAGAATATGAGAAAAAAAGTGCAAAACAATTTGGGCGTGAAAGTCTGGTGCTGAAAAGGTGAACTTGTATAATATATTTTTGAAGGAAAAAACCTAGTCTCTAGACATGTTTATGTTCATCTCGGGAAGATTTGAGTCCTATCTACAAACTCAATCGGAACGAAACCCTGATTGCCGTCGTGTGCGTGAAATTCTCTTCTCAAAACCTGCCGATGCTAGATCATGGCAAATGTTAGGCTTGTCTGTACCAATTTCCATCCGAAAAAAATTACTATTTATTGAATCTACCAACATTTATTTTATTAATTCGCGCACAAAAAATATGTATCCTATTAATTCAGTTCTTGAAAAAAATATATATTTTACTAGCCCCGACGCCGACCACACCGTTAACCACACTGAAGTATTTGTCTTGGCATTCGAATTCTAGAGAAGTTCTATCGTTTTTGTCACTTTCTTATCTGGCTTAATTCTAACCATTTTTGGAACGTTCTCGTCTTTCCGACTATCGTGTTGGGCGTAGGTGGCAGGTGAATGCCTGAATCCTCCCCCGTAATGACTGGTGTTTTGATCTTTGTGTGAGGCGGTCGTGGCGGTCGTGTTCGTGTTCGCATGGTAGCTGACGGTGATTCGAATTTAGTACAAATACCGTAAAAACTCTAGTAATTCATGGTCTCTATTTGCGCACTCAATTCATTAAAACAAATTCATTATTAAATGTACATTTTTATTCTCAGTGTTAAACAAAATATCATTTTAATTCACGCACTAACGTTTTTATGCAAAACATAGCACGGGAACAATGCATCGCTCTCATTGAGTTCGGCGTAATGCTAAGGCCAATGAAAGTTGAAAGGTCATCTCTAACATAAGCAAATAACACCGAATAAACGGCAAGGTAAAGACTATGTCTAATTATAGTAAATACGTACTGCGTGCGTGACTCGAACCAACGCTCGCGTACGGCACCTAATCGCCTAGCTTCACGCCACTACACGTCTTCCCCTCGGCCACCGGGCATCCCCAATAAAGGATGCTTAATAACCGAGCTTATTACGTGCAGAGAACGTGAAACCCGTCCACGCGATACGCGCCACACAGCATGGCCAGAATGCGGCAAAGGCCTTCAGATCTGGCTGTAGTAGGATGGTGAAAGTAATGGTACAGCATTTTAACAGTAAATAAGTACTGAGAAATAATTTTTAAACTCATAGTTGCTGTCGACATAGGAAGTAAAGTAAGCAAATAACACGGAATAAACGGCAAGGTAAAGACTATGTCTAATTATAGTAAATACGTACTGCGTGCGTGACTCGAACCAACGCTCGCGTACGGCACCTAATCGCCTAGCTTCACGCCACTACACGTCTTCCCCTCGGCCACCGGGCATCCCCAATAAAGGATGCTTAATAACCGAGCTTATTACGTGCAGAGAACGTGAAACCCGTCCACGCGATACGCGCCACACAGCATGGCCAGAATGCGGCAAAGGCCTTCAGATCTGGCTGTAGTAGGATGGTGAAAGTAATGGTACAGCATTTTAACAGTAAATAAGTACTGAGAAATAATTTTTAAACTCATAGTTGCTGTCGACATAGGCATAGACATAGGCATCTCTAACATATATGGATGTCACGTCATGGCAAATGTTACGCTTGTCTGTATCTATCCACATCCGAAGAAAAAACATGAATCGACCAAAAATGATTCATATATTAATTAATTAAATAGCGAAACGCCGGCCACATCGGCTAGCATTGTTTTTGATGGAAGGCTTCCAGAAGCTTCTAAGCTCTATAACCTCAGACAACTAATAAATAATTAGTTGTCTGAGCTATAACAAACACTATAGTATATGCACAATCCCTCTGTGGTATATGTTAGCAATGTTTTGGAGGAATTAACTGCACGGGACACAATGAACTTTTATTTACACTCGGAAAACATACTCTACCGTTGCTCGCAAATAACCTTGAATGTTACACAAAAAATTGAGTTGACCTTTTTAATTTTACAACAGAATCTGTCCTCCCCCTAAATAGACAGTGAAATGCACAAAACTGAGTCTTTGCTTTTATCACAGGGAGCCCAGGAACTATAATCAACTGTAATACGCAGTCTCTATGAGCGGGGGGGGGGGGGGTATCGGCTGGTATCTAGTGTAAGAAATAGACAAGGGATGAAGGCTCCAGCCAGCTCACATTTTTTAAAATCGAAAAAACAGACGAAAAGAATGAAAAATAAAATCTAAAAAAAATACCAGGTTGAAGAATATTAGTTGCTCCTTCGAATTTCGCCAAAGCCTTACCTACATTTTACCGATATCTGCAGAATAAATCAAAAAAACTACACAAATTGACTCCATTTAGGAATTCCTAACGGTTAGTCCGAACGCATGACACAGTTGGAGGCGTGGCCTGTTCAGCGTTTGTTAACTAACCAATCACAAGACTGGTTACGGTAGCCCAGGATCCCCCCAGGTTTTACCACCAACTAGAGTGAAGATATGACCTGCCTCAAGTTTGAACAAAATCGGCCCAACCAAAAAAATCACAGAGGAAATAATACGTGAAGACACTGGAAATTACACACACACACAGAAGTGATTTTATGGGCAAACCTTGCGGAGCGGATCGCCAACAAAAATTATTTTAAGGGCAATTTTAGCGGAGCGGATGGCCGGCACACAATTAAGGGGAATAATCCTAACGGAGCGGATCGCCCGAAATATCGAATCTCCCCATATGGTATGGTAAGCTTAACGTTTGGGTACTTTCGCTGGGAGACACAAATTGCTACAAAGAAACCCCAGGCCAAGCAATAAAAAAAACTACATCCCCGTTGGGTCCCCGTGAGCTCGGAAGTGTAAGGAACGAGGAAGAGAATCAGCGAATCAGTAAACTTTCAAGAATGTAAACACCGGAAGTGATAAATATAACGTACACATGCTTTACTTACAATAAACACGCCATAGACACGGTGGATAGATGGAAAGCGGACGATGTGGTAATGCGGATAGCCGGCGACAGAATACTAATACGATGCGCTCGCTGTTCTATTTGAAGGCAAGCCACTACCAGGAAGGACGACCGAGGGCAATGTGACTCTTTGTGTTGTAAGACGGGGGCGTGACACTTCTTCAAAGACGAGTATAGTCTGAAACAAAAATTACGTCATTTTTCCGGGAAATTCCCTCTGTCGACAAAGCCAAATAAACAACTCGTCTAGCCACGTAAGATGAACAAGAAAAATTCCGCTTACGTGTGCTTTAAGACAAAATATACTTTCAGTCTATATTATTACGAGTTATTGTACCACGTCTATGTTTAATTGGCAATTGAGCGTTCTCGAATAATCGGTAATTGTCGGGAGTGTCGAGTAATCGGTAATTGTCGGGTGTTATCGTACGTACATGTACACCAAATATATTATACAAGTTCACCTTTTCAGCACCAGACTTTCTCGCCTAAATTGTTTTGCACTTTTTTTTCTCATATTCTTCAATGTTTCTGGAAATGAACCTGAATTTTGGAGCCAACAGACAAAATTTGAGTAAATTTTCTGTTTTTACCCCAAAAATGTGTCTATTTTTGTCCCAATCTTCTGAAGGAAAGTGCAGTTGTGTGAATTTGTGAAGAAAAGAGGGAACTGGCTGTGTAACTCAAAATATACGCTAAAAGTTTCATCGAATAAGCGAGTTGTACCAAAACAGGGTAATTCAGGGAATCAGGTCACTTATGAGATCCATATATGGTAGAGATGAACTTTTCCACCTTTTGTCAACATTGTGCCGAACTTTGAGACCAAGTTTTTGAAAAGATCGACATTTCGGAATGACGCTGCTCAAATTAGTGTTTTTTAATATACCCTATATACATACTAAAATCATACTGTTTCCAAGTTTAGGTAACATGAGCTTTTTTTTTACTTCAGCTTGCGTACCATATTTTATTCACCCCCCCCTCCCTGGGATGTGAAGATCTATTTCTGAATGAACATAATTGTGAGTATATGATTATTCTCACCAGTTTTGCCGGCTAGAATTCAGGCAACATTATTCTCATTAGATTACGGTACGGTGTACGGTAACCCCATTTTTAAAAAAAAAAATTCTCTATACTTGTAACATGATATATCAAATACAATATATGTAATCAAAGAAAGCTTAGAAAGAACTCCCATGTGCTGAGAGTATTGGAGACACATTAAATATAATTTGAAATTACTTAGCTGAAAACTAATTATGCAAATCAGAAAATTAACATGAACAGATTTGAGTGTAAAACTAATGAGGTCTGCGCAATGTAACAAAAACTCTATGTACCAAGCTTAATTGAAATGTGATTAGAACCAAAAAATTATGAATTATTATGCTAATTAGGAAAATAATATGAACAGAGTTTTACCCCAAACTAATTAGGTTTGTACATTGTCCTAGAGAATCTTTGTACTAAGTTTCATTAAAATGGAAATTAGTACTTTAGATATCAGTGTGAAAGTTGGAAATTGGTTAATTATGCAAATTAGGTAATTAATATGCACAAATATTTACCAAAAACTAATTGGGTCTCTGCATAATTCTAGATTCATTGAAATGTGATGATTAGTACTTTAGATATCAGTAGAAAAGCTGAAAATTAATTATGGAAATTAGGTAATTAATATGCACAATTATTTACCCTGAAACTAATCAGGTCTCTGCATAGTCCTAAAGGATCTATGTACCAAGTTTCATTGAAATGCGATGATTAGTACTTGAGATACCCGTGGAAAAGCTGAAAATTAACTAATTATGCAAATTAGGTGATTAATATGCACAAATATTTATCTGAAACAATCAATCTCTGCATAGTCCTTGAGTATGTAAGTACCAAGTTTCATTGAAATGTAATGCTCACTACTTATATCAAAAGCTGAAAATTAATTAATTATGTAAATTAGGTAATTATATGTACTGATATTACCATAAAAATTATCAGGTCTGTGCAGTGTCATATGACATCTATGTACCAAGTTTCATTGAAATGTGATGATTAGTACTTGAGATATCAGTGGAAAAACCGAAAACTGACTAATTATGCAAATTAGGTAATTAGTATCCACGGATTATTACCAAAAACTAATCAAAACCTAGCATTTGTTCAGAGCATCTATGTACCAAGTTTCATCAAAATCCACTGAGTGGTTGTTTAGATATCAGTGGAACAGTCATGGAACCACTAAAAAATAGCTAATTATCATGCAAATTAGTTAATTAATATGCACGGATTTTTACCAAAACCTAATCAAATCTGCGCATATGTTCAGAGCATCTATGTACCAAGTTTCATCAAAATCCAATGAGTGGTTCTTTAGATATCAGTGGAACAGTCATAGAACAGCTAAAAATTAGCTAATTATCATGCAAATTAGGTAATTAACGAGCATGGAATTTTACCAAAACCTAATCAAATCTGCGCATTGGCCCAGAGCATCTAAGCACCAAGTTTCATCAAAAACCGATGTATGGTTCTTGAGATAGCAGTGGAACAGTCGGACACACATACACACATACACACACACACACACACAGACACACTAACTGCAAAGACTCCCATTTTGTGCTTCGCACATGGGAGTCAAAAATAAAGAAATGAAAATATTTTAACTTTTGAGTAGCATTTTACTTTAAATACATCACCTACAACAGTGTATGCCACGAAATATTGTGTATGATATTATTGCTACTGTGTACGGTTTTGCTTTTATTGTTACTGTTGCATTTATGTAACTACGAGATTATAAAAAGTAAATATTTATGACATAATTTGATAAGCAAAACGTGAATAAATATATTACCTACCACTGTGTCTTGTAAATGCATCAATAAAAATGTTTCGATTAATTACTATTCGATAATTACTATCGTTTGTAGTAGCTATATAGGTAATGCTCAAATTCAGCATGTTTATAGGAGTTGGTGTGCATCATAGATGAAAGCGCGGTAGTCGTCGCGCTGCGCATGTGCCACATTTGTGTTGATAAACATTGAATTTCCCACAATCCAATGCGCTCTTCAAATGGAAATCACAAGAATGAGGTTTGACCTTGGTGCGACTTGCACTGATTACCGCCAGCGACTCCTTTGATACCTTCCAATAACATGGAAATTACTTAATTGAAGCTTGGAAACGTCTCAGTTCGTACTCGTGGATCTGCGCAACAGTCAAAGTCGCCATCTTTGTTTATAAGAGACCCATATATCTCGCACATGCGTAGCGCGACGACTACCGCGCTTTAAGTTCACCAGTCACTGGTAGCATAGTGGTTGCTTGCTCAATATCCCAATTCCATTAGCCGAAATGCATCCACTAACCTTGTTAAGGTCCGTAGGTTCTTGTGTTCAATCGAGCCTGTTTGTTGCCAGATAGCGCATTAAATTGCCAAGGACGCACATGCAGTCATGCCATGTAGTTCCAAACATGAATATGGTTTCTGTGGCAAAAATGCACTAGCACTAGCACTTGTACATAGCACCCACCAGGAGAGACAACAGTGACATTCAATGTCCGGAACTGTCGCCTGGGACAAAAACATTATTAAAACAAGTCATTGAAAATAAATAACACAGTTCCCGTTAAATTTGTGAAAGTTCTCTTTGTGTTTGTCATATTAAAGTGGGGGGGGGTTGTTGCCAGGGAGTCCTTGAAACTTGAGTCCAAAGTGGTGTATACAAGAGATTGTTTATTTACATCAAATTCGAACACGCGTTGCGTGACGACCCCTCCAGTTTAAGACATAGCAAAGAAAAAAATAGATCATAAGTGAACGCATGTCCAAGTTATCACATTTTAAACAAACAAGATGGCCTCCAGTCGGCCATATTTGACCAAATTGCAAATTGAATTGGCATGTACATGTATCCATTTATGACATGCAAAATATCAATGAAAATGATACATGGGTGAGATATAGTAATATGGCCAAAAATAAAAACAGCCATTATTCGGCCATCTTTGATCTGATTATGAAACAAAGTGACATGTATGATGTATGTGCCAAATACGAATGAAAATGGTACATAAATCTTGAAAATATAGTAGTAAGGCCAAAAAGTCAGATGGCTGTCAATCGGCCATCCTTGATCCGATTTTGAAACAAATTGTCATGGATATGTATCCTAACATGTATAAAATATGTGCCAAATTTTAATGAAAACTGACAAAGTATGTCCAAGATACCACATTTGAAAAAATCAAGATGCCTGCAAGTCGGCCATCTTTTATCCAATTGCGAAAGAAATGCTCATGGGCATGTATCCTAACTTGTATAATCTATGTAGCAATTTTGAATGAAAACTAACAAAGCATGTCCAAAATACGACATAAAAAAACAAACAAGATGGCTGCCAGTCGGCCATTTTGAATCGAATCACTAAACCACTGCACGTACATATGCCCCACATAAAGTACTAGGCACATGCAACGAATGAACGAAATTGGTCCAAAAGATTCTGAAATATGACTCCGCACTGATGCACGCACAGACAGACGGACAGACGCATGCACGCACGGATGGACGCACACACAGACAGTCGGAGGACATGTATCCTAACATGTATATTCTATGTACTAAATTTGAATAAAAACTGACAAAGCATGTCCAAAATACGACATTTTCAAAAAAAACAAGATGGCTGCCAGTCGGCCATTTTGAATCGTATCGTTAAACCACTGCATGTGCATATGTTCCACATAAAGTACTAGGCACATGCAAAGAATGAATGAAATCGGTCCGACGGATTCTGAAATATGACTCCGGACGGACGGACGGACGGACGGAGACCGAATTATAAGTCCCCGTTTTCCGACTTCGTCCGAACGGGGACTAAAAAAAGTTTACAGTTTGGATGATAAGATCAAGACTCTTTCAGCTAGGTAGTTAGTATTTGAGTGCCAGCACACAACTGCACTTCAAGTATTAAACACGCAAGCTGACTGCTATTACCTAATCACGCTGACAGTTTCGATATCAAATATTACATTTTTACAACTTTTTCTACAGATTTATAGAATCTTAGTTTGTAATTCGAATTTATATCATCACTGAATTGTTGGGATAGCATCATCGTGTGTTTTACTGATCTTAAACTAACTTCACATACAAGAAAAAAGCATAATTTTGAAATATAAATATATTTAATACTGTATAAATATAACATTCGTCTGTCTTAAATATATTACTCTTACAAACAATGTGTTTTAAAATACATCAACATCGACTAAAATATAAGTAAAACAGTAAACAAGGTAAAAACAATAAATGTGAAGCAACATAAATCTCTAAAACTGAGTGAACCCTTGAGATGCTGAATTGTTCGGGTTACGGACATCGAGTTACACAAATGACCACGCCCATATTTTAGTAACCACACCCACATTATAACACGATGTTTAATTAACGGTTAACCAAACTTCGAGCCACAGGCAACATAAATCGATATTGTTTAACATCCATATTTAGAAACTCGGACTTTAATTAACAGTTAACTGAAAATTCAGTTACGGGCAACAATGATTTTTTGTTTGGTTTAACGTTGTATGTTGCCATAACCCAAAGTTCATTCAACTGTTAATAAAAGTTAAAGTTACTAAATATGGACGTTCAACAAAATCAAAAAGTTTTGTTAACTGGAAATTGAACATCGAGTTACAATTTGGGCGTGATTTTGTAAAAGTGAGTGTGGATTTTAAAATATGGGCATAGTAATTTTTGTAAATCTATGTTTCTTAACTCAATGTTCGTTACTCATTTCAGCATCTCAAACATCCCTTATAAATGAATTTATTGATGACATTAACATAATTAAACTAAAAAATTGGAAGAAAACAACAACATTTAAAAGTAACATTAAGCTAAATTAACAAAATACAGGAATACTACGAATATGCAGATTTAAAAACGTAATATTTCAGTTATATGGCAGTGTGTTCATGTGAACTGGTTTATTGCACAGATCCATCGTGGGGACAAACGTGAATCCATTATGGTGGAGTTGAAAAGTGTATGTTTGTTTAATGTATAACTTAATCAATCATGTCATGAATATTTTAATAAATATGATAAAAAGTTCATAAAAAACTTATTTTTGAGTAGCTGTTGATCATTTACCGTGCTAGTATCTAATGCATCAAATAGGAACGTGGAATAAATAAACAACTTTTGTAAATTGATTCACTTGACTCATTATTCTAGTATAGTTATTAACGCGATGGACAATTGGTTCATTTAAAGTTGCATTCTCAGATCGTTCCTATAGCTGATCAGGGATATTATTTGACATTTTTGATTGTATGTATATATGTGAATTGCAGGAAATACTTTGTGTTTCAGAATATAAAGGTGAATCCGCATGTGTTGGAAAACTATTCAAAAATGGTATAGAATGAAATTCGAACAAACAATGAAATGGGAAACCAAAACGATTGCCAGAATTCAGATGCACTATATATTAGGTAAATATGAACATTTGATACATTTTTCTCCAACATTCTCAGGAGAGGTACTCTGTGAAAGAAGTATGCAGTGAAGTATAATTGCCGGATTTTTTTCCAACTAGACAAGGAAGCCCAATAGGATTCCAACCTGAGAGTTTTACATTGGGAATAAGTTTGAAACAGCAATTTCATTCCGGCAGGGAGAGGTAGTTACGAGGGCGTTATTGTTGTCAGGCCAGTCTCAAATTAAGCTTACAGACTCAGGTGAGAATATAAACAACAATTATGCACACTAGTAGCTGTAACAATTTCTGCCAGTAGTCTGATACACATGTCAAGTACATATTGCTGATTATTTACCATTTCTACCACTATAGCTTCAATCTAGAGAAAGATGTGCAGTTTGGACAGTTTCTAACCTAAATGTTTGTTGGATGTACATGTATTTCTCCAATGAATATCAAAACCCCCAACATAACAGACATATGATACTAGAAAGTTGTTTTCTTAAAAAAATGTTGGCCACTGTTTAGGCAGCATCGAGGGACAGTTTGCAGTTGCAATATGTAATACTATATTGATAACAATCTGTCAGTGAAATATCCTTCATTCGCAGAATACTTATGAGAAATGCTAATACATTAATGTGCTATACTCAGGAGCACACATCAGCAATGCATGGTATTTCCTCCCAACCACTCCGGTGATGAAAACAGTGTGGTTAAGTGCGATATTTTCCAGCATAATTTTGATGTAACTTTGTAAATGTCTTGTATTTCAGTGTAAATATTTGTCCTACCATATAGAATTTAAATTGATAAAAGATGAATATTGAATAATGATGAAAGCAGTGATATACACTAATATGCACCTCCACTGAGGTGCAACTTATGTTCACAGATTACATTACGATTCCAGCTTCTTAATATCAGCCTCTAAACTGCAATGCAAAAACACAAGCATGAATATCCATTTTAGTAGCTGTCTTCCAAACCTTGGCATAGCCAAGCTGTGAGTTCAAAAATGATAAATATTTGCATGATTTTACAAATTGAGGACACTCACAGAGACACGGTTTCATAAGATACTTCTCATAACAATATTTGTGCAATTCTCTCAAATTAAAGTACCTTACAATTCATCATGAATATTACATCTGAAATTGACATAACAATTACAAGTGCAAAATTTCATAATTCAAATATATATAAATTGTATATTAGTTACAAAGTATCTACCAGTCAAATACAATTTATAATATATTATACTTATTAAATTGCGTATGCATAGAACTTATGCATATTTATTAGATCATATCTGGGTTAAACAACAATACAACCTGAGTGAGTGTACCACGCCATAGAGGGAAAAATTCAATAACTAATGAATTTGATTTTGGGGAATGTCATTTAAGGTCTGCCTAGCACAAAATAAACAAAGAAAGCTTAGAAAGAACTCCTGTGTTCTGAGAGTTTCGGAGGCATATTACAAATTTGAGATTAGCCTTTCAAACAAGAGGCTTGGCAAACGATATTTGTCAGCTATTTGAGACATAAAAACAATGTGATCCACAGTATTGTAGTTTATATTACTCACAGAAAGTAAATTTGATTGTTAATCTGTAGTTGTTTGCATTATAATTTAATACAGAGCACCTCTACCAATCAGACAAGTTCAATTTAAATCTGGCTTTTTGAGATAATCAATATGCTTTCAACATTAAACGAATCACGTCTGTGGATTACCCCAGAGCATCTATGTACTAAATTTCAATGAAATGTGATGATTATGCAAATTAGGCAATTAGTTTGCCGAATTTCAATTTAAAACTAATAATCACGACATTACCATTCTTCCCAGGCACTTATACACCAAGTCTTATTGAAATGCAAGAATTGGTTGTTAAAATATACATTTACTTATTATGTAAATTAGGTAAATATTATGTATGGATTTCAACCCAAATCAAATCAGGGTCTGTGTAATTTCCCGAGGTATATCAAGCTTCATCAAAATGTGATAATTAATTCTTAAATTATTGATGGAAAGCCAAAAAGTTAACTATTATGTAAATTTGGTAATTACCGGTATTATGGATGTATTTAAACCTAAAACTAATTAGGTCTTATAATATTTATGTACCTAGATTCATTGAAATGAGATGATAAGTACTTAAGATATTGATAGAAATTCTGAAAACTGATTCTTATGTAGATTGTAACATAAAACTAACAAAGTCTGTTTAATTCACAGAGCTCTATGTTCCAAGTTTCATTGAATTGTGATTAGAACTTGAGGTATTGATGGAAAAGCTGAATTATTGTGCAAATTACGTAATTATTATGAACAGATTTCAAACCAAAACTGATTAGGTCTGGGAATCATATTGTATCAGGTCTGTGCATTGTCCTAGAGCATCTATACTGAGTTTCATTGAAATGTGACGATTAGTAATTGAGATATATCATCAGAAATTATGGTCTGTGTATTGTCTTATAGCTTCTATGTACCAAGTTTCATTGAATTATAACAAGTGGTTCTTGAGAACATGGTGCAACAGCATACATACAGATTACAGAATCAAAAATGTAAAAAAAAATTTGCGTCATGTTTCTATTTTCTTATTAAATGCCCTACTTGATAAGATGACCCACGATACAATTTTCTATGAAACCTATTTCTCATATCTTGGAGAGGCAATATGGTAATATTTGCATAAAAAATGATTTATCATATAATAAACTATGTTGTTTTGGCAGCAACTAATAGGCACCTTTAATAACCTGTAGAAATTCAAGACGCATGTGCACTTGCATTTCATTTTATTTAAATAAATAAATAAATAAATAAATAAATAAATAAATAAATAAATAAATAAATAAATAAATAAATAAATAAATAAATAAATAAATAAATAAATAAATAAATAAATAAATAAATAAATAAATCAATCAATCAATCACTCTTACCTTTGTATCTGAGTAATGTAGTTATTCTCTTCTGCCAATATTACCATTTCATGGACATCTTGATGTGAATACTGTTGGATAGGTAAATGTAGTAAATTATATTATAAAGAAGTATTTCTCAATACAAGCAATAAAGTCATGTATGCAAATTCTGGTTTTCTACACTAAATTTCACCATAGACCTTATCATATACTTTTTTAGGTCATTTTTATTTGAGCACCGGTTTAGGAAACAAACACAACAAACATTATACAATAAAAATAGTTTGTCATGCTCTTAAAAAAAGGGTAGAAGTTGGGTTAAGATTTTTGAAAGATTACCTTACTAAAATCTAATGCAGTATATTACCTGTATATTCTTTGTACCATGGCGGAAATAACAATTTGATTTAGAAGTTGTATATATCGTACCACAAGTAGCAAAGATGTGGATTTCTATCACAAATGAGTCTTGAATCTGTCTGCGTGTTTTAGGGCTATGGAGATGAAAAGTAATTAGTCATCACATGGTTAAAGAGACATTAGGATAACTATACATATTTCTGATTTTGATTTTATATAAATTCCTTACAGTTCACAAAACCATATGAAGTGGATGATATTAACACACTCGATCTCTCACATACTGGAATCATGTGCAGAATAGCAGAACAGAGTTTCTTGCATGTATGTGTGAAATTTATTTATTAATTTATTTATTAATTAATTTAAATTTTTCCATTTAATTAATTTAATGTTAAGTTTGGAAATGAAATTAAATTAAAAAGAACTGCCACCGAGATGACTGTGGTAAATAACAAAATATATTAACAGTATATTGATTAAGTGTCTATACAACTGGTCTCCAGATTTGTAGCATATATTAAATGAACACCTATAGTCCCTTCCCCGGTTTTAAAATAATATTAGTATAATAGCTTGTATTAATTTTAAAATAATCTTTGAGATGTGCCAAATTAATCCATCGCAGCACATTTTTTTTACTAATCGTGATTAAAGAAGAATTGTTAAATAATTAGTTAATTCATTTATTTATTTGTTTGTTCGACCATACTTAACAAATCCTGTCCATTCATTTTCCTACAAATGGAGTTCTATAATTTCCAATGAAGTCTTGCATTTTTAGGAAAATCTCCAGTCATAAGTAGCAGCTAATTGACTACACGTTACCTGTTATATCCGTATACTTCAACGACTGGTGCAAATACAACATTGTATTTATTATGAGTTACACTAGGTATCATCTGAACCATAAGTCTGTCTACACCAAGACGTAGCTGATCACGCTGTTGGTAATATAATAAATATAACAACTTCATCACATTTTGTGTTATTCTTTCCCTTTCGAAAAGGCCATCTTATGTAGACAATAAATGAAGGAAAAAACTCACCTATTCTAATCTACTGGGTAAACCCTAACCCTAACACTCCACCCCCAATGTAATTGTAAATGCCCCTTCAGATAACTATAATGGTTCTGAAGAGGGACATATACAATTAAAGAGCAGTGGTCGTCATGCCACGCATGCGCAAGATATGGGTCTTGTACAGACAAAGATAGTGACTGTTGAGCAGGCCAACACAGTAAGTTACCAAGCTTTAATTAGGTAATTCCTTTGATGATTGGAAGGTATCGAAAGAGTCCCTGGTGGTGATTGGTGCACGTCGCGCCCAGGTCAAATCTTGCACTCGTGATTTCTATTGGAATAGCACACTGTTTATGACGGCATGATGACCATCACCTTTTAAAATAGCAGAAAGGCACTGGAAGGGCAGGGTTAGAATTAATAGTAGGGGGTTAAGGGTTCCTAATGAAGTCTTACCTAATCACTAAGCCTTTGTGTGCCAAAGTCAAGTTTTGTTTTGTTTCTTTGCATTTTTTTTTTTTCAAAATGTTGATAAAGACATGTAACCCATACACAGTTATGCCAACCTGGTCAAAAATTATCAAATTAAAATTATAAAAATTACAAAAATATTAGCACAATATTGCATCAAAATTTTGGAGGAACAAATAATGGCGTCCAAAGGGTTACATGTAAATGTAAGTGACCTATTTTCAGATTCATTTACAATGCAATACACAGGCTTGTTCAGCCGCCTCTTCATTCAAAAAACGTGTTTATTCTCAAAGATGGACTAACTTCATAATAAGCCAAGTAAGTTTAAATTACCAAACATGTAAAACAGCATTGTCAACACAAGTAATAGAATCTACACTTAATACCTCAGATCTGTTTGCAGTGATACCATAAACTCCATTTCTACAGAGACCAAAATAAATAGTGCCACCTCTACCAGAGTTTAGAAAAGCACAGACAATCTCAGATATGTCCAAATATGAAATTTTTTGTACTTCAGTCAGAGGCCTGGATAAATAAAAAATAATTAAGTAAGTCAATATTTTTTTTTCAATTTGAAAGTTTAACAGACGTTATTTGTAAATGGCCGCCAGGATTCCATTGAAAGCGGGAGAGTTATGTGACTTGTTTTTCTCCCAAATATCAGTGGTTCCATTCTCTACTGCCATCGGATCCACTGTTTCAAATACAATGGTTTCCATCTCCTGGGAAACAGTAAATGCAATGACATTAGTAAATGAAACACTATGTGGGGAAAAAAAAATCATATTTCTATCTCGCTTTCCCTATTAGGGTTTACATCCAATACATGGTGATGTTATGCCAACATTTGAATGTCTAGATAAACACATTAACCTTTTCACCACCAGTTCCAATTTTCATCACAAATTCAAAAGATTTGTACAAAAATAGTTTTTGAGTAAAAACTGATAATTGACTAAAACTGTTTCTGTTGGCTCCAAAATTATGGTTCATTTCAAGAAAAATGTGGACGAGAAAGTCTGGTGGTTAAAAGGTTAAACAAAACAAGTTTAGTAATGAAAAGTGCATAAGTCAGCAGTGTGTTTGATGTGGCTCCTATGTGACTAAAATATAAACAGACGCTTTGTGTAGACTGGTGTAGATGTGCTTATTTTGGTACTATATTTTTCTGAATGCAAACCAGAAAATGTTACGCCAATCTAAGTTATGACTTTATAATGTTTATTAGTAACACAAATTGCCAATGTTTTGTGTTTATATATTCCAGTACATACCTGATATCATGTGTATCATCATTCTCCACTATGGTTGGCATACCGCAAACATAAAATGGCAGACTTTCATCTCTAACAGTCTGTTACAAGACAATCAGTGAGTTTAGTATCAAACAAAGATTCATGCTCACTGGATCTAAGAGCCTTTCCTGACAGTTTAAGAAAACATATTTTTTTTCTTTTAAAATATATTTCAGTGCCAGACACCAACAGGACTTAATTAAAATTTTGGTAAAATGTGGAAAAAATTTATGTGGATAATTAGCGACTTTGGCACTTATTATTATGTCAGAATTTCAAGTACAAGTACAGACAGTGTATACATATAGCACATATTAATTGCCATATTAATTAACAGAAGCCATCCACATTTGGGATTACCAAACAGGACTGTGTGCATGGCCAGCTATTTATCACTAAATGTTGCAATTTAATGTGTTATCCTGGAATCCACCAGGACTGGTTAAACACAAGCATTCACAGACCTTAAACTATGGATCCGCTAAATCAAATCCATTGAGTCTGCGGCACACTCATCCAAAGATAGGAGATGATTTTTGGTGTTTAACACTGAGTAAGATTTGAACGCAGACATACATTGTTCAACAATTAGTACTAGCAACTGTTTTAATTTTACAAGTGATTTTTGTATGGTTGTACTCGCTAATACATTTATTTCACCATGAAAATCTTTTATGCATGTAACCAAGTTTCAACATTATTGATATGCTTAATTTTGGTGCATATTGGCCAATCAGGTGATAGATAAATAAGAGATGAGTTAAGGACTCAATTCATCTGCCAATCAAGAGATAGATTATATATAAGAAGAGTAAATAATGCTATTCATCTACCAATCAGGAGATATATTACATAAAGTGTGAATGTTAATGATATAAGTAGATTACCACTTGTGCTGCGTTGATGAGATTTGAATCTGAATGGGATATACTGATAGATGAAGCAACGCTTTCTTCTGCAGAAACAAAACAAAATACAATTCAATGGAGTTACACACGATTTTTTTTCTATTATTGCATGTATCACATTAATCTGGGTCCTGCGAATAATAAATTTGCTTATATACCCGAGTAATGGTGAATATTGTGGTTCTTTATTTTCTGTTTAAGTGCAAATTATACCCTTTTAGGAATGAGTGGGAAAGGGCATTGCTCACATTGTTTATGGCCACTGGTGGTATGTGTCCAAAAATAATTTAGAATGCCCAAATAAGGACACTTGCAATGACCAAATATGGACATTCAGAATGAATCAATAGGAATATAAGGAAAAATAATACAGATTCAAATTCCTATCATTTCTTTTACCAATCGTCATCGCCGAGTATAAACCATATGCAAATTTGTACTTGTATAGAACAACGACTGTGTCTAACCTAGACTTTTTACAACCACATCTGTTTTTGTTTCTTCATCGTGGTAGTGATCTTTCACAATTGTTGCTAGGCTACCACTGTTTTGACCATTATTGGGATGGTGATAATCTTTCAAAGATCTTGTCTGTATACTGCAATGTGATGGATCTGGAGCAGATGACACCAGCTGCAATGTCTGCATGGGAACACTGCAAATAAGAATATATAACATAAGGATAGAGATCACGACACACACACAGACATGCATGTATGTTCTTTTATTTCAAGTACACACTATGGTAAAGTATTAAAATGAAAAAAACCTGACTAGGACAACTCTAAACTGATTAACAATCATATTCAGACCGCCATTCACACAGCACACAAAACATGGATGGCTTTATGAGAATCCTCATACACTCAAGAAGGGTAAACAGCACCCTCACACACATAATAAACTAAATTTATTGAATGCGATATAATATGTCACAGATAGTTCACAACATAATTGAACTAGTTTATTATTATTACAGCAAAACCCAAAAAAGTCAAATAGAAAACAGAACAGATAATCTGGTAAAAAATATGAATTACGGTATAAAAAAAAAAATGTTGACTACATACTCATTAAACCTTTTCATCACCAGACTTACTCGTCCAAATTATTCTGCAAATTTTTCTTATATTCTTCAATATTTTTACTTAAACAATCTTCTGAAGGACTATTTTGTGAATTTGTGATGAAAAGAGGAAACAGGTGGTGAAAAAGATTAAGGGTAATATTTGAATTTGTGTATGATTGTACATCACCTTCGTTTGGTTTCTTCTTTATCTAATACTGCATTCATAGTACCAAGGGAATCTTTTTTCAGACAATCAACTTTATTCTCAGCATCCAAAACACTCCTAATTTCCTACAGACAACAATGATAGAACACATTTTCATCTTGTCAAGATGCAAAAACTACAGACTTTATTTTTTTGTTTGTCTATGAATTCTTAATCATTTAATCGTGAAGTATTAGTTAAAAGATGCCAAACAAAAACTCCTGATTACTATAGAATTATCGGAAGCAAAGACTGCAATTGTAATAGTTGTAATAGGTAATGGAAATATCACTATGTGCACAAATCAGTTGATCAAGTCTCATTTGTTGCAAATACCGTATAACCATGCAGTATAACTGACCTATTACACATATTCATTCATCAATTGCATTTTTGTCCCCAACTTGTGACTTGTACCACCTCAATTAAATATATTTTTCTATCTAATCAACTATTTTCTACATTGAGGATTGAAGAGACTGGCTCAGTCATGGTAATTTAATTTTTTATTAATTTTTTCATTATTCACAGATGTGAGTAATTAGAGTGTACATCCCGGATGCAAGGTGATGCGGAAGTGATAAATATGTGATACAAATGCGATTAATGTGCATAAAAGCATGGCGTAACTGCACAAACAATGAAAAATAGTGTGAAAGCCGACTATTAAAGTTGCCATATAATAGTGTATTCATAACATGATAGGAAGAAGAAATATGTGCTGTTCAAATATACCACGGAATGCAATAATGCTAATAATTAATATGTAAATTATGTAATTTTTATATCTGGATTTTAACGGCAAACTAATCAGATCTCTGCACATATGTACCAGCAGCACATACGTAGCAGTTCTTGAGTTGTCAGTGAAAAATACATGCACAAACATGACATGTACACACACAGGGGTCAAAGGTGAAAAATACATGCACAAACACGACATGTACACACACAGGGGTCAAAGGTGAAAAATACATGCACAAACATGACATGTACACACACAGGGGTCAAAGGTGAAAAATACATGCACAAACATGACATGTACACACACAGGGTCAAAGGTGAAAATACATGCACAAACATGACATGTACACACACAGGGTCAAAGGTGAAAAATACATGCACAAACATGACATGTACACATACAGGGTCAAAGGTGAAAAATACATGCACAAACATGACATGTACACACACAGGGTCAAAGGTGAAAAATGCATGCACAAACATGACATGTACACACACAGGGTCAAAGGTGAAAAATACATGCACAAACATGACATGTACACACACAGGGTCAAAGGTGAAAAATACATGCACAAACATGACATGTACACATACAGGGTCAAAGGTGAAAAATACATGCACAAACATGACATGTACACACACAGGGTCAAAGGTGAAAAACACATGCACAAACATGACATGTACACACACAGGGTCAAAGGTGAAAAATACATGCACAAACATGACATGTACACACACAGGGTCAAAGTGCTATAATTGTTGTACACTGAAGTAAATAAACAAGCAGCCTGTCGGCTGAGATAGCTCCGCTGTTAGCAATGCACATGGCAATTAAAGAACAGAAGATATCATTAGAAAATGAACAAATCTGAGAGAGATCCACATGTAGTACCTATATGTATAATATATCAAAGCAATTGGACTTGCGGTTTTCAACAAGAAGTCGAAAATATCACTTTTTACCAAAAATTACAAAAATATTCATCAAAATTAGAGAATTAAAGATATCATCATGAAATGAACAAATCTGAGAGAGGTCCACATGTAGTACCTATATATGTAATATCAAAGCAATTGGACTTGCGGTTTTCAACAAGAAGTCGAAAATATCACTTTTTACCAAAAATTACAAAAATATTCACCAAAATTAGAGAATTAAAGGTATCATTACAAAATGAACAAATTTGAGAGAGGTCCATATGTAGTACCTATATATGTAATATCAAAGCAATTGGACTTGCGGTTTTCAACAAGAGGTCAAAAATATCACTTTTTACCAAAAATTACAAAAATATTCACCAAAATTAGAGAATTGAAGATATCATTACAAAATGAACAAAACTGAGAGAGGTCGACATGTAGTACCTATATATGTAAATATCAAAGCAATTGGACTTGCGGTTTTCAACAAGAAGTCGAAAATATCACTTTTTTTACCAAAAATGACAAAAATATTCACCAAAATTAGAGAATTAAAGATATCATTACAAAATGAACAAATCTGAGAGAGGTCCACATGTAGTACCTATATATGTAATATCAAAGCAATTGCACTTGCGGTTTTCAACAAGAAGTCGAAAATATCACTTTTTACTAAAAATTACAAAAATATTCACCAAAATTAGAGAATTGAAGATATCATCATGAAATGAACAAATCAGAGAGAGGACTACCCAAGGTACATATACACCAAGTATCAAAGCATTCAGGCTTGTAGTTTTCAAGAAGAAGTCGAAAAAGTAAAACATTGACACGGACGACGGACGACGACAACGACGGACGACGACGACGACGACGGACAATCACTCATATGATAAGCTCCGCTCGACAAAGTCGACAGCGGAGCTAAAAATCACCTCTGGTTATTGTCAGCCCAGAAATAATTCTAAGCTATATGGACACTGGGTAACTTTGATTATGTTATACCGGTAATTACCATTTTATGTGACTCTCACAATCCAAGTCACAATATTATTATTTTTTATGTTGTTATTTATTTAGTATGTCGATTTCATTTGCATACTACTTACTTTGTGTGCTGGTGGAGAAACTGTACTAGTGGATGAACTGAAAACCTCCGCAATTCTATGAGAAAAAAGGAGACAAAAAAGAAGAACAAAATTACTTTCTTATCTAATTTTAAAAATGGACTTTAAAGGTCGGGAGTCGTCGCGCCACGCATGCAAGATATATGGGTCTCATATAAAAAAACATGGTGACTTTGACTGTTGCCCAGATCAATGAGTACAAACTGAGACATTACCAAGCTTTGATTAGGTATTTTAGGAAGGCACCAAAAGAGGCATCGGTGGTAATTAGTGTGAGTCATGCCCAGGGCAAACCATATACTTGTGATTTCCATTAGAAGAGTGAATTGGATTATGGGAAAATCAATGTTTATCAACACAAATGTCGCACATGCGCAGCGTGACAACTACCACCCTTTCATTGTTACCAATTCATGTTCTAGTGTTCAGAAATTATACTCTATCTAAGTGAATTTGTTTAGGTATGATAAGTCATAATTGAATGAGAAAAGGTGGAAGCCTACTCGTAAATGCAAATACCCTGAATTTATTCATTTTCCAATAAATTGTACTTCTGGGCATTATAAAAACATTTTGGGGGTCACCAACTTAATTTTCGAGAAACTTGTAATTTAGTGGATAGTGGATATTTTGGCAGTATTATAGTGCTTTCACCACTATAGGTATCAGAGATATAATGCCATATCTCAAATTTTTGGCTGGTGACATAGGCTGAAAAAACCATATATTGTTAATGATTGTTGTCTTAAGTTATTTAAAAAATCTAGATTTTAAAAAGTGTCAAAAAATGCAATTTTTCTTTACCAGCTTTAGGGAATTGTTCTAAAAATAGTGATTTTTTTACAAATAATTTATTGAAAAAGTTTCTCAAAATATGTTACTGTAACACACAACAGAATGCTATCATGTCACTGAGCACTGTCACAAGATTTATGACCAACTTTCTAAACAAATTATGAGTAGGCTTCTACAAGTTCCTATGAAGTTATTACCACAAAGTACCGGTATGCATGAAGACAGTACAGCTTCGGATCTATCGTCGTACCCGATTTCTGTAATTTCAATATTCTCATTTATTATTATACATGTTTTTTCTACTTGTAAAAATGATTTAATGAGAGATAACTGCCAGAAATGGACAAATGTGTGCTACGCTGTGTGAATGTGATGAAGTACGATATTACTACGATATTATTTTCAAACATATTTATACAGCATTTCACAGACACAGACACGAACCCAATTCTATTGAGGAGATTTCTAACAACACCAAGTGTTTGTTCTTTGATAAGGGCACTAGACGTTGATTGTATAATTTGTAGACAATCCACCAGTCCATCCCGTTCAGTGAACACTTTACAATTAGCTGGACATTCATAAAGGAGATTCCTCAGTGCACCCATGGCAACAAACAACACAGAATCATTGGTGAGAAAACGATCATAAAGGTCTGCAAGAAATGAAAAAAAAAAAGATTTATCCCTGTTATTATTACCGAAGGGAACATAAAGCAAAAACTATTTGTACTCAGATTGTTTTTATTTGTTTCACTGATGATCTTTAAAAAAAGTAGATTGGTCAGAAAAAAAATGATTAGATGGAAGATTGATTGATTATTAATTTGCTGATAAGTAAGTCATCTATGATCTGATTAGATTAGTATCTGTCCACACCGTAAAACAGTTAGTGGGAGAATTGAAAAACAAAATACTTGGACAAACTTTGTGAAAAACTAGTTCTTTAGAAAGACTACAGAAAAGCCACCATATTTACCATTAATTACTACCATATTTAGATATATAGATTTATCTATTAGACAAATTAGGTTTTTATTACTAATAAAAAGTCTCAGCCTTTGTTTTTTTGTTTTTTGTGTTTAATTCTTTGAATGCCAAAATCAAGTTTATTTCAGTAATAAATCTAAATAACTATTGGTGGTTACAATTCAAAGTTATTTTAATTTTAGGATCTTGCTTTTCAGACAACTGTTAACAAATATTAAAAACTTTTTTTTAGCCAAAATGAAAGTTGGACTACATGTATAATAACATTACAAAAGACTATGTAAAACTGTGTTTCTGTGTTTATTTCTATGGTATTTACCAAGCTGATGAAAGTATCACTTAACAAATTAGAAAAGTCTTTTTCTGATTTTACTCACCACATAATGCAGATATCCCTCCATTTCGTCCGATACGACCTCTCAGTTTAATATTCCTTGCGCAGTTTAGTAGAATACCTGCTGCCTTACAACAAATGGAAACATCTGGTGATTTGCATATTAACTAAAATTAAAACAAAGTTAAACAAAATGAAAGAAAATAGTAAAATGAAAACTAATGAATATGTGATCTGTTGCCACTTTGGTTCAGTGCAATAAAGTATGTGCGCCCTCTATCAAGAAAAGTCAGTTTTACATTTGTGCCATAGAGGGCTCACTTCATATATTCTAATTTGAGTAAATCAATAAACTAATTTTAAGTTAATAGCTGTCTTCAGTGATCAACATTTTAGATAAAATAAAATTTGATTAATTCAGCCTTTTGTACCAAATTCTCTAACAGTGTTAAAACTGGAGTTAGTTTTTTTTTATCATTTTCAGGACAGCTTTTGTAATTGAAACCAAAAACTTTGTTTTTTAGACATGTGATATAATCAAATGATCTGATTGAAGATATAAGTATGCAATTGTGATGTATGGTATATGATACGTGATGCAGATCTTGTGTCAATCATGTAAATTTCTAACCAAAAGCATCACAGTACAATTACATAGAAAGTTTGCATTGTGGATTACCCCCATATCAAAAAACGCAAAAAACAAACAAAAAAAAGGGTACTAGCAAAACAGCCTAGACAAACACCAATCGTATCTTTTACAGTCTTGTCATTTTGTATTTCTAGAAATATAATTTTTTACGCAATTTTGTGGTGCCCAACTCGCTATTCGGACAACTTTTTAAACTTGCACAACATCTTCATCCCAAATCACACTAGTTGCAAACATTATCATAAATCAAGTATAAACAAATTAGAATTTTCTGTAACCCCCCCCCCCTCAAAAAAAAAATTGTATGTGTAGTTGTTTTGAAACTTATCTGCACTTGTCTTAATTTCCCCTTATACTACTGTAAAATACTTTATTTTAGCTGGAATTAATTTTCGCTGAAAAGAATTTTTGAGTGTTTTTGTATGGAATTTATTTTCACTGATTTTTGACAAGTTGAATGTAAAATACAGAAAAAAAAGGTATATTCGCTTGATTTGATTTTCACTAAATTAAAATTAATTTCAAGCGAAAATTAAGTATTTTACAGTATGTCACATTATTAATCATCTGAATTCCAAATTGTCATTATTCACAAAATAAAATTTGCCGATTTTTTTCCACATTTTTACAAAGATTTTGATCAGGATCAGTATCCAATAAAAAATTATGTGCATTTAGTCCAAAATTAACAAAATTATATAAAAATACATATAAATCTGCAATATAATACACTGACATTTTGGAGGAAAAAAATCTAGCATTACTTTGGTTAATGAAATCTCACCTGAACAATTACATCTAAGTTTGATGTATTGACGATTGCGGGAGCATTGTTGATGTTTTGACTGAGATTCTCCAATATCCCAAGAGTGTTGCATACCACTGCTGTACTGATAGGAGGTGCATGTACACCAAACAACTTACACAATATTACCTAGATACAGAGAAGAAGCGATGCCTAGAGAAAGTCACTTCATAGCCTGATTTAATTAAATGCTGACATCTTCATGAACATGTCTATAATTTATTTAAATTTTAATTCTGATCTAAAAATATGGAATATGATAAATTGATATCAACAACTATGGTAATAACGGTTATTACAAATATCATTGACATATGACAGATTTGCAGAGGGGTTTGGTGGAGGGAATTAATGAGGCATCAACATAATCATTTTAGAAAATAACTATATATATAAAATTTATTCTTTTGCTAGAAAATAAATAAAGCAAGTTTAAATTAGGAGTATGAAAAATAATTATTATTATTAACACATTGTAATCTATGGGAATTGTGAAAAATATTAATAATATTATAATTATTAAATCTTCAATTATGCAAAAATTATTTCATGTACCTGGGCAGGTATGCTTACTAAAGATGGAGGAATGTCATACTGTTGTTTCCATGGCAACCTCTCAGTGAAACCATAATCTAGTGATTGTACCAGAATAGTAACAGGAGTAACATAGTTTAGTACCACTGCTCTGTATAGTTTTTTCCAGCCATCTTTGCAAGGGGAGGCTATAATCCAGTCACCTATCCTTGGTTGGTTAACTAGTTGTTGTAAGGGATCCTGCAAAAAACAACAAGAATACTATAAATGCATTAATTATTCACTGGGTTTTAATTTCGCTATATTCGCTGATAAGTAAAATCTGCTAAATTAAATCTACGTGAACATAACAATTATTACAAACCTCATTGTTTCCTTGACAAATTTGTGAAATTAAATCACAATGAATTTGCTTAAAACATCAAAATAGTGAAATTAAATGTCAGTGAAAATAAATGGTTTTACAATATTGTGAACTTTCATTCCAAACTTGTGAGACTATTTATATATTTTTATACTTTTCAGAAATGTCCCAGAATCACCATGGATACCATGATGGATCTAAAGGACCATATACACAAATTAAGTGGCCGCCAGAATCTCACTGAGGCTGAGAATGCCACAAGCTCTGTTTTTACCCCTCTAATAGTCTCCCATTCTACCCCACCATCAAGTTCCCCTGGCCTATGTAACCATGGTATTTGGAACAGAGGACTTGATTATGGGGTGAATGGTACACTATTTGAAGGGAAAAAGACAAGTCTTGGGAAACTATTATTATATAATTCTGTACATTTCACAGACCATCTTGATGAGTAGATGGTCATATGCAGTACAAAAACTATACCTTATGAATACATACATAAAACAACATAATGCAACCTTCCCAGCATACATGAAACCAGCACTACATTGCATACATGGTAGCCATGGTAACAGAGAAACTTAAACTTTACCTTATATTTGAGGACAGTTTCAAGAATTCTGATATTTTGTTTTGTATCTTCATTCAGTATCTGTGCCCAGAAATATTGTCCATCAATGTAATTTTTGATTACGAGATCACACCATGTGATGGTTTCCTGAAAATAATGTACATGAATAAGGGTTCCGATATATGAATCAGGGTTTTTACAGGTTTCAGGGTTTCTATATGAATTAGGGTTCCTACAGGTTTCAGGGTTTCTATATGAATTAGGGTTCCTACAGGTTTCAGGGTTTCTATATGAATTAGGGTTCCTACAGGTTTCAGCGTTTCTATATGAATTAGGGTTTCTACAGGTTTCTATATGAATCTGGGTTCCTACAGGTTTCAGGGTTTCTATATGAATCTGGGTTCCTACAGGTTTCAGGGTTTCTACATGAATCTGGGTTCCTACAGGTTTCAGGGTTTCTATATGAATTAGGGTTCCTACAGGTTTCAGGGTTTCTACATGAATCTGGGTTCCTACAGGTTTCAGGGTTTCTACATGAATCTGGGTTCCTACAGGTTTCAGGGTTTCTATATGAATTAGGGTTCCTACAGGTTTCAGGGTTTCTATATGAATTAGGGTTTCTACAGGTTTCAGGGTTTCTATATGAATTAGGGTTCCTACAGGTTTCAGGGTTTCTATATGAATTAGGGTTCCTACAGGTTTCAGGGTTTCTATATGAATTAGGGTTCCTACAGGTTTCAGGGTTTCTATATGAATTAGGGTTCCTACAGGTTTCAGGGTTTCTATATGAATTAGGGTTCCTACAGGTTTCAGGGTTTCTATATGAATTAGGGTTCCTACAGGTTTCAGGGTTTCTACATGAATCTGGGTTCCTACAGGTTTCAGGGTTTCTACATGAATCTGGGTTCCTACAGGTTTCAGGGTTTCTACATGAATCTGGGTTCCTATAAGTTTTAGGGCTCCTACATGAATCAAGGTTCCTACAGGTTGAATTTGAGTTCCTACATGGTTCCAGGGTCCCTACATGAATCCAGGCTTCTACATGTTCCCGGGTTCCTACATGAATCTGGGTTCCTACAAGATCAAAGTAGATCTGAATACTTCAAATATGTAAATTAATATTGTACATGTAAAGCAGAAAATTGACAGGGAACAAACAATAGGAGTTCAAACTTGCCTTCGAATATCAGAATTTTTTTCCTCTAAAAGTTTTTTCTGTATTTTTTGTAATTCTTTTGTTAATTAGAACCAATTGAATCTTATTTCCCATTAATCATAGATCACTGTCACCAGAACTGCTCACACAATAATTACATTTTACATGTTGATATTGGAACATTTTTAGAAATCTTCTTAATGCCAGATGTGTATTTACAGGCAAGCTGGTTATTCAAATAATTGTCAAAATTATGTGTTATAGTTTTACTATGATTATAAACAAGCCATGCATGGCACAGTCCCCGTTAGTTATCAAATTTAAGATATATAGTTATGTTTATATTAATATTAATATAGCTGGAATATAACCATGTCAGGAATATGATTTTTTTAACATTAAAATGATTGACATTTGTATCTGATCGTCAAAAAAGTACTTGTTCATATTGAGAAATATTGCTCTGGAACAGCATTCAAAATCAGCCATTTTGAATACAGGTATATATATATATATATATATATATATAACATGATGTATAACGAATATATAAAATTTGAATATAATCAGTCAAAGCATTTAAGAGATATAGCTCTAGAAGCCCAATCATTAAAACAAAATGGCCGCCAGTCAGCCATTTTGAATCCAATCTGAAAAATAAAATGACATGCATCAGGAACCTGTAATGTCTAATGTGTGTTTATATAATCCATCCATAAATGCAAGAAATGCTTTATATTCAAGGATTTTTTTAGCACAAAAATAGCACACCAATATATCCGTGACATGATGTATAATAAATATTAAAAATTTGAACATAATCAGTCAAAACAAGTCAGACATATGGGTCTGGAAACCCATTCATTAAAACAAAATGGCCGCCAGACAGCCATTTTGAATCTGATCTGAAAAAATAAAATGACGTGCATCAGGAACCCGTAATGTGTACCAGCAATGTATGTACCAAGGTTGAACAAAATCCATCCATAAATGCCAGAAATGCTATTAATATTTGATGATTTTTTAGTACAAAAATGACAACCATTCGGCCATTTTGAATAGGATCGTCAAACCAATATATCTGTCTATCTATGACATGATGTATAAAGAATATTTAAAATTTGAACATAATCAGTCAAAACAAGTCGGAGATATGGCATGAGAACCACATTGATTAATACAAAATGGCCGTCAGTCGGCCATTTTGAATGTTATCTGAAAAACAAAATTATTTGCATCAAGGTCCCATAATGTCTAATGCATATACCAAGTTTGAACAAAATCCATCTGTAAACAGCCGAGAAATGGTTGATTTTTATGATTTTTTAGCACAAAAATGGCCGTCATTCGGCCATCTTGAATCAGATCGTAAAACAAAATGATGTGCATCAAGGTCCTATAATGTCCAACGTATATACAAGGATTGAACAAAATCCATCTGTAAACAGCCGAGAAATGCTTGATTTTTATGATTTTTAGCACATAAATGGCTGCCATTCAGCCATCTTGAATCAGATCATTAAACAAATTGACGTGCATATGTATGATATCATGTATGATGTATGTGTGAAGTTTGATTGTAATTGGTCCAGGCAATTCTAAGATACAGGTCCGGACGCACGCACAGACGCACGCACACACGCAAGCATGGACGCACAGAGGTCAAAACATAAGTCCCTGTTTTCGGACTGCGTCCAAACGGGGACTAATTAATATAGTAACTACTGTGAGAATGTTTATGTTTTGAACTGCACAATTTCCATGGTTACCAACAAGCATTTCTGTTTTTATGACAGGTTTGTGGAACTCGTATAGAATGAATGTTTATTGTGTCACCATGGTTATCAACGTAATTCTTTCCTGCATTTCTTAACCTTTTCCCCACTAGACTTTTTTGCTCAAATTATACTGCACTTTTTTCTTATATTCTTCAATATTTCTGGAAATGAACCCTAATTTTGGAGCCAACAGACAAAATTTCAGTTAAATTTCAGTTTTTACTCAACAAATTTGGATTCAAAGGTTAAATCTAATTTTGCATCACTGTAATTTTTACCTCTATATTAATGAGTTTTCTCTCCATGGCAGGCCATACTATGTCATCATGTTTGAGCAGTTCATCACTTATCTTAACATCCTGGTCACTTGTCGTATCAAAGAGATCAACACCATATATGACTTCAACAGAAACCACTATCAGACATAGAAAACAGTTTCTGGTCAATTTGTTTTCCACAAGATATGAGCATTAATTTTTCTAAAAACTATTTATATTTCATGCAATTTCTTTGTTTGTAATAAACTCTGACAAAAACCACACACTTTTAACTAGCATTTTATTTTTTTGGCCTCAGGTGAATAGAGTAAATAAGAATTAAACATTCTATAATCTCAAATATTGATTCAGAATCAAATGTTTGAATATATTCTAGCTATCATTTATTATCTGAATCACCTCTGTTTCACAAGTTTAGATCTGAGATTTTGGATTACAGCAGATACAACATTTACTGTACAATCATTAAAGGTTTTCCCATGAGAACTACAATATTTTTACTGAGACGTGATGAATTGTGATGCAAAACATTGTAATTCATCTTTACTCCATGAAAAATTAATTTACCCTCAAAATTAGGTGTCAACATCTGTATTTCATTCAAAAAGCTGAATTCCAATGCATCGATAATTTTAGCTCATGCACACTGCGTAAACACATTCGAAAGTTAATCATTTTTAAAAACATTTTATTATTAATACTGTAGAATACTTTATTTTCGCTATTTTCGCTGAAGGGGTGATTCTGTGAAAATAAAATCCAGCGAATATACTTTTTTTCCTATATTTCACATTAAACTCATCAAAAATCAGTGAAAATAAGTTCCATTAAAACGCCCAAAAAGCCTTTTCAGCAAAAATTAATTCCAGCGAAAATAAAGTATTTTACAGTAATTCAAATTGGCCAAAATTAAAAAAAAATATCATCAAAAAACAAGCTTGGGTACCTGTTGTCACCATTGAAACAAGCTTTGGTACCCATTGTCACCATGGACACAAACTTGAGTATCCGTTGCCATCATGGAAAATGCTTGGGGACCCAATGTCACCATGGAGGCAATCTTGGATACCCAATGTCATCATGCGAACAAGTCTAGGTATCTGTTGTCACCATGGAAACAATCTTTGGTTACCACTATTTTACATGTTGTCATAGAATTGAGGTAAATATGAATAAATAATTCAATAAAATCACTTTGTTGTTTCATCCTGGTTTGCCATGAACTGTATAATAAGAACATTCAGATAATTTACCTGTTTTTGGCAACTGTTTAAAAATAGATGGGTCATCTTTTATGGAGATTCTTTTAAGACTTCCAACCAGTACTTTATCTTGGGTTAGTTTTCTCAGTAACTCAGTGGCTTCATCTGAAAACCTGATATGTCAAATGTTTTGTGTTTAGCATATGCTCATTCTTGTTGTACAGCTTTCTGTTTTTTATTTTATTTTTACTATTTTTTTATTACATTTAAACTATATTCTTTTAGGCTTTTATCAATTATGTCTATTTCTGAAAATTGTGATAATGTTTATACTGTTAATAAATTATAAAGCAAAAGGATAAGGTAATTTTTTTTAAATAGGAATAGATTTTTGAGCATATTAAAGGTTTTTATTTTTATATTGCATCATGATGAAAACAATATATTATGCTTTGTGCCGTTTTTTCTATATTTCATTGAACGAGTACAGCCATAATTTTTGCTCATAACATGAAGTATATATATATAGTTGTATCTTAGTGTTTTTATCAAGATATAAGAAACAAGGCATAGTCTCTATCATGCCATAGTAAGCAAAACTGAAAACTAAACAATTTTGAATCAGAACCTGATTCAAGTATAACATAATGTGTAAAGATTTATTTAAATGTTAACTTTGAAGTGGACGTCATTCATCCATCATCAATTGGATTGTGAAACAAATGTACTACATTTGTATATATGTGTGAAGTTTGTTTTTTTCTTTTGATTTTTAGAATGATCATCTATTAGCAACTTTATGAGTTGAGACAATGTCAATGACACAACATTAAATACAATATAATCTGGGTTGCTCTAAAAAGTTTGATGTCTTAAATTGTTATGTGTGAAGTTTGAACATGATTGGGTCAGACATACAAAAAGATATGGCCCCAGAAGAGTAAAGTTTTTTCATCAGTTACAAAGTTAAGCCATTTTAATAATTTTTACCACATGATATTAAAATTTTGATACTTATAATTGCAAATAATAAATCATGCCAAATTGGATCAAAATTTAATTGATAATTAAAGAAATAAAAACCATAATACCAATACCGAAATTTTGGTGCGAAAAATTAAAAAGTCATACCTGTTCCGTTCATTGCTATCTCCTTTCAACCCATATACATCACAGACATGGATCAGATGATCGAGTTTGAATTTCATTACTTCTTTCTGATTTTCAATATTTCTGAAGGTGAGTGTTTGCAGCAAGCTTGTCGTCTGCTCAACCATTACTATGAACTCATCAGGTACATCTACTGGAATAGAAACAAGTCCAAAAATTATATGGTATGTAGTTTCCATAATTTATTTTCATAATTCGTATTTTTTAATAAAACATGTTAAAATTAAGTTAATAAATAATTACTGATGACACAACAAACCCATTACCTTCATTTTTATAAATATCATGATTCAAACCGAACGGGAAGGTTTCTATTGGCAAATGGAATACAGTGAAAGGCCTTGCTTACAAACGCATTTATAAAATCTTGTAAATGACGATTATCAAATTTTATTTTATTTCAAATATTTATTAGTGAGTGCGCTAAATATTGTCTATGCTCATATTACAAGTGCACACCTTCTCATAACATATTAACTGCAACTACCAACATAAGGAGCTTGCTGATTGGATAACTATCTCATTAATATTAATTAGAACTAACAAAGATGTCACAATACTCTTTCTGGATTGGTCAATTTGAAATCTTGTATCCATTTTGATTTATTAAGATATAAAACTAAAGTTATAACAACCACAGATTTATGTCATTCACTGTAACATTGTAACATTTTCAAATGATGTCATTGCACGCCACGCTAATTTAACTTTCAAAATTTATATTAAATATCTATAAAAAATGAAGAGAAGGGGTTTATAGTTTAATCCAGTATGCAATCAATACAATTTCTTTCTAAGACGTGCTTCTATTTAAGCAAATACAATATATTAGACAAAATAACATTTGTGGTACCAAATGAGTAAAAATGTTGTATATATCACTTAGACAACTGGAAAACAACAATTATTTTCTAGCTGTCTTCTCACTATTATGTCAAGTCCAGATTTAACATCTGCCTGGAGTTTCTCCACCAATTAGAAAGCTTCATTGGCAGGTTTTATCTACATTGAATACCCAGTTTTGAAGTCTAACTTATGATATCATGTCAAATTCCAGAGCGTTTAAAGCAGAGGGGTCGTCACCTGCGTACACGCATCATAGCCGTCGTATTGTGAGTAGCCAACTAACATACAAATTTCTGATTCACAAATTTCGTTCACTGATTAACATGGGCCCTACACAACCAGTTGTGACATCATTGTCCATAAGTTGTTTTATCACAGAGACACACATATGTATACACAGATTTTATGGTTCTATAATATGAGAATTTCTTAGCAGTCATTTCATATTTTTAACTTATAAAACTAATTACCATAGAAACCTGAGGAGAAAGAAGTGATATCTTGAAATAATGACGTCAAGTTTCTTGATTTACAAATTCTTCGTTTAGCTTCATTATTACCTCTTGCCAGCAAATTTAGTAGCATACAGACATGAGATCTGTCAAGAAAAAATAGTACTGCATTTTAATTGTTTTATTTGAAGAGAATTCTCCCAAAATAATGCATATAAATCAAACATGGCAATTATTTCAATTGATTGTGATCTCAATTTCATTTTTAATTAGTCAAGGTCATTATCACCTGAAATAAGTAGTAAATTTCTTTGATCTCAGAAAACATACGCAGGTTGTCACTATGCCCAGTTTTTGCGAATACTCAATGTCACATGGTGTCTCTGAATGCCTTGTATGGTAACAGATGCTTTGAATGGCTTCAAAGAGTTGATCCTCTCTTCCATCCACACACTGCAGCATTCTCACCCCGTCTTCCATACTCCTGTGAGTGGTCAATAAATACCTTACAGTCAAATGATCGCTGAAATCTGATTGGGCGAGAAAGCCACGAGACTTGTCCCTTAAATAGTGTTGCGTTCTCTCTTGTCATAACATTGACTTTGCCAAATTCAATGGTTAGTACATATATCAACAGGTGAGATGACCGTAGAGAATAGACCCCTTTCATAAGTTGAACACCCTCAGTCACTTCCTGTTTGAGAATGACTGAAACGGAGGCCAGTAGGTATGAAACTGCACTGTTTCCATAGACAGGTCCTACTACTAGACATGCGGACACGCATGGGACTGTCCGGGCACACGTGGGGGTGGGGAAGGGGGGACACAGACACAGCAGCTATCCGGAAAGTACTGTTTTAAAAGTAAGAAACACTGTGAATTTTGAATTTATTTCTATTTTGACCCAGTGCTATGCTGAAAGATGATTCTATACTATGTTAATGAAGTTTTCAAGATTGGTTTGTGTGTTCTTTTTTGCTAAAAATCATATGAAAAAAAAAAAAAAAGAAACGTTGTTGATCACTATCTGCCATAGAGACCCAATTTGGGGTACCGGTAATATCTTAGTTTTTGTACTGGAAACTGCATGCATACAACTGATATATTTTCTATACCTACTAAGCTTAAATATCTACTGACCTCACTTTCAGTCATTCTGTAACAGGAAGTGTTTGAGGGCGCTTGACTAATGAAAAGGGTCTATGGAACTCTATTTTAGGGGGAAATAAGTCTAGCGACTGTCTCACTCTCAACAAGATTTGCATCTAAAGTATATTACGTTTAATAAATAAAAGAGAAAACAAAATAACTTAGTAATATACTGAGGTTTTTCCAATGTGTGGAATAACCACATGAGCATTGAGGTTGTGTAGATAATGTTACGAAGTGTTAAACATGTTTAAATAATTTAATATTTTGATAATAATTGAATTTCATGAGGGCATATGTGAATTGTCAAACATTCATTTATGAAAGTTGCAGTACATTTTGGCTGTATATAAAATATGAATAAAAATGTTTGCTGCCATGTTTGCTAGATATTAGAAGCACTTCTTTAACAGAAGCACATGGAAACCAAATATTGCATTTTTATTGTATAGTGGATCATTCAAATAAAATTATTTTTGACTCAGCACTGTCATTCACAAATGTACATGCACACTAATAGAAAAAAGATGGTATGTTTACTGTCTCACAACATTATAATTCCTAATTTATGAATAATCATATTATAGTACTGAGTTTTCATTTCCAATATACATAAAATAAAGTTAATTTACCATATTCCAAAATAGTTAAGGGTATCCCCATTACCTCAATGAAGCTGTACAACACCAGTATTCTCCAATTACTTATGGTACATCCCGTTTGGTTGTATATAGGTACGTGGGCTGGAGGGATTTATATACAAGTCATTTATATATTTGATAACAATTTCTTTATTCCAATTTTCTCCAATTCAATTACATTATGCAGACAATTTGGGAAGGGGGCACAATTATACAACCCTCCCCTCAAGTTTTCAAATAGAGAATCCTTTATCAATATTAGGTGGAAAATTTCTTGTGAATCGCTTGCCATGAAGAAACATATACCATGGTTGCTTCTTTTAAAAAACAACACTACAGGTAAGCCATGCACCATGGTTTTGGTCAAGGTTTACATGCAAACGTTTTTGTTTTGCACACAGGTAGATCTTGTTTGTCTAATGTCTTTGAATTTCTGGCTGTTTGTGCTTCAGGAGCTTGACAAGGGTATACCTGTTGATGTGGTTTATCTAATTTTGCAAAGGTATTTGATGAGATTCCTCATAGATAGCTTCCAAGTAAACTTAAGGTCACAATATGGCATTGGAGTAGAATTAATCAAATGGATATCAGCAAGGTTATACAAATGTTCAAGGCAGAAAGCAGTTAATAGTGGAGGGGCACAAGGATTATTTTTGGGACCTGTCTACGGTATGATCAGGAGCTTGACCCACTCTGCTACCCACTCTGCTGAGACGAATACGGGCAACATACATTTTTTGTTTGGTTGGTTTAAAGTTGTATTGCTCATAACTTTAAAGTTCAACAAGCAGCCTGTCGGCTGAGATAGCTCCGCTGTTAGCAATGCACATGGCAATTAAAGAACAGAAGATATCATTAGAAAATGAACAAATCTGAGAGAGGTCCACATGTAGTACCTATATGTATAATATATCAAAGCAATTGGACTTGTGGTTTTCAACAAGAAGTCGAAAATATCACTTTTTACCAAAAATTACAAAAATATTCATCAAAATTAGAGAATTAAAGATATCATTATGAAATGAACAAATCTGAGAGAGGTCCACATGTAGTACCTATATATGTAATATCAAAGCAATTGGACTTGCGGTTTTCAACAAGAAGTCGAAAATATCACTTTTTACCAAAAATTACAAAAATATTCACTGAAATTAGAGAAATAAAGATATCATTACAAAATGAACAAATCTGAGAGAGGTCCACATGTAGTACCTATATATGTAATATCAAAGCAATTGGACTTGCGGTTTTCAACAAGAAGTCGAAAATATCACTTTTTACCAAAAATTACAAAAATATTCACCAAAATTAGAGAATTGAAGATATCATTACAAAATGAACAAATCTGAGAGAGGTCGACATGTAGTACCTATATATGTAATATCAAAGCAATTGCACTTTCGGTTTTCAACAAGAAGTCAAAAATATCACTTTTTACTAAAAATTACAAAAATATTCACCAAAATTAGAGAATTAAAGATATCATCATGAAATGAACAAATCTGAGAGAGATCTACCCAAGGTACATATACACCAAGTATCAAAGCATTCAGGCTTGTAGTTTTCAAGAAGAAGTCGAAAAAGTAAAACATTGACACGGACGACGGACGACGACGACGGACGACGACGGACAATCACTCATATGATAAGCTCCGCTCGACAAAGTCGACAGCGGAGCTAAAAATGTATATTGCCCGTAACTTTAACTGTTGTTAACTGGCAATTTAACACCCAGTTACAATTTGGAAGTGGTTTCACAAAAGTGGGTGTGGTTTTTAAAATATGGGCGTGGTGATGTTTCATAATTCGATGTCCGTAACTCGAACAATTCAGCATTCCACAGTTGTGTAATTGTGAATTTCTGATTTGATCTCAGCTATTCTGAATTTATTTGGGGGAAAACAAATTATTTTATTCTCCGTCTTTGACATTTGATGTCACGTAATACAAGGCAGCTCTTAATTGGCACGGAAGACAAAAAAAATTCTTATGCTATTAATTGATGTATTTCAGTATTATGTGTCGGAATATAGGGGTGTCGCAAGTTACAATTGTGGCGCTGTACGTGCACTAGCTCACGGTTGAACTTTCACAAATCCGACCACAAACAAACGTCATAGTTATCGGCACAGTCGCGATATCGGTCACTATGTGACTCAACGAACGCTGGGTTGTTGACCCCATGCTTAAATAATGTTGATCGAATATTAAAATACCCCACAAAGATGACCTAGCATATTATACAAAGAAAACAAAGTATTACCACTATGATGTCTAAAATCCCATCAGATCACGTAGTTGGTTTCGTTGAACTTTGCGGTCGATATCGAAGATCGGGGTGCCCCATCGACTGTCAACAACATGTAACCAATCACGCGACTTGTTATTGTGTCTGTCACTTCGCTGTTTTTAGAACAGGATGTGCTATTGGGTGTTGGTGTTTGATTGGTTGGAGGTTGTAAACACCTAACAAACGAACGGTTTACATACAGCAGAATCGCGACTGCGAAGAAAGAGATGTGTTGTTGACTGCTGAGTAGAATATCAGCGAAATTTCGACTTCTGTCTAATTGAATTTCGACCGACAACAAATTAACAATTATCAGTAATGTAGAAGAACTGGTATATTTGAAAACTGAAGTAAGTAACTACATTTTTGTGTAAATAACATCATAAATCGTGTAATATCACTCAGACTGTCGGAAGATCCGTTTACAGCTTGACAATTCCTCCACCAAAGACGACATTTACCAACAACAAAAAACATAAAAAAAATACACACTAAACAGCGAAACCAAGAGATTCAGAACTACAGCTAGTTACAACATAAATTACGCCCTTGTCTTGAAATATGTCTGACATTTTTTTAATTTTTCGTCGACAAACTCTTATTCCCATGATGATTTGGACGCAGCGCGACCTTGGTTCTTTTCTTCGACGTCAGTTCCCCTTCCTACAAAGTTTTAGGAAGCGCAAAGTCAGATGGATCGTGAAACTGATTTTTAGCCGATATGCTGATTCACCGACCTTCATTCGTACGATTTTGTGATATACTAGTATATGAGAAGACGAATATCTTCGGCAATCCACTAAAATACATACATTGTGAGGCAAAACAATTATTGTTAATCAATTATTTCAGGTGAGTTGATTTGATAAAACACGTCAAACTTAAACCATGTCTAATGTCAAATTTAAGAGCTTGAACTTCGGTATTCCGTTGGAATCTAATTTCAGATCAAGGCCAATATTTAAAAAAAAAAATTAAGACACTTAACAGTGAAGAAAATATTAACTATTTTGAAAATGTATCAATTAGTGCATTATACATTGTACTTTAATATTTAAAAAATCATGATAACATTTTGTATATAATGTATATTACTATGGGTATTGTGTGAATTCTCCGCTAAAATAAATATGAGTGTTTGTCATGTTTGTCTTTAAAAATAAAATTGCTGTTGAATTGTGTATACAGATATACTCTTCCCTTGCATATGCTTGCATAATATGTTACAAAGCTACTAGTCTAAGAATATTTATTTTACGTAAACAAGGTTGTAATTTTTTAACATAAATGAATATTCTTATTGCCAGTATTTTAGGTTAAATTGAAACTTCATTTAATGCAATTTAGCTATGGACATTCATCATTGTTGCAATTTGTTTATTTACATTTAATCCCTTTATTCAGTTAATAATAAACCCACGTTGTTAAGGAAATCTATCATAAAAACCAACTATGGCCTCATTTGTCATGTCTGTAGTTAAGCCATAATTAAAAATTGATGCAATAAAAATCTACCTATCAGTACTTGGTATTATTTTAGCCCATTTCTGAAACAACACATTTGTATTATTTGTCTTGAATACAATGTCACATGCATGAATATATTCATAATAGTTTGTAATCTTCATTTCCTTATCTATGTACTTGAAGTGTAACAATGAAACTGAATAACAAGGTAGTAAAGTAAATCCTATAGATATGTGTATCTCTCATGATGAGTTTATAGTGTATTGAGTAGTGACCACACTTCTCGAAGTATTGCCTAAGATTTAAGTTAATCTTGTATGTTTGCATATCAGATGGACCAAATTGCGTTCATGCACTGGAGGAAACGGTGGTTAGCACAGGCTAAGCAAAACTTGCTAAGAATATACAAAAATCGTCAGTCATTTTGACGTTTTTGTTGTGTAACACATGCAAACAAATTCAGAGAGGTGCCCCTTAACTGTATTTTTACGTTGATTGACTGACAAGCAGTGGTCTTCATGCTCCAATTACCTATACCGTACTTATCCGGGTAAGAGCCCATGCTTGGACAAACGCCCACCCCGCACTTTTGACACAATAAAGAAGTTGAGGTCATATCCGGGCACACGCCCAGGAAGTCTTTTTCTACACAAAACAAAAAAACTATTTTCTATTCGTTGAAGTCTGTCGTGATACTTATAAAAATTGTTAATTGCGTAAAACAAGGGGTGAACGCAAAGGGCAGCGCGTTCACCGCTGATTTTTTTCAGAATCATAACAATCAGCAAGTCTATAAAAGTAAATATTAAATCAGGAACGGTAATTCTCTTTTTGAAATATGTCGTGGCCCTAAAAAGGGCCGGCCGTTTGGTTTGTGCTTCCTTGGAAACGATTCAAGCAAATCGTATAAGGAGAGCCGCTAAGCAAGTGTCGCACTCGTTCGGCTTTAGCGTCGTCGACAATGAAACCAATGTTGCAATATTGTAGCAACCCGTACCCGGGAGAATGGTTGAAGTCACGTTATTTTGGCTTTATAAATATTTTGTAGCAGCTTGCGAATCCATAACTGGGGCCAGCAATTTTGCAATGTCACGCCGAAGACTGCCAACTTTTTTACCATCTTTTATCACCGCTATTGCATTTCTGTCATGAAAACTATTCTTCTGTCGTTGGATAAAAAAAAACAAAAAAACTTCCTATTTCAAGTCCACCGCGATAATCATATAATGAGACATTCCAACCGCCGGAACTTGCAGAATGATAACTTTCACCGTGATTAACAAGCGTCGAGTCTGATAAGAAAGCAATGTCACGATTTGACCTTTATGATAAAATACGAGTAGTGATGTCATTCTTAGCCAATCAGTAAAGCAGATGCATAAAGGTCAAAGATGAGTGCTAGACTGTAAACAAAAGCATCGTGTGCCATCAGAGCGACCCAATTTTTCATGTCTCTTTATTATGATTAGACATGAATGAAAAGTGCCAAGCTGACAGACTGCGAAATCCGTGGATTAAAAGTGCTAAGTCCAAATTGTGTGGGACGATATCGACAAACTTCAGGAATAAGTTGTAGGGATTTTGTTCGACGACTACAGTGGACATTTGACTTGGACATTTGAGAGTTTTGAGTTTGACAAAGATGGCAATGAAAGTACGAATAAAGATCTGAGAAGTTTTTTTCAAACAGCTATAAATTTTTATAATTTTTACTGTGTAAATTCGTAAATTATTATTGATCTTGTATGACGGTTGATTCGTAATTTGTCGAGACCGGAAATCATTTTACGCAGTTTAACCCCTGACATTTTAATTCATTTTGGGCGTGTTTGTCGGCGGGAAAATCCTAATTCAAATGATTTATCACTGTCGTTTTTTATTATTTCTGGTTTATTTGTCACATTATAAGCAATACATTATTTTTGTTTTACTTCTAGTGTTGCATATTGTTCATTTATCTCCGTTGCATGTTTTCATTTGCCGTTCTATTCCCTGCCGCAGTTCAATCTGCGTTTTGTCAACTTTCGCGTTTTTTTCGTTTTTTTGCCGAGGATCTCCTGGCAAACGCCCACCCCTTCTTTTTGGCAATTTTCCATGTCCAGGACCATCTATATCCAGTGGCAATAATCAATTGACTATTGGCACGCCCCGAACCATACACTTTCATGGGTTGTTGTTTAAGCTTTGTTGTTCAAGGAAATCAATTCACAGTTCTAAGACTGAAGCCCAGATCGATGGCCTTGCATAATTCATTGTTTCAATTTCACTCTATCACTGCTTTCTACATGAACATAAGTTGCGCCTGGTAGTTAAAAAGATAAGGATCAGCAGCAGATATTACAAGATGGAAATAAGACTGGATAACAAAATATTCCTGTCTTTTGTGTACTTTTTCATTTAGGCCATGTAAAATGTCATAATATACATACATGCATACATATAAACTTGTTAGAACATGGAGCTATATGTTTGAACCAATTGGCATATTTCCAGTTTAACAACATATACAGGTCATTATAACAACCTATACTGACTCAAAATTTGACAGACATTTGCAAGCCTGCCTACTTAAAAATAAGATAAAACTAAATTCGGTTGACCCAGCACTAAAATTCAGTTTTGGACACCAATAAACTTTCTACATCCTCTGAGAATCATGGTCGTCAGTGTTGCTGTCGCCATATTTTCATTTCCTTTATGCTGACGTAATGTGTTCTTATCATTTTTTACACTGACGTAACTAATATGTAATATTTGTGCCAGTGCTTATATCCCTTTTCAAGAGGGGTTTAAAGTTGTTTATTTTTAAACCCTTTTACTTCAGTGTATTGTGTTCACATCTGTTTTTCTCTTACACTGACGTAATTTACATTGGTGTAATGGGACATAAAAAAACAGATGTGAACAAGGTATATATTTTCCCAAAGTACATGTCACAACTGCCTTTCAAGACTTTCACCTAAATATGTGAACCCCATACTTGCAACTGACCAATGTAAACATGGAATTGCTAAAGAAGATATCTTAATGTAATTCATGTGTTGCTATTCACAATATGCAAATTGATCTACAGTGTTGAGCTACAGTGTACAATGTCATACATTTTCAGAGAATGTGAATGACCACCAAGCATATATATTCATATTCTTCTATGGTTTGGCTTCTGAAACTTGATCTTGAATGCGTCTTTTTAGTACCAGTAGAGGCGTTCATGTTACACATCTGGATCCTGACCATTCATACACAAAAGTTGGCATTTGCCAAAATAAACAATCATGAGACCGAAACTCGATGCATGCCAATTTTTGCTGCCTGGATGCTTGGCACTTATTAATATGACAATCAGACATACATATAGTAATGGATGCAACTGATTTCTTCTTGCAATGCTGCATTGTCTTGAAAATTCTTTGAATCTTTCTTTGCCATTCATGTGTATGATGACTCATAATAAAATACCATCACAGCAGTATGCATATCTTCTGCCATGTTTGGGTCAAATAACAGATCAACAAATATCGCGTGTGATTTCCGCACAAGTCGAGAGGGTTCTGATGCGAGTCCTGACTAATGTGAACGCAACTGTTGTAATCCCTCGGCAACCGTGAAGTTATAAAAAATTCGGCATGTGTTGGTTCCTGTAACATTAACATGAACATGAACGTGTAGCTATTGAACTACATTTCAGCCATGGAACCCCATGATTGATACAACTGGTGTCGTCAGTTGCGGGTCTCTGATTTCCTCACCTTGAGTGACCTGTAAGTTTTTAATGGCTTAAATTTGTTTTTATTTCAATTGAAAATTACATTTACCACTAGCCTATGTATTGGTGCGTCATACATTTATCTTGTAGAGCTTGTTCAACACTGACTTATTTGTCGCTGCATATATAACAATACTAGTATATATTACAATATTTTTATAACCTTTTGGGTGCCAATTAAGTTTTTTCTTGCTTACATTTTGGTAAATTTGTTTACATTTTCAGTGAATTCAGTGACATTTTCATTTTCATTTTTATTTCATTTTGATCAAAAAAGGTTTGGACAATTTCACTGTCTACTCACAACCATAGTACAGAATAGGTAAATCAGTCATTTGGTCATTAAACGTACATTTGTAATAAACTACTGTGGAATACTATATTTTCGCTGGAATTAATTTTCGCTGAAAAGGCTTTTTGGGTGTTTTGTGTGGAATTTATTTTCACTGATTTTTGATGAGTTTAAATATGAAATATAAAAAAAAAAAGTATATTCGCTGGATTTTATTTTCACGGAAACATCCCTTCAGCGAAAATAAATTCCAAGCGAAAATAAAGTTTTCTACAGTAATTCAAAATCAATCTAATTTAAAATTCATTCTTTCACAATAGAACCCACAGTTTTGAGTTGCATGTAATTTATTATTAAATAATATCTATATTCTACTTTCTTATAGGTACAAACATTTATAGTGTTAACCATTATAAAAGAACAGAATGGAGAAATCAGAATATAATGACCAGTTAGTTCAGCATGCAAGTCAATTATTAGACTCATTGGAACGCCTTCGACAAGATCAAGTCTTAACTGATATCTCTATATGTGTTGGGAATACTCAAATTCATTGCCACAAATTAATTCTTGAGATCTGTGGATTTGATTTTATTAAACTGTCTGAGCTTGGGTCTCGTTGTGACAAGAAGTCCGGACTTTGTCCTCAGACTGTTATTAAGCTCAACAACGCAGAACCTGCTGTTATCCAAGAAATCATTCAGTACTGTTACTCTGGGAACCTCATCTTAACAGATGAAAATGTGAAGCAGATGCTAGAATTGGCCACTTTGATGGACCATGAATTTCTCGCTAATGAATGCTTGAAATTTCTTGATTCCCAGATTGAGGAGTTTCAACACCACCAGCCTCAGCCAAATTCATTTATTGTCTGCCAACCAATGCATGGGATAAATTTACTAACTGAATTACAGTGTTTGAGAAGTCAGAGAAGGCACACTAATATAAAACTTGTGTGTAGTGACGAGGTGTTTGCCTGTCATAGCTTAGTTTTAGCTGCTTGCAGCGACTACTTCAGAGCAATGTTTAGTCATGATTTTACTGAGAAGAAAGCCAAGAAGATTGATCTTCTTGAACCGGCAGATATAGTTGAAGACCTTCTCACCTTTATGTATACGTCAATGTTTGATGTGGAGTGTGAAGATTTTCTTGATCTTCTTGAAAGTGCTGCGTATTTCCAGGTCTACTTTCCTCCAGTCACTATAGAGAGTATTAAGACTATTGTCCAACCGGATAACTGCATCAAGATTTTCAATGTATCAAACGTCTTCAGTACCAATCTTAGGAACTATACATTGAGGTTCATCCTGAATTCTTTTCCGAAATTGACCAATCATGAGGATTTTTTAACCCTTTCGTTGTCTATGATGGTACAGATTTTATCAGATGATAGACTGAATGTCATGGCAGAGGAATCAGTGTTCTTGGCCGCTTCTAGGTGGTTGGCGCATGATATGGAATCGCGTGCTGCTTATGTTGATGAGTTAATGGAATGTGTACGCTTCCCTCTTCTCCACGAAAAGTTTTTGAGAAAGATCATGGAAAAAGAGCCATCAGTGATCAAGTCTCAGAAGTGTAAAGAGATGGTTGTACAAGCTTTGTGTACAAAAGACGGCCATGCATCTACGCAGCAGGCATTCAGCGAAAAGTTCCACCCTCGGAATTCGATGAACCAGGATGTAATATTTGTTCTTGCACAAGCGACTGATGAAATGTCCCCTCCACAGTGTGCTTTCATTGGTTTACGAGACCTTGCAGTTCATGATGTATGCACAAAGCACAATGGCCTCCCATTGGGATTGTCCCGTTTTACTATCATCTGTATTGATACTGACATATTTGTGATTGGTGGATGGGATATGACCTCGGAGGTTTGTTGTTCAACAACGTGGAAGTACAGCATCACTGAAAACTTGTGGAGCACCTGTGCTAATTTACAGTTACCAAGATATGACATTGGTGTATGTAAAATGGACCAGGTTGTCTATGCTATTGGCGGACAGATCAACTCACCAGATGTCTGCAACCCAGTGAATCTGGTGGAAAGATACGAAGTTGAGACTGATGAATGGTCCGAAGTTGCTCCGCTACCGTCTTCGCTCATCAAACCTGTGGTGACTGTCTTCAAAGATAGAATATATGCGATGGATTCGGCAAGCCATTCAAAGGTCATTCGTACTCTATGCATCTATTACAGCTACACTGGAATGTGGGCTATCGTGCCTGCAGGTGTCGGTTTGATGAACATGCGTTACATTCAGAACCTGTTTACAGTCGCTGATTACATACTGTGCTGGGGTATGTATGATGCTGCAGATTACCATCAGACTTTCAATGCCTTCCAGAATTTCAATGCTGAGAATTTCCCACCCAGGCGTGGTGGAATGTTGGTACGTCATCCACCCATTGTTTCTCCACGTATTCAGTATCCAACCAAGTTTGAGCCAGTTAACCTAGTTGGTTTGGCGCTTCTGAACGATGAGATACTGGTTGTCAGTGACGCCCAGGCCCGACGTGGTAGGTACCTACTTGTGCATAGGTATGATCCATTTGAAAATCAGTGGGTTGAACAGCTCGAAATTAGTAGTCGTCTGTCGCGTGGGATCACATCCAGTCTTCAGTGTGTGGCTTACAGGGGCTACATTGCCAGCCCCTGGTATGAGCAGAAAAGTACCTATAATTGAACGCAGGGCTTGAAATTCAGTGTTTTCATAGGAGACTGAGTGACCTACTAGTAGTCGGTTGTCTACTAATTTTGGCATGAATTAGTAGTCTCTGTGGTTGGGCTACTTCTAATTTCAAGTCCTATGGATGGAATGTATTTTGATAGAGCCTCTAACTTTTTAGTGAGTGTCCTGCATATTGAACTTAATGTGGCTGAGGATTACTGTGCATCGTTTTACGAGTTTGCTATACTCAGCATTGGCATCCTTGATCCTCCACACAATGTTTCATATTTGCTCTATTGGTAGTTGAAACGCTTATGTAAATAATCTCTGAAAAAATAATACCATTCATGGTTCAGTATAAGTAAGGTGTAATTAAAATCTCACCTAAACACTTCTAGTAGTGTAAAAATCATGTACTGTGTTTGCTCTATTAGTAGTACATGTAAGTGACCCAAGTTTGTCTCTGGCCAAACAGTCATATTTCAGCATTGATCTACTGTACACTAATTTAGCTAGAATTAATTTTAGCTGAAAAGATTTTTAGGGTGTTTTGTTTGGATTTTATTTTCACTGATGTTTGATGAGGTGAATGTAAAATATATGAAAAAAGTATATTCGCTGGATTTTATTTTCACTGAATCATTCCTTCAGTGAAAATAGCAAAAATAAAATATTTTACAGTATCTAGTACATGTATTCGATGAATACAATAATATTGACAGTGCTTGTAATAGAGCAAATCCAGTGTACAATGATAGCCTTTTTGTATATTAATTTGTGTGTATGGCATTTAAGTTCACTTGTATGACAAGTAAGTAAAATTTGTGTTGAAGGTAAACAGAATTTTCTGCTTGTATACAAAAAACTGATATCATTGTCATCCTAGATTGTACAACACATATTATGAGTGCAATTTCTACCTGCAGTCACTTAATTTATTTGGTAATTGGATACACATAATTAATCATTAATTTTCACTGATATTAAATTTCATTTTCATGGATTTAACTTCATTGGGTATCTCTTATCAATAAATGTAGTGAGATTATTGTTCCACGGAACAATTAATGCATCTACAGCATAAAATAGCTCCTATGACTTGTCGTATACATTGTTCTAATCCAGGAGTAACGATCCTAACCTTAGAGCTATTTAATTGAGAAATGGTGCTCAGAAATAAGTATTCTGTTCACCCTGTCATGACGTAGATATAAATGCTTCTATAATCAGCTGTGCTTACAAAACAGGTGCAATATTTTTCAAATCCAGCTGCGAGACTAATCAGCTTTCACTAAATCTGACTTGTATATTCGTTTTTCCTAACTGATAGACTCCATTTACACATTTTTTTTAAAATTCAAACCAAATTTATTATAATTCTTAATTACCTTTCATACGAGTTAAGTTACTCGCTCTACCTGTTACTAATCAGCTTACACCTTGGCAGTCTATATAATTAGTCTGCAATTTTTTTTTTACTTTTTGTAATTTATTGATTTTAAAAATTTAAGCAATGAAAATACATTAGACAAAACATAAGTTTAAATATTACATAAGCCATTTACTGCAGTAAAATGTATGTTGTCTGCTGTTTTTCTGCTTATTATGTAGTCAGTCTATTTAAATGTGTGCAGATGTTTTTTGTCCTGTATTAAACACAGTAAGGTGTATTCCTACACAATTTGATTGGATAGGTTATTCACAGACTGCTTTATCTTGGCCATTTAGGGCATGAAATCCAAAATAATAATTATCAAATATAAGCCCAGATTTTTTTTCACATGCAAGGACACTTTGATAGTGTTCATTAGTATACATAGGGCTTGTGTGTCTCTTGAATCTGTGGTAATTGCAGTACTAGTATATGCCGTATGCATTTTTGTTCAAGTAATTAATTTTCTATGAGAGATGTATTGAACTACAATTGTACAACTATCAAAAATGTAAGCCACTTATTGTACAGTGTATTTCAAATGTGCTTTTCTAGCAACAGTTCATAGGTATAAAATCTCAGCACATGTTCAGCAAAAGCATAGAATGTATTTTGATATTGTATTTAAAATTAAACATATTTTAAATACATAATTCAAGTAGGACGTAGATTAGATATTTAATAATTAGTGTAATTAAGATTATTATTTAAACTTTCAATTCTCTCGACTTCAGTTTTTGATATTCGTCTGAATATCGTAGCCATTTCACTGCCTAAAAGCCTCAGACATTTTCACTGCTACATTTTTTACAGAAAATTTGTACCTCATAAACTAAAAACGATTTACAGTAACTGAGATTTTGCTAACCCATCACCAACAGCAAATAAATTTAGATTTAGCTACAATAAATTGTCATTTCCAACAGCAAATGGCTGAGTAATTTATAACCATGAATTATTGTGCAAATATGGTCATTATTTAAAAGCATTTCATTACCCACAGAGATGTGCATATTACAGTAGAACATTTCCAATTTTATGATTTTTCATTTTCCCTCTTTGCGAAGTGGCTTCAAACCAGTATAAAATTGTCAGAGAACATCCGGGCATTTTCATCTCCTGGCAACCACAACCGGTGAGAACAATGATCGAGCTCTTTGAAAAAAAAAAATGCACTTTAGTTGTTGAGACTCCTGAACAGTGTAACAAGATTACCTCTACATGCAAAACATATATGAATTTAGTTGTTTTGGATTGTCTCATAGTTGAGTTTGTGCAGTTTTCTTGACTTTAGTTGTTTTCTCATCTTTAGCTGTTTTCATCAGCTCTTGGATCGGTGTTTCACATCAGTTGCGCAGAGCCCATAAAAATACATAGCAACATATAACATTATGTGATGTATTACCAATCCTGAGAGTAGTAATATTTACAGTGGATATTGATTTGTACTGGGTATACAAAATAAATCAACAATATATTTTCTTTTTTTTAAATTGATTAAGACCTGTAGACAATCTGAAATTGTGTCCATTTTGTTCATAATTAATAAGAAAGTTATTAAAATGTACATAAAAATGTGCAAAATGTTTCATTAAAATTCAGATGGGAAAAATTGGCATTTAAAAGATGAAATAAATTAACTACCCATGTATGTAGTATCACATTTTAAAATAAATGTATTGCTGTATTTCAGAATTGGAATATCGGCCTAGTGAATTATTTAAAAATTTCAAATCAATTCAAATCATGCCATTAAAATATATCTGTCGTGTTGTCATAGGGACAAACAAGTCTGTGGGAACCTAGAAACAGTAATTTATAATCCTCGTTAATAATACTATGCATGTGTTTGTGTTTGGTCTTAAAACTGCTCAAAATATCTCAAAATATGGTATATGTATTTTGTCTTTTGCAGGATTGATTTAATCAGTTGAAATGAAAAACATGAATAGACTTGACCTTGGTTCAAAGGTCAAGTGGGTTGAAAACAATATTAAAAAAAGGTGCAGTTTTTATAAGACTAGTTAAGATAGGATATGTAAACATATTTGTAATGCCAACATTCAGCTTCCTCTTTCACATTGGTGTGTCCATGCTAATCATGTTTAATAATCCACCAAATAAAAAACTAAGATTATGATAATTAGCTGAATAAGAAAAAAAAGATGCATTTATAAAATGCAACATAAATTTAGGCGATCAGTTGTACAGTTTTTCTACTGTTGTGTAGTTCTTGTAAGTTGGCATTCAAATTGAAATGAAAACATGGTTGTACGCTGTTCAGTTCACGTAGTCGTAAACCCCTACCAATTTATGATATCTGTGAATAACAACCCATTGTTATATCATAACATCGTGATAGCATGCAAGTTACTTGTTTATGTCACAGGTGATGTAACTTCAAAGGTTGCCGCATACTACATTATTTCAGTTCGGGTTAATACTTGGTATGTTTACGTGACAAGTTAACATTTTTGATGCGTCACAGGTGTTTCAAAGTACTTATTGTTCTCTATAAATCTGATAAAACTTGAATTCTATGGAATATTCTGTATAACAGAAATAGTTTAAATAGGACATTCATCTAGTATGCTGTGATTAGTGTTAAATCCAACATTTCTCTTTTAATTAATCCACTCTTTGGTTATATTAATTTACAGAAACACAGCTTGTGATAAGTTTGTCGATTGATTGGATACTCACATTTCAGTAAAAATGGTAAATAATAACAAACATTAGTTATTATCATTATTAATCAACATTGACAAATTCATGCTGTATAGTCATTGCAGTTGAAACAAACAGTAGGATACATCTGATTTAGGTTCATGCCAGTATTAATCAAACCACAGTCCCTGTGATCAATCTGACAATTTATTCAGTTGGAGACTTAAAACGACTTTGTCAAAAAAACAGTGAATGTGTCTATCAAATCCACATTAAAATCCATGTAAATATTTATGAAAATTGAAGATTTGTTGGATTTAGCACTTTCTGCTCTAGTCATAGGCTGTCTTCATTACCCAGGGATCATAGCTTGAGTGCTTCTATTGTGATAAATGACCAAAATAATGAATAAAATGCCAAGAAAACAGATACATGCATAATATGAGGATATCAATAGGGATCCATAAGAGTGTGGGGGTGCAGATATTAACTTTAATAGCCAAATTTAAAAACTGTTTTTTTAAGCTCCCAGACAATATGCACTTACCTAACACTAAATTCATAGATGTCTGAGAAGCCACTGCAATGTCAAAACTAATAAAACTACCAAATTGTAAAAATAGATAAGAAAATTGTAACACCTAGATTTGCATTTTACTGATGAATTTAATCAGGAATATTATTTTCTGTTAGAAAGCTAGATAATGATTAATATGAATGTAAAAGATGAAATTAAGATACATGCATTTTTCAAACATATTTTTTCACAAACTTAGCAAGTAATAGATTGTTTTAATTTTAATTTGCTTTTGGGAAATTATACAAAGAATTCCTGCCATGTGTTTGTTTATTGTAAATATATAACTTAAAACCATATATCCTACCAACCTTGAAAACATCCTGTAAGATGCATTCAATAACAGTCACATAAATCAACCACTCCCATTTAGTCAGGTAATTGCCTCTTTAATTTCATAATAAAACAATACGTCAGTGGGTTGTTATGTTATAAGGTTGTAAAATGGAATGTCTTCTTGGCTCATTAACTGACTAGCTAAACAATGTATAAAACATTCAGACGTTCAGTGATTCAAATGCTCACTGGACATCAGCAATTTGCTGGTATTTTTCCAATATTAGTTTCTTCTTTCAGACAGAGAATGTTTTTTTTTTTTAAATTTACTTTTTCACACACAAATGATTAGAAATGTTCTTTAGTTTCCATTTTCTTGTCCTAAGATAATTTTGAGACTGACTATTAATCCATAGACTGTATTAATCACACGTTTTTGTTGGTTGTACATATTAAACATGTACACCTGTATGTAATCTCCAGTTCTATATTTACCTTGTGCGAACTTTATAGCTTTTGTTTGAATAATTTATTCTAGTAAAGAGTACATTATATGTTTTTATTCATTATTCTTTTTAGAACATGTACTTTGGTCTTTTTTATGACACAATAGCAATATGTGTCAGCTTTAATTTTAGTTTTGACACCTGTTAATAATACCAGATAGAAACGAAAACGTAATTCTGTTTTACCAAAGTAAAAGTAGTAAAGTATTTAAGTTAATTGTATTCACATACAGGTATTCAGATATATGTATGCGTGAATTTGCATAATAATTGCCAATTTTCAAAGTTATTTTTAATTTCATAGAAACAAATTATTATTAGATGCTATAATTAATTTATTAGCAGTCGACCAAAAACATTTGTAGTAAATTTCCCTTGTTTCTTGTACACCTGGTCACAGTGACTCAAAATGTGTTTAATGTACAGTGTTTGTTGCTTTAAAATGAATGAAGAATTTTAATGTCAGCCTGTTTTATTTTATCTATGGAAACTGTCAATTACCTACTGAGAAGCATTTTCTTTCTAACTCTGAAGAAGAAATGTCCACATACAAGTACTGTAGTACAGATCTAATTTTAATTGTCAATCGCCTTTGACATTATTTAAATAACATTGCTGTATTTTCCCTGGAAATGTAAAGGTGTATGATGCCTAACATCTGGGGTGGAGCATTACTCCACAGATCTCTATATGAGCCAAATCTTACTTTTTACTGATTTAGTACTAACTTTGATGTTTGGTATTATGAGACAGGTTTTTGTTGTGTGTATTTTTTAGAAATGTACGATGGTAAGAGCATTAGCTCAATCAGAATTTAGAGGGGTTAATATTCACATGTGTTGGTGTCATGGACACCATGATGGATTAGTAGGTTTATTGGTTTCTCCTAATGTAAGATTTTGGATCAGTTTTAAAGTAAGCTAATCTTTTCTGAAGATTATTTTGTGTGTTAAATCATGTTTGTACGTGTTTGTAAGTGTTTGTGATTTGATTGATATTATCATTAACTGAAATCTAATATAAAGTGTGCTTTTCATAATTACTAAATAACGATCTGCTTGATGATGATGATTGTGTTGTATATTTATAAAGAAATGGCCGCCTTTCATTTCTATTCACCTATGTGTATGTATAATACATAGATCGGTATTAACATTTTCACCACAAGACTTTCAGACTCAAATTTGTCTGCACTTTCTTATATTCTTCAATATTTCTGGAAATCGACCCTAATTTTTGTAGCCAACAGACAAAATTTGAGTCAATTTCCAGTTTCTACTAAAGAATTTGGCTATTTTGTCTCAATTTTCTGAAAGAAAGTGTAGTTTTGTGAATTTGTGATGAAAAGAGGAAGCAGGTGGTAGAAAGGTTAACATTAGCTTACCAGTTGGACATCTGGCCTGAATGTAACTTGTTTCCATTTCGTATAAATAAAGCAATGCTTAAGATGCTAACAATGAAAGCAAATTATTGCTGATAACAGAACAAATGTCTTATGGTAGATAAACCTTTTTTTATTTTTTTGAATGATAATTTGATTCTACATGCAATTGCTTTACGCTATAATTTTTACGCTGTCTTAAATTGTTCTATTCATTTCAGACGTTGTCAGCTGAGGAGTTCCTTTTTAACAGTTGTAACATTTGAATGTGCCTTCCAACATAATGTATTGTATCTCATTGGCTGCATGAGAGAGGCTTGAAATAACCAGCAGTGATTGGGTAAAATAAAACCTTCATTATCATACTGCTAATGAGATGCAAAAATAGTATTTGAGTCATATTTACTCAGTAGGAAGTAATAAATCCAAGCATCTTGCCAAAAAGAATTTTAGTTTGATTTGAGATGAAGGAGGATGCAGGTGGTTTGTTGTCTGCAAATTTGAATATACCCACCATTCCTTCAAATTAATTAGCTTGAAATCTGAGCATGTAACTTTCTTGATACTATCCTGAAGAATATCAGATATATTTACATTCAAGAACGGTGTTTGTTACGAATTCTCCTGTTTCATTGAGAAAATTACTTATTACCATTTTGCTTTTCTTACCAAGCTAATAGTAGTAAAGGGAATAGTAAAGAGATGTGAGCTCTTCATATTTGTTGATTCAGGTAATACGGTACTCTGAATGTACACATGTGGTGATATGACATGTAATCAAGCATACATTTATCATAATATCATGAAAAAAAGCTGGAAATTTGAATATTGGATTAACAAATCATTTTCCAGCTGTCTGGTGTGTTTGCATATGTGTCACATGAACAAATCACCCCATGCGTGATTCATTTATCGCCACAAAGACCATTTTGGTTAAAAGTTATGAAAATATGATTAAATTATAAAAGAGCAAAATTATTTGTAAAACTGAACATTTCATTGGGATCCATAAGGCAATCCTCAATAAATGTTGTTCAAGTCAATTCATAAGAATTGATGAGGGACAAAATAATCAGTTTACAGTTCCCTCATTATTAATTAATCTTTGGTGCTATAGTGTATGGATATTCTAATTTGCAACCAACCTCCCACTGGAATTCCTCTGAATTACCGGGGTATTGATTATATATATTTTGTTTATGTATAAATCGTTGTCATTGATTTTATTTATTTTTATTTTTTGTGCACTGTATTGTTTTCTAAATTATTTAAAGTTTATTTAAAGGATTGGGCCTTGGCCATTGTATGTTTTAGCACTTGCACATAGATTACAAGGTCCTATCAGATTTTCAAGGTTCTATTTGTGTGTACATACATTGTGAGATATTTCATATTTACAAGAATTACATATACATGCATCAGGGTCAGACCTATGGTTAAAAAGTCAGCTAGTTTAAGTCAAATAGATTAAAAACGACCTTTCATAATACTGTAAAATACTTTATTTTAGCTGGAATTAATTTTCGCTGAAAAAAATTTGTTAGCGTTTTCACTGATTTTTGATGAGTTTAATATAAAATATAGGAAAAAAGGTATATTTGTTGGATTTTATTTTCACTGAATCCATCCTTCACCGAAAATAACGACAATTAATTCAAAGCAAAAATGAAGTATTTTTCAGTAATTAGTAAAGTGGTGTAATAACAGCTGTTTATCCTTCCAGGTTTGTCAGTTTTGTCAGTACTTACTGTACTAATAGCCCACATGGACTTACATGAATGACAGCAATGTGTTGAAAATATACTGTAACCTTGTCATAGTGAACACCTTTTATAATGAATTTCCTCATACAATAAACACAAAGCTTTCTGGCTCATGGCAGACCCAACGTATTATGTGCTTCATTATAGTGAATCACTCAAAGAGTTTGCTATAACAATGTTAAAATGTATTACATTTCCTCTGTTAGTAGTACATGGGTTTGCATATTTTAATTATCCAGTATTCTTGGGAGTGAACATCCCGGTATTTTCTTTGCAACCACAACAGGTTGAAAACAATGGTTACAAACAATTGTCGAATGAAAATCTGTATTCTAGGCTAGTGGTTGAGACTCTCCTGAACAGTGTAACAAAAATACACCTATATGTGCAACATATATAAATTTGGTTGTTTAGGATTGCCTCGTAGTTGAGTTGGTGTTTTTTTTCGAATTTAGCTATTTTCACCAGTGTTCCATAGCAGCTTGTGCAGAGCTCATAGAAATACATGGTACAGCGATGCACACTTTAGCAACATAGAGCTTTCTGTGACTTCGCTCTGCCCTAAGAATACATGATACAGATGTGTGCATTTGAACAACAAAAAATGTTCTGTTACATATTAAAAACCAGTGTAGAATTAATGCGCTTATAGTAGCAGTCAACAAGCCAATCCCCAAGTATCCAGTGCTGCTTGTGTGCACGGATGTCACACTATGATTTAGAGCTGGTACATGTATCATAGTGCATGATCGTCTAAAAAATATGCACCAAATAACAAGCTATCAGCACTTTTTCTTTGTATTACAAATTGTATTCAGATGTAGTGTCCATTGACAGTAAAGGTCTGACCCTGATGAATCTTCTAAAAAAAAAATACCTGCTTTACTTTTGCTGGTTGTGCATAGTGCAAACATTTTTGCTTTGTGAACATGCATTTTATTTGTAAATAAAGGAGTGTATTTCTGTCACTTTGAATACGTTTTTGTTTCTATTTTTGTTGATAGTTGTATGTTTATTATTTATCCTCAATTAACCATTATAATTTGCATATATTGATCATTAAATATGCAAATTTAACTGTCATGCATATACTTATGATTGAGTCATACACTAGCCTGGTCACCAGAGTATTTTTCTGCTGGTTACCCACTCCACAATTTTATGGAGTTGTCACTAAAATTAGTTATAATATCATCATACTATATTTATCAGCCTATCAACCATGGTGGAGCTAAGGTGAAATATTAGCAGTATGTCCAGACAATTTTTGAAGAGTTGGGTAACCAAGCTATGAAGCCACTTGCATGACATATTGCTGTCGTGAAGTGATTTCAGCAAATAAAACGTGGTTGTTATTAAAGATGGTTACTTTCGGGGTAGGCCGCTATGAAAAAAAAGGTCAATGTTTACAGCTTAAAGGGCGGTGGTTGTTCTGTTTGATATGGGACTCATAGTGACGTATACAACGCATGTTAAATGCATTGGTTATACAAAATATGAACATGTGCTGCTTGGCGACAACCAACCCTTTAACTTTTTATCAATTTTGTGAGATGGCTGCATTTTTATATAAAGTTTGGTGACAATGTTTGTTGTTTATTGGTCCTCATCTGCATCAGACAGCCTTGCATATCCATTAACCTATTGTTACTTTAAATGCATTAATTATTCACTGGGTTTTTAATTTATGTAAAAACTGCTAAATTAAATTTACATGAATATGTAAAATAACAATAAAACTTGTTTCCTTGACAAATTCGTGAAATTAAAACATCATGAATATTTGAATATGCTCAAAACATCAAAAAAGTGAAATTAAATGACTGAAAATAAATGGTTTGACAATATTGAGAATTCCTGTTAGTGTTGTCAAATCGATTTTGATTTATTTCTAGTCAGATGTGATTTGTCAAAGTTAGTATTGAAGCACTGTCCCCAGAAGAGTGAGGGGATGTGTGATGTAATTTGGGGATGTGTGCTCCTTATTAAAATGAACCATTTTGCTCTAGGGAGAAGTCTGTAACATGATCTACAATTGTTTGTTTCATATAAAGTCAGATGTAGATTTTGCATCAGCTTGTCTTGTACCTACATCTCTTTCAGTCAGATTAGTTCTGTCTAGGGTGATAGGTCATGACGTTATTCCTTCAGTAGGGACCTACTATAACGAGTCTTGTCTAGTGAAAGCAATTATTGGTTGTACAATTGTGGTTATATCACATAACTGTCACAAATAAAGTATAAATCTCAGTTATCAAGCTGCACTGTGTTTGATATAGGCCTTGTGTCTGTACATCACGTATCAAAAAAATGTTTTAATGAAATTCAAACACTTTCAGGCTGACTGCCTGTATAGGATCCCATATCTACTATCACAAATTCAAACAAATTAGTGAAAATACGTCATTCACATTAAAATTAAACCACATGCTAAAGAGTTTTGAGCCAAAAAAATAAACAAAATGCTGTATATTTTTTGAGAAACAAATGTCATGAAATATGGTCAATCATTTTTGAACTGGTTTCTATTCCCAAAATTTTGTTCGCTAATATGAGTTACATTTTTGTACATAAAGTTGTATATTATTCATAATACATTTCAAGTATTTTAAGTTTCAAGTATTAGCATGTTTTTCCACCCCCCCTTTTATCTGCAAGTTCTTTCCCATAATGCATTGCATATATGTGCAGCAGCTCAGTAATACAACATTTGAATTCAGCTCAAACTGTAGATCTAAAAACAGTTTATGACTAACCTTTTGAATGTGGAAAAATCAACTATTTCCAAAAATACATATTAATTTCATGTTTGTTTATTTTTTCAAAAATGATCAAAAGTTGTGGCCAATGGGAAATGTTTTCCCTTTAATCTGAAAATGATTATTATGTGTGTACAATGGGTTGGCTGGTGTGTTAGCAATTTAATTTGGTGGCGCATCTTGCCAATTTTTATGTATTTTTCAATAATTTTGGACCAACTGATCAACATTTTTTTATTATTTAAGTTTACATCTGGTTACAACATTCGTAAAACAAACCATGCGTCAATCAAAACTATGTCGAAATCTATACATTCTACCTGGCATGTTGAAAATTTGACCAGTGTGTTTAGCGCCCTCTGTTGATGATTATATTCAAACAAGTTGATTGACCATAGAGGGCGCCATATAGATGTTTTTGTTCGTGCATAATCGATGTGATTGTGACTGAATACATATATATTTGTAGCATTTGGAAATTAAATATTAATCATTATTTTTAACTCTGACTTATTATGCGTTGGTCTATCCGAAACTAAATATAGTAAGTATATGATATAAAAAACATGTCCCTGAAACAGTGTTCCACTCACATTTTTTGCATTGTTAGGTAAATTGCAACATGTTGTCAAGTTGTTCACATATTTATGGTACTATTTATCAGATCACGTCAAATTGACGTCATCATTATTTTGATATCACATATCTTGACAATACATAGCTGTCATTCCCCATAGCAAACTTTAAAGGGGATGAGGTCTTCCTTGTCATTGTATTGTAACAGTTACACATTTGAGCTGTTTATATCGATTGTCTTTCTGGCAAAATTAAATTCTAATCGGCATCACAAGTACAAAAGGTTGCACCTGACTCTATCGGAGGCTTGAACTCGTGTACCTGGAGAATAATATTGTATCCATATTTGAGTAAATGGGTGGATGATATTTTATTCTTGGATGGTATATCACCAACTTTTTAGGCTCGTTCGCAGTTTGTACATGAGGCACACGACGTCTCGTGCATACAAACAAACAAGTCCGGGTTTCTCATATTTTCTAATGAAACATTTACTGGTCATGCAGTGGTTCAATATATATATATTTTGGGGACGATGCTTGTGACAATTGCACGACTAGGCTACATTCGAGACTGCAAATTGTATGTCGTACTCTGACGAAAATACAACCTGATACTGAAAGCCGAAAGTCGTGTACTAAGTGATTGTATCGAATATATCGTCATACAAACGAGTTGGTGAATATTATTCAAACCATAATTTATGGAATTTTGTTAATAGAGATTTTGACAGTAGTTTTGATATTATTTTTCTTCAGCCACTGTGTTCATTACCCATTCTAACAACTATTGATGTTGTGGACAACTCGGAACTTTAAAATATGACAATCTTATATAAATCACGCCCTCTAGCCACGAACGGCTTCTGTGACGTAATAATGGTGTTCATGGTTTTCCTTCTTAGCGGAGCTATTATGTTTAATTGTCTGTCAATAAATTTTATTTCATTATTGACCATACCCACGAACATTATGTTGTTGTCAGTCTTTGAAATGTATAACAGTTATCGAAAGACAGGGCCACATAAACTGATTGTGAATTTCATCTACTATAATGATAGTGAAAACTTGATTGTAATGCATTCACGGAGGTTGTGCATGAATAACTTTCCATAATTGCATTCCAGCAGAAAAGCAATTGCTGCTCAACCATGTCCCATCGCCCTGAACAGCACTCACCTGAAGGGTGATAATCTTTGATTTGCATATTTGAAATTATCGGAACCCTTTTCTTCATAAACGTGTGCAGCTAAAGTTAGTAACTATGCATGTATATTGCATTCTGTCACTTCCTTATACAAGCTTGTGTGTGTTTATTTCAGAATGACGTCAAGCCAAGATTATTTCAACAGTAATGAGGTTGCATGCCTCCAAAGGAATTACGCTAAGGTCAAACTTGAAACTTTAGAAGAGTTAAGGACCACCAATGTCTTAACAGATACAGGTGTTCACGTATCATGCACTAGTTTTTGCAGCGAGTGGGTTGGATTTCGATAGCATTTGTACAAGGACATTAATTCCAGGTAACGACGGTGCTTGCATTGCTCATATTAAGAATATTCCAGCATCAGTTGTTCAAGAACTGTTAAGGTACTGTTATATCGGAAGGATTGTACTTTGCTATCTTGTATTCCTTCAACATGACCTTCACACTCAAATGAAACAGTTATTGAAGCCTTTAACACGGACCACGCAGCTACCCTGATACATCAATTCGAGGAAATGAAAGTCTCGCACAAGCTTATCGACATGGAAATTGTTTGTGACGGCAGAACATTTGCATGTCACAAACTAATTCTAGCTGCTTCTTCTGACTACTTTAAAGCTATGTTTACTCATGCATTCAGGGAAAGTTCGACCAACGTTGTCCGTTTACAGGAGTCATCAGAGATCTTAGATCGACTGGTCAGCTACATGTATAGTGGAGATGCCCGTAACATCACATTAGACTGTATCATCACTGCACAATACCTGCAAGTACATTTTCCATTCAACCTCATTGGCTATTTAAAGAACCATCTGGTACCAGCACATTGTTTGAAAGTATTACAGATTGCAGACAATGTTGATGAACAACTTCACAGTGACACTCTACAGTACATTCAACAGAATTTTTGTCCGGAAGTCTACCTCCAGGAAGAATTTATTAAAGTGAGTTTGGAGAATGTCATAGAAATATTGTCAAGTGACAACCTGAATGTGAAATCTGAGGAGGATGTCTTCCATGTTTGTTACCAATGGATTGCAATGAATAATATCAAGGATAGACATATCCAGCAGAAAGTGTTTGACTGTGTACGCATCCCACTTTTGACAGAATTATTTAATGGGCATGCTAGGGATCTGCTGGAGAATATTGGTGTAGAAATAATGATTTCAAAGCAAGACCAGCCACGTATGTTCTTCCCAAATGTGTGTGGATGTTCTAATGTATCGTCACAAATTACTCCGAGGAGATCGATGGTACACAAGTATCTGCTTGTGCTCAGAGAAGCAAGACATGTGGAATCAGCAGTGGAAATATGTATGGTGAAAATGGAGGATAACCCAATAGCTCATGAGTTAGTTTGCAGTGATTCACCCAAGGCACTGATAGGTTTTTGTACAGTATGTGTTGGTAACGACTTCTACGTTATTGGAGGATGGGACTTGAATGAAGAGTGCCCCTGTAGGTGTATGTGGAAGTTTGATTTAATAAAGCACACATGGGACCAACTTCCAGCTTGCATAACCAAACGAGTGAATGCTTCATGCACCTTCTCTGGTGACTTGATATACGTTATTGGTGGCAGGCCATCAGTTGATGATCAGGATTCAGTCTATCACAGTTTTGAAAAATACAATATTACAACTTCAACCTGGACTGCTTTAAACGCTTTGTCTGAGTTTGCTGGTTTACACAACCTTTCTCTTGCAGCATATAATGACAATCTGTTTCTTCTAAGCACTCATAATTGTGATGATACTCCAATGAATCTCTACCAATACTCTGTGAATGAAGACGTGTGGACTACCATGAATGTGAAAATGGGCATTGGGTTTTCCAGAACTATTCTGAATGTTGCAGGCTGCTGCAATGGCATTTTCTTTCTTGGGATGAAACGCGTGTTTGAATGGGGGCCATGTCAGTTTGTCTTCCTGACTTTTGAAAATGATATTCGAGGATCTGAAGAGTGGGTGCCATTTTGGCTTATCGACCATGGTTCGATTTCTAGCCCCGTGAGCAGTGATACTGTGATGCAAACTAAACCTATCAAGTGTGATAACTGCTTATATGTGATAATTAGTCATTCACAAGAAGATCAGTGTATCGATGTCCTGCAATATGATGTTAAAATGAGGACATGGAAATCGTGTACTACCGATTTAAAATTGGGGAGCAACCAAGGCAGCCATTTTCATGTTATTAAAGGATTTTACAGGAAGTAAAATGAGAATGAAAATCAATAATGATAAAGTCTGATGATGGTTTGTTGTTTTCTATTTTCATCCGACTAAAGAACATGCCTATAAGAATGTATGATAATATATTCATTTGAATCCTAATCATTCATATATATTCATTCATTTTACATTTCCTTTAATGACATAACCCGATAGATTACTACATGATTCTAAAATTTACTTTTCCGATTTTATATACATTGCAATTATAACCTTCGATGAAAACACAATCTTGAGTATAACATAGCAGTTGGAACACCAGAAGGACCTACTCCCACCCACTATCAAAATGTATGCAGTGCCAGTATCCAGGTGCCTGGTGAACAAAAATACGAATTGATGTATCTCAATTCCCTGTTGCGAAAATGTGCAAAATACACTTATGCTTGAAATATTGTTATTTTTTGCCAAAATTACAATTGAACATTTCAAACGCTGTTAATAAATAACTGATGCAGATTTAAATCAATCTGCTTTAAAAAAATGCTGCTCTTCTTTGCTTTGATGCTGAAATGCGTTAAATAGAATTTTACATTCTCCTGAATTATCAGTTTTCCTAATACTGTTACATATCCGTTCAGGTTGTTTTTCCCACTCTTCAAACTGAGTAATCATCTTGCCATTCCTCAGTCATGTCCGACATTCCACTTGATGGTTTAGTTGCCTGGAAATAATAAAACGACATGAAATCTATAGAGCACTTCATAAATGCCTAGGTACAACGCTAGTACACATTCAGATTCATGCGCGATGCACATGTAGAATTTCATAAGCTTCGCGAAACAAATACCATGTGTTTATTGGCCAGTTAAATATTCGGCACGGGAATGAATGCGCAAATGGAGGTCGAGATCACGTTGTGAGTGAGAGTGAGAGAGCCACGAGACTTGTTCTTACCCTAAAATGGTGACCCATTTGTGATGACAATACTAGAGAGTGAAAAAACACAAAGATAATACTTACTGCTGTAAACATCCCAGCTATTATGTTAGCTTTCTTTTTTTTCACTTTATTCTTCTCGCGTATCGATTTCAAACGCTGTTGTGTCCTCTTTCTTAGTTCTCTCCGGGCATCCATCCTGGCGTGTTCTATCCGTTTTACTTCTTTACAGGCATACTTGTAGTCGTCATCCCTGCAAAACCGTACTCTTATTGCAACCAACAGCTAGTGAGGGCGAAAAGAACGAAAGAGGTAGTGATATGGTAATATTGTTACAGCGGTGTGCACTATGGAAACATCTGAAAAAAAACACATTTTCGGTCAATAAATGTACCGTCCGCTGGAACATTTTTGACTTACCTCTCGATTCGTGGCGCAGATACTTAGGAACACTACAGATCCCTAATGAAAGAGAAGAACAAACACGATGAGAGATAATCATCAGCGAGAAGCTATTACATTAGAGAATATCCAGTAGCTGCAAAGACAGTGACATCACTTTGTGGCAAAAGAGAAGTTGAAATATTTTATTTCTATTCATTGCTTATCCATTGAAATTCGAACTCTATGTGTAACATGATATCCTTCCCTCTTGAGACACACATCGAATATTTTACAATGTTTTGACATGCAAGAGGGAAGCTGTACTTTAGTCTATATACACTGCTTTTATGGAGAGAACCCATTCAATTTGTAAACACAACCCAAAACTAATTGACCCTAACTAATTGATGGGGAAACATAGAACAGCACATAATCCCCGAGTCCTAAATTGCATGGGATTGTCAATTCAATTCGTTCCAATGCAAGATAACAACATTCAAATTTATGCAAATCTACAAAGCATACTCACGAATACAAAAGACGACCCCGCATATATATAATCCATGAGTAGGCTAGGGAGTGCATAGCTCGTCACTGCGCATGTCCAGGTTAGCATGCACGCTCCGTTTATTAGAAAAACAGAACGAAGATCTTCCCTGACAGAAAAAAAAATACTATATCACTAATCTGTTCTTTCCCCACATACACATGCATGCCGGATATCACTTTGTGCGTCCCCAGTTGACAAATAATAAGAAACAACGAAAAGGTGTTTCGAGAATAATTTGAAAATTTACACACTATGAAAACAATTATGAATTTAATTTTCTTCTATTTCTACCGTTGTATATACCTTATTGAACGTTAATCTTTGGTGTTAAAAGGCCTGTTTGGTAACCCAGATTGCGACTTTTGGAAATTTCGACTAAAGACAAATTCAATGTGCAGCATAGATAATACGAATTACTTTCTGTTCTCCTTCTGGCTCCTTTAAAGTCTTTTAAAATAGGTATAAAATGTGGTGTCCGAAGAAAACGTTTCCCGATGTATATATCAAACATGTGCGACGCATGAATTTAAACGATCTATAATATGCGTGACTGTCATCTTTCCCAATGTATATATTATTAGCATGCAACGTTTGAAATAAAACGATGTATTTTAATGGAAGTGGATGCCATCATTCCAGATGTATATGTTAAACACGATCTATTATAATAGGTGTGACTGACATCTTCCTCGATGTATGTATTACAAATATTTGACACAGGAATTAAACACGGGGAAAGTTTTTTAACAGGGGACGTTTTGTCGTACACTCATGAAGGTTATAGTGACATGTAAACTGCAGGAATCTGATTTGACAAACTCCCAATCTCAGCTAAACGTATTTAAGTACGTCAGGTTGATTAGCCAAACATGGATACTGAAACATCGAACTTATTGATAGTGCGCAGTAATGGCCAACCTTAGAATACAATTACACATCATCATCGATACTCACCAGAATTTCGTCCACTCCTTGTATTCATATTGTGATCGTTGTTTTTCAAACATGCGATGAGTGTAAACTAGCAGTATGTCGCCTAACTATCAAAATACAGTTAAATGCAATTAAACAATTAAATGCATAATATTTCACGATCACAAATATACAAGTACTACTTGGTGGACAGTGTGATAGATTTCTGGCATATTTAAATTTCGGCGTATCAATATATACTAGTATATGACTCGGCCGAAGCAGAAAGTAAAACAAAGATACATTTTCGATTATTAAAAACGGCAAACGAATAAGTCGTCGGGCGATACAATCCTTCAAGGTACAATACGAACTATTGAACCTGGTTTCTTACGACGACAACTATCGACATTTAATATTTAACATTTACAGATAGTAATATTCAGTGTGTTGTAAGCGAGTGAGCATACTTACAAATCAACGTACAAAACAAAGTATACACAATTACTATACATACCAACATCGTGAATCCAAAATAGGATATGGTAATTGCGACAACAACAGGCAACCAGTAACTGTCATAAACAAAGAATGGTGACGTCAGATATAATCTAATCGAATATGAAATATACAATGTCTCACTGCAGAAATGATCTCGTATTTTTAATAGTTGTCTGGATTATTAATTTGTTAGCCCAAAGGGCATTAATAATCCGACCATAACACATCGCATTTACATGTGTTACTGACCTTTTGACAAATATGTCAATAATCTCAATTTTCGACACAAAGGAAATATACTGACATAAACTTTTGTTTATATTTGGTCCAAAACAAGTTCTAGGAAGAGTAAACCAAATTGTGAAACTGTAGTGTTTACCACTAAAGAATAAAAAACACAGGTCAACAGCCCGTGAAGAAAATAGAGACTTACGAGGGTTATCACAACTGAATCTTAGCAGACACTAAGATAACATATGTTTTATTAAAGTATAAATAAACACAATACAAACATAAATTGAACATTGGAGTGTGTAGCACACATTTTGTTTTTTATGTAAACAATTGTAAATGCACAATAACACTGTAATTTCATTATTGACCATTGAACATGACGATTTTGAACATGTGTTACACTATTAACATATAACTATAACCATATACCTTGTAATATGTGTATATTGGGTTTTCCATATAACGGTACACGTTAATGTCGCTATGAAAGGTAGAATCCATCCAAACACATACCAACAGATTCTGCATAAAATACAATGAGCATAAAATTCGCTGATGATGTTGGAAAAATTATATAGGGTTGAATGATTTTATTGAGTACATGCCTTATCTTCTCTCCTTTCCTTTATTTTTAAGTTTAGAAGCACAAAATGTTTGATATACATGTCCCATGCGGTGTATACAATACGTGTCAAATGCATTGCTTGTTTACGTGGAATTCGACAAGGCGGCAGATGCGCTTTTGTGAATTGTATGGCCTAGATTTATTTATTTTATCATGTCTTACATGTCGAAAATGAAAACGAACTACAATAAGAACAGCTTATCTCATGTCTTACAATTCAACAGGAAAGGGCACTGAAATAAGAATAGCTTAGTTCAGTGAGTCATACATTTCGACAAGAAAAAAAAATTTTCACTTCTTACCTTACATGCTTCCTAGTATGTACAAAATGTATTAACCTGTACATAATCTCCAGGGCATGGGACAGTAACCACGATGCGTTACTCATCATTGCCATATGAATACCAACAGTAGAAAGTAGACATCCAGCCTGTGACAATGACCAAATCAGAGGTATTACAAAAGTAGCAATAACATCTTACCAAGTCGCATAGGCGATTGACACCGGGGATTGGCATAGACAATACAATACAATCCAAGTGTATAGAGTCAGATGTATGAATTGCTTAATCTATGTCAGTGGCCTCAGTCGAGGTCAATTTAAGAAATTATCGTCCCAAATGGCAATACCAGATTATCATAGGTATCAATTGATATACTGCCTGTGATGGCTCCACGATTGTAAGCCTGTGTACTCACCTCTGTGGAGCCAACGCCCTCGTATACGCATACCGATGACGGCATCAACATAAACGACACCATAGAGTGTCGCAAGGCAATATACCTGTCAGTTCGGATGCTAGCAGAAGGAAAGAGAGAAGAGAAAAACAAGTAATTACTAATTGTCTATATTACAGGCATCATAATATATCATATTTATATTATTATTAGTTTTACTTATGACACATGTCCAATATTATTAATATTTGTAGGCTATGCTAAGTGTAAAATGTAATATATATTTCAATATTTACGTCATTAACTCGCAGTATCAATCAAAATGATATATTCTGAAAACAATTAAATGTTACTTACTCAGCTAAACTTATAAGTATGAATGACGTCATAATAAACACAATGGATAAGACATTGCATACCATTATAAAAGTCATCCTAAATGCAATCGGGAAAGGCTAGCGGGGAAATAAAGGTAAATATTGGGTCCATTAAGAGGGTTAGCAGCAATAACAATTTGATACTATTTTACTATGTGTCGTCACCTGCGCATGCGCGGGGATTAAGTCCTAAGCGACGATAACAACGCACGCTAAAAACCCACAGGGGTGAACGCTTATTTGTAAACAAACACGTAATAGCCTTCTGTTGCATGCTTAGGTTCCGACTCTCCCAGCTGAAGGTATTGTGTATATTGCCACAAGGCCGTAGCTAGCGGGAGGGGGTGTATTTGGTTTGTACACGATTTGAAATAAAACATGGTAAGCCAGTTGCGTGTACTTTGTTTATATTTATTACTGAGCGCGTTGACACTTTGACGCACAGTGGGTCAAACGTTACCTTCAAGTATTTCTTATTGACACGTCAACCATGTCAGCTTCAAAGAAACGTTTATAGTACAAGCAGTAATGTGAGGAATACCAGTATGATTGATGTATGATATCGTCTGACAGTATGTATGGCAGTAAATTCAACTGAACGAAAAATCGATCACACTCGCCACAATCTGATGATATAAATCATTTAAATTACGGCTTCTCTCTTTTTGGAATATGTGGTGGCCCTGAAAAAGGCCGTTTAGTTTGGTTGCTATGAAACCACTAATCAAGCTCGATCACTTTATTATGATCTTCTTGGTGGTCGAGATTCCACAGGGTCTGCAATGCCTCGCGGTGGCGGGAAGCAATTGACAGAATTTCGTAAACGATGCGGAATATATTCGAAAATATTGAATGTATATTATCTTTTCTCGGATCATGTCATCCAAGATCTTGAGACGCGATTTGCTGATCATCACTGTGATCTGATAGCTGCACAAGCACTTTTACCATGCAGCATTGGTCAGCTCACATCAACCCATGTGACCTCAATTAACAACTACTATGGGAATTATTTGCAAAGGGATGAATTTTTGAAAATTGAAATTGAGAAGTGGATAACAAAGTTCAGTGATACACCAATTGAGCAAAGGCCCAATGATGCTGCTTCATCTCTTGCAGCCATGCACAGAATTCTCACAATATTCTTTACAACACCTGTTGGAAGCGTGTCATGTGAACGTTCTTTTTCTGCACTTCGGCGGGTGAAGTTATGAACACGATCTAGCGTGGCTCAAGACAGACTCAGTGCTCTGGCTATGTTACTAGTACACCGAGGCACAGACATCATTCCTTCCCCAAAAGTGATTTATTCAAGGTAAGCTAACTGGAGATAAATTAATATGCTATCGCCAAAGTTGTAAACATAAACCGTGTATTTTACAACTGTCAATTGTATTAATCAGTCCTGTACGTTACATTAATGTTGCCCCTATATGAAGATAGAACAAAAGTGTTTTGTATATATTCATAAAATATATCAAGATGATTTTATTGTTAAAAATAGATAGATATACCCTCCCCCCATAGCCATTAACTTTTGGCGCAACTGCACAGCTCTACGCCTTTATACATTTATACGCAACTTAAAAAAATACATTTGTGAAAAAAAGCTAGCTACGGCCTTGTGCCATGACGTCATAATGATCTACCTACCACTGGCTTCACTCCCATAACCGCGAGCAAGGCGTAGTTCGCTGTCTCGTTACATTCACACGTAGTGCTTTCAAAGTCCGATCTGATCAGGTGACATTTCATCGTGTCCCAAATGCTAACGTAGAGGGCAAAATCGTGCTATTGTAAGTACCACATATTCTGAAAGCTAACTGCATTGCTAAACTGAGCTTAGTTCATGCGGACATGCATATAAGGCTTCACGGCCGTTTCCCCGTCAGTTTCCGTATTCTAATCACGTATAATAACGTAAAAAACGGAACTATTTTGTGAAAGGCGTAGTATTTGAGAAAGGTGGTGACAAGTGTTGAACTAGGATAGTCAGCGTATCACTACACACTCCACACATGCGTGCAAGAGATATCTTTGAAGGTGTTTCTTATTGTGTCTAAAAGTAGAAGCCTACTTGAACAAAAAAATCACGACAATATGTATTGTCACCACATATATCTGAGACATTGAAGATGCAATATGGACGAAAAAAAACATATATATTTTCAATATAGTTGTTCAATTAATCTCAAACAAAAATGCAGCGTTTACAGGACACACAATAGTATCCGTCAGTAGAAAAACCAAAACCACTAATACGCATGTGCAGTGATTGTTATTATGCACAGCAAAACAACCGGTGCGCATGCGTATTAGAGAATTGCAATATTTTATCGAGGGAAAACTCAGTTATGTGATACAATAACAGCTTTTGCAATTTATAATAAATCATGATCGAAAGGACATTATTAAACAACAATATTAAAAATTATTTATTCTGGTTCACACTGCATCTTTAATATAATAACATTAACGTAATTCGAGATTTTATTCAGACACACATGATCTCGACACCCCGGAGCACCATCCACACATACAGCAAAAACGAATTAAATTGGTACTAATTGTCAGCAGCAGGCTTCTGCCTTTAGAACACTTGTAGAATACGTGTAGTTTTGACCCCCCGAAAAAACAAAAACAAACAAACATTCGAATTCGGGTTATTTTCTTACATTTCATCATTGTTGTGAACCATACTCACACAGACCGGGTCATATCCAACCTGGAATAAATTCATGGACAACAGGGCAACTATAAATTCACAACTACATTGGACTATAACATGAATCAAAATGTCCTGAATCGTCTGCTGAATAAAACAACTACAAATGTTACCGCACACGAGATTCATATCGATCACTCGCCTGTTTGTGTGTTAGTTCCAATGTCATTGGTTCCTCCAGTGCATATATTCCATCCGTGTCAAATAACTGCACTGTAATTATTGGCGAATTTATCCTCTCTATTTTCTTCACTGCATGTATGGACCTCACCCACTCAGCGAGTTTTTTTCTTGGAAATAAAACCGACAGCAGAAACTAAATATCTAAAAGCAACTCGATGAAACAAACAAACAAACACCCCTGAATCAGATCGACGGAAGATGAGCAAACTACTAACTGAAAATGGCACGGCGTATAGACTTTAGTCAAATATATCAAATGCTGCTCAACAAATTTAACAGAAACTGTAAAGACTTTTGAATAATATAGGGTCATTGAGGATGGTTACAAAACTTGATAATGGCGGTGAGAGTTACTGTAACTTAGTCGTAATAAATACAAGAATTGGAAACAACAAAAAAATCACATAGATTGTTATCATTTTGATTTTTTTGAAATTATTTAAACTTTGTTATGATCTTACCTTGGTGTTCCGGCATCTAAAGGTACAATATCGCCAGGATTGTGATAAGTGTAAGTAACGACAAATGATATATCTAGAAAAGGAATTCAGAATATTTTATGAATGTGCATGAATTCAAAGTGGGAGGGTCGTCGCCTGCGCATGCGCGGGATTTGAGTCCCAAGCGACGATAACACACGTTAAAAACGCAAATGCTCAAGGGTAGACGCTTGTTAGTAAACAATGAAACGCTATGGCCATCTGACGCATGCGCAGGTGACGACCCCCCCCCCCGCTTTAATATAATGTTAATGTGTTTACACTGTCCCATATTGTAAATCAATTATTAACCGCGATTTCGTAATTTTCGTAAAATCCGCTAAATTAAATTTACAGGAACATGTAAAATAACAATAGAACTCATTGTTTTCTTGACATATTCGTGAAAACCTTATGTAAACATATGGGACAGTCATTTTCCAGTGAGGTGCATATGGTTGCCAAATTTAAAAATAAATATTAAGACTCGTCTCTTTTGTAAGGCTTTCAAAATTAGTTTTTGTTCAGCGCCTTTAAACAGCAATTCGCACTGGATCCTAAATGTTTGTAAGTTATTTTGTTTTTTACACTATGTGGACTGTACATTTACCATCGCAATTAAACTCATTAGCATATGCAGTATAGGAGATAATACACGCATATACGATGCGATACGTCCACATTAAATCACGTGACGTGACGAGAGATACAACAGTCAGTTTACTACTCACTTGAACCATGTCTTGAAATCGTCTCTTTAATGTCGAAATAATCATTCCCGTTTGTGTAAGCTTCACTTCTATGCCTGATATTGTGATTGCCCACCACTTGTAAAGAGTGACTACTTTTCATGTGGTAAGCTTGGTATTCTATAAAGAAAACAATCAAAACATATATAATCACATTGCAATTAAAATTCATAATTCGTAAGCAGCCCGGTACACAAAACCACATTTTCAAATACATTATGACTATCGTTTTAATATGATGTTCAGATATTAAGTGATGGGACATATTAACACCATGGGAAGGGGGTCAGACAAAAATTAATTAGCGGTAAATATCTTTGCCAGCAATTTATGCGATTTGGTCACTCAACGTGGGGAAAACCTTGAATAAATTGTCGTGTCATGTCGTATAAACCACTGGAAATCAAGAATTTATATTAACAGTTTGGTAAATTAGTTAATAAAATATACAAAACGACTGACTTACATTAAATAAGCACACTTAACAACTTAGCTGAAAAATGTTATCCGAATGCTCTATGCTTTGTGAAACATTGTCCAGATGCACGGTAGTTATTACCAAACGCTTCAGCGTGGTATTAAGAGTTTGTTTTCAGGGGTGGGTGATACCAAAGTGGGAAATGGATGCACATATGGGGTTAATTCCTTGAATTGCAATATAGAGGGTTCAAGCTGAAATACAATATATAGTGTTTTCATGTTTCGTCTGATATTTCTGTGGTATTCTGCTGCTGTAAGTAATGCACGATTTGTTCCGAAATTCAGTATATTGTGTGTATTCCAGGGTTATTCGTTTTTTGCTAAAAACACCCCTATTTTTTTAGTGGCAGAGTCGAATAGTCTCACTCCCACTGGGAAATCTGCATTGTTGCTTGAATGTGAGTTAATTAAACACCTTTTCCAGACCGGCGAAAGAGTATACAACAGCCAATTTTAACAGCCTGTCACGTGATTTTAGTCTGAATGTCAACATGAAGAGGCTAGTCCATTTTACGCAGGAGTAATTTGGAGTAGAAAATGTGAGGGATAGTATCAACAGAGGTGTGTATAGTGAAAAGTAATATCTATCCTTCATTTGCATCTCTGAGCATTTCTGTTTTAGTATATTGGTTTGAAAATGTTGAACTTGCATGATTTGCAATGTGTTTTTTTAATTGGGACTCCCCTATTGATCGAATCCCGGGTTTGAACGAGAACGGCACACCACGTGATTCGTTTGAATACAATGCTGATGGTAAACATGCCGTTTTACTGCAGTACTGCACTGACGGAATGACTTACTGGTACTGCATGCTACAACTTCGCTTGTGATGTTGCATGTTAGCCATGGATTACATGAATCTTGATTACCAATCAAATGTTGCTCATTTGACGTTGGTAATCTTTATTTGGAACTGAGTAACTTCCTGGTACTTCGTACTATGATAAAAATCAGTCAACATACATCAAGTTCTCTCAATCGTAGTATTCCATGTGATGTACACCTAATATGCCAAAAATGTTGCTGAACGATTTGAACTGAATAAAAATAGCAGACGAAAATTTGTTTACAAAATAAAAATACTTCGGTTGCCAATGAAAACCGGTAAAAAACAAGCAATATGTTTTCGGCTGTTATCATGGAAGGGACATGAACGTGAAGCTAACGTCTGTTTATAACTAAAACCGGGCACCTTATACGAGGTTCGCAAAATAACATGGCAGTCATTAGAAGTCACTTTATTTTATTGTTAGGACGTATTCAGCCGTTAAATGTATTATTTCCAACCGTTTTGCGATAGTATTTTCTAGATTGGAGGCAGCATTTACATTTTATTCAAAGTTCAAAGCTGCGTTGGGATTCCGTTGACAGTGGTAACAATGTCGGCGCCGGTGATCTCTTACCAGTGCGCAACGTAGCCACAATAAAAGGCATGATCATTTGGGCACTGCTATTACAAGACTTTGGCTGTTGCCATGGTAGCGGTGGGTCAGGATTGTTTTTCCAATTAGTGATGGTACGACCTGCCTGTCAAGTATGAACCGTGACAAAATCAGCCAAGCCAAAAAAATCACAGAAGAGTTAAAAAGCCATTCCTGCTGAACAGTTACTCTAACTTCGGGGTCAACTTTCTCATTAATGAAAACAGATATCAAAAATTCAAATAGTAACTTTTTGCCCACACTCAAGCCGAGTACAATGAGCTATGTCTGAGGTGTTGTACCACAGGGAGTTGGACAAACTTATGTATTTTAATAAATTATTGAATAATAAAATGTTATATAACTTTTCTTTTACCCCCCTCCCCTTCCTGGTATCTATTTCAAGTATTTTTGTCAGGTTCAAATCGTTCACCAGCATTTTTGGCATGTTAGATGTACATCACATAGAATACTAGGATTGGGAGAACTTAATGTTTGTTGACCACCTGGAATCTGAGTTTTATAAATCTTGAAGGGCTCTCGGAAGATCCACCCGCTGCCTGGACCCGCAGTGAAATCTCCGATTAATATGGAGCCGCAACCATCAACATCGATATACCATGAGGTTTCTGTTGGCGACGTTGCGGCGTTACTCGGTTCCAAATAAAGATTACCAACGCCAAATTAGCAAAATTTAACCGGTAACCAAGACTCAGTCCATCCACGACAAGCAAGCAACATCACAAACGAGGTTGTAGTGTGCAGCTCACGAGTCAGCGACGACCGATTTCAACGAAAGTCATTCCGTCAGTGGAGTACTGCAGTTGCACGGCATGTTTGCCAATGCACAGATCTGTGGAGGAACTTTTAACTTCAACATCAACCGTGTATCGTAGTCGCCCAGTTTAAGTTCTGGTTCTGTCGTGGTCCCAACTAAAGGGCGACAGTCGTCGTGTCGCGTCCTGTTCAATATGGGACTCATAGCGACGTATACAACGCGTGTAAAATACATTGTTTATTTACATGAAATTCGAACACGCGCTGCGCTACGACCACCGCGCTTAAACATCCACGAGTTATTTATTCGGACAATGACTTAAATTAGACGTCTGATTATTTTATTTTCACACGTACAGCGACACGCGTTCTACACTGACAAGCGTTGCTAGGTCGCAGCACTGTCTTGGAGCATATTAATGGGCAATTGGGTTCCCCGATCTAAATTTCTATCCCGGTTTGTTGCACGTTCTTTTTTTAATATGAAATAATCAAATATGGGACATGTGTATAATAACAGAACCCCACACCCTCCCCGTGGCTTTGCTCGTGAAAGTACTGCAGCAGGATACACCGCATCACTCGTGAAAATAACTTCCATACGCAATGAAAGCCACGGGGAGGGTATCTGTCATAATACTTCATTATCACTGAAAACATTTTTCCCCTGAAATAAATTCCAGTGAATATGCCATTTCCCTCATACTCTATTGAGACACAGCGCAGTGAAAATTGGATTCACATGTAATGCTTGAAAACATGTCAGAAAAAATAAATTAAGTGAAATTCTACGTGACTTCATAATAGTTGGAAATGAACACATTACACCCGACCCTACCACTCTATATACAATGTAAACTACACCCCAAAACATCCTTTCACCCACAGTTACTACCGTGTTTCACCAGTGTATTCTATTTGACGTCAGGAGAAATTGAAATAAACAAATTAATTATAATTTCAGCCTCTAGTTGACCACTGATTAAATAAACTACCTCGTCTTTATGTCAACTTGTAGTTATTCGTTGCCTACACCAGTGACTTCAAAATATATGTTTCAATCCCAGGAATTTCACTCGCTGTTAATTGCATGGGAGTGGCAGTCTTTAAAGAATTTCTATTGTCATGTCAATTTCTTGCGATTACTCGAACATTAAGCTGTAACCACATACCGCCTATGTGCTGTAATTAAATCCTGGTGTAAGCACCATATGAACTATGAACAATGTATGTGAAGCCAGCTGTGGGGTATATTCAATCCTATAGATTTCTCATTGTTTGGTAACTATTTGCTGCAAATGCAACAAAAATCAATATAAAAAATATTACCCACACAGTATTCTACAGGTTACTTGTCTTGTTTATTTACCAGTGTTCAAACACTCACCTATATTGTTATACGTGAAATACAGATCCAGATCCTGTTCAAGTGCGAACGAACTTACTGCCAGGTTAAACTTATTTAAAGACTCAAAAACAGTCACAGAGCCATCATACCCTCCAAAGTGCTGAAAACAAAAACATGCCACGTGATTACTTTTGCACACGTATATTAATAATAATAATCATGCTAAATTAATAATCATGCATTGGGCAGGCCCTTTAAAGGTGACATCATAATACTGTATGAGTGCAAACTTTGCGTAATAACCTTATTATTGTACATCCTTTTCCTCCCAAGGATACATCATGGGAATGCCAAAATCCCAAAAAATTTAAACAGATTTAGCGAACTTCTTTGTGCGGAGTCCGGTCACACCCCGGGCTGCCATGTTTGTTTTTATTATTAGAGCACGCTTACGCGCGTAATCATTCCATATCTGGAATTCGCATTTCCTAATATGGTAGGATGAAAATACCCCGTACAATAACGCAACATTACGGCCTTACGGTGACAGATGTATAATAATAACCTCATATTATGTAAATCATAACCATTTACAATATGGTCTACTAAATTACTAGTACTATCATTTAATATTATTTAATTTATCGAAGAGTTCTGACAACAACATACTTTATGTATTTGAGTCCACTGCGATTCTTGGACGATATCAAGCAGTCCGTTTGCAATTTTCAAAAATGACTGTAGAAAAAAAGGACATCAGTTACAAATTGCAAAATGGCGGAGGCCAACGAACTGCCTAAGAGGGCACACTTAAATACACGGTCGACTGATAGGATCTTTTTATAGGTAATAGCAATGAGGCGATGATCCAACAAACGGAACTTGACGGGTGATGATAAAGATTTCCCTATATCCATGTTTTCAAAAGATATAAATACCTGGATACACATTGAGTAAAGAACCGAGATGGTGATTTCTGGGGTCGCAAGCTTTACACCATAAAAATAGTGTAAACCAAAAACTCTCACTCTCCCCTTACTTTCTCTCTGCATTTATATATTTTGATTAGCGCATCATTGAGCAGATTAACTGTTATAAATACAACATTCTTAAATCATTCAATTATAATATACTGTTTTCGATGCACCCGACATTCAAATTTCGTACGCACCAACTCGCTCACTCAGTTTGTTCACGACAGGTAACGTCATCGAGCAACAGCCATGTATAATTCAAATAGAGCATTATTTATTTTTAGAAACATGTAGTATTATAACAAATTGTTTTGTGGTCAGTACGTACGGACCGAATACTAAATATACTAGTATGCGGACAGACGCACAGGTTGATGACGTGCGCAGACACAAATACCACGTGACACAGAAGTTGTTTATTTACATACGTCGATGTAGTCCGTTGCATGCGGAACCTGTGAATTAATCAACATGGATGACGACGTCTCTGCTATTTGCTGTAAGATATCCCTCGTTAAGAGCACATCTCCGCCAAGACTATTGTTTGTCGTGGAAATCACCTCGTACGTTTTATCCATCAGCAGTAGTGCTTCTAGAGCGGTAGACACGGCACCGACCTGTCAATACGTGAAACATATATTACCTGTTTATGTGTGAATTATGTTGCATAATATATAAAGGACATTTCACGAGCAGCCCTGCACTATCAGATTTAATAAACTTTGAATCCTTTGTAAGAAAATAAATAATATTACTAACATAAGTTATTGTAGGGTTGCTCATGAAATGTGCTCCATGTATTATGTGTCATTTTTCAAATTCGTTTATCCCATGTATCTATCTCGCAGCCTTGAAAGGGCAAACCTAATATTTGCGCACGCATTCCGGAGATTTGCAACTGAATCTCCCGAGAAATTAAATGTGTGTTGATTGATCATGACTTGGTGCTGCTTATCGATTTAACATTGAAAAACGTTGTTAATGTCTCAATTAAAATGTAAACTTTTCTTTGCACACACAGGGAACTATATCATGGTGGTTCTGAACTACTAGTAAATAGACCTTTTCATTACTGATGTTTTCGCGGTGTCGAAAACGCGCGTGTTCAATGATTATCCCAAGTAGTGGCGACTACAATCTCTATGATTTAATGAGAAGGTCTGGTAGACAACGAGTTAAACACTGTGATATCATCGCGATATAGGAATAAATTATTAATGGTAAAGTAACGGTTGCTATGAAGTGCAACGCCATTTTGAATTAAAAAATGCAAATGTATTATTTGCATGAATGTTCGCCGTTGAAATGCATGAACATCGTTACGTGATTACAGAATATGTTTATTTGTTGGAGGCATCACTATATTTACTGTTTTGTTGGTAACGTGTCCTTACTATTTAGTCCCCGTTCGGACGAAGTCCGAAAACGGGGACTTATAATTCGGTCTCCGTCCGTCCGTGTGTCCGTGCGTCCGTGTGTCCGTCCGGAGTCATATCTCAGAGTCCCTTGGACCGATTCCGTTCATTCTTTGCATGTGCCTAGTACTTTATGTGGGACATATGCACATGCAGTGGTTTAGCGATTCGATTCAAAATGGCCGACTGGCAGCCATCTTGTTTTTTGAAAATGTTGTATTTTGGACATGCTTTATCAGTTTTCATTCAAACTTGGTACATAGATTATACATGTTAGGATACATGTCCATGATGATTTATTTCACAATTGGATCAAAGATGGCCGACTGGCAGCCATCTTGTTTTTTGAAAATGTCGTATTTTGGACATGCTTTGTCAGTTTTCATTCAAATTTAGTACATAGATCATACATGTTAGAATACATGTCCCCGACCGTCCGTGAGTTCCTGAGTCTGTCCGTCCGACCGTCCGTGTGTCCGTCTGTCCGTGCGTCAGTCTATCCAACGTCATATTTCAGAATCCTGTGGACCGATTCCGTTCATTCTTTGCATGTGCCTAGTACATTATGTGGGACATATGCACATGCAGTGGTTTAGCGATTCGATTCAAAATGGCCGACTGGCAGCCATCTTGTTTTTTGAAAATGTTGTATTTTGGACATGCTTTGTCAGTTTTCATTCAAACTTGGTACATAGATTATACATGTCAGGATACATGTCCATGATGATTTATTTCACAATTGGATCAAAGATGGCTGACTGGCAGCCATCTTGTTTTTTGAAAATGTCGTATTTTGGACATGCTTTGTCAGTTTTCATTCAAATTTACTACATAGATCATACATGTTAGGATACATGTCCCCGACCGTCCATGAGTTCCTGAGTCTGTCCGTCCGTCCGTCGGTGTGTCCGTCTGTCCCTGCGTCAGTCTATCCAACGTCATATTTCAGAATCCTGTGGACCGATTCCGTTCATTCTTTGCATGTGCCTAGTACCTTATGTGGGACATATGCACATGCAGTGGTTTAGCGATTCGATTCAAAATGGCCGACTGGCAGCCATCTTGTTTTTTGAAAATGTTGTATTTTGGACATGCTTTGTCAGTTGTCATTCAAACTTGGTACATAGATTATACATGTTAGGATACATGTCCATGATGGATCAAAGATGGTCGACTGGCAGGCATCTTGTTTTTGTTTTTTTATGCGGTATCTTGGACGTGCTCTGTCAGTTTTCATTCAAATTTGGAACATACATGTACTTTATACATGTTAGGATGCATATCCAAGACAATTTGTTTCAAAATCTGGTCAAGGATGGCCGATTGACAGCCATCTGACTTTTTGGCCTTACTACTATATTTCCACAATTTATGTACCATTTTCATTCGTATTTGGCACATACATCATACATATCAGTGTGTTTCATAATCAGATCAATGATGGCTGAATAACGGCTGTTTTTATTTTGGCCATATTACTATGACACGAAACACGTGTTTTGATGTAAATAAACAATCTGTTGTATACGCCACTTGGAACTCAAGTTTCAAGGACACGCTCGCGACAACCCCTCCGCTTTAATATGACGAGCACAAAGAGAACTTAACGGGGACTGTGTCATTTTCAATGACTTGTTTCAGAGTGAATTTAATCAGTGGCCATTATAATGACCATTTACACTTACGGATGAAACAAGTCGAGGATGAGAGTATTATCATGATATCAGAAGTTCATAATGATTGCTTTGACCAATCACATTACCGGGATCGTTATTGTATGAAGATATAGATCATTGTTACATTGCTTTATTACACTTAACTGTCGTGATATAAAGTTTGAATAATGTTGTATATACGTTACCATCACTTGGACACTAAGTAGAAGTGACGATTTACAAAATGTCGTGTCAATAGCTCCCCACTCTCCATTGTCTTCACACTGTCGTCGCATGTATCCTGCAAGACATGATATGTGATATATTGTGATCTGATGACCGTTTCATAGAGGAGTGTATACAATTATTCAAATTAGTGATACATGGATCTCAAGACAAAACAAGATTAGTATAAAACGATGTTCCTTTTTGTCAGCAATCTTATGTTCGATGAGAGAAATTGTAGGAATGCTGGTAATTCTCAAATGCAACGGCTGGAGCTGGAAATGTCTTTCAATATGCACTGCATACACGTTAACACAGTACATTTAAAAACGCTTGACCTAAACCTCCGAGTCCTATATACTATATAGTTGTCGATAAGTGTTTTATTTTTTTCACTGGAGTTTAAATAGCGGTGGTCGTCGCGTTACACATGTACGAAATATGTGTTGATAAACAGTGATCTTTTCAAAATCCGATGAGCTCTCCCTGTGACGAGTTTTTATCAGGGAGCGGTGTGCCCTAAATACCAACTTTGACTTTTTGAGTCATTCGATGCGCCCCAATCATCTCGGGTATTGTTAAGTTGAAATTTAGATAAATAAGATAAATTGTGTAACCCATGAACCTCTGCGCCATCGCGCGTGCGCGTGCGTCCATTCGCTTTAAGACTTAAATAAATAAGATAAATCGTATAACCCTTGAATCTCTGCGTTTTTGCGCGCGTTGCTATCGTCGCTTGCGACACAAATCCTCCCACTTTAAGTGACAGTCCATGCCATGCTTATGAATACACCGAGACATCAATGGTACTTACCATACGAACCAGAAGGACACACTTTCCAAACAGAAACGTTATTCGCCTTCGTATGCGGCCACATCACGTTGAATGTTGGATCAGGTTCACTTATGCATCTAAGCCCATTATCAGCTGCAATGAGGTGCAAATATAACATTTATTATTATATGCAGTTTGTGAAAACAATACATATCCTTTCAACACTGATTCGCATAGAGCTAGCTCCAACACATGACATACATGTTTCAAGCATTCGTTGAGCAAAATTGTGATTGGTGCACAATTTGTCTCATGAAGAGACGTTAGACACAAATGGCTGCCACAAATCTCGTTCATCACGAGACTTGATTTTTGCCCTTCAAATAGTTTTCATTTATGTCCTATCGAGTCCACCATTTTAATGACCTTTGTTACACCAATAAACGCGACTTTAGGAAACAATAAAAAAATTATGTGCGTGGTAAAAACAAGTCTCGCGACTTTTTGTCCCAACGAGATCTCAACGGTTATTTGTATCTAAGATCGGTACTTGGACACTTACCCACAATATGCTGCTCAGTCGCTGGTACACATCGACCTTTTTCTAGAACGTAACCCATATCACAGTGACATTCAAATGACCCCTCTGTGTTCCAGCAGTGGTTGTTGTTTTTCACTGAATCGCAAGTGTGTGTCTGTTGTAGACACTCGTCAATGTCTGAACAAGGAAAGTTTTTACATTTAATGACATTCTAGGCTTTGGTCAACACTTGTTAATATCATGTAAACATTTAAAATATAAGATTCATTTATTATTACGAAGAATTTGTTTTCCAAAAAATAATTATTTATGATTGGCAATATTAGTATAGGATGTTTCTATTAACTGGTTTTATATTGCACACAAATAACATATTGATAAAAGTGACATAGATATACGAGGGGCATTCAATAAGTAATGCCCCTGACCCACTTCCAGTTGTCTGATCTAGATGAAATTTTGCATGTGGAATGATCCTTACATCCTTATGGGTTATGTTGCTCTGAACTAATTGTCGTTTCTGATTTACAGGTGTTTGATCTTAGTCAGGTGTGAAATGGAGCCAGTTTAGTGTCACGCAATGATCCGGTGTTTGTATTTGAAAGGACGCACACCAATTTGAAAGGACACTTTTGATGAAATGAAAGAAACTTATTGTGATGATGCCCCATCATATGACCTTGTAAAACGCTGGCATCGTGAATCCATACATGGCCGAAAGTCTGTGGAAACAGCTCCCAGACCTGGTCGGCCCTCTTCTGCCATTGATGAGGCATCTGTCCGTCAAATTGAGGCAAGATCAACACACTACAGGGTCTGTAGAAACTGGCATTCAGGATCATTTGCATATGCATAAGGTGTATGCCAGATGGATTTCCAGGTTTCTCACACCTTTCCAGAAGCAAGAACGCGTTGAGTGCTTGAGGATAAATTTGGAGATGTGCCAAGAAGAAAAGTCAAAGTTTGTCAAAAGACTGACTACACAGGATGAAACTTGGGTCCATTACTATGAACCAGAGACCAAAGCCAGTCAATGCAGTGGAAGCACTTAGACTCACTACCTCTAAAGAAGGTAAGGGTGCAACCCTCAGCTGGCAAGATCATGCTCACAGTTTTCTGGGACCAGGACGGAATGGTGATGGCAGATTTCCTGGCAAAGGGTACCACAATTACAGGAGCCAATTACGCTTCACTTTTGATGAAATTAAGATAAGCTATCAAAATCAAGAGGCGGGGCAAGATCAGAAAAGTTATCCTCCTCCTGCAGGACAACGCTCCGGTCCACAACTTGCATGTCGCCAGATCAGAAGCACGGGCGTGTGGTTATGAAATCTTCCCCATCCCCCTCACTCTCCTGACCTTGCAACCTCTGACTTTCATCTCTTCCCAGCCATGAAGTTGGTTTTGAAAAGAAAGTGTTTCCCAGGTGATGCAGCCTTGATTTCTGAAGTTACGACGTGGTTGGAGGACCAACTTCGGGTGTTCTACAAAACGGTGTCAGAGCTGCATCAAACGATGGGAGAAATGCATTACTCTGGGTCGTTCCTATGTAGAGAAAGACTAATAACTGTACCAAGTTTCAGTTATCATCTGCTATGGAAAATGGGTCAGGGCATTACTTATTGAACGCCCTTCATACGTTATGATGTACTTGCTCGATTCTGTGTTTATAGAAAGGCATTTAGGGAAATTTGAATAAATGTTAGACATATATTGGATATGTTTTTTTAAGGCAATCAGTTCATAAAGGAGACAAAAATTAGTAAATTTGAGAATCGGATAAAAAATAAATGAAACAAATATTTTATATATTTACTCAGATCAACAGGAACATATCCCAATTAATGATTTGGAAGTCCAGCTTTGATGATGCATGCTAACCAACATACCAAAGTAAATACGTTATTTTTTTGCGCACGTGTCGGTAGTTGTTATCGCCCCTATCCCGCCATACATCATTTTCCCAAACTATTACCGCGTGATTGGATTAAGTAGGACGTACTGACTTCTCTGAAGAATTGTGTTGTGTAAACAGGCAGCCCGGGGAAGTGAACTTGAAGTCGACTGGGCGAACCTACAACATCTACGATGCGAGGTGAACACGTTTCTGTACGACATCCAGGTAATCATTGTGGATTCACATACCTATACATTCCGGAAGTTCGGGTAACAGCATTCCATTGTTACATACAATGTCATGGTGATGGGATGATTGCCATCCATCAGGACATGAATGTTCAACATCGCCCCCGTGCGGTACGATAGTCATCTTTTTGTTTCCATCATCCTGTGTTGCGTATATAACGCACGGTGCTGTGATAGAGAGATAACGTGAGAAAGAACTCTAATCATCTTCCGGTTAAAATACTTCCTGTAATGGTGGAACATTAGAAAATCAGGAAGAGACGATATAAACAAAGTATGTGCAAAATAGTTAGTCTTTTACTCTGCAATTTGTTTTTCCCCCACTGAGTGAAATAGATTTAAGCGTGCCGATTGTTTTTTTCGTTTATTGATCCCTGCAGAGGATTGTTTTCCATGATTTAGTTCCATGGATTTTTGTTTTCCGATTCTCCCAACGCTTGCCAGAGTCTATAATATTCAATCCCTAAATTGGAAAATGTAAACAAAACAGATCGATCCTCACCTAGATTGTTTACTATCAAGTACACATCAGTTGCGTTTCTGGTCCCGTCCTGACAGCACGACTCAGATGCGGCCCCGTACATATCGTAACGCGCATGCGCATCGACTCCGGAGACACATTTTCCTTCACTGTGGATCCCAAAAACGGCAAAGCCTTTCTTGGCAGCTGCCTCGGCGCACTTTCTTGTGGTCTTCGACCGAGATGGATACAGGTAACCAAGTGACGTCAGTGCTGGCTTTTTCGGGTTTTCGTTGAAACAACCAATATAAACGTAACGAGTGGGAGAGCTATTATCTGTCAGGGAGGCATAGATTTACATAGTTATGGCCCAACGCTTATCGTACTCAATTATGCATGGGCAGATATATACCACATACAAATATTCAGATTCGTGGGCATTCAGAGCCCTGAAATCTACTTGTGCTTGTATTATATTCAGACATTCACACTGCTAATTTTTTAAACACAAAATGTAACACACTAAAATTAATGATTTTTTTTTTCTGACACTAAACATAATTTGAATGAATGTACATAACATTAAAACATTTTGAATAAAATGAACCAAAACTGCAGCAGAAGATAATACCCATTTTTAATTGTGTAATCTCAGTTATTTTTTTATATATTTTATATCGTTTTGTACAGTCGGAATATAAGAAAATACAAACAACTAATTGAGGGCGTCGAGTGCCCGCGAACCTACAACTATACCAATCTCGACTCGACAGTTAAAAAACGAGTTCGATGCCATACTATATTTAGACAGCATAATATGCCTGTTTTCCCCGAGGTTGTATGTTTTCACTGACTGTTTGTAAAAGTTTATGGCGAATTTCAATCTACTAAATGTTTAATATCTTCGTTAATTATATTCCCCATTGTCCATTTTCACGTCATGGTTCATATATATACGGCGATTGACAGCGTCAACGTTTAGTTTATCAGTGGTCGTACGTCAATAAAAATGCAAGTTTTAAAGATTCGACTTATTCCAAATAATGAGCAACTCCACAAACAAAGTTGGTTTTTCGAACGACACTGTTCAGACCAAGGTACTGTGAGCGCGTCAATTAGTTATCAGGTCATTTTTGCTGAACAGATAAGTAAAAAAAAACTTTCGAATGTGTCGCTTTCCGGCCAAGCTCGTGAAGTTAAAACCTAGTGAAATTGCTTAAAATATCAAAATAGTGATATTAAATGACAGCAAAAATAAATATTTTCACAGTACGTCTTTTTTTGACGCCACAGAAGCGCTTCGTCGCTAGCGGGCGCTAGTTACGGAAAGGTTCATCAGGAGGCTTTGTTAAACTCTTACACTATTAAATGACACTGGGGAATTTTTATTCTCGTAAAAAATGGGGTTATCGAGCGTTGAGCATATAAAGCGGTACTCACCACTGAGGGCGTTAGTAAACGCGAACACGTCATTCGCCATTTCTCCTCCGGTAGGACGTGTACACTTCGTAGACAGACCGAGTTTATCGAAGTTGAGGCCAGCTTCGACATCAGACATGCATCGTCCACCATCCTGCACGGCAAAGACTAAATAACCGAGCTTCAATGCCGCTGCTAAGCACTTTTCGTGTGAATTGTGTCGTGTTTTGTATTCCCCATCCAGTATGTCACTGACGCGACGATCGTCCTCTATGGACGTTATGAGCATCTCGTTTTCCATGTCATTGTAACATCCTAGCCACACATACTTCGAGAATTCTGGGTCAAAATATACGTGCATTGTCGTTAGATCACTGTACTAGAATAGAGTATAACTAGCATGATATTATTATCTTTTCAAGACAAAGTTAAAAAAATATTGTTTTTTTTTTTTTAGATCTGTCTAGCTTAGAAAATGGCCGCCGAGATCTCATTGGGAGCGAGAGCTACGTGATTTCACCTCTCATTAATGTTGCATTCTCTCCCATCGAAATAAGCGGAGACGTTAGGAAATCCATTTAAGTGAAAGTGTTTCTTTCCCAGTATATACGTATTAAACAGAACGTTGTTTCTTCCCAGTTTTAGTGTATCACGTGCACCATTTCACTTCATAGTTCATGTGCGAACCAGACAACATACAATAACACTACTTTGCACAACGTAGTCCGCGATAAAATTTATCGTATTTACACAGAGGTTGGACACTAATAAATATTTCGGTTGTAGAAAGTTGTTATGTTAAACAACACTGTGGAAAAATTATCGTGCGTAGTGAAGTGATTAACCACAAAATTGAAGGCTGCCTGTAGCAGAGATATTATTGCGTCTAGAGCGCAAAGACATACGAGAAGAAGATTGATCGTATCTCTGCAACAGATATATGGAGTATGTGAAAAACCATGATCTCACCTATGAGTACATTGAACTCGCAAGTGCCGTTTCTGCCGATCACATCTTGTACAGTGCACTGGACTTGGGTGATTCCCAACTGGAATGCGTCGTTTGAAGAAGGGTTACATTCTGTTACTAACTCATGTTTCGTGTCTACGTTGTCAATAATCGTAATGTTGTAACCAGGCACGTGACCGACAAGGTTACGAGAGGTACTGTGTACATCGTAGCACTCTAGTAATGGCGGGTTTACGTCTGAAATTCGAAAATGTAAAACTGGGATAATCATAGAATGGGCAGACGTTAAAAAGGTACATTTGATGACGATAATCAACTACAGATATAATCTGACGATTTCACGTTCTACAATCATTAATCTGCCAAATAGAAAAAATATATAAAAAAATGGCCATATCAAACGAGGCTGATATTAGTCCAAAACACTTATAGTGGGCAGTCGTACGTTTACGTTATGTGCGCGTGCGCAGTAACTGGTTGAAGAGAACCGTCATTTGCGCACGGAGATAAAATAACGACGTTCTTTGCAGGTGTTTTTTTAATTAAATATACATGAATGTGTTCCTATTAATAAAACAACCTATTGGCAATGTTATCACGACGGATCTCGAGCCTATCTCGTTGACCAGCAAGCGACTTTTTTTAATCACACATTTGGCAAGAGATGTAAACATTTGACGTCACCGTGACAGTGCGACGGCCTATACAACAACATGGAATGTTTTCGAACGGATATACCACATGTATTTGCGACAATTGATAGGTTAGGCATGTAATAATATGAGGTTATTACGAGGATACCTCAAAGTATGCACGAAAACAGTACAGCGGAAGTATCGACCGACGCGCAGTGGAGGTCGATGCGACAGTGTACTGTCTTAGTGCATACGTTGAGGTATCTTCGTAATAACCTTATTATTATACATCTTTTCCTTCCAAGGATACATCATGGGAATGCCGAAGTCCAACAAGTTTAGAACAAAATCAGCGAACTTCTTTGTGTGGGGTCCGATCAAACCCTGGTGGCAGTCATGTTTGTTTTTATTATTAGAGGACGCTTACATGCGGAACCATTATCATATCTATGCCTGGATGCCTTTGAAACTACATATTACATGTAAATCTATCCATCGTAGCGCTATCAAGATTGAACTGATCACCAGTACCTGCAAATGGTAATCACTAAAACACGATTTGATATATACGTTTTCACGTTGAAACTATCGAAATTTAGCCTCAAAAACTTGGTCACTGTTCATACTATGAGTTTATTACGAGGATACTGCAAAGTATGCACGAAGACAGTATGGGCAAGTATCGACTGACGCGCAGCGGAGGTCGATGCGATCGCGTACATGTTTGAGTGCATACTTTGAAGTATCCTCGTAATAACCTTATTATTATTCCCCCCAGGAATACATTAGAAAATATTTAGCGAACTTCTTTGTGTGGGTTCGGTCAAAACCTGGAGGCACCCATGTTTGTTTTTATTATTAGAGGACGCTTACGCGTGTAATCGTTTCATATTTGGAATTCGCGTTTCCTAATATGGTAGGCTGTAAATACCCCGCAAAATTGCGGCATGCGTTACGGAGAAAGATGTATAATAAGATTTTTTAATATCAATAAATTTTCTTTTATCTTGTAAGTATTCTACTTATAATCGCATACTATCGACACAACCCGTTCCCCTCATTCTTATAATTCTGAATGAGCGATAAGGGAATGACATTGGACCGCTTTTAAATTACGTCATCTGGCACTGTGCTCATTGATTTGCTGGTTGGATTTGACCGACATTAATAATCATGAATATTAAACCAAAATGGAGATAGTTGCGTTTATTGGGTCGATGGCGCTGTTAGTTTTATAATGATGTATGTCATTCTCGGACAAAACAGCAACGTCGTCCATATTCCAATAAACTCAATTATTCAGTTATCTGTAACGCGCGCGTCTGCTAGGGTTGTGATTGGCTACCGTTCGCAGTACAAAGGTCATGCAAACTCAAATCTCTGTTGCGAGCGGAGGTGCAATAAAACAACAGTCAAGATGTTTCTCCACAGTGGGAACACCTTGCAACCTACCTGCGTATACCTCTACCTCACATAACTGCATGGGAATGTTATCCATATCTTCTAGCTGTACACTCACAAATTTTCCCATCAGATAGTCGCAGTCCAAAGTACTTTCCTCCGAAGTAATAACAGGCGTATCATCAATAACATGGCCGCAGATAGGATTTTCCGACAACTCTGAGAAACCCACTCTGACCACAGCGCCTGACAAACTCCGGGGTTCAACTGAAATAAATAAATAAATTAATTAATTAATATGTCGATGAATATGTTTTGCATATTTATGATGCATATGCGCGACTACAACATCTCACCTAGACTGGCGCAGTCGGGCGATTAATTTGTTTTTGTAGTTTAAATAAAATAAAAAAAATCGCGAAATGGAGGTGTTGATGATGCGATGGATTTTGAAGCCAATTGTTTTCGATAACTTTCCACTCAAATATATAACAGTTTTAGTCTGGTATCCAGTACAATCAATTCAATTGATACATACATCTGGGGCATTTAGAAACAGTTTTAGTTGTTAACTTTTTGATATGACGATTATTCTATGTCGATATTGAAATTTGTCAGACGGCCTAGGCTATATCGCTGATAACAAATGACAAATACTTGGCTTGTTATAATTATTTAATGTTTTACAGGTCGTTATTTATATTAAGCAATTTTATTTACTTAAAAGCTGTTTTTATTTTCACTCATACCCACAGATTGCACAGGCATGTATATGTCATGAATTTGTTTTCGCGTATCTGTTAATCGACTTAATTAGCTGATTACGAGCGAATTGCTGTGTTATGTCTGTCATAGTTTAGGCAGGCGAGGTCCTGGACGGAACTCGACTCAGTGATTTGGAACTAATTACGAGATAACCGTCGCTATTCGGACTACTATTTCTGACAGTTGGTATTCGTAGTTATTAATGTAGTGAACGATTAATCAAAAGATATGACGTGTTCAGTACTTAGTGTGATTGGCTTTATGATTGAAGGTTGCGCCCTAGAGTCTTTTTACTGCTTTGTAATTGGTTAGAGTTTTGAAAATGAATAAAGAGAGTTTTGAGTTGGTCTTGGCGAGTACACGAGGACAGACGCAGTCGAGAGTCCAGTCCTAGAGAGCCTTGAGGCAGTCCAGTCTTGGGCGAGTCTTGGGTCAGCCTTGCGATAGTCTTGGGGACTTTTCCCCAGGGCGCTGTGTCTTGTAGAGTGCTCAAAAGATCGACTAAGACGAGAGTTGAAACGTATTTGTTGTGTGTGTCTTATTTGACTGTAAAGCTTTAGTGACTTTCCCGATCCCGTACCTCAAGGGGACGCGATATAGAGACGAGACGAGATTCCCCCCTGACACGTGTGGAGAAACCCAGAGGAAAATATTTTACCCCCGTGATATATATCCGGATTTACTGGAATTATAATTATTTTTTTAACGAACAAATGTGACTAATGTTCGTGCAGCTGGACGCAGAATGCACCAATGGTGTTGACATAACTTTATTGTGTACTGAGGTCATTTAAATGGAATACCCACAATAATTGCATGTCCCTTTTTATATGGCCCATGTGACCTCAAGCCTCCATGGCACTTCTATTTTTAATATATTATTTTAACCGAATCGGTACGTGATACGACCATTGCTATCCAACACTATCACAAATGTTATCTCAGTTGCGCGTTTCCAGATATGTGAACTTCACACTTGCTTAGCAGATGTGAATATGTAGTGTTAATTGGTTTGACATGAGCGAAGTTATTATGCGGGAAGACGTGTAATAATATGAGATTATTTACTAGGATACTTCAAAGTATGCACGAAGACAGTACAGCGGAAATATCGACCGACGCGCGTAATCATTCCATATTTTGGAATTCGCATTTCCTAATATGGTAGGATGAAATACCCCATAAAATACCACAAAATTACGGCAGACTGTAACTTTAATGACCTTATTATTATACATCTTTTCCTTCCAAGGAAACATCATGGGAATGCTGAAATCCAAAAAGTTTAGAACAGAATTAGCGAACCTCTTTGTGTGGAGTCCGGACAAACCCTGGTGGCAGCCATGTTTGGTTTTATTGTTAGAGGACGCTTACCCGCGCGTAATTATATTTGGAATTCGCATTTTCTAATATGGTAGGATGAAAATACCCCGTAAAATACCGCAAAATTACGGCACGATGTAACTTATGGCATTACGGTGACAGATGTATAATACTAGTAAACATAACGACCGCGACTGCAGATTGTATTGAAGAGTGCATACCGTCCGGTATACTCGAAATAACCTTATTATTATACATCTTCCAGACCCACTTGATTAGTCGATTGACGTACAGAACTGAGGATGAGGTGACAGTCAGTGGAAATTGACGCTATTTCCTGTGTTTGAAAACAATCAATATCCAATCGTCCTAGAAATATCGCGTAGTCGTTGCAAATTTATAATTCGCATTTCCAAATAAGGCAGAATGCAGATTCCCCGCGCAATACCGTAACAATTACGGCACGTTATAACATAGAGATGCAGTAACAAATGTGAAATACCATATCTAAATGCAGTTAATTCTTACCAGAACAGCAATACCTTGCTTCATAGTTAAGACATGTTGGGTCGTTAGCACTATTGGCGCACCTAAACCCCGTCTTTATATCGTAATTTTGGAAAATCTGACCAGTATCTTCAGCTGGAATATGACCGTCAACCGTTCGTGCCTGCACATCTGTGGGAAATTCACACATCTCGTCTGGCAACGAATTTCGAAACCTGTTGATCGTTTCACCATCGTTATTACCCAGTGGACTATCCGTACTAAACCAACGTGTCCACTCTTTACAGCCTAGTGTTAACAAATAAGCACATGCAAAAACTGTAATGCTAAAATGGTTAGGAACAATTACAATGAGTAATGCGATATTCTGATAAACGTTTTGTAGCATTGGGGTAACTTCAAGCGAAAATACAATACACGTTTCCTATAAACCGCGTCCTCCAGTGACGAAATGCTTCTCTGACTTAAAGAGCGACGTATACAACGCGTGTAATATACATTGTTTATTTACATGAAATTCAAACATGCGCTGTGCGACGACCACCGCGCTTTAATTGTAGGATTACTAAGGTTGCGTCGATTTCGTCTTGATCTGTAATCGTACACCAATGAAGATTACTAGTATGTTTTAGGAGATTTTACAGAATTCTAGACGACGAACGACAACATAGCCAAGAACCGTGATCGATTTAAACGACATTCCCTTTATCAATATACGCCATTCCTTTATCCATATACGTCACACGTCACAGCTTCGTCCCAGAAAGTGAAATTTATAGATGATGTACTAGTATTGTGACATTGTAACGTTCAACTTGAAGTTTGGTCTAATATCCCTAATCCGAACCGTCCACTAGTGACAGTGAACCCTATGAACATTTCATTTGCCTAAATACATTTACAGAAAATAAAAAAATAACCTGATCATTGCGACCACCGTTCCGACGTAGAATAGACTTTAGAAAAAATAATACCGACCCCCCCCCCGTTCGTTTTTGGCGAGTCGTGGAAATTCTAAAATGCCCATTGGATTAAAATAATGTTTTCTGTAAAATTTGATAATTTGGATTTGCTGTTTTGTTGTGTTGTTGCAATATTTTATTAATTAATGATGCTTACATGACTTTGACAAATGAACAAGTAAGCTATCTGCAATACAACATGGGATGCTTTTAAAATGAGTCACGGTTAAAACAAGTAATATATTATCGGCGAAATGTGACTGTCAATTATAGTTGTTATATTTCCCTGTAAATATGTTGAAAGAAATTAAAACCATGTTAATTGTGTCTTAATATTCAGTTGGTTAAAGCTGACTGAGTTTAATTGCTTCGCATAATCATTTAAATTAATTTATTTCAAACTTACCCACATTCAATATCCCACACGTGTGTATGAAACGTACAACCAATCATTTGCATTAGCATATTATTACTCATAAAATATACGACACGTGACAGACATGTTATTGGTCACAAGGGAGTTTTTAATATTATTACAATATAATAGTTTATTTTCCGTTCACTGTGAGATCTCACGTTATGCGTGAACAAACAAAGGAAGTGGTTAGTTTTGTAAGGGTCTTACAACAAAAACATCGTTTTGAGATAAACACGGAAAACTAAATGTTTATTGAAGTGAACTTGGATAAAAATATGTATGGGTTCATTTAAGATTTACATGAACAAGGCCCCTTTGACGTGAAAACGAAAGCAAGTTTAATGCATAGTGCGTATAATATTGATATTGCTAACAGCGAGACATTTACATCTTGTATGATGTTTTAATACAGCCAAGGCCAGAGTAGCATGGCGGCTTCTCGTAAGGGATGACCGTGGAAATGTCTGTCATGCACGGGAACCAAATGCTCCATGTGGAGACACCCATACATACATACACGCCAAAACGAGACTAACATGGGAAAACACAGACGCAATATTAATAACTGGGTATTACACGCGACTACAGAGAGTAACGCACATAACTAACGTGATATTTTGTCCGCGACTGTATTATTAGCTACTCACCATATTCGATTTCAGTCACAGCTCTGATAATAGTCACATACTGGACAATGTACACGTCCTCTAGGTCCACGCGCCACCATGGCGATTTAGTGTAACCCAGGGTTATAGCGCACATGGCAAGATTATTCAATTTGTTCCCATCAACAGCAAAATTAGAATGTCCAATGAACGTACTGTTCCATGTGTAAGTAGAGCTCTGTTCCGTACTTTTGAGTAAAGCAACGTTTGGTAAATCTGTTTAGAGAATGTACGAACACTAGAATACAAATATGTTGCCAAGTTACGTAATGTATTGCATTGCATGTATTCACACAGTTTGGGAACATACCATTGCGTCATCAAATTTAACCTCGTTCGTATTTGCTTCTCGACGTACTCCCCGGTTTGTGCATACAAACAATATAAATAATATATATATATATATATTTACTATAATGATTAGAGGTTTAAAATAGATCAACAAATAAACAAACAAACGAGCAAAGAAACAAACACACACACACACTGATTGCATTACATCACAGCTGTATATTAAAGCAAGCCAATGCAAATTCAGGATTTAAGATTGACATACGAAGTACTATAAATTATTTAAATTATATTTCATAATGAAGATGCCATTTGAATGTACACGTGTTTATATTTATACTATCTTTCCGTATCACATGTAAAAACCGCCCTTTAAACTTGTGTTATACGTGGACATGAGCATAACATTGGCTTTGGCATGTGTGTAGTCTAAAATAGCTTGTGTAATGTGTTAAATATTCGGCTTTTCAATCAAATGAATAAATGTAAGAAGTGTCCGCGTGTACACTGTTTAGTGTAGCTAATAGCACCGACTAGCCATGGTGTTTCAGTGTAACACACAGCTTCTACTATAGGGGTCGACTAATTGAAATAATGCGGAGGGGGGTGTTAAATAATAACATTTCAAGCTGTACATCGAGAAAATAGTGCTCGAAAAGAAGATATTGGCACAGACAAGACAAATAATTAAATCAGCAATAGCGACATTTTTTCGCATAGAATGATGTTACCAAACAAATTAATACATATAGCTTAAAATTCGACAACGCATTATGTTGTTCAACATTGGGTGAGTTTGACCTTACCTTCCGCTATGACTTGTACCTCGCATATATCGAGAGACGGCTCGCCTTCAAACAGTTGTACACTAACGATCCGACCAAGCACTGGCTCCGTGCAGTCGAACGACATTGGCTGTCGTGCCGTTCCACAGTATTCAAGAGTTTTTCCACACAATTCATTAAGGAGAATATCATATGGAAATAAACCAACCCGGGCTTCAGCCACTACTCCCCACTGGTTCGCTGCTGGAAGTTAAAAAATCCTTCACTAACAATAATCTAGGGGATAAATCTCAGAAAAAATACAATTGATGTAGTTGGCTGCATTTACCAGTAGATATAGGTTTATTTTGAACAAGTATTATTTGTTGCCATCCTGAAAACAGTGTTCCGAAAAGCAACAAGGCAAGCTACGGACAATAAGTCGTATAATTTACACAAATGTATTTCCGTATAAATGCATTTAAAATATAACTGAACAAATACTACAGTGACCTATTATTCAATAAATTTCCCAAGTTAAGTCTAATGTCTTTGTTACGATTTAGTGCTACCAAAACCAGGCTTTACTGATTGAAAATTACCATGGCAACAAATAGTACAATGAATATTTAGTTTAAGTTAAATGATGGCCCATCAATCGTCTGTCAATCTAGTGTTAACTTTACTGAAATTAATGTCTACTTGGAAATAAATACATGGATTGCTTCCACATTTGTTATGCGCATGCGTTTGTTAATTGCAAGACAATATCTGCATTTTTTGATTAATTTCTTTGGGCAATTTGGATGAGAAATAATATTTCCGACTTTCCGAGTGTGAAAGTTTGTGTTGTTAGTTCGATCACATCTGCTTTATTCATTTTGTGACAATACCTAATTTTTTTAAATGCATTCGCATTCATCAAGAAGTCGACGATTCTTAAAGAATTGTAAGGACATATTGACTAGTGGCCGACAACAGAATATAAAGCGTTCGAAGTTTTGAGACGATCTCGTGTTACGCTACTCGTCAGAATGCTATTCGAATGCCGCGACTGAAATTCTGTAGAAAGGTGAAAATCCGTCATGGGTTTGAATATCTAATGAGTTTGATGCTTAAAACATTTTTTAGAAAGATTACAAAAATCTTGCGAAATATTAGCTTTTAATTTGAAAACGTCAGTCAAAATTGAAAAAGTTTTCCGACACAATAAATCATAAAATCATAAGCTTTTGAGATAAAATGATGTTAATAAGTTTCTAGTAATTATGACTTTGTTGCTCTAAAATTGAAATCTGGTTCAATCTCTTTCCGACGTTATATTCGAGAAGCTACATTAACAATTTTGAGGAAAATGTTTATTCATGGAACGATTTTGGTGTCAGATTTCGAGTAGGACGAAATACCTATTCTGGGATATAATCACAGAAAAAATAATTAGCTTCACATTTTAAAAAAGTTCATAGGTGAAACAAAAAAGTACGCAACAACTCAATTCTACTGGTGCCAAGAAACCTATGTCTACAGGGAAGGGTGGGATGGATGAGGTGCAGCCAACAATTAGCCTTTGAACGGAAATCGCTGGTCTGACCTATGGTAATATGGCAGCCTTTATTTCTGTTACACAACACGGATTGCACTTTATATCATCTATACAAATTATAAAAAAGATATGTGTAGTTTAAAACATCACTTACGTGTGATGACAATTACACGGAACACTCTATAGCTTCTTCCAAGGTCGACCATCAGCCACCACGGACTCTGTCCAAGTTCAACAGGAGAACAGTTCAACTGGTCTTCCCGCCACTCACCAATGACTCCGTCCACTGTTCGTGGTGCCTTTGTGACCAAGTGGTATTCCTTGTAATGCAGGTAGGTGAAAGCATCTTTGCCAACCGCGACATTAACCAGCGGTATTCGTCTAGAGTCTGAAAAAACTAATCGATTTATGTAAATGTATTTGAATTATATGTAATATACATTGAATTATTGATGTGCATTGTGACAACGCATACGAGCATATCATCTAACATCTATATAAATATTGATAGATATTGGTAAATATTTAAAGATATTTATATAACAGAACTGTATACATATGACTAGTACTCAGGGAACCTATTTTACCCAATATTTCGTGTTTTCCTTCATTTGGTATTAGTCAGAAACTATTACTCGTTGTATGTTTATGGTTGGAAATACACACCTCTATAGTCAGGATTCTATGAACACCACTCGGCGTTACAAGGATCTGACCAACATCACATGTTTACAACTCACTCAAACTCGCTTAACCGCCTAAGCATAACCGTCGGAATCCGCGTCGAAAATATATCGAAAATGACTTATTGAATTATATTCATTTTTCTACAGATAACAAAAAACAAAACAATGTATTTGAATCACTCACCAATTCCTGTGAGACATACGCAAACTACACAAAAAAACTGAAAGGCAATCATAGTGACAACAACATCGATTCAGCGAAGAATCGCTCCCAGTTTGTTTTATGGAGCAACACGTGATATCGTTGAAATATCGTGTATGACAAATAATCTCGAGCATTAGTCGTCGTTGACACAAGAGTGAATGGTGTTTACCGTAAGCACCAGCTACTAAAAATATAGCTTAACTGAATATGTTATTTATTAGAGTGTGATGTAGATGACTAATTAACAAAACCAATCAAGTAAGGATCCATTTATAATATTAAAGGGTTTCACATTAGTAGCCACGTGGGAATCATGAGCCGTTTATTGTGTATACAGTTTTCTGTGTCAGTTAATCGCGATACACTGGTGAACAATGCATTGTTATCGTGGCAGTGGTGTCACACGTGGTTGCGCTCAATTTTTATTATACATGCAGAAAACTCCCAGTGTGTGTTATCAATTCATCTTCACCTTGAACTCACGTTAGCCATGAATCATGAAATATTATCACTACCTTGTACATTTTTTTCCAAATTTGAATCCCCTTGCGTTTCAGCATTACAATGTACTTAGTAAGATCATCCACATGGCGAGAAGCGTCGTGTTAATAGGATAACACATCGGTTCATTTCATAGTTATGTTTCGACCAACTGCGTCAGCGAAACTACCCAAAGATCCATTCAAAAACATGTTGTTTTATATTCACAACCGATGTGCTGGTGAAACATCGAACAATAGTAGATTGCGATTTGTCTTTACTAGTAACTAGATCGCAAACACCCAACATGCTCGGGTCTACTGAAGCCCCCGCCAAAACGTTCACGGAGATGACTAGATAACACCTAAAATAAAGCCTTGTTTTCTCAACAAAAATAACGTATTGTATGCTCGAGTGATAGCTGCCATATAACAAGGTGCACTGATGCAGAACATAATTTACAAGCCTAAATATAGCAATAGCATAGTATACATAAAACATACGATGGTGTTATTTTAATGGTTAGAACTGTGTCAATTAACAATCGAGACTAAACATATGTAGTTTTTAAACACAACTAACTAGACGAATTTGACACAATATCGATCTCGGCACGTTGGTATATCTTACTTAGAGGTTGGAACAGAATTGAAGATTATATTTCATGTTATTAATACTTCAATTATTGTGGATTCATGGGATCAGGATTTCGAAATTTGAGCTTTAAAGTAAACTTTATACCACAGTCCAGAGGGAATGTGTTTATACTGTTAAATTTCAGTTCTATTATGGCATGACGTTCGTTTGACCAGTTCAAAGATGAGTGTATGGCAGGGAGTGGAAAACAAAATTCCCCGTCCGTATTGCACTCAGAATCATAGCAATGACGTACATATCTTGCAAAACGTCGATTCTTGAGTTTCCACAATGATGTGTCCACCAGCTTGGAACAATCTTTCGTCACAAATATTTTGTAAGTATACTGAGACACTGAACATAGTACTGTTGAGTTACATTGCACGATTCGTGCAAAAGTGGAGACGTCATGCCTGTGTTTGTCAACAAGGATGTAATATTGTAAAGACTAACATACACGGTACATATCCTTGCTTATTTTTACTGTCTCCCAAAGCTTATTCAATCAACTGATTCGGTCAACTAGATAAACATGTGCTTATCGTATATCTGCACGTCGTTTCAAAGTTACAAATACTGTGAAATACTTTATTTTAGCTGGAATTCATTTTAGATGTTTTCTATGAAATTTATTCTCATTGATGTTTGACAAGTTGAATGTAAAATATAAGAAAAAAAGGTATATTCGTTGCATTTTATTTTCACAAAATCATTCAGCGAAAATTTACTGTAACAGTCGTATGCATATTTTGCGAGTTGGATGTTCTTCTAGAGTCTATTGAGTTGTTAGAAATATAATTCTATTGCGATTATATCGGGATTATTTTATTGTATATTATATTGTTTATACCGGTATATTCAATCAGCATCATATATTTATTACCAGAGTAATGACGTCAGAGATTCCAGTGTACATTCAACAACGTGACGTGTGAATACATAATATTTTATTTGAAACCTAATTAACATAAGTGTGCTTGCACGTGATTCATCTAATAATCTTTAATAAATTATATTACTCATAAACCTGCATAATACAAGGTGAATAGGAAAAAATATCGAAACTCAGTTCTTTTATTTTGCCAGCATGTGCAAACAATGTATATCTGACTGTGAAAGTTCTTCAATCCGGAAGTTATTCCACTGTTATGTCAGTGTTGAATTTATATTAACTACACTTAAATTTAAATTTTTTTCGGAAAGGCAGGTATAATTCTGTTTAATTGCCATTTCGACCAATTATAGAAAGTTTCGTTGCGGTCTGTATCATATGGTTACAACCACCTTCCCAGCATGCAGCTGAGCATTGGTTTGTCGTAATCATGTGTAGAACCATGGAGGTATAAACAGATACCTCCATAGTAGAACCCACCGAGGAATACACATACTGTAGTATTCATTACCAGAAATCAATTACTTAGTCTATTGAGAATCTGTTTTTGAATAATTGTTCGAACAAAAGTACAGACCATGGCTCGTTTTCTGTCTCAAAAAATGCCGTTCATTTTAGAAATAGACTTGTGCACGCATGCACGAACTGTCATCGCCAGTCATGTGCTATCTTCCTAAGGAAATAGTTCGCTTGCGTGGAATAAATGTTTTTATTTCAGTTTGCAGAATAATGAACGGCCACAGTTTGTGTATCTGTTTGCAGAAAACCCATAATTGGTCTTTTAGTTTAAATTTTAGTAAACCGCCACAATTGTTTTCCATTTACAGATCAATAAACCGCCATATATTGTTTAAATTTCCGTTTGCAGATTAGTAACCGCCACAGTATGTTTTTGTTTACACCTTATTACACTAACATTTTTTTCCGTTTGCAAATTAGAAACCAACATAGCTTGTCATTCTGTTTGCAGATTAGTAAACCGCAAAAGTTTTGTTTTTCCTTTTGAAGAATAATCGTTTGCAGCTTAGTGAACCACCACATGTCAGTTTTTCATCTCCATATGAATAACAAGAAAAGTTTCTCATTCGTATAAAAATTAATAAACGCTAGCTTCATATGCATATATGTAAATTCTAAGACATTTTTGAACTTAAATAGTTTTTCTTGAGTGTCATCGTTTGGATTTCAATTGTAAACGTTTGCGAGCTGGTTTTGAATCGTGAGCACAGTGAGGGAAGGAATTAAGCATAACCCTCTACGATAGAGTCGGTGGCGAGTGTCCTTAAACTACATTTAAAGAGAACATTTCCGGCCACGTGACATAACATAACCTTTTTTATTTATTCAAACTCACTGACATGAATGACGATGAAAATGATGCCTAATTTGATGCGGATTGTCGTGGTATACTCACTACTTATAGTAATTTATGCGACTGTGATATATATGTTTTGTAGATATAACTAGTAGTTTCACGGTGAGTGGTTTTCGCAGTGAGTAACTTTCGCAGTGAGTAGGGTTTTGTCGCAGGAACCGGTCATCTCAGAGTTGAGAATTAATATTTATTGTGTCATTAACTGGCGTGAATCTGGGAATACCATTGTTATGAGCTGTTAATTTGTCCTTAAGATTTGTGCAGTTGTTCTAGCAGGAGTTCCTAAATAAGACCCATGCTCTGATATTATTGCCCCATAGTTTCTTACCTCGACCAAGAAATATTTGACTATTTATAGAATGGGCTTTGCATCACACATTCTTGTCAGACTGCTTAGTGACATACTATAAGTAATGATCTTTATTGGTGTTGCAGAAAGATAGTCGAATATTGTTTATTGAAATTAATTACCTCGTTAGAAACATGCTCAGGCAGAAAATTGGAAAACTTTCTTAAGGAACATAAATAACTGTTCCATAAATGTAAAGTTACTGCGAAAATAAATGCAGTTCGAAAATTGGATAGTGACACCGTGTTTGTATTATTTGAATACAGATTCCCGGGGAACAATTTATGCACGGAAATTTCACGACGAACGTTTCAATATTCAGTGTTTCAATGCAGATATCTGTGGTGTGGGAAAAGTCGAGGATAAATAAAAATGGTGACAGTGCTTCGCCTCTTTTGCCAATTAGTCCTTCGCGTCGCTAAAACTGTATGTCCACCTTTGTTGGGGTGCACATTTGTATTATTATACCGAATTAATCTTAAAACGGAAATTGTGGCACTTAATCATGGCAATCTTCCAGGTCATTCTCATAGAGCTGAAGACATATATGAACACAAATATACAAGTTGAAAGAGTTCAAGAGCAGTGATTGAATTCTACTGCTATTTTAATTTGAAATTCATGGTTGTATTCATAAACCTAATTTCTGCAGCTTCAACCTGACGAAAAATTGATTTTTACAAACTCATCTAGCGCCATCCTGTGCGCAGTTATACGCTACACTGCGTCCCAGTTTGCATTAGAACACTGAAACGAGCTGCACACGGCGATGCACACTGTTTGAGTATAGGTTTATGTCAACACCATTTTCTTTCAATAAATGCTGTGTACATAATATATGTTATATAGAGTCACAACCCGCAAAATATGTAACAAAATCCAACAAAACGGTGCCGTCACGACTCTCAGGGTCTTTGGGTAGACGAACTGCGCAATCGCAGATTGAATGTCTGGCGCAACGCATGGCAAGCGCGACTAAAAATCACTATTTTTTTCTTCAATAAGGTAGTCAAATAGTGAACGCAAACCTGGCAAACTAATCAGTTCATGATAATTATAAACAAATAATTTGGCAAGTATGTTAGATTCTCAATAAATCATGGAAATGCGTTGCATATTTATGAGCGTTTAACAGTTATTTGTTTACTAGTATGTAAACCACTGGATATTCATCACTCTTAAGTGTAAGAACTGAAATGCATGAAGGTATGTTTTCAAGTTATTGTAATTATATATAGACTTATATCTCAATATGCTAATACCGTAGATTGTGTAATGAGCCAGGATATATGGTAATTGGAATGTCAATGGATGACCACTGATTTGTACACGAAACAAATACAGCATAAACTGAACTTGGATGTTTCGAGTGTATCTAGAGCTAAACAAATATTTATTCTTTTGAAACAATTGCAAATTTATTTCTAAGAGGGCTGTTAGGGGTCTCGAGGGCTTGGCGTATTTGTGTATAATCGTTTAACTTGACATTATAGTATATCAAATATGGACACTTCTTTTGAAGGTATGGCTAAAGTTTTCAGTAAACATATCTGATAACGTTTGCACTTTGTGTTGTTGTCGGGTTCGCCACGAGGAGTTAATATGCAACAGTTCTTTGACCACCTGTCACCCAACTCAGTTTACTTGATAACGATGTCATTGATAATATTATTATATTATGTGTAGCGATTTTAATGCAAAGTACAATTAAGGTTAACGCTAATTGTTTCTGTAAAGACATCTGCATGTTAAACGGGAGGGGTTATCACAGCGATGATTACACCTCGGTTTCAGTTAATTTAATTTACCCTTGTTTTTGTCCAAGTATATCGAGTGAACTATCATCGTTGTCGTCACTAGACCAAAATGGCCAAATGTCGCCCTCTAGCGGCATAATGTTTTCTTCGAGATAACACGTCGTGTTAAGTTTCCACCCAGAGTTAGCTGGACCAGCGCAATATAAACGTGACCTTGATAATGGGATTCTGTTTTTCCTGAGTGTTCAAATAATAGAAGCTGATATTTTTGGACTAACGTTATGTAATTGAAACACAAGCCACAAGTATTAGATGGCTTACAAAAGAGGCTATAGTTAATATGGGCAAATAATTTGCTTGAGCCATTGGTAAATTTATGGAATTGATTTTGCTGTGATAATGTATACATGTATGAACAATTATGTGAATATGGTGTTGTGTGTTATAGGAAGTAGGTGATGTCTTAAGTCTTTTGGTTATGTCATTTGAATCAAGAGGGGGAGGTTAAAGTACTTGATTGGAAAGAATGATTATATTTGTTCTTTGGCAGTGAACGACTTATTTGTACTTGACTCGATTGTAATTTGGCCAGTTGCTATTAGACATCACTAGCATGACTAGTTGGAAGACAACCATGTAAAAATAGTGTGAATAAAATAATCGTCTGTAATGAACAAGGAAATAATAAAGTTTAAAAAAAACATTCGAGTAAAAATAAAGTAAAAATAATTGTCAAGTTTAACCAGTAGGAGGTACAGGTGCTGGTTGAAATATCTCGCCTGGAAGAAAATAAAAAAACAAGTGGTAAGGATTATATAAAGGTAATGAATGATTTGAGTATGGTGTTGAGTAGAGGAATGTTCAATAGGAAGAACATTGTTGAAATAGATAATGCTTTGGAAATGATTGGACTTTCCATTATTAAATCTTGAGGCACATTGTAAATAACTGGCGAGAGGATGCTGAAAGCACTGCCGTGCATTCAAGCATCCTCTCATTGAAAATAAACACAGGTTATGCACATTAACATTATAATGAGGTAAATTAGTGTTGTCAACAGAGTGTCATGATTAAATATGGTATGATGTGCATGAAACGACTGACTCGTGGTGCAGAAGCGCATAAGTGTTGACGGAAGACCCAAATGATGGTATCACCACCAACAACCAATTTGATAGTAGTCATATTGCCGAAAATATTATATCTTGTTGTCTGTATATATGCAGCAACAAGAAACTGTACAAAACCAGTAGTTAACTGTTTACAACATTGTACAAGACAGTATTATAGACCCATATCATGCAAAATTACAGGGTGTCGTACAAATATACCCTCTTACTTTTAGAGTATTGTATGTTCATGCAACTGTCCATTCAGAATGAATCGAAAATAAACTAGGTGCAAAGAGACTATATCAAATGTAATTGTACTTCATAGGAATATCATTGATGATATCAATCCCATCAGACTGATAGAACTCGTAATGAATTTAACGCATGGCAATGACAATGTGCCATCTGACATATAACCCAAGTGAATTGACCATGTGCAAAGACAGCATTGTTGGTTTGCATAAGACAGCCCACACACGTGCTATAAGGAGTAAAATCTTGGTATCACCAATGACAGGGCTGTAAATGAGTCAACATCAAACCAGAAACATAGGATGTAAATGCATGGACCTGTTTGTAAAGAATACCAGTTTACCCCTCATTATTTATGTGGACCATGTTGAAAAGATCTCAAACCATTATAAGGCCAATGAAAAACAAATCTGGTGTTTCCAGTATTAGGTTAAAAAATATTGGGCAGTTAGGCAGGGATTTTATTATTTTAGATTTATTTTTCCCCAACATGTTCATTCTACATCAAATACAATCATTTTAAACAATTGTTTTTTTACATGATGATATTAATATCAACTTGTTCATTTTAGAAAAAGGTAACTCATTTCCATAAAAATAAAATTTGGCCTTATTAACAAATGACAACACATGTCATTGTTTAAGGTTGAGGTGAGTGGCATGAACTGTTGATCGATGGCACCATTTCAAAAATGGCAGCTGGTGACAGCAAAACTTTCACTGATGTACATGTGTATGTAGACATCAGCACAAGGAATTGGCCCCTATCAGTTTCTGCCTAATAAATGACAGTTATGTACATTCCTGCTGTGGCCATTTACCTACAATAGCAACATCACAAGCATGATAAGAGCATTTTTGATGTACACATTGCAGCTCTTGCTGTTTCTTGCATGTGACAAAAATCCGCATAAATAACAAGAAAATTGTAGTGGGCCAAACAATGGTCATGAAAAAGTAAGAATGAGTACAGCCAGCCATGCCAATTTGGTGAATGCAGTTTTTGCATGGCTTTCTGCTCAATATTATACAGTGTGTGGTAGCCTATATAATCAATGGCGTGGTCACAAATGATTAATCATGATCACATACTCAATAGACACTATAACATTACATTAGTGGGTGACGACTATAAATCATATCCATGTACTAGACATGGCTACATTCGAGGTCTTCATTTTGCCAATGCCATTCTTGCAATTTCATTATTGCTGGCTGCATAGACCAGATTAATGTACAAGTATTTACACATATCGGCCTTATTTTGGTTTTAGATGCTATTTTATTGAGATGCATCGTGACAACTGTGGCGTGAAGGCCCGCTAGGTTAGGTAATTGTTACTAGTCGCACCGTGCATGTGCACATTGCACAAATCATACGAGTTCACAGGCCATAGGCCTAGTAAATCGCTGTCATCATTTATGTACGATGCAATACTTGGCGATTTATTTTTGCCCATTAGATTCCCCGATTCATGACATTATGTGCCAATAAATCCTGAAAATCGGCTTTGCTCAACGATGAGTAGTTTAGTTCAAAAAACTGAATGATCATAGCATGGTGTGCAGAGTTTTATAGGTAAACCAATTTAATTGTTAAGAATATATTAAAATTTGTGGAAAAAGGCAAGAGCTCTTACCTTCTATTAGTACAATCACAGTCCCTTGGTACAATGTTTGTACGCGTAGGGCGTCCTGGGCTGGCTAGAAAAATAACCTACGTCATCAAAAGATGCGTGTATGTGTACTATAGACAATTTCCATGACACTGCATTGCATATCATTGCATATTTGTGCGTATCAATTTTTCTCCGCTATTTTCAACAAATAATTCACTTTTTTCTCCTGGGAAAACGTCGTCAATCTTATTTTATTAACCTGCACTTTGTATTGACAGCGCAAATTATACTCAAATAAGCGTCTTTGGTTGATTTCTGGCACCCAAAATTGATTCTCGTCTCAGTCCTAATTACGCGTTTAGGAATGACCTGGTGATCCAAAATTGACCTCGCATGAAAATACTGCCGCCTACGGCGGGTCCCGGGATCATTGCGTCAAGTAATAGCGAAATAAGCAATGTTGAAAATCATATTAATTTTTTTCTGTTGCAAAATTGTGATTGAGCTTGTGTATTTCAGTGAATCAAGAATGTGATTGAAATTTTTTTAAATCTGCAAATGAAGTACAATTAATGTAATTTTTTCTCAGATTAAAGTTCCGATAGATTTACTAACATTTAATTTGTAATTTAACACCAGCTTGTTTTAAAGCGGGGTTTCAATGTCTATGCAAGTTTTTGAAACGAAGCTAAAGTTATCGGGAATCTAAAAATGACTGCTTTCACGTTGACGTTTATTTCGGCGGCGTTTTCTCAATAAATCACCTCTAACATCTGTAACATGTAACTTCGCTCAAGTAATGTCAGATAACTTGGTGAGCAGAAATGCTCACCAAGTTATCTGACATTACTTGAGCGAAGTTGTTATTTACTAGTATATAAATGTTATGTAACAATACAACTATATGGCCATGTCGGTGTATAATCACCATACTACGTTCGTGGCTAACAATAAACATTTCGCGCGGCATTTCATGATTTGTTGACGTCAGAGTCGTAAAATGGTCTTTAATTTACTATTATTCCATCAACACTCCCTGTGTATCGTGCATTTATGTGGGTTCGATTAAACTGATTATTTCACCGGAAACGTGTTGTTTTATTTCGCTTTGAGTGGCCCGACTGTGCTGTTTTTGTTTGTGTGCCGCGTGTAACATGTAAACAGAGTAGCTTCTGAAATGAACGACGGTTGTCCGTAGCTTGTTTATTATAATATGCTATGATACCGTATCTCCAGTTTTCAGACTATCGCGTTAATGGCATTATATAGACAGCTAACACTGGTACATTTCTTGTAGCTATTTTATGAAACATACACATGATACATTGCCTAATGTAATGTAACTCATAGTGTCACGATTTCAACTAAAAGCCAAGGTGGAGATTCCTCGATGTTTCCCGGGTTGAACTATTACCAAATATTGACACAAATGTATGGGATAATATATTTTCATTTATAGTACTTGTAAATAAACCAACAATATAGCCATAAACATATAAATGAATTTACACCACTCAAATATATAAATAAAGTTACATTACAAGGCATTTTTTTTACAAGGCATTTACAAGGCATATATTTCTAAGCACAGGAAATATAGGATCTACTTATCAAATAAATGTCAAGTATATTCCAGCTGGACCGACTGGCGAACGAGTCTTCATCACATGGCCGGTCTTTGTGGTACCATGAAATTGGTAGAGCGACTTTCTTTCGTCTTGATGTTGCGAACAAGTTCGTACAGGGACATCGGTCGGAACTGACGAATTTCGCGAACCACAGGAACGACTTGAAACAAAAGACACCTAAAGAAACTCTTTAAATTCACAAAGGAAACAAGAAGGGAAAGAAGCTAAACCACACACGTCGACGGTAAACCAGAAGGGAGAGCAAAATTCATGGCATTCTTGTGCAAAGATTTGTGGATTTAAAAGCGCCACCAATTGTCCAAACCATATTTAACCAAACACATGAGAGGGCGCTATTACATTCATTTTCTAAATATTTCTATTTAATTTAAGCCACACATAACAACGGGCTGACGTCATTTTGTATGAAATAGAAGAAAAAAAAACATTTATGAAAGATACACAAAGCTAATGATGAACATTAAACTATTGTTTGAAAGATTTTTTTGTTTTCATCTTGTTGTGGTATGAAGTTGCGTGCAACATTTTACCGTAATGTTTTGAAAACGTGCTGCGTGTTCTGTCAATTTGTTTTTATGTTTTTTAATCAATTTAGTATAGAGAGTGAGCAACCTTTGCATTATAAGATGAATACACGGGTCACCATCTTGGCAGCTGCACAGAAATACAAACTGATTTCTTGCTGTCTGTGATATATTAGAATAAACACAGAACACGTGATAGATATATCTCCCCAGAGGCGGATACAGGATTTTTTGTATGGGGAGGGGTCCAAACTTTAAAATCGCCAGACTAAGTTAATGTTTTTTTAATATTATACATAAACAAATTGAATAAATTTTTCAACGGGGGTGGGGGTGGAGGGGTGGGTGGATGGGTGGTTAGGTTTTAACCCCAAGAACCCCCCTCTAGGTCCGCCACGGCTCCATGCCACTGCTCCCTGCTTTTTGTAAATTTTTGTAAATATCTATAAATTTCATAACTGAAACGAAAAGTTTCTAATGGTCGATTGAATAATATTGGAACGTTTCTAACTGACCTTATTGCGCAATACACTTGGCTGTTGGCAATTCCAATTGAGATTTATGAATATTTATAAAGATGAAGGAAACGGGTTTGTTGTGCCGAGAGTACCTAAAATGCAGTTGGTATTATTTTAAATCGAAGACAACTTGGAGCGCGTGTGATCAAGCGACGGCAATATTCGTGGTGACGTATCTTTGTTTACAAGAGAGGTGAATTTCTTTACCGTATCGATATATTGTTGTCAAGATGCTGGTTGAACGTACTTAACATGCGGTGTCATCAAATCATTCCGCCATTCAGTGTGTGACAGCTAATGATATCCGTGCGCTGATCTGCTTAAATATTGTTAACCGCGTTTCGCAGTATAGCGGGTAACTATTGTCTGTTCGAGATGGCAAACAGACGGGTATGGTATGTGGGTTCATGTGACAAGGGGTATTTAAGTGGAGGACAGAAGGTTGAATGTCAATCTAGGCCAGTCTCGCTACAGTGCAGTTTTCAACTTGTTGTTTTGTAAGTTTGTTGTATAATACAGGGCGACACCCGCCACCTTCCCCTGGGCACGATCGACAGTGCGACGGGTACAGGTTTCCAGGTATTTTTTTCCTTAAAGAGTTTTTTATTCCTGGTTTTTCCTGGGCGGTCGGCGTTCCAGTAACGGGGGTTACTATTTTGTCGATGTTTTTGTCAGTTATTTTGAATGTTTCTTTAACCGAGTAATGTTGATTTCGAGCATCAATAGTCGATCTTTTTTGCAGTTCATGTAAGTTATTTTTTCTCTCATTTAGTTTATTTCAATTTGAACACTACATGCAATGTAATGGCAGCCGTTTTTAGTCGGCTTTATTAGTATGTTTTGTTAAATAAATGGTTCGCCGGACCGACTGCGCATACATGGCCGAACCTGGCATGAACCTTACCTTATGTAAGTGTGTGTTGTACATTGTCGGATGTGACGAGTCTAGTAAAGACCACACATGAAGGAGTATTTCTCGCCCAGAAGCGGCGCTGTTGATATCAACTCATTGGATATAGCGAATGGGCAACCCACCATGCAATGGTGCAAACAATGTCTGACGTCATAGTTGTGGAGGAAAACACACCGATGAGCAGACGATGAGCGGTTAATGTGACCGTGCCGGCAAACGTCGTAAAATGGTGTTAACGGAAAGAGGAAACTTCACCGATGGTGAGACTGTGGCGCAGTGGTATTCCACGGATCTTAGCATCGGGGATATAGACGCTGTTATTTCACCGATAATATGTTTGGCCACATTTTTCACAAACCTCTGCACAGTTGTGCTCATGGGCAAAGCGGCAAATATGAAAACGCGCACCGCAAACGTGCCAATAGTGTTAGTACTGGCGTTGTCGGGCACCGATTTGTTAATCGCCATGTTGGGCGAATCGTTCTGGCTGTTTTCTCACATTAGTGGTACCTGGTTGGGAGGTCTCTCGTCGTGCCAGTATACGTTTTTTGTGATGACTACACTTACAACGTTATCGAAAAGCATAGTCGTGCTCATGGGCATCGAACGTTTTCTCTCAATTCGGAAACCCTTTTACTACGAGAAACACATTTTTCCGCAAACGGCGGTAGTAACGGTGCTGATTTTATTTTTCTACTCTTTTATCAACGGTGTCCTACTCCTGTTCGGCGTACGGAGCAATCTGGAAATTGTCAGCCACGCGACTGGCCTTCTGTGCTTCATCGATACGACAACCACGGATATTTCAATACAGGTTGTCGTTTACTGGAGTTTCGCTGAAGAGTGCCTTTTAACCATCGTTCTTATTTTCTGTAATATCGCCGTGCTGGCTTCCATGAAACAAATGAAAAGCAAGATACAGTTGATATGCCCTCGGAAAAAAGAAGACTACCTAAAGCAAGTAGACATGATTAATGGTATCCACGCCGAGTTTTCACGGCTAATGATTGCCATAACTGTAGTGTTCCTTCTCACTATAATACCATTACAGGTAAATGCAATTACGTGACTTGTCACGGTTTACTTTTTATAACCCAGAGTGAACTTTTGCTAAAATATAAACCTGCTTAATTATTTTTTTAACATTTTTTTACACAAATTTTGAACCATTAGAGGGTTTCTTAGGAAATACATTATAAAATGAGCAAACTGTTGCGTCAAAATGTTAGCAAGAACATTTGTGGCGTCTTAAATATATTTTACACACCGTTATTATTTACGTACTGTCGTCGTAAACCGACCCCTGGTAGAGTATGTGCGTGCTGCTGTGTATTAATGGTATATACACGACATAACATATGCGACTAATATAGCCTGGTTTAAAAAATAAATACCATCAGTCGAATCGATTCACGTAAAACGACGTAGTCTTTTGTTAACCTGACAATTGGACGCCGTAGCACAGTTCGATAAAAAGAATATATATTACACAGAGTGAGGTTGTGCTTATACCAATCACATATTTAGGTCACGGGGAGAGCAATTGTGCATTTTATTGACGGCACATCGCACGCTTCGTTGAATTCAAAACTAATTGATACGCAACTCGCGTATGTTCGTTTTTATAATGAGGGTTGATATTCATAACCGAGGCCTTTTCAAACCGATACATTGTCTGCCGTGATTTATAAAAAAAAAAACACCGCTTGGTTAGTTTTTAAAATTTAATTTAAGTTATTAGTCCGTGTTTCTCTCAACTGCCAAAACTTATTCAAAGGAAGGCGGGGGTTACTGCGTGATATTCCATGGCGGGTGAAGGGGGTAAGCGAAACATTTAATCGGGTGCCGGTTATTGGTTCGCTAACAGCGCGGATCATAAATTGTCCAACCTTGATGGATTCATTTTACAGTTGGTCTAACATAGCGGTCTTTAAACCAAATGGATTATTGGCATAACTAATAGGAAACTACTTAATGAACGTGTTTTGGCAAAGTCGTTCCATTATGAGACTCAAACCTATACTCACTGTATTTTACTCACGCTATTATTTCTGTAGAATCGCTGGCAATCTGAGCATTTTCCTCAATTCAGGACTTGTATGTAATATCATGACACTAATATATTTCTTGTATTTTCTAAAAATTTTCACAAACCACTGTTTTTTCGTCTGTAAACATTATTACATTTTATTGCATGATGTATCTCAAAGCTATTACGTCGATGACATTATTCCAAGATCGGGAACGATTCTATTTCGGTGGGTTGTACAAAGTCGTAGCTGAATTCCACGTATTCCTCACGTTCAAGTTGTATGCGGGTGAACATGACCACGCTACTACTAAAACGGAAGTCGAGGTCGAACACGTGACTGTATTAGGAAATAATACATTCGTTATATAGTGATTTAGTAATGTAAAGCTTACGTAAAGTTGTTGACTGAGTTTCTCAAATAGTGACGTCATCAATATCAATAACAGCATAAAGACGCAACTTATGAACGAAAAGGTATTTTTTTTTAATATTGTTGTTTGATACTGCATGTTGGTGACCAACTAAAAATGTTGCTTTTGTACTGAGAACTAATAGCAGTATTCGTTTGATAAAAAAATGAGAAACACTAACCAAATAACTATTGTACGCATTAAAACAAACAGTGGACACACGATTATAGAATATTAGTGTATTATCGATAGAAGAATTAGTTGTGTGACAAAGTAACAATGCTTTTAATTCATGATAAAATACGTGCAAATACGTGAGTAACCAAGATGTTCATAGTTCGGAAAGGCGGGTGAAGGGTGGACCTGATTAACCGAGTAAGCTGTGGAATATGAACCAAAGTGTAACCTTACAAATCTTTAAATCAACGTTATCAGTTTTCTTAGTAGTTTTTCCTTTCTGTAGAATAATTTAATGTAACATGGATGGTTTGATTAGAGAGGAGCAACGCTCTGCTCTCTAACGTCTGTTAAATTAGCATATTTCTGCGCACTATAATGCTTCGTGTCTTTTACACGGTTCGTTATGTTATGTCGACACAAGGGCGTCGCTCTGCGCATGTGCCACATTTGTGTTGATAAACATTGATTTTCCCACAATCCATTGCGCTCTTCTAATGGAAATGTGTGTAAAGTATGAGGTTTGACCTAGGCCCAACTTGCACTAATTACCGCCAGTGACTCATTCGATACCATCCAATCATCTGAGAAATACCTAATTGAAGCTTGGTAATGACTCAGTTTGTACTCGTTGATCTACACAACAGTCAAAGCCGCCATCTTTGTTTATATGCGACCCATATATATCGCGCATGCGTGGAGCTACCGCCCTTTAAAGGAGCATGACCTGCGTTTTTGCCAGTCCTCTTGTTTATTTGTGTATATTTCGTCTACTAATTAGCCAAATGCCATTCTACGCGGCGTATACCTATGCTAATATAATATAGCTGAACAATATTTTTGATATTGAGAACAACTTTTATTTTTGGGCTGTCTATGTAGCATAAATGTTTTTAATATTTATTCATGTTAAACAATTAAATAAATATTCATAAATAAACTGTTCTTATAATACGAAACATGTTTTTGAAGGAGATAAATAAGCTATCTGCTGAGACACGTTTGACAACAGGTTAGCATGTAGCATGTAGGTACGTGTTACAAACGACTGGCTCATATGAAACTGAGATGACTTGCCTATGGTTATCCACACTGTAACAGTAACCTGATACTATAACGGTTTGTGTATCATTATATATTGAAACAATATAACTGCGACATAACGTGTGAAGAAATAGTCGTGGATCTGTGCAAACTTAACTTCTTCAAGTTTAGGAATATTTAGAGGCGGTTTGAGAATAGAGAATTGTTCCTCCACTTTTGAAGATAATGGCCAAACCTGGGAACCAACACCAACACTGCATCAAATGTTTATCCATGCAGAGGTGTGGATTGTGAATGTAAATCCGCTCTAAAGAGTATAATATCATGTACAAAACTACCTGCCCTCACCAACGTATTGGCCCATTATATAAACATGTTTTCTTGTGACAAAACACAACCGTCTAACTAACATCTCATCGTTTGGCCCTTGCGTCATGGGCAGCATATTCATAAGAATCCATGATCCATATTTTTTTAGTACTGTTTCCATGACAACAGAATCCACATCTCTGTCAAACTTGAACTGATTATTTCTTGTCTGAATCTATTCATAACTATTTGAGATATAAATGAAAATTTACCAAAAAAAATCCGGATACATATACCAACCATCATGAAAATTTGTTTATAACATTTTGAATTATTTCGTTTACAGACTGACAGACAATCAAATATTGAATATTTGAAAAATAAATTTCAACAATATCTGAAATTAGTGGGTATTCTAGAGTGTATAATATGATAAATGTACATCACATGACACCTCATTTAAATGTCTACATAGAGCTTGTATCGCATCTTGTAGCAATAAATGTTTAACAAGTTAAATTGTTTTCAACAAACTCACAATTAACCCATTAATATATACAAAATAACTGCAGTCACAATATTAAAACGCCACAGTCTCATTGATCGATCGGTATCACGTGGTACCCAGTTTCCGGACGATAACTAGACGGGGTTTGAAGTCAATGCACGAACATACGAACACGGTTGTTTTTTTCTCTTACTTGTATGGGTCGCTTAAACAACAAACCTGCCATTAATTTTTTAAGTTAATAAATCCTGGCGATTTAGACCTAAAAATTTACATATTTTCGTGTTTTCACATGTCGAAAGATCGTTGCAAGCGTTTGCGACGTGCCCACCACATTGTATATTTCTCTTTTCTCAAGCTGCCACCGGGTTTTCTTTTATTTATATCGCTCCTGGTCATGTGACCTATTGTTCTGGAAGTTGTTTTATTTCTGTAAACATTTCGTTCTTATGTACATTGTAATTTCTACAGTTGTATTCGTGTACAACTATAAGTGTAGTTGCTATGGGTTGCTATGGGTAACTGGCATTAGCTACGTAACTGTAACCGACTTTGTGAACGGCTATTGTTACGTCAGGAGTCGGCAAGAAAACTGAGTTCAAGCTTAACTATCGAATATGTTGGCCAAGAAATGTCATTTCAATGTCACGTGGAACTTTGAATTATTCATGAGCAAATGACAAGTTCTATTGTTTTTATTTATTTATTTATTTATTTATTTATTTATTTATTTATTCATTTATTTATTTATTTATTTATTTAAAATAACACACGTTAAGGCTATGCACTTGCAACGTAGCCGAATGCTGAATCTTTTAATTTTACCATCTTTTCGTGGTATAATTAAGAAGCACTGGAAAGTGTGGGTCGGATATAACGCCGCACGTTTGACCAGAATCCTTTAAATCGCACTCGCCCTCGTTTGATTTACAGACTCTGGCCAAAAGTGTTGCCGCGTTATATCATTTGAATATTGGCTAGACGCATGCGCACACGTCGTCCCCGTCCGCGTGTTTGCAAACTGCATGCTAAGAATGACACTATGGTGCGACAAGTGTTTGTAACGATTGAAACAACAGCACGATTCAAGTACCATGATATAATCATGATACAGCCATGAATTAAAACATACAACGCATACCCTATTGAGGTTTTCCAAACCAAATACAGATAACGTATTACATAAACATGCAGATGTGCAACTGTAATTTTCAATAAACATCCATAACGAGCGATGACATAAATTGGTCTCGTGCCCATAAAAAGATCAAACAGACTATTCTACTAATCCAGTTGCTCCAGCAACGCGAAGGCCAGGGTATGACGCAGTCACAACATCGAAGCCCCTCCACATTTCATTGAACAAGAAATTGTGGTCTTTCATATAATACATATATTTATACGACATCAGATAGGTCATAGGTCAACAATTATACTGGCTGTAACTGCGGGTCTAATGTTAGGCATGGGGAGTAGCAATTAGCTAGTACCAAGGCACTTGTATCAAGGCACTTCGACAAAAAGCGAAATAATAGCAGAAACTACTGTGCCTTGTTGTTGCCGCTGGGACCTCGTTCATTTGCATAAATTCAATATTTTGCCATTATTTCAGTTTTCAATCAATCCATACCGCTGATGGGGAAAACGCATGAAGGCAATCACGTTTAATGTGCATTATTGAAATGCTCTCCTGGCAGGTTATTATAATTAGACCAATTGTATTCTAATTAAAGTTGATGATTTCTACAACAAACTCAGGCAATTAGACGATGTGGCGCCATGTAACATTAAAAAGAATCGCACACCAAAGGCATTGCTCGACTTATCCGTTTCCGCACGAATTCTCTGCTATGAACACATTAAAAATGTAAAAAAGTAAAAACCTTATATGTACTATCTTGAAATTCTTCTCATTAAAATTATTTAAGCACTGCGATTATTAACAATTACTTTACCGATACGCACATTAATTTGGATGGAATAGAAGAAGATGCAAAATATGGCGAAGAAGTATTATTATTTTGTATCACGGGTCATTGTGGTATTTTGTATAATCTACATTCCAATTTGCTAGCACAGAGGCGAGGATTTCGTTCGATTGTGATGATATGATCAATGTGAAAGTGGGGGTTTGTATCTTAATTTCAACAGCCGCATTTCTTTTATTGTCGAGATACTTACACTCGTAAGGTTTTCTTGCTCATCAATAACTTGAGAATGTTATAGTTTTGGTTGCAGCCTGCACAATCTTTGTTCTTTTGAGTGTAGATGTTTAATGTGGATTTCCCAATCATTATTTATATTTAATCTAATTATGTTTGTTGACTTTAGTTGACCTGTGTTTATGTCAATATTCTCTTTAACAATGTTAGTGTTCGTACTGTTACTGTTATCGTCATTGCTATAATCTTGTAGATCAATGATCTTATAAAGGGCCGCCGAAATTTCGTTGTGAGCACGAGAGCCACTCGCAAGACTTTACTTCACGCGTCTATTGTTTCCCTGACCATGAATACCATAGTATTCGGAGCAGTGGACACGAATATTACCAAAGCACGTCAATTGGAACAAATATGTGATTACTAACCAAATGCAAGAGAGTAAAACTCCAATATAACTTTAAAACGCGTCTAACTACGTAGTATTGTGTTGCTGAAATTTTACACCATTTCTTTTGAAATTATTTATTTAACATCATGATTGTATTATGTACTACAGCAGTACTGATTAATATAAACTATGTCATTTTATAGGTAATTTGTTGTAAATTAGTAATGAATTACTCGGCTGATAAAAACACATCTCTGTAAATAATTAAAAACAGGTTCATAAAACAGTTGAAACGCGTCGACTTAGTAACACTCCGTCTATGTCGTAATTTCTTTTTAGAAATAGTTTTGTTTTTTTGAATCGTGGGTTCAGTCATTTCGACATTGTGTGTCTGCCCGGTGTCTGTCACGTAAAGTTTATGTAAACAAATGACGATCATATTCCTCTAGGATGTTTAATAACCGAGCTTAATACGTGCAGATAGCGTGAAAGCCGTCAACGCCATCTTTCTTCGGGGGCATGCCCAGGGCCGAGGTAAAAAACGTGTCGTGACGTGAAACTATGCGATTAGGTACCGTACGCGAACGTCGCTTCGAGTCACGCACGCAAGATATCTTTATTTTGATTTGGCATAGTATTCACCCTGCCGTTCATTCGACGTTATTTGCTTGCTTTATTTTCTATGTTAGCATCTAGTATAAGTTTACATTTATAAATCACTCGTGACTGTTACAATGAATACGTAGAAAACTGCTATCAATTCGTACTTTAGACGGGGAGAGTGATCATTTGCACTTTCGAAGTGTGAAACGGTTGCGACAAAAAAACAAAACAAACTGTGACTGAAAAAGCTATTATTTGGATCTCCGAAAATCATTTCTTTAACACAACGAGCAATTACACGCAACATTATATTTAGAGCACGGGTGAAGTTTGCTAAACGAAAAAATCCGATTTCAAATATAGGCTTGTTTCCGTGTCGTATGTACGGGTACGGTATACACCAGTGCAATTACCCATGAGTCACTTCTGATTCTATCTCATTCTGTAATCGACTTTCGACGAACGTTTATTCAAAATATGTTTTAACACAATTTTCTATATTAAGCTATTTTAAACCCAATTGTAATGTTTCCCTGCTAATTCGTGATTGAATTGAGATATTTCCGCCAGTTATTCATCACTTAATCGTGACCCCATCACTTTTCATTTGAGAATTTCCTACCAAACCACTTTCACTACTTATTCAAGGTTCTCCAAATCATTTTCAACGAAATGTACTTGTCCAATACGCGCTAGTTGGAATCATTAAGTCTGAGTTCCTCAGACGTCTGTCGAGCTGTGTCTAAATATAGACACATTCCCATGTAGTTACCACTGCGTAAGAGGGAATATTCTAACATATCTACATACAATGGCGACATTAGATAATTTTGCACGATAATCGATGCATCCACTCACTTGTTCATATCTTTCTAATCATAGGTTGTGTGAATATACGGACAGAGGCTTGCAGAAAATTTATATACATGCATTTTTATATAAATCAAATAGATCAAAGTAACACGCACATATTAAATAAACATCAGGTTATATTTTCATTGAGGGCCCCTTATTTGCGTTACTGAATTCTGCAATGAATGAACCATTGTCGCCACAAGTATGTTGTTTTTCAGTCAAATCGAATTGATGAAGCACTGATGATCGTGATGATTTCCTCGTCACCTTGGTGAGTTGATGAAACCCCGCGTGTCGATTATATCATCATGTTGATGTATATCCATAATTGGTTATGTGAAACATGACATACATAAAAATAACGATACAATCACACGAAACGACATGTAATCCGATAGATAGAAAAACAAACACAATTCGCATCATATATAACGCGAAATGTGTCAACTCCGGGTGTTCGAAAATCACGTGATCTCTGCAGAAACTAACAGACGCGCTGTTTTTTCGAGATTCTGAGAATGATCCAGGGCCAGCTATTAATTTCAAGTGCATAGGCATTTGTTTTTCCTGAGTTTGAAAGTGCGGCTTTAGTATGCATTAGGTCTATTACGTGACGCACATCATTTATTTGCAACTTACGTCGATGTTACTTGGACCGTCTTAAGAACACGAGAGTGTAAATGGCATAGTGATTGATATTGCGCAGAATAAAAATGTACTTGGTTTGACAAACTATTTCATTCACTCGGTCATGGCACAGTAGTGGAGTTCATTTTAACTGACTCATATATATGAAATATATATACATGAAATTATCCCATCAAAAGAGTACAATTTCTACAAAAAACCATGGTAACGAGATAATCCTTATAATTCTTAATAAGAATAAATTACAACATAAGATATGTGATACATAGACATAGACGAAGATAGTGGATACATGTATGTTAATTATATTCTTCCATAGTGCGATCACCAAATAATGCGATATATATAACATATAATTATACTAAATCTGATTACATCGTGAGGTTTCCGTTACAACGTATATTCAACGTTATCCGATTATGTATCGTCAATTGAGTACTCGCAGGGGTAGGCTACTTACACATTGCTATTTCTTCCATGGTGACCCGTCAATCCAGGCTATATTCATAATATTTTATTCGTGCACACCTCGAGGGCCTCTTTTGAATATGACGTGAGTTGTTATGATGTTTCTGCAGAAAAGTATATATGAATATACATCATAAATACAGGTTACTCTTCACTGGTTGCCCCTCGGAACAAATAATAATACGTTTTTTTACTAATATTGCGCTTTTTACAATTCAAAACTGAATAAGGGAGCATAACAAAGCAATTGTTACATAACAAAATACTGCTTGTTTTTGTTTTCTATTTGTTGAGGTTTGTTTGTAACAGGCGACAATTCCGGGTATTGAATGTCACTGGATTGAATTTAATCGGACAAGTGCTGCCATATTCATGCTTTGGACAACATGACAGGGATGTGCAGCCATCTCTCTATCAAATGGTACCCTGGCATCTACCAGGCTCGGTCGAACACAAGCACATGCGGACCTTAACTATGTTAAAGTCGTATTCGTTAGTGAATGAATGATGGCCAGTGAAATTAAGTCTGTGGCACACTTACCTGGGACAGGGGTGGGATTCGATTTCGGGTCTACCGATCATGAGTCTAATGCAAGACTATACACTGCTGCTTGTTATGTATTGAATCTAGTAATTATTGCTGTTCATAATGGAGCATTTTTATTGTGTTCCAATGTGTCATATCAAGTTATATTATATTATATATTTTTTATCGGTGTTATCAGCGTATTCTGCTTACATATTACCTCACAATTGGATCATGTGGTAAGGGTTGAACTGGAATCGATTTCAATACGATGAGACGATTACCTGTGATACACTAAAGCCCCACATCATTAAATGGCGGTTAATACACAATTTCGACCTTTGTCCTCGGAATCAGAGGGAAATCGTTGGATGCTTTAGTCAGTCACGGAATTATTTTTAATGTATATGATTAATACAACAAAATACAAACATACTATTAACATTTTAATTATGTCATTGCTTATATAAAGAACAACACAGAAATATCACACCATTGGACGGATTTCACACTCTTTGCACGTACTATAAAGATCGGTTATTAGGCATCTGTTTTTAGATGCCCGATGGCTTACGGTAAGACGTGCGCGTGACGTTAGCCTAGGCGCGCGCGTCCGTTTGCGTCATGCACGCACTACATGTTTACATTGATTTGACGTAGTATTTACCATGACATGTATTCGGCGTTATTTCTTTGCTTACACTAGTGGCTTCTTACAACTTTATCACTTGTTAACAGTTGGTTGACGGTAAGACGTGCGCGTGACTTGAGCCTAGATGCGCGCGCCCGTATGCGTCGAATATTTTAACATTCGTCACTACCACGAGTACATACTCGACATTGAATTGTCAAAAAGATGATATTAAGAAACAAAAACCACCGGCAAATACTATAAATGCGTTAATTTTATTGCCGAGTTTCAATTTCACTATCTTCGATAATAACTGAAATTCACTAAATTAAATCCACTTGAACATAACTACAATAGAACTCTTTTTTTTAAAAGAGAAAAAGCAAATCAGTGAATTTAAAAACTAGGAAATATGCTTCAAATATCAAAGCAGTGAAATTAAATACTTGTGAAAATTGAATATTTACAATACAGTGATCAACGTAAGAGTTACAGTAACGAGCCTTACGATGGAATCAAAATTATCAATGATTATATCAAATGACGTTGACAAATTAATTATTTAACGAAAAGGAAAACGACACACGATATGTATTTGTCATAGGTATCATCTTCGGTGGCATTAGAAAATAGAACACTAGTAATTTGATACTATCCATCACGCGAATTGTGGGATTATTACAAAATGGCACGACTAACGCACACTTCAAGAAATGTATTGGTCTTCTGAGTGGAAGCGAATTTCTAGTGTTGTTATTTGGGTCAGCTTCTTTTATGTGTGCGTGGAACAAACCAAGAATGGATTCTTCATTGCAAATCTCCCTCCATAACTATGAAAGTTACTTACCATTATTTTTATATATTCTCGAACCTATCCCCAATACATTATTTTACTGTTAGTGGGTTTGAAAATACTTTATCTGCCAATATTTAAGACACTCTTTCCAACAACGACAAAGAACCCCTAAACAACCTTCAATTTAACACCGAGGTATAATGATCTGTCTACGTTCTCCTTTAAATGTGTATACGGACATTAGATTAAACAATGTGAACTGTTAATTCTTGTTAGAATTCTTCTGTTTACATGTATTCAAATTTTGTTTTATTCATCACATGAAATATTCTTTTATTGTGATATAACTAATTTGAGTCAGTCATAATAAAGACGATATTATAACTGTATTCATGAACTTATTACGATTGATAAATACATGCAATATTAGACTGTAGCAATCAAGAAAATCGATGATTGATTTGTGACGAGTTTCATGATATTGATACTTTCAATCCAATCTTTGCAGCCATGCTTTAATAAATACAGAAGTATTGATGTTTTTCTCTGTATGTAACTCCCGTGTAGGTAGATCTTGTCTCGCTGCTGTCAATTCAAATGTGATTAATTTGTATTTGTCCTACAGTAAGAAACATTAAATCATACTGACTGACTTTGCACAACTACTGACGTGACTCATGTACGCATGGTGTCTATATTTGTCATTTACAGCGAATGAGTTCGGGAATACTCAAACGAAACCTGCATAAACCTTGGTTCAACGCGTACTCTATTCAGAATCATATTAACAGAGTGACACAATTGGAATACGTCCTCGCCATTTGGACTGCTTGTCAGCTATCTCGGGAATCAGTTGAATGATTTTCCTCGCATTCTGCCTAACGCAGGGCACAAACAGAGAAACATCACGTGTGACCTCGGAAGCTCGTTAACCCCGAGATGTTTACTGCGTGTTCTGCTTCACTGCGTCGAATTTCATCATTCTGTCGCTATGCATTCTTCTTATTCCAAAAGTCTACACACTTAGCTCTCAACTTCCACGAAGCGCTAAACGCGACATGACGCTAATAACACGTACCCTACTGTTTCATGTCGGATGAGCATGAATACTCCATTATCACTTCAACAATTATAACTGCGAGCGGTTAATTCTGCCCCCGTATTCAATTCACATCATTTTTATATCGACTGAAAGGCGTAAGCCTAAATTCTCCCAGCGCGATAGATGCTCATTCCGTTTTAAAATCCTATTCGAATTATAGCTGTACGAGTACAATGCGGCAACAATCTTGAAATGATAGGCATTAACAGTCATCATTTATTTAAAATCTGATTTCAAAACCACACAATGTCGTGTTAGCGAACTATAAAGCGCAAGATGGCATAGAATGTAAATTGTCAGTCTTCGTATTTTGCTTAAATCTGTTGTTGTGAATACAAAGGGAAATTCTATTTATACTTATCGTTTGCCAAAGTATGTAACTCGTTAGACCTATACATTAAATCACTGATTCAGAATCAATAAAGACCTACGGGTCGATAACGATAAAGAATATATAATTTGCAAATGCTTAAAAATTTCTGCTCCATAGACGCCAATTCAACCTTTGTATTCAGTAAGAGAGCAACAGCCTTTTCGGCTACCTATATTGTTTGGTATTTTTTACCGCGAGAGATATGGAGTATTTTGTATGTTTTCACCACAAGCGTAATAATGAAAACTACTAATGAACACATCTTACTTCTTTCGATTATTAACAAATTCACAAGTTAAATCTCAACAGAAGTTTCAGCATCACTGCAGACTCTTATTGCTGCGTTGCGATTACGATAGTAGCAATGAATTATTACATACATTAAACTGAGAGGAGGTATACCACTGTCTTGCACAAGGTAGAACGCTACTCAGAGGGGTTAATTATATTATATTATTTCATTTTTATTATACATATATGACATTTCATCATGATGTTACAAAGATGAAGTAAAAAAAAACCCGAAGACAAACTAAATAGTGGGCATTTGACCATTATATAAGGTTATTACGATGATACCTCAAAGTATGCACGAAGACAGTACAGCGGGTGTATCGACCGACGCGTAGCGGTCGATGCGACGGCGTGCTGTCTGAGTGTATAATTTGAGGTATCCTCGTAATAACCTTATTATTATACATATGTTATACATCTATTATACATCCTTCAAGGTGTACATCATGGGAATGCCGGAATCCTAAAAGTTTAGAACAGAATCAGCAAACTTCTTTGTGTGGAGTCCGGTCAAACCCTGGTGGCAGCCATGTTTGTTTTTATTATTAGAGGGAGCTTACGCGCGTAATCATTCCATATTTGGAATTCGAAATTCGCAAAATTACGGCACGCTGTAACTTATAGCGTTTACGGTGACAATTGTATAATAATAGTATATATTTAATCACAAACTTGCACTCGGTAACATAAAGATAAAAACACATAGTTCACTAATACTAAAATAATTATATTATAGACAAATTTTAAAATAAACTGGTGATAGAGTTGTATAGTAACGTCAACACCAGTGATACATTCGTCAAATTAAAAACAGCTTCGTTTTTGTACATCACTGGCTGAATGGAATAATGAACTGTATGTCCTTTTAACTGCGCTGAACCACTTTAAATCGTATTTATGCACAGTTGGTGACACCGTAGATGGTCGATGAACAAGGCGTTAACAAAATGGATACACAGTTTACTAATATTAAAACTAGAGTATTATTTGTGGACTGGTTTTAGTAAGGAATATTGATAAGGCCTTTTGCACTCAAGTATACTCGCATGTCAAAAACGCATGACAGCATTTTAAATAACATCAACGTGTTCCTACTTAAAAAACAGGGAAGTTTGGAAACAAGAGTGCTGAGAAGAGATTTCAGTGGAATACGACTGTGAATTGTAATTCCCTCCATAATAAATATAAAGATAAATATAGCTAGGTTAAAATTCAATACAATGCTGACAAACAAAAAACAAACAAACACATGTATACACATTTTCAAGATGCGTTGTAAGCATGAATGACAATAAAATAATCGACTAATGGAAAGGTAGTAAAATACCCTGAAGAATAGTTTGACTTGCTACTTTATTTTATTTCTAATATCGCATTATTTTCCAGAATAACATGCTTTAACGTCGATTGATATTCGGGTGATGTCCTCCCTCTTATTCCGTATTCAAATGCATGCATACGGGATTTAATTACACAAAGATTGAATGTACATAACATAAACACTTGTCACGCATGTGCCAATTTCAAGGATCGTTTATATTTGCATATCAGTGACTGAATGGAATACTGAATTGTATGTCATTTTAACTGCTATCACTGAATCGCTTTCACTCGAATTCGTACACAGTAGAGAGTCGACACTTGAAATACATGCGTTCATCGCATGCATGCATACAGCAAATTGAAGCCGGTCTGAAAGTAATCACAACAGAACCCAAGCAAGTCGTTTTGTATAACTCAAACACTGGTGTGCCGAATTTGATACACCTTGCTGGAGGGTGGCATACCGACAATGCCGAAAGTCACTGTTCTAATTTGCAAGAATTCTAATTACTGTTTGCCAGTTGTATTTGAACTTGGTGTTATCTTTTACAATCCGGCGAACCATTGAAGTGCATTCTTTTACAACGCGGCAATAACTCAACGCTTACTAGATGTATCGAATGCACGTTGATAAATGAATTGCTATGTGTGGTTAATTCTGTAATGTATAGAGTATTTGATACGACGTGTACATTTGGTGTCATGTGCTTACTGCACTGTACAATATATTAAAAAAGTGCAATGACTTCCCGGCACAGCTGTCTGTATCCACACATAAGGATACGTAGAATATCTAATGAGAAACTCAACAATATCACACTTTTAAATTAAAGTAATTTTTATTCGTTTGCGAATATCCAATCTATATATACATATAATGCCCTGTTTGAAGCATGTATCCATTTCACGACATTTAAATTAAGATGGTATATATTGCAATCAAAATGCAACAACAGATTTGTTTGACTATAATGTCAATGGACCAATCAGGTTACTGCAATTTATATCACGCGATATTATAAACTGTTATGATACATTGCATGTCCAGATTCTGCATGGGGGCAACACTTGCGCACAGTAACATGCCATTACATAATTGATTATAACTTGGAAATACGCGATGTATACTCCCATGACAATCGCATATCTCAACAAGGGGAGAAATACTGTCACGACAGTGTATGTCAGAATGCAAGATATTATACATGTTTCCAGGCGCTAATAAGCTAACGACATCGATATTACAATAACGATACTATATAATTGCAGATTGTGTCTAAATGCAAGATATGAATCTGTGGCGTACGAGGTTGCTTCAACTGATAATGCTGGCCTATTACGTCTTCTCTGGTTACGACTACATATCACCCAACCTATTATTGTAACTAGTCATCTCGTGTTGCGTTGATCACCGTAATGTGCCGGGTAATCACATAACTACCGTATAATCACGTAATTACTGAGTTGTCTGATCATGCCTGATCAGATTATTACTATTCAGTATCCAAATATAGCATATATCTGTATGTACGATGTACACAGTACATGGGATGTGTTCGAATCGGTTCTCTGACGTGAACCTAAGCCAAACAATTTGGAAGCTCTTCCGTGTGCTCCACAGACATGAAACTATTCGTTTTGCGCACGAACAGAATATATATTATAGATACTTTTAGAATAATAATCAATATACGATTGAATGTTTTGTGTCATGTACAATTTATGATTTCTTTTAAAATATATAAAGTCTTATTACATGTAAAATATATTTTAAGTATGTAAACGCATATGCGTTAGTTTGAATAATATTCTGTGTATGTTTAATGTAGTTACGTATTTTTACCAAACAAAACCGGTTTTGATAAATTCAAGATATCAAAAATGATTCATCGAGTTTCATAAAAAGCATCTTAGAAAAAATAATTCGCAATATGAAGATGTGATTGCATTTTCCATTTGTGTATTGAATGACCACAAAGCAATTAAAAACACCTGTTTGTCAAGTGAGCGCACGGGTGATATTCCATATGCCTGATAACGTACTCCAGGTTCTCAAGCATGGAGGACATACGTCATAAGTAAAATGAAGTATCCCTAACTTGGATAAAAAACATGATATTACTTTCAATAAGTCGACCGAGTGCGCGCAGTCAGCACCACTCACGCTGTACCTGAGTCACGTAAGTGTTTAATAGCGCATTTAATTAAAGTTGAACAATATCCTTGTTCCATGACGTCTCGATTTGCCACAGTGGCGTCGTTGCTGACTAAACGCTGTTGTTCTCATAATATCGACGGTGTAGGGTACCGACGCCAGGGTCAGGAGGAAAGAATTGTGTGGAAAATAAAAAACGCGTTACTTATTTCGCGAATAATACATTAGAACTGTAAATTCAGTAATCAGTTTACACCGAAAAGGCATGGGTGACCTGGCATCGCTTCAACGTTTTCTTATGTTACAAATTTAGGAAAAACTAAACTTAATCGAACAGTCTTTCTATTTCGTTTTTTTTTTTGGATCTCCTCACTGCTGTTTGGTCTAGAATAGGATATATTTGCTTGCCTTTAGGTCCAAAATCAGGTTTATCTGTCTAAGATGGGCCGGGGCATAGGATTTTTTTTTAATTTTAGTACTTTTATTGATTGAAAATGATCTATGATGGGGTCTGGGGTTTTACTTCCCTGCTTCCCTGCGTCCATCTTTGACGTGGTTTATAATTGATCTGGTATACAAAACTTCAATGCTACTGTTCTCACGAAAACGTAACGAATTACTTATGAACATCTTGGTTATATATAACCGACATTCATTTGAGTTCTAATAACGGCACAAACAATAACGGATTCGCTAATGGGATTTATGTTAGCGGCCTACTGGCAAAAAATAATGTTTCGATTGTGTATCAGTCATATCATAACCATGATATGCATAATTAATTAATATGGTTCCGTAATCACACTGATCATATAACATGTGTATTGCGTTCAAAAAATGAAGCATGCAAGCTTATTGCGTGGTCAAAAAAATGAACGACGCTATGTGATGTTTGAACAATAACAACACTCTACGTTGCCGTAACTTCGTTAACCAAAGTCCGAGTTACAAAATTTGAAAGTTAAATAAAACAAAAAATATATGTTGCCGTAACGCGGAGTTAAGTTGACCGTTATTTAAAGTTCGAGTCACTGCGTGTGGATGTTTAACAAAAATCAAATTGTATGTTGCCAGTAAGTCGAAGTTCTGTTAACTGTTAATTGAACATTGAGCTACAATTTGGGCGTGGTTTCAAAAATATGGGTCATTTCTGTAACTCGATGTTTTCGTGACTCGATGTGCATAACTCGGTGTCCGTAACTCAAGCAATTCGGCATCTCCAACTAGAACAACAAAGTTCTGGCACGTGAAAAAAAAACACACCTTGGCGTCAACAAAATTAGCATACGAGAAGTGCGCAATGATATATTTGCGTTCGGTGTTATTTCAGCAATCATAGTTTCACTTTTACAGACTGTGGGAATATACATGTGATAAATATATAATCCCAGGATATTTTTTTAGGCTGACGTCATCAGACACTCATGATTACACTTAGAATAGCATCGATCCTCGCCTTCGGGTCAGATTTAAGACGTCAGCCAGACACAGGAGTCCCTGCCGGATAGCAACAAATCGAGCCGTAATCACATGCATATTTCAACAGTCCAAAAAGTGGGACGGCGAAGTGTTGAATGTAGAACTACTGCTGAAAATATTATTGCATACACTGACGTGCGTGCAGCTAGTTTTCATTTTTGTTGACGCGACTTGTTCCATTTCATGCGAGCGCAATACGCACCCTGTATGGAGATTCTCATCGGTCGTAATATTTTCTACAATTTACTTGATTTTTTTGAAAATAAATTCAACCTTTTGACTGAGCGCTTAATAATACCTTGTTTTGGTATTTACAATCTCTTACGCGCATACTTAATCAAGATAAGTACTGCATCAAATTATTGGATGTGAAAGTGTGAATGACAGTGCTGTAAATCCCGTATTAATTACAATACACCCTTTCTGTATGGCACTTTACTGAATGAGACATTTGTACATGGTAATCTATTTATTAATCGCGTTTCATTAAACTTTTCAATATTACAGTAGAGCCTAACTTTACACATTACCAACTCAATGAATATGATTCAAGGCTTAACGCTGAGTACGCTAGTGCCCGTCTTCACACATACACCGTTATAATATAAGTAGTCAATAGTAGCTAGCAATTTCTTTTATATAATAAGACCATATATTACAGACTAATCTTGTAATTATATACTTGCATTTTAATTACAAATGCGGGATTGCAAGATATAGTTGTATATTCTATATGATATTATAGAAATATTGACCGCGCCAACGTCGATATACAGATTTGTCAACCAAATTATTTTATCGAATAAAAAAAACATGTTGTAAAAGGCCGTATTACAAGATCTCTTCTGCCCAAATTGTCAAAGACAACAACCAGAATGTTCTCCATTCACAAGCAGCTATTTCAACACACTTCCCATGTTCTTATGTATTTATATTCCATAATCTGTTTCAAAATCACTCTTACATATAAAATGTGTATAAGTATCAACTGTTAGGCTATGAACTCCAGTGAGAGTGTAAGACCTAATTTTATTGGTCCGTGAGCTCACTTTTTGCGCTTGCGCATGCGTGCATAGTAAAAAAAATAGGGAAGATCCCTGTATTCCGTTATCTGACAAGATGGCTGTTGTTTTTGTTTTTTATACTATAGTATCCTACGTTTATTTCCCCCATCGACACGAGTAACTTCGTGAAATAACCAAAGATGAGTAGATCAACATCAACTAGTTACGGACGACTGTCCGACATTTTAGCAGCCGCAATGTTTTTTCATGTCGCGCGCGCGACAAACATCAACGATGAATCAGAATTTTTTTAGATCGACCGTAACGTCTGCGCAAGCGCGAAAGCCCAATAATACGGCTCCGATCGCAGAGAAGTCAAGATGCAAATACATCGAGCGCCAAATGCGTGAATCTGATTGGCTGATAGAACTATAATAATATATTTTGTTGATTATATGTATCGTTCAACTAATAGCTTGGTTTACATAACGGAATTGAAAACAACAATTGTATAGACATTCTAAATGTTATAGACATCCTGTATCCAAAGAAAAACTCTTAACGACATTTTGCTTTTATACGCAATTCTCGATTTCGACGCTAAATACTTAATAACAGATACTATAAGCAAAGATATTAACCGATCACGTATTGATTCCCAACATTCATCATAGTCCCATCAGCCCCTCGTGTCATTTAACGATAACATCTGATCTATCAGACGCAGACTTATGAATATTATATCGAGATGATTTGTGTACGCTACATTCTAACGCTTACTTTACTGCGTGGCGACTGTTGCAGTTTAATGCACTAATAAAATTGTTAATAGGATGGTAATAAGTAACACAATGTTAATAAAGCACTAATGCACGAATAATTGTTCATCGACACAACCGTATGGACAAATCTCCCGTTCATGTGAATTCACATCATTAAATCACATCCCAGCAATACACAAATAATGTTTGTGTTTTTTTATCATTTTGCTTTTTACTTAACTATATTTGATTGACCTACTACGATCTTTTGTTTTCACAGGTTCGGATGTTATGCAATCAGCTGCATGTATGGCCAAGTCCAATGGCGGATTATATAACATACAAACTTGCACTTAGCAACTCTATGATAAACCCGTTTATATATGGACTCACCAGACGTCACTTCCGGAAACAGTTGCGGAAATACGTACTGAATGCGGTCACTTGCTGTCGATCGAACCGTATAAACACTGTGAATATCTCAGACGCGAGAGATTACGAACTCCGGACGTGTAACAATACTTTGGAGCATAAATAAGGAATTTTGTTTCTGTGGTTCGTCAGATTGGATTCGATCAGCACGAATATTTCATTTTGTACAATATTCCCATATATCGCGCCATCTGGGGACGGAACGCTCCTGTGACGTCATAATGTCGTGAATGAATATGAGCAACGCCATTCAGATAACCTCAGCTTAGTCGTGTAGTCGTTTGTTTTAGAATATAACACATTTGTGAAAAAAAAATCATTGACAGACTACAGCAGATCAAGACGATGTCAAAACTTCAAATGGCGTCCATTACATCCATTACACCTCAGAAACGTCTCGCCACATAAAAGCGCTACTCGTAGATACTAAGATCTATTGACAATCTTTTGCGTAACAAAAGTTGCCTCGTTATATCACCCGGAATTACCCAGAGATCAGCGAATGCTATTTGCAAAATCAATATGATCATCATGCCGTTATGATAATACATTGCGCCATATCGTTATACTAAGTCTGACATGAACTATTTGAAGAAACGATTTGCAGAGATCAGTCGATCGATTCAATTTGTCGGATTTGGAAATAACAATGTCAACATTTCTACACGAATGGTGTAACTACAATAGTCCTTTTGCATGGACATTTTTTAAAAATCTATCGGGTGAGCGTAACACATGTGGTAATGATTCCAACAGCGAGCGATGATTTTGAAAATTAGTTTCATAATTAAATTAACGTAAAGTTGTTGGTAACTTTTAAAACGTCCAAGCTTGCCATTTCTTTGGCATAGACATATTATTAAAACGTATACTTAAATCAAGAGATATTGGTACGCACAATATATAAGTGTTTTGAGCCAAATTATCAATGAATTATATTAATTACATTGTGATTTTATTTTTTTGTCTGGTGTGTTATCAACGAACGAGTGTGTGTAATTTGTGTGCATCCTACTTTTAAAACATGATCGGTGACCCTACTCTCTATGCGACTTCCCAGCATTCCATGTGATGGAAAGCCCTTTAAAATGACATGCCCATTCAACCCAACATATATTTGACATAGAAAATACATTTCCGGATGGCTGCCGAAAATGGAACTTACTGAATCCCGTTGAATAAGCTTACAAAAACCGTATTTATTTCACATTTAATTGTACGACTTATTTCACATTGTATTGTATTTTATTCTGTTCCAAGAAACAGCTCAAGCACTTGAACTACTGCATTCTATTCGACACTAATACTAAAGTATATACATATTTTTCTGCTTCGTTAAACAGATTACTAACAACTTCTCTAATGTCATGCTCCACGTGCGTTATACATATATACATAATGTTATGAAGAAGATACGATAGGTCCCGCTGATCCACAACTACAATAATCCTTTTGTCGATTATAACCTATCGGAATACGTATATTGTAATTAAGTATCCAAACAGAACGAAACAACGCAAAAACTTGTTAATTGGCTATGGCATAGTTGAGTCATTAATATTTCTGATTGTCACGTCATATGCGACTACTTTCCTTTGAAAATTTATTATTAATCAGATCAGAAACTAGTCAAGACATGGGCCCAAGCCCATGGCGTGTGGTTAGTTGTATATTGAATGAAGATCATACTAACATGATTGCACCATGATATATTATGACATGCAATATTCAGACTTCAGTGAAATCAGTCAGAAACGTGACACTCAATTCATTTTACGCCACATTAAAACGGTCGTCATTAATTATTTGCAGGGAATATAAATATCGGAATAACGAGTTTGAGACGTTGTGAAACAAACTCGTGTAAATTGCGGTATAAATTGAACATACTCAACACGTCTTCAAATTCAACTCGACTGAACAACTGCAGTTGTCGAACAGTTCGTTTAACAATGTACGCAGCCAACGGGGGTTCAATTGTAAACCAGTTCTTCCTAGATTATTCAGCAGTTTCTTTGTATGTGTGTGTTTGTTTGTTTGTATTCGAGGAAGAAGCTTAATTCTTGGTTCACAATTTTTAGGTGAACTTCACATTTGGATTTTGAATTGCAATGAAATGACGCCATGACGTGCCGGGGTAGTTTATATGAAGCTATCGTATCTGGCTGCTCGTAGTATGTATGACGCTACACACGTACGACACGTAGACTTTTATGTTATAACCTTCACAAACCCGCATAAAACCTTTCGTATTTATAAGGAGTTAGTATTACGTGCCTCAACTGAAAAGGTCCCAAGGTTGTATTAACATTCATCATCAGTAATGCATTTCACAAAATTAAAGAAGACCCAAATGCAATTTCCCCAACTTGTTTCAAAGATGTTGAACATTAATTTTATTATTTTATATTACCTGCAAGTCAGTTTGTTACAGATTTAAGGAAGAAACATACAAATGTGCATTAATGTGTGTCATCAAGTGTCATACTCACAAAGTACCCTAATGTCAATAAATCCGTAATCGTTTTTGATATTGAACAAATCAGTGTATGTGCAATAGACCCACATTTATGATTTAATCGTTAGTAGGAATTATGGAAAATAACATTAACGAATTCCAAAATTCACAATGAGCACGCAAACTATGTACTGCTTCGTTTAGGAAGGTTGGAATTCCATGCATGGGAAGCAACAGGGGATGTGTTTGTGCACAGCAAGTTTTTCGCTCTAAGTTTCCCTTTTTCTTCTAGATGAAGAGACAATTTTTGACAGATTTTTAAAGTAAACAGCGAGTTTACTTTAGGCAGGTTATACCTATGAAACAATGAACGAAATACTAGAACTTAATATACGTTATTCGAAAGAAATGTTTGAATATAGAGTGGCCATTACTCCTTGACTTACATTGAATCACTTATTCGTAATATCTCACGAGAATTCCCCTTTAACCGCGATTGGTTTATTTCTCAGTGGACAGTTGCATCGAGCGACCATCTTATAGTAAATTGTTGCTATATCGTATCTAGTTCATAACATCGACAAATTTCTCGCTTCTTTGTATGGGGAGGACATACACAATCCATGACAGCCTCAAAAGAAGTTGACCAATCATATCTAGCTATGGAACTGCCGTCAATCATCACCTTATCAGTAGTGTATTCCTTGGAGAGCAAACATTTTAACAACAGAACGTTTAACAATCTTCTCGCTGAGTCCTTGTAGGGGCGAATTATCATATGTAGGAGTAAGCAGTAAGTTTCCTGGACACGCTTTGTTACTATTCTCAATACATTTGCCGTGTTTACGTGTTAGCTCTTTTGAACTCGAAATCGCTAAAGTTGAGGATTCTTGTTATTGCTGTTGTCAGTGTGCGAGCATGAATTATTAAAAAACAAAAACTGTGTCTGATTGTTTTGTTGTTCTTCTTCTTCAGAGTAATAACGTGTTATATTGATGGACAGCTACAGGTCAAAATATGTCGACGCTGCTGTTTTTTCCCAGCCAATCACGTCACTAAAACGCTTTGACAAAAGAAGGCGCGACTCATAGGAACTTAGTATTGAACTTTCCTATTTCTTGTTGCTAATAAATCTTAGATTGAGTGGTCGACTGTTTGTAAATATTTTTGGGATATAATTCAATTTCGTTATATTGTATACAGGTACAAGGAAGGGCGTGATATAATTGTTAAATACAGAATTTCTCATTCTAAACCTTCACTTACCATATTTTTTTCAGAAAGCCTGAAGCGTCACGTGAGATGACAGAGTAATTGTGGAACAGTTATAAAATGACCAAACCTGCGATTTATAGAAAATTCTGTTGAATTGCCGGCTAATATTGTTGTGATATACTCAGTGTACTTAGTAGGTGTAGATATATACTGACTGTTTTAAGAACCTGTTTTTAATCATTAACAAAAAAGTGTTATCCAGCCTAGGAACATTTTTGATTGACTATTACCCAATAACAAACAATTGTACTTATATATTAAAATTCAGACACATTAACCCCTTGTGTGAATCGCATGAGTTAATGTTAAATATGTGACATTAAGGTTATATATTTGTCGGTTGTACCAGTGAGAGAGTTAAATTCATGATTCAATATAAAAAAATAGAAGAAAAGTAGCGGTAACTAAACACTTTATTTATTCTATTATTACATCAACGTTCCGATGTATGAAATTCTTTTAGTAAATTGAGCGAAAATAATAATTTTTAACATTCATTTTCAGCATTTCAGTATACAAATAAGTTTTAGTTCAAGCGATAAGACACAATACACAAATTAATTATGCAATTCATCTAAGCCTCTGAATTGACAAACACTGTGCAAAAAATAGAATACATCAATGCCAGTTTCTTTTATTTTTTAAGTACAGTGGTTCATATAAGTTTGAAGTTTTTATATGATTGTGAACAAATGTTTCTATTTCTCACCACCTTTAAATTTCCACAATAGTGAAGTAACACGAATTGTTTCCACCACAAAAAAGGGATGTTCGGACCACCATATAATGACTACGAGAGGTTCGCTCAACGCATGAGCATTTTTTACAAACACGTCAGTATAATGTTCAGATCAGATAATTTATACAACATATGTTTTTACAAGATCCATTTATCCACATGTATACTTCATTCACAAGCACGCAGTATGTGTTGTATTCCCCAAATACAACAAATCATAAATAAAACAAACGCTCCAGACAACATACATATGGGAAAGGGTGGAGGAGTTTACGTATCAGCTTGGTAAAACATCAGTTTCATTATCTGACATGATAAATGAAAAATCAGTACAATGCATGTCGACAACTATGAATATGAGGTTATTACGAGTATATGTATGCACAAAGACAGTACAGCGACGGCGTACTGAGTGTATACTTTGAGGTATCCTCAATAACTTTCTGTTCATTTGTTCGGCCATCGTCTAACACTCTAGCAGAATTTCCACTACAAACCTGTATTCACTGTCCATGGAATCAACACAAGGGCGCAGTGTATACATATCCAGAAACAGTTTTACCAATAATTGTTTGTATCGGACGCTAATCGTGTGATTACGTTCACAAATGTTTGTGCAATAGTTCATACGTGCTTATGTATTTTTCCTACATTTATCCATAATATTAATTAATAATTTCTCTAATAATTTGAGACTAAGGGAAATATTGTTCCTATTAGCTACGTGAAATTACTAGCAATCTTAAAAGTGTATTACATATGTCTCAAGTTGTATCTGTAGATGCGAGTGTTTTGTGTTTTGGCTGTACTGGGGTCGTGTTACAGTTATAGTACTGTGAATGATAAAGCTTATCTTTGACTAGTTCGAAATCACGCATCGTTTCACATTGTTTACAACATTTTATTATACCCTTAAAGGCATAGAACTGTATCACGAATTAACGGCGACCCACGCACCCGTATACTACACCATGATCGTGTACTGTGATTGTGTATCCAACTAAATACTGACCGCATTATGTATTTGACTCGTGCCCGGTTTTTTTCAAAAGTCCAGTAAACAATAAACAAACCTTATACGTGCAAACAATTTATAGTATTAGATTCCCACTACAATAAAATGTATAGTTTATTTTTATAATCCCATTTGTTGTAAATATATAACTTCGACATATCATTCTCTAAATTTTCTTTAATGACCCCGATTGATATTTATAAACGGAAACATAAATTCATAATCTAAACAGAACACTGAATAACAAATGAAGTATATTTCATAATTAGTTACATGTTTTCTTTAGAGACATGTATTTCACCGGAGTCTACGTTTACGGATTGTATAGATATGTACACGCACAGCATCGTATCAAATCTACGATAATACACGTTTCTATGGCAACACTGGCTTGATTCTTTTGCAGGGGATAATATAACATTCCATAAACTTGCTTAAATACATGATTTGATAATACAATTATAATAAAATGACAATAAATATTTATTACCAACTTATTTCAAACTATTATTTTTGTGAGTTTTCACAACAACTCGTATTTGCGGCCAACTCAACTTCAACCAATATTGCTATAGTTTGAAAGCAGATTACGAAGTATTACCTGTTATGTATAGATGTATATTCGCCGTAAGATTTAAATCGCTGAACTTTTAACTCGTAAATTTGTTGCAGAACAAATTTACTAAGTGGAAACCCCATAAAAATGACGCTACAGAACGTATTTACTCAAATTATGTCATATGTATCCACGGTGACGTGACACCTGTTCATATCTATTACTTGAATTGCCTAGACATGTCATGCGCATGCGTATATTTACCCAATCTGATTAAAATATTGTGACTTAGCAAATTTAAAGAAAATATATCAAACGATTGACGGTTTATGAACGACGGCATGCAAATCGTGTTTAAGATCCGTAGAATCATCAACCAATCAGAACTCATGTTACATTTAGTATGAAACGCACTGATTGATTGATGTATTCCGTCGCCAGAGAACTTATTAAAGACGTTCTATGACCACACGCCATGGGCTGTATATTAAAAACTGCCAGAGCTCCTGTCTTGACGAGTTTCTGATCTGATTAATAATAAATTTGAAAAGTGAAGTATTCGCGTATGACGTAATATTCAGAAATATCAATGACACAAATATGCAATAGACAGACGTTGTTCTATTTTCGTATCATATATTATAGACGCATTAAAACCACAACTGGTAATTTTATTTTAAAATGTATTCATACAGTTTACATGGGCTAACAAAATTGAGTTATATTCGCTTGTATTGGAGGAGGGGAGTTGACTTATTATAGATATGTAAAATGGAAGCGGAAATGTACTATGTATTTGTTATCCACGCCGAAAATCTTGATTGTCAGTGACCGCAATTTGGAACAGAATTAAAACTACTAAAACAAGCCACTAGCGCGCTACATATGTAGGTATCAACAACGTTTAATTAATTACATATGTGTAATTATGCATGGAGATGTACAATATTTGCTTATTGCTGCCGGTAAAGTGGTCTACGAATGTCGACATTTGACGAAAAGCAATTTATCTTGTACATGTGAGCTAAAGTGGGTTATACTTCAAACCAATTATTGCATGTTAACACACATTTTCATTAGTTTGACGTCCGATAAAAAAATGCCACGTCGGCATTTGTAATTAATAGATCAGAGCACTTTATTCCCAATATGCACGCATTAACATTAATCATTTTATAATAAGTAGCTATATTGAAAACAACTAGTTCAATAGTGTCGTCATGACAATGCAGTGTTTTACATTGGTACATGATTATGTTTCAACCGATAATAATTATACAACCACTATACGCGAAGATCAAACAGTTACATACAACTGAAACAAGTAGAAGTGAGTTTATATATTAGCTGTATTTGGGCACCCGATGCCAGTGTTTCATTTAAACATTGGAATATTCCCATGACAAATGTCACTCATGGCAACTCATATCAGCTTGGGAGAACGGGTGTATAATGGCCCAATTGTTAGCGTTATGATTCCCGTACAGTGAGCATTTCTTTAAAATTTCTATATAAATTGCGATTAGAATTGCTATTTACGAAATGTCTTCCCAAAAATATCATTTGTTCAAGGGTTTATAATGTTGTTTATCGCGGGATCATGATCATGATCGTGATTGTGTACTATGAAGTTTTCCGTTTTCCTTTCACACATTCCTGAACGTAAACCCAATCTTGTTTCAATTAAACATATATAATCTCTATAATTGTATAAAAAATGTCAGGCACAGACTTCTCAGATTTAATAATGCTTAAGTGGAGAATATATAACTCATCAGAGTTGTCAATAAGAATACTACGCATGAGCGTATATTTGTCGGCTTATAAAGGGATTAAACAGGGTATTAAGACACGTACTTCCGGAGGCAAAACCATTTCCAAATGAAATTGAATTGATTTACCTTTTTTTTATTTCCTTATCTTATTCTTACCTATGTTTAATATAAGATGGAGACGCTAGCCGTTCGATCCCATGCGAACAAAGACGTGTTTTAGGGCGATGAATGAAAGTAATCAAAGAAGATACTAAATAATATCATTGAAAGGATAAATTCTTTCAGATGAAAGAAACTCATAAACTGGTGAATTTGTCAAATAAATAAAGTGATTCATAATAAAATAATTCTCTAGACATGCTATGAACTGTGATGACATAGTATCCATTGTGTGCATTTATATCGTGAAACTGGGCATATAACGTAATTATTGTTAAAGAAGATAAAACTAGTACAATGGCATTTCCCTTCAAAGGAGATTTCTGTGACAATTACCGAAGATTTAGTCGTACTTATCATTGTGTTTATGTGATGTTATAAGATGAGATATCCTGGTCACAGCACAGCGGTCGAGGTTAATTGCTGTTTTATCAGCCTAATAGCTTTTTAGATTATATAACTTATATAAGAATGCAATTATACTTGGTTACTGATGATTTCATTCGTCGCCACCTTAGACCAGTGTCGCAGTACAATTTCACGTATGTACGAATGTTTCGAGCGAAATAGGACATTGACATTTAGATTTCAAAAGGGCTAATATGTTTCCTAATCGCTTGATCTATTTCCTGCATTTTCCACGTCATTTGATATCTTTTCATCCTTAAATGAACATTTGTCATTTGATTGTAATCGGATCACATACATTGAATGGATCAGTGATGATTATTTTATGTGACAGTTTTTGAACACTACAAATATTCATTGTTAAAGTGTATATACTAAACATGCAATTAGTTAAACGGTAATTCTCGATCATATAAGAAATGAGAAGTAGATTTCATAAAAAAAAGCCGGTGATCTTACGATCAGTGCATATATAGTTACAATCTTGCTTGTAAACATGCAGGAAGGTTTCCAAAAGAATTAAATGAAATGGAGACATATTACTAGTAGTCAAAACGGTGTTATGGTAATTGGACGTCGCGTGTTAGGAATAGTATTAGAGATATGTTCTCAATTGAGTAATTCAAAGTAGATGTCATTCTTCGTTTGCCCACGCGATCATCGGGTCATGCATGATTTCCCTGTCTGGCATCCTTGCAGAAGCAATAGAATAGAATATAACGTACAGATATGTATCATTCATATACAGAAAATAATTAAAAAACAAAACAAAAACGTACAAATGCAGTAATTTTAATATTAGCGGGTAAATAGTGCAATGTTAACGTGTCTAATATAGATCCACGTAGCAGACGTAGTTGATTTTATGATTTTGGACTGAAGATATCGGTTTTGTTATCTCACGTGCGTGGTCATTACTAATACCAGATGCTTTGCATATGCTTTGCATAATTCATATAATAATACGTGACTATTGAATAATTTATAGGGATAGATATGTGCTAATAAAGCAAATTGTAAAAAAAATCTCAATGTATTATCCCAATATACATTCTTAGCGAGCATGCTGGAAAAAAACAAACAACTAGGCGTCACCACTATGTCAGAAATTCAAAATCGATAGCAAGGTGATGTGCTCGCATTAGACAATCAAAAACGTCGGTTTGCACTTACTGTCACTTGTTAGTGCTTTAGTAAACGACCTCACACAAAATCTAACCTGGGTCTGTATAGCACTTTAAAGCACGTGTTATGTATGTATGTATATATATAGATATTGTATTATGTCGGTTATTATGTAAGTAGGAATGTGTTTATTAGTTATGTTATGATGTTTGTGCTTGCAAATGAGATTGACAGGACATGTCTCATGTACGCTTCAACGAGGAAAACGTCAATTTGTGTCAATAACGTATTGCTTTTTTTTCACAACAAACATGTGCAACACATCCACATTCTCACTATTTGCAAATTCTTTTCTGTGTGCATTGAAGCTCTTATATGTTTCTCTTACAGACTTTGAGATATTTGGTAACATGCTCGTCAATTTTGTGTTTAGTTTGATTTTAGTTTTTGAATTTTAAATTAACTGTTGTTCCGTTTCACAATACCCACACATTTTTAATCATGAGCTACGGATGTTGATCAATACGATCGAAAAAATCAATCTATTATGTGGGATGTATTTTTATTAGCATATTACAGGAACGAACATCATGAACACGAAATTCGAATTACCAATTACGGCAAATGCGATTCGATACTGCAAGCCAATAGCGAATTAGGGGTTGATTGTTTGAAAATAATGGCGGTTGCTGGAAGAATTGCAACCAAGATGCATTGTATTGCAATGTATTGAAGAAACAAAATATTGACTCATTAAAGAAAAAAGAAAAATCTAAAGACATGAAACCATGACCAAAAATGCACTCGCCACACGCTTCCAGGATTTCAAATCTTTGACCCTTTTATGTATATTTGGTCCAAATCATCAAAATAAAATATAGAAAGTTATTAATCGAACGCTTTCATTTGTTTGCATCAGACTAACACACAATGTTGAGCATGACGTAACTGAACACAAAAACATGGCTCTGACCCAAGTGAATTTGCTCTATCATTTCAGGCATATATGTCTCACAAAATTATCATTACACATATGTATATAGAGATAAGTTTATGTCAGAACGTGAATTGCATTGACCTCAGATTCGCTACACGTTGGGCGACACGATACCGTACTGCCTTTGTACATACTTTGCGGTATTTTCGGAATAACCTAAAATTTCATAATGACGTAAAATGTTTTGGTGGAAATATTTTGGCGCCAAAAGTGTTCGGATGGATTTGATGTTATTTCAACTTTGATTGGCCCAACAGTTGGTTCTAACAACAATTCTGTAACGATCATACACACTGATGTCGTTTTTAGCAATAACATTCCATCTCATACCAGATGTTTTTTCTACATTTTTTTCTCGGATTCAAATAGTACACACATTGAACTCTGTGTGAACCCTGGCGATATTGATCGCGGCTCAAAAACAATATGTACAGTTAGTATGATACGAAATATTAAGAAGATCAAAAAATAAATCACCAATTTTATGGATGATTGGAATCGTCTGGAACATTCAATCAATTTATCAGATAACAGAAGAATTATACTAATACTATCACAATGCTTTGAAATAAATTTGACGTCAATGGACTGGCCCCTGACTTTTCTACACGCAAAAGTGTAACCGCAGAGCTTTGTATAAAATTACACACACAGTGTAACAAAATAATTCAGAGAGTCTAGTTGACTTATGTATTATGTTGAATGACCTGTCTTCTTTCACTTAAATACATTGATTGGTATATACAGGCGTCTTTGTCCACACACACACGCACGCACACACAAACACACGGGCGATTTATGGACGTGCCCACAGTACTAATTTAGTTTATCAACCATTAGTAGCTATCTGCCAGAAAGCAAACGCCAGCCTTAGGTTATTTATCTACCACAATGAGTCACAAGGGAACCAGAACAAGATCGGCAAAATAGAGAGCATAAAATACCTACCGCAAAAAACTAGTCACTTTGTCGAATATGTTCATTGAAATGTCTGTATTTGCTAGTTTGGTGTGTGAGCAATTGCTTGATGTCGCCAAAATTGCCTTGAACGATTTGTGTAGCATAAGTAGACAGGAAACCTATGTAATCATGATAGTCAACTTGTATCGGGTATAGTGAGCCTGCTTTTAAAACAAAAATACTCGTTCAGTAACGTGTAATTGTGTTTTTGCCCGCCAGGGGTAATTATAATTAAAACCGAAATAATGCCCTTTCCAGTCATTTTTTTTAAATTGACAATTACTCATGATCAATTACACTTTTCGGTAAAATGATTTTGGGTAGCTGAACTTTTTAGTGGTGAAAGTTGTTTCTCCATGTCAGTCAACATTTCAATCTCCCGGTTCTACCCTGCCACCTATGGGACTTGTACTGCCCACATTTGATATCATGTCAATGACAGTCTTGACTACACACTAATTCAGGAATAGCTCGAGACGACAACAGCGTACGTAGCACGCCTTATCGGATTTCATAAGCACGATGTATACGCCAAGTTCATTTGATTGGTCACATTGTTCCCATGCTTTCCATAGAATTCAATCAGATACTCGAATAATATAAAAAGAAACCCGAGTTTCTTATTTGTCAGGTCAGGGATTGCAAGATGTTTCTAAAAAAGAATATATATATATATATACATGTTCCTCAACCAGAAGCTCCATTTGTCTAGTACTTTCACGCACACATACACTTACAATTAAAACACTTTTCTTCTTTCTTCTTTTATTTTGAAGCGCTTTAGAAAAAACACACACATGTTTCAACTTGAAATACCCAACTACATATGTTTCACAAGTATTTATGTATACAACATATACACAGCGTCATGAGGGATCTAAAACGCTTTTCTTTCAAACTGTTTTATTTTGAACAAAAATAATGCAAACATCCAACACTGTGTGGTTCCTAAAATTGTTATTTACAGAACATTTGTGTATGAAGAATATCGACTGTATAGAGCACATTTATAAGAAAAAATGCCCACACATTATTGTAGGCAGGCGTACCTGTTCACGTAGCGATATAATTATTGATTTTATTATTTTCAATAATAAACAGCTTTATATGTTCATTTAACGATTGGAATATACTACCATGAGCACGTGAACAGGTGGCATGTTTGCCAAAGAAGCAACAACAATTTGAACCGACTGCTTTTTAGATTTACTAAGAAAGACGGGAACCAGAAGTTATTCTAAATAAAATTGAAGGTATGGTGGAATTCATTATAAAACGTGTGGCAAATGTAGCTGATAGAGCCAACATCGGCAGCTGTGTACTGCATAGACATTTGCAGCGGCCTTCATTCATTCATGTGCGGGTTGGTACTGTACTTAGTTTAACTCAAATTCATGCATACATAGGACCAGAGAATTACATTCCGCATAAATTCCCTGAGGACATCATTCGGAGTCATGATGTGAGTTACCAAATGAGTTCAACAGGAAAATGTGCAGTCATATTTTCGTTACCATATCTTTATAACAACAATAATATTATACACCACACATTTCTGATTCAAATATCGCATTGATCGCAACAATAATGATAACTAATTTAACATTACCTACTGGATTTTGATAATATTGTATTTTAATCAGATTGAAGAAAAAAAATAAAGGTTCGGTAAGAGTGGACAAGATGATTTTGCTAATATTGTCCTGTTAATATGGATTATTATCACACAGTTCCGTGTTAGGGGTTATTTCAAAAATGATGAAAAAAGCATTCGAAAACAAAGTAAAAGGTAAATGAGATGAAATGAATGTAGTGTAAATTTGTGGATTGGGTGAGAATAAGATTAGAGTCAATTTATATCTAGTGATAAAGTTAATCTGAAATTAATTTGTCCTATTATGTTTTCTTCTTCCCAGGAATTTGATGTGCTCGAGGAGACAACAAGACTACAGGACAAGAGATTATACACGTTAATTTGTATCATAGAAGAACAAGTTTAAAGATTTATTAATTGTTTCAGTTTATTACTCTTGAACTGTTATTTATTTATTTATTTATTTATTTATTTATTTATTTATTTATTTATTTATTTATTTATTTATTTATTTATTTATTTATTTATTTATTGATTGATTTATTTATTTATATATTTATATATTTATTTATTTATTTATTTATTTATTTATTTATTTATTTATTTATTCATTTATTCATTTATTTATTTATTTATTTATTTATTTATTTATTTATTTATTTATTTATTTATTTATTCATTTATTCATTTATTTATTCATTTATTTATTTATTTATTTATTTATTCATTTATTTATTTATTTATTTATTTATTTATTTATTTATTTATTTATTTATTTATTTATTTATTTATTTATTTATTTATTTATTTATTTATTTATTTATTTATTTACTTATTTATTTATTTATTTATTTATTTATATTTACTCGATTATGTGATTTGTTAATTGTATGATATGATTATTGTACAAAGTACTTGATTGCGAAACACTTCAATTGATATAGTTTGCACATTAACACTTTTAAAAATATATTTCAGGTGCAGATAATGTGCATTGATAATGATTTGTGTTACCAAATTATCAGCGGAAACGCTGATACAAGCACTCTTCATTATTTGTATTGTGTTTTGCGTGAAAGCCTATTTCAAGGCGTATATGTTTCTGGTGAAAATACTTTTCACAATGTGTGTTCAGTAAAGGTACTTTTAAAAGTGTAGTGACAATGAACACTTTTCAATAAGTATTGCAAGTGGGAACATTTTACATTTCCGAAATGTTGCAATCAAAAACACTGACATACAAGTTTTTTCATAATATACACTTCTCGCAATTATGCAAATTATAAACACTTTAAGTGTTTTATCACAACAATATTTTTAAACAATAAATAGTATTGCGATATAACCTATTTGCGATTTTAAGAAAAACACTTAATGGGTTTAATTATAAAACACTTAAAATGGGGACAAAAATGTGTCATATTTTAAAACACTTAGATTTATAGTGTATAGTGTTATCACTCGCTCGCTGTATTTTTAATGAATTTTGTGTAAAATGGACATAACAAGCACGGGTATATCGTGTATATTCCACTATTCCAATCTCTTTGACCGTGACCTAATCCATTATCATTAATCATTTTCACAAGTGTGTGTTTTACCTTCAGGGTCACCGCGGTTTTAACCTCTCATTGAATAAAAATCATTGCAGTTAAAAAAAAATCGAATAACATTAGTGATATTTTACAATTTGAAATTTGTTCACAAAAGTACATCCAAATATATTTATAATTGTTTGTTTGAAAGGCACTTCAGTTTACAGAAGCCTCGATCAATATTTAAACTGCGAAATTAACGCGATATTAAAGAGTGCGCATGATTGAGGTGTGACGTGCATTCCAGTGTTCGGAAATGCCAATCAATTCGTGTTTCGTGTCTAAAGAAGCTGCATCGAAGATGAATATTTGTTGTTTACCGTCAAAACACCCAAGTTATAGGTAATGGTATGGGTAGGGTGAGTTTAAAATTATAAACCCAATTATTACGGATAGCATCTTGTAAACAGTCTCATCAAATAGAAGAATCAGTGTTTTAAATAATTACGGAAAACATCAATACAATATTGTCATTAGAAATATTGAATTGTTTCTTTTCACGGAGAGCGTTGTTTTGTCACGGAAAGCAAAGTTTTTGAAAATGAAAAGAAACTTAGGAAGCTATTTGGATGTGAAGCATTGGCCTACAAATCCATATGAATATTTAAACAAGGGTGCATCTGAACTTGAGTATCTTGGATTTAATATTAAATGGAAACATGACTGTGAAGTGTTTGGAAAGTTAACAAATATGAACCATGTAATGTGATGTATGATTTCAACATCCCACGCAGTATATATCTATCTATGTCATAATTGCTGTTCAAAATTAATGACGTCAGAGGCTCCTGGGGTAACATGTTCGAAAGTTCATCATATTTTCTGCCAACAAAACAGTTGAATAAAATGTTAACAATACGTGACGCCAGAAGAAACACATTTAGACTAATATGTTGCTGGAAAGCAAATTAAGTTATTTAAACTGTTTTCATATTTATTCTTTCACGAATAATAGAACGCTGCAAAAATGCACAGTAGAAGATGAATTCTTATCAAAAAATAGCAAACTTGTACATCGTCCGCTTGGGTTGCGTTTTTTCTAACATTTTTACTAAATAATATAGGTGTTAAAAACATAAAAATGATGTCAACAAAGATAGAACATGCTATTTATAAATAATATATGTAATTAGAATTAATGTTTCTTTGTGCTCTGTCAAATATTGTATTTAGGGTAATCGAACCCAATTACCTAATTTCCATATAGTGAAGTCTTGCAAGTCTTAATCTATAACTGAAATTATTTAGCAATGACTAATTTTTGAAAGTTTCTATTTTGATTTTATTGGTGATAACAAAACTGAAATCAATTTTGATTCGACTCAAGTAAGTGCCATAGATACAAGCAAATTAGAGATTCAGAGAATCGTACAGGAAATAAAAACAGACATAATGAATTACGGTGACAGATATATCTATGATTTTGTTTTCAATGAATTTGAAAAAATAATATATACTATACTGCTTCAATAAATTGGTGTGCTGAAATATTGAACATTATTCTTTCTAAATTTAACAATAACGACCATCATAATTATAATGACCTATACATTTCTCATAAAAAAATAAAAAAATGTTAATATGACATATTAAATATTGCTTATTTTCAACGAAACAAACATGGTATGATATGCCCATTATATCATGATTATGTATAAACTTTCAGAAATTAATCTGGAAAGTTGTTTTTAGTGATTCAGAAAAATACCCACCGACACACAGATTTGTATTTCTACATAATCTACGCCCAGTAATCAGTCAGTAATCAAGACAAGGACATTGTACCGCACACCAACACGACTGAACACGTCTGACCACATTTCCCCCCAGCAGGCATCGTGCAGCACGCCGGGAGATACTCCCGTAGTGGAGGGATACGGGAATGCGATCCCTTATTTTCACGGTATTGCCTGGCAATTTTAAGATATTTGACCATTCTAGCAAAATTTGAACCACTGTTCAACAAAAACGCCAAATCTTGAGTCGAAAGGCATCCTCAACTCCCATATTTTGCGGTCCAGATTTGTTACTGGCAGTGAAGAACTCCTACCCAATAATCAGGGGGCACCATCGCTTTTACCCGACACCGCGCTGCTATACTTTACATGTCTCCGCGTTGTAGCAAGTGCAGAGTCACGCACACTGCAACAATTTGTCGGCAGGTACTAGAACGAGATGTGAATTTCACGTGATTAACGCAACAGCTAAAAAACACCGTGTGTTTGTTTCAGTCCACAAAACCTCTATTTAATCTCAAAAAGCCTTTCTCATTTTGGTAACTCAGTTACGAGGCAATGGCCGGTGAACCGTAAATTATTGCTCCAATGATAATCGCCAAAACATATTGCAAAGAATGGAAAATATAAAATGTTGATATCAACAAAATAATTAATAACAATGAATGTTCGGATGAGATAAGTACGTTAAATTACAAGAAATAAGGATTGTGATTTAATAGAGGGTAGAGGGTAGAACTAAGGGTAGCCTTCATTAAACTAAAAAAAATCACGATGTCTAAACAGAATCTATATATAACCTATATATAACGAGAAGTGGGACTCTATGTACATATATACGTCCCGTTAATCACCAAACCACAACGATGCTCCAAGACCTTCAAATATGCCTACGGTTATTATGTCCAATTATACGGACCAAAATGTCTAACTAATTTAGCCTCGTGGGTTAATGCTTTTAATGGCAACCTTTAGAGAGATGTAGCCCTCAATATTAAGGTCAAAGGAACCCAACAAATAACTATATTTGCATGTGTATATTATATATATATATATTTTCGCAGCGGATCTGATAAAGAATCACTATCGTGAGTGTTTGGGATATGATAGTAATAATTATCTTTAGCAAAACCAGGTTTTGCAATACACTTACCGCCTCTATGAAACAAAATACAAAACGTTCTTGTTACATGTGTACGTGAACCTCCTTCGGTTGGAAATGATCCACACTTAAAGGGCGGCAGTCGTCGTGCTGAGTTCTGTTTGATATGGGACTCATAGCGACGTATACAACGCGTGTAAAATACATTGTTTATTTACATGAAATTCGAACAAGCGTTGCACTACGACCACCGCGCTTTAATGTGTTTCAAGAGAACTTCAAGTTCAACGTTTACGACAATAACCCCTCATCTGATTCGGTGAACTAATTATTAGCTTATTCCGATTTGAAGACTTCTAAATAAAAGTACATTATGCATGCTTTCCTATCATTTTATGAATAAGTAAAGAATATGCAATAAGTAGCTTGTATTTTCTTCTTAAAGTAGCGTTATTCATAAACTATATATCAAATATGTGTTTGAATGTGACAGGTATCATACGTTGTAGACTTTGATGGATTAGCGAATAAACCAAGATTTGAAATCTAATTATCGATATGTATTCTGTCTCCTCTTGAATCTATGGAAAACGATTTACGGATTAGACATTGTATTAGATTGATTGATGGATTAGATATTATTGTTATTGTGTATATTTACAGCTTGACGTAAAATTGATTATGCTTGCCGCATATCCGGAACGTCAAAAAACGTAAATAAATACGAGATGTTAAATAATCTATGAAGAACAAGAATCAACTATCTGACCTCAGTGATGGTGCAGTGGGTTCGATTCCCTAAGCCGACAAATTCGCGGTATTTTGTTTGAAATTATGATTCGCATGAACGCTTGCAATTAGACCTATACGCCGGGTTATGTCCGAAAATATCGCTTTGCACAAACAGTGGTTAGACACCCACCTGTTGCCATTGCTATTAAAAACATTTTATCTTGGAATGAGCCAAATGCCGATTAGATTAAATTTCGAGATATGATTAGATCAATAAAATGTCAATCGATTTGAGAAACGTGGGTGTTTATGATATGATATATATTGTTCGATTTTGCTCAAATTAATACGGTGGTCTGTACTAATTACCTCATGATCCACGTAATACGCCGCTCAGGGGACAGGGGAGTTCTTGGTATTTGGGGAGGTCACTCTTTTACCGGCGGTAAGTTAAGGGGTGTGTTCAATATTTTAGGATGTATTTTTTGTCCACCCATTTCAATTATGGACGTGAAAAATATAATGTTTTATAGAAACGAAAAAGCCAAAACAGTTCGAGAAAAATTCTTATTTTTATATTTAATACCACATGGGTAATACAATTGTATTTATCTCTCTGCTGCGACTTACATGCAACATAGTCAGCCTACATGTGGAGCAGGATGTGCTCACATATTGATATCCTGATATCACCTCTTTGTATTGTATTGTATTGTATTGTATTGTATTGTATTGTATTGTATTGTATTGTATTGTATTGTATTGTATTGTATTGTATTGTATTGTATTGTATTGTATTGTATTGTATTGTATTGTATTGTATTGTATTGTATTGTATTGTAATGTATTGTCTGTATGCGTTGCCTGCAGTTGTATTGTGTTTATGAACTTGTATTTTTCTTTTGCCATTGTTGTTTAATGATCTACTGTTATGGATGTTATTTCTACTTCGGAATCCGTGTAATCAAGTGTAACAGAAAATGTGTCAACTCAATTCTATTCATTGACTTGGGCAATGCGCTCTATTGTGAATGAAATCATCTTTGAACTCCCTGTATGTAACAAAAACATACTTATAGTATAACAGAGGATCAAATACAAAAAAACAGTAGCTCAATATCATCATTCAATAACTATAATATTGAATTGTCCTTGGTCATAAAAGTGTGGTGAGAAAGCTAAATGAATTAGCGACGTATTCAACTTTCGTCAACATATCAAAACACAGAAGAACACTGAATAAATGAAGGTATTGTGATACCTTAGCTGTCTACACTGTGATGTTATATTTCTTGCTAAAGTTCAGAGTTCAGCCACTGTATGCAAACACATATTCTTGCATGCAATGGAATATTATGTAATAAAGGGGAGAGCAGTTGCAATAATTGTTTTCATGTTGTCATTGTTTATATTGTTTTGGTGACAATAACGAGTTTATTGGATCTTTTTAAAACTTGGCGGTTTTCTAACAATCCTCGTCGGGTAAATATTGACTCATTGCAATCAATGACGTCATTGTCTGAGAATTCCAATAGATAGTGCACAGAATATGTTTAGTGGGTAATGTATATTTGAAAATACTTAGTATAGATAGTGCTATGCTTCTCAATATTAGTTTAGAAAGGCATTTTTTTGAATGAAGAAGTGTAATGTACACCGAAGAAGCAATTATTCTATTATTGAATCTATTTGTATTATATTTATTATAACCAATAAGTTACAAACAAATTTAAATATAAAAATGATTTTCAGGTGAAGCTGATGTAGAAGAGATGAGGTTCATTGTATCCTTTCTGGAAACTAGTATGTGTGCCGAATATTGTGTCCATTGCGAGCTTCAAAGGTGATTCTTTTGCAGGAGAAATTAAAACTTGTAATTCTGGCGTTTTTCTGACATCAGATATCTCAATTTTTGTAGCGTTTCTTCATTGCTTCGTTGATTTCTCCCCATCGATCATTGTTAATGGTTGTCACGTGAGAGCTTAATGGTGATCATTATCATCGGCATCATCATCTTGAATTTAGTGACTACGATATTGCATCAAATGATTGATTAGAATATTTTGTAACAAAATGTTCACTCATTCTTCTAGATTTAAAAATAACATTGATTTGTGTGGTGAAGAGTGATTGACGTTAATATTCATATATAGATATTCAGGTAGATGAAAACGATTTTAAGGTGGGCATCATTTTTCAAGCTTAATATTGGGGAAGGGTGTTGGATTTGTTATTTATATAGCGTGGGAGTTTCATACAATTTTGTTCACCGACTTTCTCAATTTCCCCGCCTCGATAATTACACAGTCCCTGAGCGACAATCATTTTGACTGGACGAGAGTTTTGAAATAGTGATATAAAATTGAACGGTAACCTTATGACCTTATGAATTATGACGGTTGTCTTATGCCATGGTACGTCGTCGATCTATCGCATAAGCGACCGACTGTGAGTCATTACCGGCGTTGTGTAGATAACACATTCCCCCGTTGTTTTGCCGTGTAAAATAATATACAAATATTCATTAGAAAACAATATACTACCGCCACAACATAAGACACATGAAAAACGCTAAAATATAAACTTTGTCACGCCTGTACATTGTTTAATGACATACTATTTTATCGATTTTCCTTGCAAAAAAAATATATTTAGTCAAGTTCAAATACTAGCCTACTACGATAACCCAACAAAGCTGAACGTATCCCATAAGTAAGCATGTCATAACAATATTGTGGAAGGTATTTTGTCTGAGCTCAGAATAAAATATACAAATTATGCAGAATCGATATTCATCTTCAATACTATTGGTATTATAGAAATTACGGATTTTCTGTTCATACTTATTATACAGCTTTCTCCCTGCTACAATTCGCAGTGAGAGTGTGGGTACCCGTACTTCCCTTTGCTATAACTGATGAAATACTAGGATTTATTTATTTTAGGAATATACTAGTAAATGCAGAATACGTGTTTAAGGTAGCGAGACTATTATTTGCATACTTGTTTTCATCTTCTAATTGGAACCAAACGACTACAAATAGACCCAGGAAAGTATATATTTTTGGAATCGCCAGACTTCAAGCTTTTCAAAGGTGTGTTTGCCATGCCCGTATCTGCATTCTACGGTGTGTTACTTAATCAAAAGTGAAAAATTACTTTTTTTGTAAAAAAAATTAATTGCGCATTTATGCTGGTGATATGAAGTTTTGTTTTCACTTTTCCTAGTTGTTGAATAGTCTGGTAAATTGAATGTGTCTGGTCAGTTTTATTCAAGCAACGTGTTTTGAAAAGTAGTGTCCTGAATTTTAATTTCCGTTTTAGTCGCATTGACCCCAACTCAAACCACAACACATTGGTAAATAATCTATGAAATAGTTTGTCTGGACACATTCAAATAAAACATAAACTCCTAGAAAACGTCGATGAAGTCACAACAAAGATTTTCAAGCTTTTTTTTATCTGCACGGCGATTTGTTTTCCCATCAAGGTCTGTTTTAACATGTATAGGGGCATCCCAATGTATAAGGCTATTGAAAACAAAAAAATAAAGGAATGGGATAGCTGTAGTTTGATAAATTCGGCATATGAAAACACTAAAATCAATGATATTTTTAGTGGCTGTGTGACCTTGTGTATGACACATTCATATGCAAATGACTAATCTGTGAAATAAACAGGGGCGGAGACAAACCACTCAAATGTTTGGAAACACTCATTGTGTGTCAGATAGCTACTGATAACACATCCTAACATTGCTTTGTCTTGAGTTAATCTTTGAAACTTATAGGCACACAAATTAAACCTGTGTTGTAGATTTTAGAAAACACTACTCAAGCTGCCTTGCTTTCCTTCAGAAAATCTACATTTTAACCAACTTACATGACATTCTAGGTTACGTTGACTTTATCATATGAAAGTTTATAGTGCATTACATCAATTAATAAATAAATGTGAAAATCGCAGTTTTCAACACAAATAATAGTCTCGCTACCTTAATAAATAGTTTATTGTATTCCGATAAATGTTTAGGGATAGCACTATACGATTATAAAATGGTGTCAGAGAATAAGATCGTCGATAAATACGCATTGTTTGGTTGATACGTGCCCGAGGCAGGATTCGAAAATGTGTGTTATTTAATGTATTATTTCGGAAAACGAACAATTAAGCGAGTTACAACGTCTGCAGTGCGAATCGTGTATAATTTTGAATTCAGGGAAAGTGGTCAAAATATTAAAAGTCATGGGTTGATACATTGAATTTCATAAAGGCGCGAATATTTTAAATTTTCATAAATTTCAACATGGCGCTAAATGAATAAGAAAACAATTCACCAAGACTCATGGGTAATGGGTGTTACCAACTCACTTCTACAACCACTGAAATTAAAGCTTATTCGTTGGGTTTATTGAAGCCCATGTTACTACTACGGTAAATGTTTTAGAAATATTTTACTTCCATAATAACCGTTTATACTTCATGAAGTTCACTGTACTCAAAAGCTCATTCTGTTTAATCTATATAATAGCGGTAATCGAACATGTAAATTTAATTGTATTCCCTGACCACATTTCATACAGTTAATCCAGTAGTCTTCTTGCCCTTTGCATATATTGCACACGAACAATCCTAGCTAATCAATAGAATGAGGACATTGCCTTTTCCGAACATTGCCTTTCGGCCTGATTAAGTGCTGAGTACAATTTAACATTTTTCCACTCGACAAAATCACAATAGAATAGTTTGTCCCGTTTTTTCTTGCAATGTAATCTTAATATAGTTTCTTTCCGAGAGCCGGTGGAGTTTTCAATTGCAACGAGTGGTGTCGTGTCGCGTCAGAGATGTTCGTGCTGTACCGTTCTGTGTCATATTAGAACCAGTTGTGTCGTGCCATTACGTGCCGTGTCATATTTTAGAGTCGTGTCGTGTCATGCCGCGCCGTACCGTGTAGTCGTGAGGGGTCGTGTCGTGTCGTGCTGATCCGTACCATGATGTATTCATATCGATTTATTTCGTGGTACTTAATGTTCCGCTCAGCCACTGAGAGTCACGCATTGCGTAGCCAGAGACGAATTCGGCGAACCACGTGATTAACAATATAAAAATAGAACAAGAAGAAGAAATCAGCCAATATGTCGGTAATTAGGGGAACGAATCCCTCGAAGTAATATAGGTATGACAGATATGTTTCAGCTCTAATAAGATTATATCTACAAATTGTATGACATGGTTGATGTGCCGCCATTCTATTATCAGGCCCGTAGTTTGGGGGAGTTCGGGGGGTTCAGTCGAACCCCCTAAATTTTGGAAGTGAATATAATTATGGTCGTAAATTAGTACATATTAAAACAAACGGTAATAATTAAAATAATTATCATCGTTTAAATCACTTGATCAACATAAGACTCGGTCGAAATTGCATAGTATGAGCATTTTGATGGCAACAAGCTTTAAATGTCAACCGTGAAGTTATACTGGCTTTGATTGGCTGGTGCTGAGTTGGGAGACTAAACAGTAGCTAATTGTTATAAATGGGCAAGCTGTTATAAATCAGCCAAATGTAGTCAACTTATTGTATTAGTGCGTGTAGCCTGTGTTATTAGAAAATAGTGTACAGCTACGGGTTGCAAAGATCAATGAAAAAAATACCGAAGATTTATAATCAGCAAAATAGTTTTTCACAGGTTGTATAGATCTAAGAGCCAACAATTTACTCCACTGTACTGCTTCAGCACTGAAAGTATGCTATGAATTATACTTTTCAAACATATTTTATGAATAATATTTGTGACCATTTCCGTGACACGCTGCGAGTGTGAGCGCAATTTCTCCACATTGAGAAGGTTGAATACATGTATGGGACAAGCTCTAGCTTTGCTCCACACTCACCAACAAATCGATATTTATCGTGTTGTGGATACGTTCGCAAAGTTACATCCAAGGAGGATAACTTATGTAATGTACTGTGTGATATGCCAAAGTCTGTGTTATCAGAGTAGTATGCTACACAAACTATTGTCAGTTTTATTTTTACATAAATGATATATCATGCAGACACATGAAAATACCGATATATCAAAGAATTTGTAGTTTTTGTAATAATACGTTTGAATTAAGAGTGGTGGAAAACGAAACTCACATTGTTTTTAAATGTCCTTTATATAATGCCAATAACACTATGAAATTATGCAAATAATACTGACAGTCACGAAACAGTATCACGGCTATGTGCGCTAACACCTGCGAAAAGCGAACAACTCTACCTTAAAATGCATAGACAATAATGCTAAGATACGTACAATCGTTTTTGTGTATAACAATTTGCCGCAATGGATCTATGGTGTGCGTGTGTTTGTCTGTGGGTGGGGTGGAAGAGGGTGGTGGTTCGATAAAATAGTTCAAATATGGTATGTGAAATAACTTAACAACGTAACACAAAGTAAGCCACTAATATAAAAATTTCTGTAACAGACCTCTAAGATACCAAAGAATTCGCTCTGTTTCCTTTTAAAAATTAAAAGAAGGACGTTTCAAATATATTGTTGTTTTCGAACCCCCTATTCAAAAGTGCTGGCTACGGGCCTGATTATTCTAACTAAATTGGACTATTCTTTTATGAGGGACGATTAAAAGCATTCCTTGTCATAATTACGGTAAACTGGGGATGATGTATTTTAGGAGCATTTTGTGATGTCTTAAAATCTCCGTCTCAACCGTTCTATGTTGTGCACGTACACAAATACTCTCACTAATTAAATAAACCGATATTGAACCGCGGTTTCGGGAGTATAAAGAGTAATATGGCCACCAGATGTCAGTATAAAAATCCCACTCCGCGTTGATGTTACTGTTATAACTTCCTTCATGTTGTACAAAATCACTATCGTATATACTGTAAACCATTTATTTTGTATTCATATATATGTTCGCGATATTACGATGTTATGGCTTTCGTACAGACAATATTTCCTGATAATCGGTGACACTGTTTCGTAAGACCGCACAGAAATGTTCACTGCTATAACATTTCGCGAGAATTTGCAAAAAATAAATTGTCTCGCCCAAAATCAACGTGGCTTACAGTATATCTATTTAGAATACATGAGTTAACCATAATTCCGTCTAAAAGTTGACTAGAACACTTCAAAGTTGACTTCAAAATGACTGTTATTCATAAGTGTTACTCCAAACTTTTTGGATTTCAGGGCAGGCAATGGTGTACATAGCAAGTGAAATTAACACGTTTGTTAAAGATTGTATGCGTTAGTAACCGATAGGCGGGGCATTCAAATTACATTCCCTTTACACAATGGTGTAGTTCCTGTTGGCGCGCTTTGAGATTTGCGCAGTGACTGGCACAGTAAATGATACAGGAGACATGATGGGAACATGCAGAGAACGTGATGTCAAGAAACAATTCTTGATCTCGGTGGGTAACCATGGAGTCGTTTTTTGCAGCATTGATACATGTAGATATCATCCTTGACACGCGGTTTGAACAAATACCTTACCACTTTTACAATTTTTCCGCAAATTGATTGGTCCCACACAATTTCAAAGAACCCTTTCTTCAGCAATTCCTAAAGTAATCCAACGGGTTTGAATGTTTACAGCTGCTCTGATGAGTAAAACATGTTTACCGTGTTGCAAAATTGTTAGCTAACTAAAAGTTGATAACTACATTTTTATCATATTTTTTTATTTACATTTTAGTCTCAATATTTTTCGAAGAATGTAATATGTTTATTGCTGACGTTTACAATTGCTATAACCGAGCTTTAAGTGATTATGTAAATTATTTTGTTATAATCTGATGACGTCATAGGAGCATTTGTTATATTTTTCATTCAAAATAATTGTATAGTTTTTACTTAAAACATGTTTACAATCTTCGTGCATGTATTAATGATTTCTATGTAAATGGAAATTTATTTTGCTAATGGATATTTGATGACGTCATCAAAGGGTGAAACAAAATGTCTCGACCTTCATATATTTTCGGATTTTTATTTCACAATAATGGGATTGTGGTAAATTAGCTCGCTGTATGACGTCATCTAAACAAAAAATTAGTCGGTAATTAATATTTGTAATGTATTCACGTGTGGTATCTAGATTTGTGAGATTTACATGAAATCTACATTGATACAAAATACATACTGACATATACAAAAGCTGAAAAATATGTTTTTTCTTAATTATTTAAATCCAACTATTGATTGATAGTGTATTTGGTGATAATTAATTTCAAAGTTAGATATTTGGTATAAATATGAATCAATAAAACCCAAAATGCGATATTTTCGCAACCAACACAATTTCGATGTGTGTATATATTTTAAATTGTGTGGTCTTTTTAAATTAGAAGGTGTCTAATATATAATATATCATTCCTACAGAAATGATTTTCTCTTCAGTAGCTTGACAGTCATAATCCTGCTCAATAATATATAATACATATATATGTTTTGCTGCATTTTTTCACTGACATGTGTTACAGTGCCAATTAGCAACATTGTTAGATATGTGATTGTAATATAAACAGTTACTAGTATTATAATTAACACTGTGATAAAAACTTTCCGTTTTCATGCATATTTATTATTATTCATAAGTTATTGTTCATACATGAGTTGTTGAACACACTACATACTAGTAGTTTGTAATTTCATTCAGCTTTATTCAGTCATAATTCAAGACAAATAAAAGTCAAAAGTATAGAGAATATAGCAAATTATATTTTTCTGTAATATTCTTGTGTAATCGATAATTATGAAAATTGTTTATGGGTGCATAGGAAATACATTTCGATATGAATTAATCTTAATATAAATTTCTGAATAATCTTGTCAAAATCATTTTTTCGAGGTTTTTTTCTCCTAGAAAACGTAAGAATTTCACAATGAATGTCGAAAACGAAAAGTCTTTATCGTAGTTTTAATTATGGCATATTCGGTGATTTTCATAGTATATATTATCTTAATTACAGTGTTCTAGTAGAAAGTAATAATACAGAGCAACGAAATGCCTGAACAATTACAAAAGAAAGCCACGCCCATCTACAACAGTTGTCTTCACATACGCAGTGGTGCCCAAATTGTTGATGAAATATTCGTTAAACAGTAGATATCAACACAATCAGTTTCGGGCAGTGTCTGATGCGGTGCGATATTGTATTTAAATGTCAGGATACATAATTATTTTCAGATATGTGCTGTTGCCATGGCAGCTAGCCACGCGGTCCAATTTTAAAAACAAACAGGGACGTCTTTCCAAAAACATCTTCTATGAGGTATGCCCTTAAGCGTCGAAACGTATTTGTGACGCAAAAATAAGTAAATTAATTAAAGTAATGTCGCCCAAATCGACAAATAAATATCAAATACATCAACATAGGTCTTATAGAAGAAATGTTATATCTGGTATATGATGTAAATGAAAGGTAATTACGTCATTATACGTCGCTGTCAGAAAAAAAAAACAGTTTTAGATGGACATTATGAAATACTGCGGTTACTTGTTACGCAAAATAAGACAGTTATGCTCAAATATTAAATACTGACACGGGGCTGTGTCATATTTCGGATATATACTTAATGCTACTGCCCTAAACAATGTTTAGGTCACGAATCTCGTCTGTTCTCACGCGATTCCTCGCGACACGTTACGTCCATACTAAGCCCTTCGGTTTCTTTGTGCAGATGTTTTGATATTCTCGGAGTTCAACTTTACTTGAATTTAGTTAGTCAAGTGCATTGGAACTAAAACTACCGTTCACCAAATGCGGATTAATAAAATCCGTTAGGCCACGAGGTACTTAATTCACTGCGTGTCTCGATTTCGAGTTCTACTTACGTTGGTACTTAGGTTGGTGCTTGACATAAAATTACATTCTGAAGGTAATGTCATGATCCATCTCATTATGCGTTGAATTACGCCACTTTCGGCGATTGTCAATTTGGCATATATACCATAATATTTACTCACGAGTCCTCAGACTTTTCACTCAATTTTGTTAATACTGCTTCCATAAAGTTGGTTACATTATTCCATAAATGTTCTATCAATAAACACCTGGTGTAAAAGGTGTATATTTGTGTGTTTAAAAAGTGCTTAATTTTCATCAAAAAGTGTTTTAATAACTCCCTAAAACACTTTTCTAAAAATACTAAAACACTATTGTTTTGATAGAAATTACAACAGTTACATTATTTTAACTACGTGCAATACAATATTTTCTCTAACTCCACGATTTCATTTCATTGCCTTAGCATAATCCGATTTCATTAAATTTAATCATCTTTCAGTGTCAGTATACACCGGAAATAATAGTGTGCTTTGCAAACTTGGATACAGTGAACATACGATTATAAAAATGAAATTTACCTTTCCCAACTCGAGTTAAAGCGCGCAAGTATTTCATTTCAGTAATAGTAATTAAGTACTTTTCTGACTTTTGTCTAGTTTAACACATAACTTAACATTTTCTGACATGGGTCTTACAATATTTTGCATTTGTCCAGAAATACCGACATCATCTCTGTAAATTTGCCCTCAAAGTTAAGAAACATACACCTGTAATTCACCCATTTCTTTTATTTCACAAATAACTTTGAGTTATTGCGTATTGCATTAAAATATTACCAACTGCACAAACAATCTTTACATTAACTTTCTGAGAAATCTAATATAATGCCAGTATTCCCAGCCTATTTGTATAATCGTTTAAATTAGAACCAAATAATCTGATAATGTAATTCCCCTATAATTATTAGGATAAGATCTAGACCCTTATGAGTGAGTATGATGATGTCACGTGACCACCCTAATGGGAATGTACCTGAATCAAATATATCATTGAACAGTGCCTCGTTTAAATAAATTATTTATTACAAAGCTTAAAGTAAACTCGGCAGGTATGCCATCTGATATGCCAGGAACTTTACCACTATTTACTGAATTTATAGCTTCAATTATATTCAGAAAGTCAGATTCTAAGTCCGTGGCAGGATTTGGTACACACTATAGAATATAACCATTACTGGTATGATATTGCAGTCCGTGTCACGTGAGGAAACACTCCTCCCAATCTCTCTGTGAAATCTTGGATTTATTGCTATGGTATATAACCTTTCTATATCTACTGATCATGGACGACGTTTTACTGATGCTAACAAACATTTTTCACTGGTTTCTATACGTATTTAATAACATGTGTGCATGCTATGGGTAACGTGGCATATTTCCTTTATATACATTTCGATATTGTATATATTGTAGTAAAGATTCATTCTCATTTATTCTCCGTAATTCTTTACATACTTAGCGTAAAATTGTCGATTAGCTTGAGGCACCCATTAATGAACCACGGAGGTCGTTATTGACAGGGTGATTGTTTTGTTACTGTCGCGCGCAGTTATCTAACATGAAAAAATTTTACTTTCTTTATGATGTTCTCTAAGTTAGTTTGTAATTCCAGACATTGTTTTGATAACCACGAGTTGAGCCCTGAGAGACTAGATCGGTTTCTGTAGCAACTGTGACGCTATATCCAAACGTTCGCTACATTGTTTCCCATTGCGTTCTCACGGTACTTGTCTGTTTACCGACCAAAATTCCCACCAAATTTCTGCCTCGTGTTAGTCGCGTGTCACTGCTAATATGGAATGACAGCGTTATGTTTCGTTTGTATGCGCCAATCATTAGCGTTGTTTTATTTTCGGATCGTTTTGGCATGATATATTCTAGAGTACAAACACGTGTTTGGCACTTCTCCGATTAGCTGTCACCAAGACAAATGCCGCTCTAACGGTTACAATTACATTAACCAGGCAAAGCGCTGTCGTGAGAAGTCCGATTCAGGCCGTCGCTGTAATTCCTTCTATGGTAGCTTCGCAACTTGACACCCTCCTTTCTATGCTCTCTACGATGTCAACTCCTCATGAAGCTATTATTTAGCGATCTATATTTTATATCAAGAAGTATTTGCTGTACAACGTATTGATGTTCATGTTGAGTACAAATAAACAAGTTTGAATTACCTCACGTCTGTTCAACTCAAGAAAACACAACGCAATCGATGTCCGTTTCAATAACAATTCCGCATGTTTAATCAGTTCGTTTTATGTGACGAAAAGAACACACCAACGCCTAGTTTTGCGATATAAACTTATCCACCACAGTTACCGTGTTACAGTAAAAATTAACACCCGCCCTCTGTGGTGCATTATTAATGTATTCGATAGTCGTTTGATTATTTAAAGTCACCTGTTCACGGACTTCGACGAACATGTCACAATCAAAAATATTTAAAAGGTTCATTGCTTTCTTCCTAACGGTATCTACTCCAGCATTCACCGCTGGAGTGAGCATACTGAAGCGAAATGGATTTTATTTTACTAAGGATGTATCCTTGGACGGGAAAAAGATGTATAATAATAGGGTTATTACGAGGATACTACAAAGTATGCACTCAGACAGTACGCCGTCGCGCGTCGGTCGATACTACCGCTGTAATGTCTTCGTGCATACTTTGAGGATCCTCGTAATAACCTTATATTGTATAATCCGGTTCTTTGACAATACTGGCATTGGAATAACATTTTTATTGTTAAATGTAGTATTCAGCTAACATACATTCAGGAAGTAAGAAGGCATTGATTCTATCAACATAGACATTTGACCCAACAAAATATTGAGTGTCTATCATGAAAGAACCCTCAGAATAAAAACAAAAAATATTACGTCACTCATAACCGCTCGGTTATGTTCGTCGCACCCTCTTTACTGTTGCCTATTGCATGTGAAAAAAAAATATATTTTATAATATCGTCTCGCATTGACTAGTTTTCGACAGACAGAATATCTCAAATTGTTGACAATAGTTAATGAAGTTCAAATCGCACAGTTGACATTCCACGTCAACAAATATTCTCATACATTTTAATTACATTCTTCTGGATAATATGTTTTTAATCTACGAAACATCGCCACGATATGTCTGTCTTTTTATCTATATCATTTTGTCTATATCCTTTTATATCTTCATCTTCTCTTCATTTTCCACCTAGATTCCTCACATGATTCATCATAGCCTTCTTCTTTACTATTGATGATCTCTCATTTCCGCGTTATCTCAATAATATTATCTCCTTTTGAAGTCCACTAGCTTTCTCTTCCGAAGCTTGGCCATGCTTTCATCGACTGTACGTTTAACCTCGTCTAGTGCTATTTCAACTACGCCAATTTGCGCTTTCATTTCACCCACCTATTTGTTCAGTGTTTTCATGTATTCAAATATTTCGTGTAGGTTCTCTAGCGAGGGCCTGGATTAAGTTTTACAACAGTATACATATATATGCGTTATGATTGACGGGTAAATTTGCGCAAACAAATAGCGTTGTCCTTGCAGTTGAAAGGCAACCTTTCTTTGTCGTGACCTCCGGGTTTAAATGTAAATGCTCCAGCTAATATTCTAAAGGTAGATTTAAACTAATTACTAGGCAATCAACACCGATAGTTGCGTAACTCAGAACAAGGAAAAACCATACTAATCGATATGGCAAAGTAGTTGTATTGAGCCCAATCTTGTATATGGCGTGTATATGTAGTACGAAACCTTTCCAACTTCAAGTTGATGGATGTTAAAAATGTCTACAATCAATCTCCCCGTAATAATTTCTACATCCATGGTTAGAGTAGAAATTTAACGCTGCATTTCCATACAACAATTCAAGAATGGTTTGCAATTTCAGATAGAAACCGTTAAGTTTGTCAGGAACTGTCGTGAGAACATTCCCCGCTCACCGGTTCAGGTGTATGTATTGCGTATTGTTATACAGTTGTCATGAATTTGTTTTTGCGTATATGTTGACCGACTTAATTAACTGATTATTAGCTGAATCGCTGTGTTATGTCTGTCATCGTTTAGGTCTATTTGAAGTTTTGGACGAAACTTGGCTCAGTGATTTGGAACTAATTACCAGATAATCGTCGCCATTTTGACAGTTTATATTCATAGTTATTAATGTAGTGAACGATTAATCAAAAGATATGACGTATTCAGTACTTAGTGTGATTGGCTTTATGATTGAAGGTTACGCCCTAGAGTCTTTTACTGCTTTGTAATTGGTTAGAGTTGTGAAAATGAATAAAGAGAGTTTGAGTTGGTCTTGACGAACACAGAACGATAGACGCGGTAGAGAGAGTGCAGTCCTGGGCAGTCGAGAGTCCAGTCCAGGGGCGAGCCTTGAGGCAGTCCAGTCTTGGGCGAGTCTTGGTTCAGCTTTGTGAGAGTCTTGGGGACTTTTCCCCAGGGCGCTGTGTCTTATAGAGTGCTCCAAAAGATCGACTAAGACGAGAGCTGAAACGTATTTCGTTGTGTGTGCCTTATTTGACTGTAAAGTTAAAGTGACTTTCCCGATCCCGTACCTCAAGGGAACGAGATAGGGAGACGAGACGAGATTCCCCCCTGACGCGTGTGGAGACCCCGAGAGTACAGAATTTACCCCTGATACGTGGTGTGAGAACCCTGGGCATTGCGTTTTACGCACATTGACATCCTGTGAAGAGAAGTGAAATGGCGAAGGTGTGTCTTTCTTGCGAACCGAACTAACTGGCTCGATGGCAGAGACGAAACCGCGCTCGACGACTAACACCGTTAACAGTATGGCACCGATGTACAACGCTGAAGAGATGAAGACCTCTGAACCCCTTATGAAGGATGAGTACCGGATAGGACTGTATAATTAAGAATTGAGCGACATTAAAGACAAGAAGATAAAAGAACGACCCGGACTAACGCGACGACAAGAGAGATGACGCTTATAGACTTAGACTTTAGCTATTTGCTTAGAGAACCGCTCGCTGGACACTGTAACTGACACTGTGTAACTCAAGACGTTGAACTCTTTTCCACAACCCTAACCCTATTGCTCAGTAATGTAATGTATTGCTTGCTTTTCCTATTGTTTTTACCGTTTTTTTTTTTGGTGATGTTGAATTGTATGTGTGTAAGCGCCCAGATCTTTGTTTTGAAATGATATTTAGTGACGTGCGAGGTCCTTTATAACGATTTAAGCGCGCCTCAGTGGACAAGTATTTGCAACGCAGTGTTTTGAGTTTTGTGAATTTTTATGGAGTTTTTATGAGTTTATGAGTACGGAATATGATGGGAGGAATGATGCCCCCACGTGTTTTTTTTTAAGAGTTTTGAGATTTGTCGAGTACAGAGATATCGACGTTTTAAGAGTTGTTTTTGTTTATGTGTTGTTTCCGGAATACTTCTGACGCTTTTTGAGTTTAGTAGAGCACCTTTGTAACGTTTTTGTTTATGTCTTTTTGAGATGAGAGTTTGGTGCGCTTATATGCGTATTGTTTGATAACGCAAGCTTTTGTTCATGATTGACAGGATTATATGTAACATAGTAGTTTCTATCGTTTTAGTCTTTTCCCCGTCTTTTTGCCAGAGGAGTAATGTGTTATGATAGCTTTGTCTTTGCGTTCTGTTTCCACGCCGTATGACTTGTGTTTAGATTAACGACTTTTGAGTTCAGTTGAAGTTTATAAGTGTATATGACAGGAGTTTGATTAATAGCTTTTTATTCATTGTTTATTAGTTACCGCTTTGCAATGCTTTAACCGAGAGACGCATTCCTGGTAATCACGTGATCATGCTGTCGACTGCAGCGATTGGCTGATCGCATGGTTACACCGCCACGCCTTAGTTTTTTGACCTTTTGATATAGAGTTTGTAACCTTAGTAACGGAGACAGTGCAGCGAAGGGTTACCCTCAGCGGACCGTTTTAAGAAAAGTGAGTCGTTTGGTAGCCTTTCCCTTGTTTTTGATTTATAACCGTTGATATTTGAGACTTTATAACCATTGTATTTAGACTTTATAATCATTGTACTTAATTAGTGTGTTTTACTCATTTGATTTATACCTTTTTCCTTAGTATTGTATGTAACCCTATGACGATGAGTGGCTGATGGTATCTTTGATTTGTGAACGTGCAATGCCGAGAGGCATATCTCAGTTTGGGTGAAGGGATGTGTCATGAATTTGTTTTTGCGTATCTGTTAACCGACTTAATTAACTGATTATTAGCTGAATTGCTGTGTTATGTCTGTCATCGTTTAGGTCTATTTGAAGTTTTGGACGGAACTTGGCTCAGTGATTTGGAACTAATTACCAGATAATCGTCGCCATTTTGACAGTTTATATTCATAGTTATTAATGTAGTGAACGATTAATCAAAAGATATGACGTATTCAGTACTTAGTGTGATTGGCTTTATGATTGAAGGTTACACCCTAGAGTCTTTTACTGCTTTGTAATTGGTTAGAGTTGTGAAAATGAATAAAGAGAGTTTGAGTTGGTCTTGACGAACACAGCACGATAGACGCGGTAGAGAGAGTGCAGTCCTGGGCAGTCGAGAGTCCAGTCCAGGGGCGAGCCTTGAGGCAGTCCAGTCTTGGGCGAGTCTTGGTTCAGCCTTGTGAGAGTCTTGGGGACTTTTCCCCAGGGCGCTGTGTCTTATAGAGTGCTCCAAAAGATCGACTAAGACGAGAGCTGAAACGTATTTCGTTGTGTGTGCCTTATTTGACTGTAAAGTTAAAGTGACTTTCCCGATCCCGTACCTCAAGAGGACGAGATAGGGAGACGAGACGAGATTCCCCCCTGACGCGTGTGGAGACCCGAGAGTACAGAATTTACCCCTGATACAGTTACTGTTTATCCTGTGTAGCGCTGCTTGGGTGGGACATGGTAATCTCCACTTGGGACAATAAAGTATTTTATAATCTACATGGTTTGTATTAACAGTCTTATTTTGCGTTACAAGTGATTTTAGAAACCTTTGTAGTTGTGTATTGAGCATAGCACTTATGCAATAAAATACATGTTGTTTGCCGCCGTTGGGCGCCCCTGTAATATACTACAATGAGATGTAGATGAAATGGACCACGAGTACACATCGCAGAAATAAAAATACTAGTATGCGCGTTTGTTCGCAATCAATTCATACAATTATCCAGCTGGATGTAAAAAAGTACTATTAGATACAATTTAGCCGGCACCGAAGCATAGATAGAGCCACATCACAGACATGAGACATCCGACGACATCTAGTCTCAAAGCGGTGCTCTGTTTCCTACAACATGTTTGGGTTTATCTGATTATTTAGGGAAGCAATCACTTACGGGCTGGTGGTTTTCGTTTAAATATACGTACGAGCAATGCTATATATCTTTTATTCAATTGATAGAGAAAAAAACAAACATGCATGAACAGGTATGTAAATCAATACGCAAATCATCGGTTTTATATATAGCTCCGAGTAAAACGAGACATCTATGCCGAAGGTTTGAGATATCATGTTTGACATTAAACACTACTGGTACACGTGATTATTCCCGACTGGGCTGATTTACTAAAAATAAAAGAGACGCAAGCATGATGTTTTTCAACACGTGGAACAAGTGTAATGCTGTTGTGATCTGTTATGAAGGCACGTTTTACTGTCCTTTGGTGCCTTTTTTTTTATTTGTCAATGGCGTTATTCACTAACAACGCGTCTGAAGTGAGTCTGCGCAATGAAGAATCAGCTATGCTTAACGTTTCTGATAAGTATTTTTTGTCAGCATCAACAATGACGTAATCTCAATGGTGTGTCATCTTGAGGAGATAGCTTTTACGGCGATGATCGACTCAAGCGACGTTATACAACTCCCGTAGATATGCGTGAAATAAAAAAAAATACGTTCCGTTTTATCGTATGATATCGTCATTGGATTTATTGGAGGCCGTCTGTTAGCATTCTCTTTTCTCTGTTTTGATCATTTGACTCGTCGTCTAATAACCGTTCAATAATTCATGAGCAATATAAACCAGTGTATTTCGACGTTTTATTCTTAAGCTGGCGTCGTCAAATCCGAAAAGGCTTTAAGTCTAGTATAAATTAAAAGACATGTGTAGACAGAAATCAACTATATATCATATAGTATTACGTAACATATGTGAACATTTAGTTACCAGACATGTTGCGTTGATTGTATGAACCATTCACAAGTTAATTTCTAATACAGAATTTACTTACTCGAAATATTAATCTAATTCTAGATAGTTCAGTGTTCATTTTGATTTTAAAACAACGAAAATATTTGGTGCCATGACTAAACACTAGGACAGTATATATTTCTATCTTTGTAAGAAATATAAGTTATCGCAATGTTTGACATAAATATTATTTAGTAAACATTTGTTAAGTATAATCATATATATCTCTGTTGCCAGCATCCTGACAACAATAACTTGAAAAATATCATCATGAAGTCGTCATGAAATAAACACAAAATCACCATTTCAGTAAAAGCATATACATTGACTAAGTACTAGTAATTGTGATATTACATAGAAAATTTGAATATGTATTAAAGCTGTTTATTGTATTAGTCAGTTATCACTTCCGAGTAGCGTTCTACCTTGTGCAAGACAGTGGTATACCTCCTGTCACTTCAATGTATGCAATAATTCATTGCTACTATCGTAATCGCAACGCATCAATAAGAGTCTGCAGTGATGCTGGAACTTTAGCTTGTGATTTAACTTGTGAATTTGTTAACAATCGAAAGAAGTAAGATGTGTTCATAAGTAGTTAAATTCTTAAAAGAAATTCGGAAAAAATACCAAACAATATAGGTAGCCGAAAAGAAGGCTGTTGCTCTCTTACTGACTACATAGGTTGGATGGGCGTCTATAGAGCAGAAATGTTTAAGCATTTGCAAATTAAATATTTTATAGTAAATCTATACGTTATCGACCCGTAGGTCTTAATTGACATTATTGATTCTGTGATTTAATGTATAGGTCTAACGAGTTACATACTTTGGCAAACGGTAAGTATAATTAGAATTCCCCTTTGTATTCACAATCTATCTATTTTATTTATTTTGGTGGGTGACACATTTAAACAAGAATAAGCGTTCACTTGTTTCAAAATACCTTTTGGTTTGTTGCTGTTTGTTCACTCACTTGATAATATAATCTACTATGTGTGTCACTCATGTTATTGTAATGTGGTGTTTCAAGTTCGTATACGTATACAATGCTATAAATATGATATTAATCCTAGTACACACACAATGGAAGGCGTAAGATAGCATTGCCAAACACAAATGAAGATTTGAAATCATCATGTCATAAAAGAAATGAAATCGTTCATGTTTTTCGTTTGAGGTTTGAGTTAGATAAATACTAAATCGTGGTATACTTAGAACAGACAATCAAACAATCTACTTAACCTAGAGTGCGGTGCGCAATCGTAGATCATGCACTTACACTGGATCCGAATTTGATTGCATTCCAAGTCTTGTTAGTAGAACCCACATACAATCTACAATCATTGACTCGTCTGCAAGCACCTTCGGAATCACACACTCTCCAGTTCATTAAACATATTATCAGCACAAGTTATTTCAACGTTAGACGTATAGGCCGAATGCGTTAGTATTTATCTCCAGAAACTTGCCTAAAGTGACTTACTGAGCTTGTTTATACAAACTGGAATACTGTAACGCCGTTATTATATGACTTCCCAATCACAAAACTCAATATGCTGCAAAGAGCCCAGAATAATGCATGTCTGGCGCCAATTCCGTAACAGATTCTGCTTCCAGCCACTTAAAGTTGAAGTGTCGACCAAAGGTTTGTTTGAAGCCTTTGGCATGTCAATATATGTACTGTAATACATGTAGCAGCTATCAGATATAGCTGAGCATCGTCATGCAGTGCCGTGAATTCGGCTGTATTTGAGTTAACAGTGTCGTAGGGTGCCAAATCACCGAATACTAATAAATCAGTATTCGAGGTGAACCACGATCAGTCTAAGATGCACGCCAGGCTCTCGAGTTTGTCTTGTATATCCATCAGTTAGAACCGTTTCAGACTGGTCCATCCGTTATACTGTGACAAATGTGAATATGAAACTTATAAAATAGCGCAAGTTGCTTACAGCCAAAAATGTATCAGATGCTAAATTTAGCAGTTATATGCATTAATGGGATTGATTAAATGTGCTGAAAATTATAATCCATGTTGCACACAGGAAGTTGGATTATTTTATGGCTCAGACAGGGAATGCAAGTCCCTGTTATCTAAGGTATATGATTTTGTACAGCTAGGGAAAATGGAAAAATGAAATCTCCAGTTATCTCTACTAAATTGTAAAAATGTTTTGAGATGAAATATATATAGTTTTTCCTTTAAAGCTGTATATAATAATACTGAACTTTTATAAACTTGTACGCTACTTTCAGTAGTGATAAATTATTACACAATGTAATGGTGTTTTTCAGCTATGTAATCACGGTTAAGGATATCATTCTTGCGTAATTGGTGGCCATGTTTTAAACAAGACCATTTTAAACAAAATGTCTGGATTTTTTTCATCAAGAACTTCTTCTGATCCATAATCACTAAATTACTATCAACCAGCTTTACGTGACACTGAATAAGAAAGATCCTCTGTTTTTTGCAGAATACAGGGATTCCACTTTCGCTGAACTGCTTATTTCTGAAGTTCTCTCTCCTGAACGATTGAAGTAAAACGACTGCGCTATCTTAATCGAACAGTACAGAGTATGCCTCGGGTGGCAAGCATTCGGTAGTCAAGGCCGTGTTCACGATTTTGTGATTACAAGAATGAAACGTACAATGGACCATTTTTGATGTTCGGATATTTTGTTAATGAGAAGAATAAATTTGAGTATTTCTCTTTTAGTGTAACAACGTGTTGTGTGAGTTTTCTGGAATGAAACGAGATCCCGCATCGCGTATTGTGACGATACACTTAGAGACTGCCACTCGCTGTTACATACACAACAAGTATGTCTCCATGGCAACCTCATATCAAATTGTTACAATGGCATGTATGTCAGATGTTGTCAAACACAGGACTAATACAACATTGCATATATCGACAGGAAAAAATGTATCGTCTTTATTTATCTAAAATACAGTTCATTTTTTGTAATTAACATTACACTTCCTGGCAAGAGACGATCGTTGTGCGTTTCCTTGATTCGCTGCATTGGGTATCTCATATGATCAAGTGAATGAAACGTCGGAATCTGATCTGGTTGCTATGTACACGCCAGCCACCGAACATTCCGCGGAACGACGATTATGGTACTTAAATGGCCAGTGTAGATCACTGCAATACGGGGAAGATTGATGACTTTCAAAGTGTTCGTGTTTTACATCTTTTTTTTTCTTTTTTGAAAAGATCACGCGGCGTTGTGTTGATTGGTATATTTATGGTTTAAATGTTTCAACTATTTGCAGACACGCAGCAGTCATGCTGGTCGTCAAATTCAAAATGTTGACAAGATTAATGGGGTAGGGTGCAGGGAGCAATAAATGAATCATGCATAACATTATTCAATATTTAAAAAAAATCATTTTCAGATAAGAATCATTGATTTGGTGATGTGCTTTGATAATAATACCTAAAAACGGTTATACATTCTTCTATTAAAAACGGAAATGACATAAGATTTGCTCTGTATAAAAGGTGTTCTCATTGCGGACGTGAACAGAAGCAGCAACGCAGTTGACATACATCAACCGTGCAGATTATATTGCGTAGCAACAGTCTGAACAGTCCAAAGAAGACTTCAAAATACCCCGGATGAGCCATGTATTGGATTGGCGTGAATGGGAGGCCGAAATGTTTTTTTAGTCATACCGCCTCTCGTTTTTTCCCAATTGTTCTGGCGTTTACACAGTCAAGCACATGTAACCAACTGTTGCAAAGTTCCACGCTTTGTTTAGTCACATGCATCCGGAAAGGGGGTCTCGTATGTGGGCGCTACGCTATACCAGTGTGTGTAACTTCACCGGCAGCATTCAATGATATTTTCATTTTAACGGGATATGGTTTAGGATGATATTGCTTCAGACAAAAATGGAACATGACCCGAGAACATGACTAAAAAGAATTACCCTTAAAATGTCAGTTTATTTTAATTCTATCAGAAGTAGGCATTTGGAAGTATTAACGTCGTCATTACGTCACTGAGAACGAGTATTGCACCATCGGTGTATATATGTCACAGCTATCACTGAATCTCTTGCATTTCTTTTCCCACAGCTTGCATTCCCATATTTTCCAAGTACATGAGTACCTTAGGGAATTGACGAGACATGTAATCTTACATTGTAAGTAGGCGTATTATCTAGGAAGAACATGTACAAAGTGTGTAAATGGAGAGGAGTACCCTTTCTTTAGTCGTATATGTTTCACTCAATATTTGATGATTAATAGCGTTGTTCAAGAGGTCAGTTCAAATATTCAGCTGGTACTATTGTTACGCATTTTATAATGCTATATTTATAGTGTAGTGATGAATCGGTGACTGGGAAAAATGTTAAAATGATGACGTCAATAAACGGGTACGTACCTTTTAGTAATTGTGTTGTATATTTTATTGGCAAAACTCTTGAGCCTCGAGCCTAAAACATAATTTACATAAAGTACAAACATGCGCGTAACAGCAACAAACATGACATCGCTGCGTACGGTGTCACGAATCTCGCATTCGAACATGACGATGACCGTTGTTATATATCATAGGAACGTTGATATTACAAACCATACCGTAACCAAAAAGCAAGAGTTCAGTTATATACATCAATGCTTATTTTTAATTTATTCGTAATTAGCAAGCGGAAATCTCAATTAAATAAAAACAAAAACTACTATAAAAAATAACACTTAGTCATAACATAACCTTGAAAAAATACTAGTAAAATAAATTGAACAAAAAAGTATAGATAATTCGAATAAATTACTAAAATCATTGATAATGATATTAAAAAGCTCTCATGTATTAAAAAGCTCACATACAACTGGTAAGAAAAATATATTACGGGAAATTCCAGATTTAAGTTGAAAGTGAAATGACTGCAGAGCAGAAATTAAGATCATTGCGCACAACAGAAAAGTAGAGTGACTTTAAAACCCCTTCAAAAATAGAACACGACATTTTAAAAGCTTTCGTAACAATAACACCAGTGTGCAATTCAAAATGAGATTATGCACTTTGTGTGCAGATGACATTGAACATTATCGTAATTCAGAAGACATGCGCTAATATTGTCATTAGAAGGACATGCGCAGAGATTGGCCATTTTTTGTCCACAAAGTAACTGAAATGTACTAGTGTTTCTAAAGGCGGTAACGTTCCCATATGATTTACATTTTTTTTAAATATTCTAACATGTTGTGACGCATGAGATGTACGGAACTCGACGAAGTAAGCCAATGCACACACATCGAAATATGCAATTGTTAGTGCGCCTCCTATCAGAGGAAGGCGTATTTACTTTGAATACCGTATCAAATGCTAAGTTCTTGTACATTGTTTTTACCCGGTTTTCACAGGGTCATAGTGGCGGAAATTTCAGAGAAAAAAACTTGGTGGAAAGAGGGCAACATAACTTAGCTTGATACAAAGTGTACTTGTTTTTAATTATTTTTGATTATTCAGAAAATACGAAATCGTAGTTATGACATGCAAAAATAAAATGATAATCGTCTTCTTTATATGTATTTCCCAGTGTCCTGCAATGTTTGTTTTAAATATCTAAATCTCGAAAAAAAAAAGGATTCTGTATTTAAGTTAGTATATTAATAGCTTTAGAACACATTTAAATGTGCAATAGGTTTGGAATCTCGATGGATTGTTATTTTTGGCGCCAATTTTGATATTTTCTGAATAATAATACCAGTGGCATACCTCTCCAATGCCCAGGCGACAATGCCATATTTTAACGAAGTGCTTTCATTTGACGTTATCATTATTTCTCATCTTTTCATCGCAGAATAACATTGTAATCGGTATCCATACGGTTTCATGTTCAGCAGTTCAAGCCAATATTTGAAACATTGTTTCCTGTATATTACAGTCAGTGGTACACACCCATACTCAGGAACGGAAGCAGAATCTGTTGTATCGTCTGTTCCTAATACAAAATCTACAGAATTTGACCTGAACTTGTTTGTGGTCGGTAATCAACACCCTTAATTTATAATTGACACAACTACAGAATAAGCAAATCATAAACGCACCAGGAAATGTAGTTTCCTGATTACGTATGTTACCTTGATTCGCCTGATTTAGTGTATTCCGGGTTTAACTTGGTCTTGACAAAAAACAAAATCGCATCAAATACTTATTCTATTTTGACACCATCATAGGACAATCTTTCTTACTGTCATAATTATCGCCCTCTACGGAAGCCAATAATTTATGTTTTAACTGTCATACCACAACCTGAACAAAATTTCCGCAGTTGATTTAGTCGAGTCTGAAGGGGTATAGCCATGTCAGAAATGTGTGCGACATCGTCGGCATACAGTACAATGTTCTATTTGAGTAAGTCTTGATCGAAAATAACACTACACGCGACCGTCTTGTACGAGCGACAGCATAATTGGGCTTAGCATGCAGTCTTGTCTAACACTTGGAATATAATATTCGATATTATTTTGACCTAAAATCATAATAGAGACACATGAGTGTAAGTATAGGGTGATAACAAGGACTGTGTTGACGGACTCCTTACTGTAATAGTTAATAAGCCTATTAGTCCAATTTGCGAGATCTTGTGGCATGCAGAAGCATAATAAGACTGCGAAATTATAGTTCTATGTATTTTGAATTCAAACTGACGCAAATCTCCGCTGCTTTCCTCCTCAAGAGGCATGACACAAGAGACGCCGGAAACTGTCACACTATCAGTCCGGTGAGGGCGTAATTCATGTGATATTTCAGTGTCATGCGATAATTTTGAGTACATCATCCATTTCATTCATCCTCGCTCGTGTTGTATTCAATGAAATTTCGTCCTCAAAACATATATCCATAACATCATATCTCAAATGGGGGGCTGGTGGGGTGAAAAGGTCATCTATTATGACTGGTTCGTTGCTTTTTGCTCAATTATTTTTTTTAAATCCGGGCGTTAAAAAATACATTTTGCTTTATTGAAAAATCCTAATAATATTTGGTGAATATTCACAAGATAAGGCATTGTAAAACACAAAATAATACTATTTTATGTTACCATGGTTACCATAGCTGAACGAATGTACACAATGACCAAGACACATTGTCACGTGATTTATTAACAAAATAACAGAAATTATGAGTAGGCTTCTAGTAACGAAGTAACTACAACATATAACACTTATGTAGGAGAAATTTGACATATTGGAGAAAATATTTTGTTATCAATGTTATCAAGTTTTACAGCTATTGTCCATCCGTTTGCGTGTTGCTGTAGCTTGGATCTAATGTGTCAATAACAACGAACGTAACCCTAATTATAGACGTGTACAGTTCATAACGACAACATTGAAATCCGTCGAAAACATCCACAGAGGGCGTCATGGGCAAAATTCTCAGTTAGAAACAATATATTAAAAATAATAGATAATTTTGGAAAATCTCACCCTAATGATTATTGGGAGTTGATAAAAGGGTTAAATGTAGCAAAGTGAAGAAAAAAACCCAAGGTAATATTAAATATCGGAAATAAATATAAACAATTTAATAAATATGATAAAAAAAAGGTTGTGAAACTGAAGAGCATCTGGACAAAGCAGTTGAAAGCAACAATTTCATTTCCCCAACTACAAATTAATAAAGCTATCAGCAATTTCAAGAAAAAAATCGAGATGATAAAATCTTAATCAAGCAACTGCAAAAACTGTGACAGCTATCCCAGTAGCTGGAAATTGAGCACTGCCATTCGAATACACATAATTTTGCCGGCTTTTTTTTTATTGATTTCAAATAATTTCTGCAAATTCTGTGAACAATTACTTTCTGGCATTAATACATATGTTGGCTATATATAAACTCCGTATGTGAATATCCACATAATAAATATGTTGGCTATATATAAACTCCGTATGTGTATATCCACATAATAAATATGTTGGCTGCATATAAACTCCGTATGTGTATATTCACATAATAAATATGTTGGCTACATATAAACTCCGTATGTGAATATCCACATAATAAATATGTTGGCTACATATAAACTCCGTATGTGTATATCCACATAATAAATATGTTGACTACATATAAACTCCGTATGTGTATATCCACATAATAAATATGTTGGCTATATATAAACTCCGCATGTGTATATCCACATAATAAATATGTTGACTACATATAAACTCCGTATGTGTATATCCACATAATAAATATGTTGACTACATATAAACTCCGTATGTGTATATCCACATAATAAATATGTTGGCTATATATAAACTCCGTATGTGTATATCCACATAATACATATGTTGGCTATATATAAACTCCGTATGTGTATATCCACATAATAAATATGTTGGCTATATATAAACTCCGTGTGTTTATATCCACATAATACATATGTTGGCTACATATAAACTCCGTATGTGAATATCCACATAATAAATATGTTGGCTACATATAAACTCCGTATGTGTATATCCACATAATAAATATGTTGGCTATATATAAACTCCGTGTGTGTATATCCACATAATACATATGTTGGCTATATATAAACTCCGTATGTGTATATCCACATAATAAATATGTTGGCTATATATAAACTCCGTATGTGTATATCCACATAATACATATGTTGGCTATATATAAACTCCGTATGTGTATATCCACATAATACATATGTTGGCTATATATAAACTCCGTATGTGTATATCCACATAATACATATGTTGGCTATATATAAACTCCGTATGTGTATATCCACATAATACATATGTTGGCTATATATAAACTCCGTATGTGTATATCCACATAATAAATATGTTGGCTATATATAAACTCCGTATGTGAATATCCACATAATACATATGTTGGCTATATATAAACTCCGTATGTGTATATCCACATAATACATATGTTGGCTATATATAAACTCCGTATGTGTATATTCACATAATACATATGTTGGCTACATATAAACTCCGTATGTGTATATCCACATAATAAATATGTTGGCTACATATAAACTCCGTATGTGAATATCCACATAATAAATATGTTGGCTATATATAAACTCCGTATGTGTATATCCACATAATACATATGTTGGCTACATATAAACTCCGTATGTGTATATCCACATAATAAATATGTTGGCTACATATAAACTCCGTATGTGTATATCCACATAATAAATATGTTGGCTATATATAAACTCCGTATGTGAATATCCACATAATAAATATGTTGGCTATATATAAACTCCGTATGTGTATATCCACATAATACATATGTTGGCTATATATAAACTCCGTATGTGTATATCCACATAATACATATGTTGGCTATATATAAACTCCGTATGTGTATATCCACATAATACATATGTTGGCTATATATATACTCCGTATGTGAATATCCACATAATAAATATGTTGGCTATATATAAACTCCGTATGTGTATATCCACATAATAAATATGTTGGCTATATATAAACTCCGTATGTGAATATCCACATAATAAATATGTTGGCTATATATAAACTCCGTATGTGAATATCCACATAATAAATATGTTGGCTATATATAAACTCCGTATGTGTATATCCACATAATACATATGTTGGCTACATATAAACTCCGTATGTGAATATCCACATAATAAATATGTTGGCTATATATAAACTCCGTATGTGTATATCCACATAATACATATGTTGGCTACATATAAACTCCGTATGTGCATATTCACATAATACATATGTTGGCTATATATAAACTCCGTATGTGCATATTCACATAATACATATGTTGGCTATATATAAACTCCGTGTGTTTATATCCCCAGAGAAAATATATCCCGGCGAAGAACCACAAGCCGGCGAATTCTCTCAGGCGCAATCAACGACTGTATGTGACAGCCAGACCACCCCCACCCCCTCCCGACCTCTGCCCTTAATGCAATGAAAGGGAAAATGGCAGCCTATGTGAACAATGCATACGGGGAAGTTGGAGAAAGTAGTAAAGACGTAGATTAAAAAGTCCAAGAAAACAAAAGATATTCGAATTCACCAACAGATGGCGCAACAATGCGTAATGAGTCCCTTGTTCAGAGCGGCGCCGTGGACAATAATAATACAATAAGATAATATAAACTTTTATACATCATTTCTATTATGTTTCATCTCGGCGGTCATTGCATCTAAGGTCTACAATGACAGCATTGATACAAATTTAACATCGGTGACTATAATGTATTGACATCCATGGTCACGTAGTAATGTCATTTTACTTTTTCTAAGTTTAATTTCATTGATACTAATTCACGGAGAGAAAATTATCTGATCATCAAGAGTAGAATTGGTTGTTAAAGTGAAGTAAAATTTGAGACGGTGAACTTTAAAAAATGTAATTAGTTTCCGGAAATTGTGTGTGTTGTCGAATTCAAGGGTTTTGATACATGTCTCCAAAGGCTACGTGCACCGCCATTGTTCAAAAACGCCATCACGCGGCTATGACTGTAGCGCTGTGACGTAATATCGTCTGATTAACCCATGACAACATAGTGGGTATTCACTGAATATTCTGGGTAGTCAAGATTATTTAGCTCGTTGCCAGCAAACTATGTGGAAACCATTGATTTTATTCACGGGTCCTGCGCAAAGCTGTGTTCCAGAGAGATGCCGACCTGCAAATATTATCATTTTCCCGTGTTCTACGGGAAGCAAACATTGGTATAGATATTAATTATTAACAGATATTATATGAGTCTCATATAAACAAATATGGCGCCTATATTATATATCGCACATGCGCAGCGCGACGACTACCGCGCTTTAAATTCTCATAATTTAAATCATGTATGTTTATTAGTAAGGAAATAAAACACAATAAGCTGAGCCTTGACTTCCACTTTAATAAATAGTCTTATTACATCGTCACGTGCATATAAATATAATATTTAGCCTTAATAAGTAGAACAATCGCATAATTCGACGTACAGTACGCATGCGCACCAGCACTGAATCCGATCTGTGGGTTGGTTAGTGTTTAGGGGTCACGGGTAATAAATACATGTTAAACAATCATAAATATAATTATGAACTTTATAATACGAACGTCAAAAGAAACGTAGCGTGTAAATGAAAAGAAGATGACAAACGCCACTGCTAATGGACTACATACGGGTATGTACTAAACCCAAATTACAGATCCAAATTTTCAAAAATCATGAAAATCTGTAGACGACGCAAATGGCTATATCGAGCAAATCATAGGTTCAATTGAAACATAACCTTCGATCGATTTAGACGTGAATCGAATTCCAATAAAATTGGATTTTCGTTTTTTAATATATATGACTTATATCAAGCGTTATTCGTGAAATTAACGTCAACATTAAACTGATTATTTATTCGTTTCCCGAGTAAAATTTAATTTCAAATGTAACTACCAGAGTGAATGAGATTAATTTTAAACATTAATTTTAGTTGCAAATTTAATTAGAAAACGATTTTAATCATAAATTAAATTAAATTGCATAGCAGAGAAAAACATGGTGATTCACATAAAAATTTAATCTAAATGTAAATGAAAAACTGAATGAGTTGAGAAGACATTTTGAAATGAAAAAATAAATATTAAAAATATTATAGATTGCAATTGTGAGCTCACTTATATCAATATGTGTTTAATTAAATTATGTAGACATAGATTAAACAGAATTTGACCTAAAAAAACATAAACTGAATCATACCGGTATTCAGGAAATACTTAAGAAATATATCAGAGTGAGTACGCTGGATACTTCCCTAGAAAATGATAAGTATGATCCATCAGCCACTAGAAACCCTTATGCTAACTTAACTGCAAATAAGTGGGCCCCATTTTGGGACATTAGTACTTGCGTTCATGTTTAGATAGCTTTCGAATTGAAGAACTATATCTACCCGTGATTTGGACAACATGGCCCGATTTGAAATATATATTGCACGGAAATATTCACCTACCTTCTTATATATATTAAACATGGTTATCGCTTAAAAACCATAATCGAAAATATAATATATAACGAAGGGTCCGTGTTGAGTCCGAGGTTGTGTTCTCCTTCGTTCATTGTACAATTCATTGAATAGGTCTATTGAATCTAACGGTGGCTACTGCCGAGAACCGCGAGTGAAGTTTGTTGTTCCGGAGAGAACAATGAAATAGCACGTTAGTTATCAACAGGGGCAGAATTAATTTAATTGTAATTTTGACCGACACGATAGCAAAAACTGGGCCCTCTGATGTGTAGCTACAATTACGAAAACATATTATAATTTCTAGCACCTTTAGCAGCGGTATCAGTCGGAAGATATATTCCAAACACGTCCTGTTTAAGTCGCTACTTTGCTTTATTATGTGTACATGTAGCATTTCTTCTCCAGTGGTCGTGAATAAATCAATTACAGCGTCTTTCACCTCCCAAATATGAACGAGTTAACAAAACGTGACCTTTTTAATAAAAATGACATCACATATAAATATAGATGAACACATCCGTAAATCGTTAGCAATTTATAGCCATGTAACACTTTTACTATCTACTAATTCAGATCAAGAGAATGCCAAGGAAAATGGCAAATAAAACACGATAGGTGTTTCTTTTGGTTTACATACGTGTCACTCTTGAAGTCCATAAACGGTGAATTTTTAAACAAGTCCCCAGAAATGTGCCCCAATCAATTAAGCACTGATTAATGCTCGCTTTTGTTCAAGAAAAGTTCAAGAGTTGACGTAACGCCAAGCGCTGCCTTAGACAACGCTTGCGCGTCCGCAATGTGAAATCGCTGGCGTTACGTTACAACTTGAAACGACATCATGTGCGGGCATGCGAAACGCCGTATCTTCGACTTCCGGGAAAGTGGTCTATATCCGGTCTCAAATGTATTTCTGCCAATTGAAAACGGAATTGCAATTGTCTGTAATACGTTTCTGTGTATACTGATGGTATAAGGAATACACCGTGTGACGATTGATTGACACCAGTATTTCATCGCAAGGACATATCAAAAAATGTTAAAATGTCAGCAAAAAACGGTGCCAGACGTTACTCTATATATATTTACGAAAGAAATTATAAATCTGTACGACTATCACAGAAATACGTAATTATATTGGTACTCGTAAAACGTTGAATTTCAGACCGGTCCAGTCGTGGCAATTTTGTTCTATATGATAATTCTTTTTAGGAACTAGTTTGTAGTAATTTCGTATCGGACTCGGACCAAGTTTAAATATAATAAAACTGCCACGGCTTGTCCAATCTAGTAGATTACACAGGAGCCTGAATACAGGAGAATTGCCGCCCGAATAATTTCAAACTTTAAGGCAACCGAACGAAAAGTAGGGTTTAGTATATATAGTTTTAATCTGTAATTAACTCCTTCGCAATATGTTGTTGTAAAACATATAAAATACGGTCTTATTGAAGATATACTCTCCAACGACCTTATGACAATGACTTTAGTTCTCTGGCAAATTTTGAAAAAAAAAAAACAAAGAAAAAAAACTGTGGATATCAGTGAATAATAAAAAATAAGTGTTTAAATGTGCTGGTTGTGGTGAAATTCAGATCTAACATCTATTTGCGTGATCAAACAAATCAAGACCAGCTCTGTTTTGATTGGACCTAAAGACTGGGAACACCGTCGGTCCTGATAAACTACTTCAATTGAGTACGTGTTTATTCTTTATGCAAATCAAAAAGTTTTCGGCTACTTGAGGCTAAGGCGGCTCACTTTGGAGTGCCTTTTATGCTTTTTATTTATATCGTGTTTTTTATGGATTTAAGCTTATTATATGTCAACAATTCTGCGATTTTTTATTATTAATAAATAATGATACTTCAAATCAATAAGTATAGAAAACATTAGGTAAAGAAAAAGTCAAGACATACGACACCATGCTCCCAAATGAAAGAGCTCCACAAATGTAGGAGAATGCAATTTACAGTTTTTCCATATCACTTTTCATTCTCCAGATAATCAAATTTTCATCAGTATTATGTAGTCTGCCATCTTGATTTTCCAGCAAAGGATTGTTGGTAAAGTGTGACATAATAAATAAATAAATAAATAAATAAATAAATAAATAAATAAATAAATAAATAAATAAATAAATAAATAAATAAATAAATAAATAAATAAATAAATAAATAAATAAATAAATAAATAAATGCCCAAACGGCATCCCATACAAGACAACACAATATACTTCTAGACAGAAAATTCGGTAAATAAATATACGTTTCTGGATACAGTAATTATTACAGGTCCCGTCGTCGTGCAATACCGTCACGTTGTTTTCGTCTCGTATCGCCATGGCAACGGAAACAACGATACATCGAATCGTTTGGTTTGCGCTAAAGTAAAGTAAGTGGCGCTTGGAATTATTACATTATAGGTCGGTTGATCGTACAAACAGAGTACACACGTGTTGTAAAAAACTCGCAAGTAGGACTCAGAGTGTTTTTCTCTACGGGTTTCCTTCACCGAGTTACATTATGTCGTTACATTTATTTTCTCAATTCCAAATCTACTTAATCAAAGATACTAATTATCAAAAGCAAAGACGTCATATAAAACAGGTCGGGTGTTCAAATGAAAAAATTGACAGCTGTTTTTACTGGGAGATCCCGCGAGTACGCCCCCAACGGCAGCGTATGATGTAAATAATAATTTCTATCAACATGGCGGGTGAGAGCATTGTCAGTTTGTCGATTGTAAAACTGTTTACTTCTCCTCTTCAAATGAAGTACACAAGCTACTGAAAATGCGTAACGCGGAACAGATCTGACAGATAACCGACTGGTAAGTGTTTAGCGTTTCCGCTCGGGACTCGTTTGTTCTTTTTTTTACCTATTTTCTCCGGCTTTTCATTCATGTTGCGAAAAGCGCTGAGCGTACACTGTACAGACGATGTCATGAAAGGAAAATACAAGGGTCGCGGTCATGTCGAAGATCTTGACACTGCACTTGCGACTGAATTACGCTATCGCTCCTCGTTTGAGAATGGAATTTCCACTCCTACGGTACAATTTGGGTGATTTTTTTCCTGTACCCAAAGTAGTAGTATTTGTCAATTGTTTTAAAAACGTCAACTGCGTCTATTTAAAACACGTACGTGAAAGTCCCTGGCTGCCTTCATGTTAATTGTCTTTTCGTGTGCGATGCAGACTAAATTAAATTATGCACTCAAAAAGTGGGCAGCATTTATTCGCTACATAATAAAGCAACGAATTTACACGATATGAGGCCATTTTAAATCATTTTTTTTAATGTTTGCTGTCGCCCGTCTCAATGAACCGACGCTGTGAAAACCCCCTTTAAAGGCCAGTCCGTTAAAAGCCCCACTCAAATATTATCTGGACAAAATATTTCAAATTCTTGTAAATTTTGCACTTGCATCGCAAAGTTCAAAGTGTTGAATGACAGTCCCTTAAAGCAACAAACAAAACTAGAAAGAATTTTGTCCATGGATATGACACTTGCCCTTAATATGACCAGTTGAGTATTTGCCAGTTGTTTTATTGTAATCTTTTCCATGACAAAAAATTAATGATGAAATCTGTGATGACTATTTTTTTAAGAAATTTTTATTTTTAAGATTGCATCATAGTAAGCTTTGCTTTACAGATTAGGAATTTTATATAAAAAAGTTTATAAATATAGAAATACTGACTGATATTTATTGATTTTTTTTGTTTCTTTGTTATAGTTTTATTTTCAATTATGATTTTATTGTTGCTTTCAGCAATTACTATTTTGTTAAAATGTCCTATCATCTGATTGAAAACAAGGCAGATTTTTTTTTTTAATATATATTGCCAATTAATTTTAGGGGTTATTTTCCCATAAAACACACACTAATGAAACAGTTCTGCCACTTGTTAACAACAATTTATAGATGGAGAAAATTTACTTTTATTTTAGCTATGCATTTATCAACATATGACCTTCAAATAAATTTGTAAAATATTTTTATTACTATGAGTCTGTGTCAAACGATCTTATTTAAATTCATCATTAATATTATAATTTTAATTTACTAGTCTCTAGATACAATAAGTATTGAAATAGTAAATTCTAATCACACTGGTGAATTAAAAAAAAAGGTCCCCTGTTTGCATGGAAAATATAAAAATTATTAATGAGAATTTATTTGCAGTGTATGGGGTTTAAAAAAATACTTGTCTCTTGTCTGGAGATGTTTTTCTTTTTACAATATTTTAGAGTGTAAGTAGCCCCTGTTTTTCATTAGTGCTGACCTTTGACCTACCAGAGGTATTGTTTAAATGAATTTTGATTTGCTTTTATTAACTCTGCTGTCGACTTTGTCGAGCGGAGCTTATCATATGAGTGATCGTCCGCCGTCGTCCGTGTCAATGTTTTACTTTTTCGACTTCTTCTTGAAAACTACAAGCCTGAATGCTTTGATACTTGTTGTATATGTACCTTGGGTAGACTTCTCTCAGATTTGTTCATTTTGTTATGATATCTTTAATTCTCTAATTTTGGTGAATATTTTTGTCATTTTTGGTAAAAAGTGATATTTTCAGCTTCTTGTTACAAACCGCAAGTCCGATTGCTTCGATATTACATATATAGGTACTACATGTGGACCTCTCTCAGATTTGTTCATTTTATAATGATATCTTTAATTCTCTAATTTTGGTGAATATTTTTGTAATTTTTGGTAAAAAGTGATATTTTTAACTTGTTGAAAACCGCAAGTCCAATTGCTTTGATATTACATATATAGGTACTACATGTGGACCTCTCTCAGATTTGTTCATTTTGTAATGATATCTTTAATTTTCTAATTTTGGTGAATATTTTTGTCATTTTTGGTAAAAAGTGATATTTTCGACTTCTTGTTGAAAACCGCAAGTCCAATTGCTGTGATATTATATATATAGGTACTACATGTGGACCTCTCTCAGATTTGTTCATTTTGTAATGATATCTTTAATTTTCTAATTTTGGTGAATATTTTTGTCATTTTTGGTAAAAAGTGATATTTTCGACTTCTTGTTAAAAACCGCAAGTCCAATTGCTTTGATATTACATATATAGGTACTACATGTGGACCTCTCTCAGATTTGTTCATTTTGGAATGATATCTTTAATTTTCTAATTTTGGTGAATATTTTTGTCATTTTTAGTAAAAAGTGATATTTTCGACTTCTTGTTGAAAACCGCAAGTCCAATTGCTGTGATATTATATATATTGGTACTACATGTGGACCTCTCTCAGGTTTGTTCATTTCGTGATGATATCTTTAATTCTCTAATTTTGGTGAATATTTTTGTCATTTTTGGTAAAAAGTGATATTTTCAGCTTCTTGTTAAAAACCGCAAGTCCGATTGCTTCGATATTACATATATAGGTACTACATGTGGACCTCTCTCAGATTTGTTCATTTTATAATGATATCTTCTGTTCTTTAATTGCCATGTGCATTGCTAACAGCGGAGCTATCTCAACCGACAGACTGCTTGTTTCCCTTTCTTTCATAGTAAACTTATCAATATATATAAAAACATCACCGATGTCATGCTACACCGTGTTCAATATAGTTCCCATGCCACATATACACCTGTGCATTTTTAGTTCACTTGATATTTGGACACACGTGTGCGGTGACCGTGACAGATTGTTCTGAGGGGTAAATTAAAAAAATTGAATGTGTGTTGCTTTGTATTTTTTTTTTTAATTTTTCCTTATATCGAAAAGTATGAAATTAAAGTGCAGCATTTTACAAACTAAGCTAAAACTGCTTCCCTCAAAAAACGACATAATTATGTCTTACGAGCAAGACCAACTATCAGCTGGCGTTGACGTTTCATAAAAATTTCTCAAAGTGAGTATCATTGTCATCAATTATTTCAGTTTATTTTTTGTAATATTTCCTTATGTTACTGAGTCATATTTAGGCAAATTAATTTGTACAATTTTTGCTAAGCCCAGAAAATATACTGTATATGTATTGACTAATGAGGTTTATGGGACAAAGTTTGAAGTATTTTGGTGCACATTACGCTCAATTTGATTCAAAGAAGATCATAGTTTGGGCTTTTTTTAGCTCTGCTGTTGACAAAGTTGACACAGCGAAGCTGTTCATATTACTGATTGTCCGTCGTCATCGTCCGTTGTCGTCATCGTCGTCAACTTTACAATTTCAACTTCTTCTTCGAAACTGCAAGTAAGAATGTTTTCAAATTTGATATGCAAGTACCGTACCTTGGATGGTTCTTTCTCAGATTTGTTCATTTCATCTCAAAATTTCAAATTCTCTATTTTTGAAGAATATTTTTGTCATTTTTGGTAAAAAGTGATATTTTCGACTTCTTGTAAAAAACCGCAAGTCTGATTACTTTGATATTACATATATAGGTACTACATGTGGACCTCTTTCAGATTTGTTCATTTTGTAATGATATCTTCAATTCTCTAATTTTAATGAATATTTTTGTCATTTTTGGTAAAAAGTGTGTGAATCAATATGGCTGTTTGGTGTTGCTAACAGAAAATGTTATTCTGTGAGAAATAGAAACTACCAAAACTTAAAAGATGAAATTAATTGTAGCTTTTAGATAACCAAACCGTTTATGTTGTCATATGACCCATTCTAATCATATTAAATAACAGTATGTCACGTTACTCGGTACATGTGCTCGACAGAATTTTTGTTTTCAAGATGGCGATACCTACTATTGTCACCGTTATGCTGGGAGTATTCGATTGTATCGACCTTCGTATATGCACATTTTGGCTTAAACTATCATATAGTTAGTGCAATTTGGAGGTTAGATATACCAAAAAATGGCAAATATTATTTCCATTGCTGTTATCTAATTTTTTTATTTGTTTTTCCCAGTTAAAAATCAGTCTTGTTTGTGGTCAGGTGGCAACTTGAAGCCATACTTGACGACGGTGGTGTTGACGATGCATATATCCTGCATCTAAGTACTGGGGTCCTTCTTCCATCATTTCATTCCAATCAATATCACAGTCGACAAAATCTTCATGTTTTTCCCACATTTTGTTAGAATATAATGCCCAGAAGTCAGAAAGTTGAAACTTTCACAGCAAATACAGTTGTGTACGTATGAATTATGAGGTATTCTGGGTAAAAATGATGTCATACTATATGTTAATTTATGTTAATGTAGACAGTCTGGGGATTACCGGTAAGCTAATTTTACGAACGTGAAACATGCAATTTGATAATGGAACTCGAAGCGTTTTATAACTGGGTTTGGAGGGACTAGCTGTGCCGGTATATAACAAGACTATAATGTTTTTTGAGAACAAATTCAGAATAGCCAAATGCAAATGTTTTAAAGCCATGTTTCTGACATATATTGACCGATCAACATCAAACTTTACAACTAAGTTATACGTCATGTCATTTGTTTTGTGTTCTGGTTCAAAATGGTTGGCTCATTTTAGTTTTGATGGTTGTTTGTCATGGTGATTTTAATAGCTAAAAACTTGAAAAAAAAATACTGGGAAATAAATTTGAATAATATCAAATAAAATGTATGGAAAAATATAAATTATATTATATTTAAAAAAAAATTAAAAAAAACCCAAACTAAAATCTTATTTTGATCAGATTACAACCATACAATGCATGTTGTTTTTAAGTCTGTGCAGATATACCTGAAGCCATGCATGCTGTACAAGTACAACATTTTTGAAAATTTAAAAGCCGCTCAATACATGTAATCAAATACATTTTATTAAAAAAAAAAAAATAAGTGACCACGGTGTTTTTCGCTAATCCAGTGGATGTAATTTCCCTGTTGTTTGTGTTTCTATCACACATGGAAGGCCACATGGTTCCTGAGAAACTCAACCATAAGTTGATAGTGCTGCATGGATTGATTATGGCAATTAATTAACACATTCCCATTCATAACAGTAGGTAGTACCAATTACACAGCTTGGTGCTGGTAATTCTCAAAAGAAACTTTCACACTATGTATCAGGGGTTAAAATTAAACTTGCTTGTCCATTGGCAATTAGAAGTGTCTGTCCTAATTGTTGATGTACATGTACATGTACTTGTCCCTAGCAAAAAAAACACATAATACATTTTGAAATAAAATGTTAATTCCTGCCTCTCTATCATTTCATTATTTTTAACTTTGAAAGCAGTTTTTTTTCCCCACTTGGTCAGTTAGTAAAAACTTGTATATTTATTCACAGGACAGGCAATTTGTACATTTACCTGTCCTAGCTAAAATATGCCTGTCTGGGACAGGTGGATAGGCCTTAATTTCAATCCCTATACTGGTAAAACTTTCTATGTTAATCTCTGTGGCAATGCACAGAATAATTACTTATTACATGTGTTCATATACACAATTTACATTTATGAAAATTAAGAAAATAAGTTATTTAAGGTTCTCTTGAATACTTATATGAATTTCGGAGATGAAATTTGCTCGTTTAAAATACCTAGATTAAACCTAAGTAGCAATTACCGGTGTATTTTTAATATTTCAAAATAAACTAATTTGGGAAAAAACTCTTTAAATTTACTATTAAAAAAAATTGCTTTTAACATTAATTTTAGACACTGGACGATACTACTTTTAATAGGTAGATGGATGTTATTATAAAATGTATTGATGTTGGGAAATGTATAGGGGGGACTAATCCAATCCTAATTGTACAGCATAAATTTATTTTATTATTACTGTATGATTCTAATATTTTGTCTTTGTTTGTTATTATTATTACACATTTTTAACTATCGCTACTGTGGGCTTTCAAGATTACTAACACTCTTAAAAAATTGTCAGCAAATAAATAATAAATTTGAATAAAATAGAGTGTAAGAAAGTGTATAATGAAAATATGTAAGTGAAAAAAAAAATAAAGCCCAAATTAGGATTTTAATAATCAGATTGAAATTGACCATATGTCATTTGCAATTTCAGCATTATTGTAATTAAATATAGAACTTAAACTTTTGTAATTTGAGGACACCGAATTTTAAGGTCAATATTTCTAAAAAATTTAAAGGCCCAGGTATACTATAAATACGCTTCTAAACAATATGGATTATTCCCTTGAAAGTCACGCTGTAATAAACAGCTCCAGCCAAGCTTGTGTTTTCTCGAACTTACAGGTTGATTGTATTATGCCCAAGTGGATGTATGTAACTATGAATATCACAGCAGTGATTATTTATAGTATTTATGACAATAAATAGTGTATGAGTTGAGATTTTGTTGGATAAACATCAAAAACACAAACCGCGTCATCTAATCTCCAAAAACGTATACACAGTTCCTAATGCTTTTGTCATTATCTCACAGCGGATTCAACGAAGACAATAAAAAACAGGCTTGCAAATTTAAAAAGTCGTCACAGAGAGTACAAGCCGGAAATACCTCTAGTTGTGTTTTAATGAAATGAATACTATGTTTATTATTGTTTACTGTTACTGTAACTTGGTGATAAAGAGTGTATTCCGGAGATAGCGAAGCATATGACGGTAAATGGAACAGAAATGAGACTCGGACCACACGATCTCTAGAGTTTGCCGATGACGGACCAATAATGTTACATGTAACTCATTACGAATTAATTTACTTGCTTCTTCAAGGCTTTTTTACAGTTGTTTAAGAAAATGGCAAATTCATGCCGTAACTGTGTGCCCACACGCCGGCTCATAGCTAAATTGTGACAATTTTTGTTTTCTCTAAAATTAAAATTTTTAATGTGACTACTAAAAATTGCCTTTACAGTCACGCTAATAGTAGGTGAACAAATGACTAAAAATATTTATTTTAGATAATAGAAGTTCCAACTTTCTTTGTCTAACCGGCTTTGTGCTCATTAGAAAATGTATACTAACATTTATGCAAGTGAAAGTGTGAACGCCCTGCAGTGAATATTTTTATATTGTTGACCATAGCGAGCTTGACAGGATCCTAAGCATATGTGCATCGTGGTCATCTTCGTGGCATCGTAGTTCAAATGGATATGATACGTCAATTCTGCATTGGGCCTTTAAATGTGAAGAATGTATTAAAGGGCAACAAGACTTTGGGTTCAGACTTCAGAATATATGCTTTCATGGCCTCCCTCAATAGGCCCTGCAAATATTGAATTTGTCAAAATACTGTAAAATTTTTTTTATTATATGAGTAATTGTCAGTCGTCGTCGGTGTCTGCATCAACTTGTTACTTTTTCGACTTCTTCTGAAGTCCGATTGCTGTAATTATACTTAGTGTATATGTACCTTGGGTAGACCTCTCTTAGATTTGTTCATTTTGTGATGATATCTTCAATTCTCAATTTTGATGCATATTTTTGTTAAAAAGTGATATTTTTGACTTTTTGTTAGAAACTGCAAGTCTGATTGCTTTGATATTAAACCTCAGGTGGGCGGCTCTTAGATTTGTTCATTTTGTGATGATATCTTGTAATGTGTATTGCTAAATGTGTATTTTCTGTTGTCATATCTAACAACACTGTAAAAGAACAAGAGAGAATGCCAAGCTTTTGAAAATTCACATTTACATTTAAAAAGGAGAGGTAGATTTATCTGAAACAAAAGATTTATACATATCTTGTTATCTCCCTCCCCACCCCCTGGGATAATTACCCCTTTCATACTGATTACAGTATCATCAGCTGAAAAGATCATCCTTTGTTAGTTTTCACATAGTGGCTTCTATTACATGGATCATTTACTTTCTATATTACATCTTAGATCGCAGATACGCAAGGAATTAATATTTTGCATTTTGAGCCCTCAGGATTTTTCTGGCTACGTCCAGTTAAATTTTTATCTTTCTCTACTGTATAGAGCTTAAATAAATATTTTTTGCTGATTTTTATTTTGTACTGATTGCTTAATGTACTGAATATATGCAAAATTAACAACATATAATGTGTTGTTTATTCACAAACCACAACACTAAATCTGCTAAAATTAAAATCATTGTATATTTTTGGCAGTTTTGATTAATTAACTGCATTCTGTTTTAAGGTCGTTCACTGGCATTTGATCTGTTAAATATAGGCAAAAAATTTAACAAATTTTTTTTTTAGTTTTCAAAGTGTCATCAACTTTATAGTGCAGAGTTCATACATCTATGTTTGTCAATTTGGTATTTGTTTGGTTGCGCTTTGACTGATGGTAATTTTTGTCCTAAAAAACACTAAAAATTAACATTTGTAGCTGTTATCAACTGTTTCTCAGGCATGCCTTACCCAAACTCATTCAGACTTGTCATTGACATCACTTCTGGTTGCTTGCTTGCTGATGTATCATTTTGTTTTGTGATTTGTTTCTAAATGGCCAACTGTTTGTTTTATGTCTGCTTAACCATTTTTAGCTCCGCTGTCGACTTTGTCGAGCGGAGCTTATCATATGAGTGATTGTCCGTCGTCGTCCGTCGTCGTCGTCCGTCGTCGTCGTCCGTCGTCCGTGTCAATGTTTTACTTTTTCGACTTCTTCTTGAAAACTACAAGCCTGAATGCTTTGATACTTGGTGTATATGTACCTTGGGTAGACCTCTCTTAGGTTTGTTCATTTCATGTTGATATCTTCAATTCTCTAATTTTGGTGAATATTTTTGTCATTTTTGGTAAAAAGTGATATTTTCGACTTCTTGTTAAAAACCGCAAGTGCAAATGCTTTGATAATACATATATAGGTACTACATGTGGACCTCTCTCAGATTTGTTCATTTTGTAATGATATCTTTAATTCTCTAATTTTGGTGAATATTTTTGTCATTTTTGGTAAAAAGTGATATTTTCGACTTCTTGTTAAAAACCGCAAGTCCAATTGCTTTGATACTACATATATAGGTACTACATGTGGACCTCTCTCAGATTTGTTCATTTTGTAATGATATCTTCAATTCTCTAATTTGGGTGAATATTTTTGTCATTTTTGGTAAAAAGTGATATTTTCGACTTCTTGTTAAAAACCACAAGTCCAATTGCTTTGATACTACATATATAGGTACTACATGTGGACCTCTCTCAGATTTGTTCATTTTGTGATGATATCTTCAATTCTCTAATTTTGGTGAATATTTTTGTAATTTTTGGTAAAAAGTGATATTTTCGACTTCTTGTTAAAAACCAAAAGTTCAATTGCTTTGATATTACATATATAGATACTACATGTAGACCTTTCTCAGATTTGTTCATTTCGTGATGATATCTTCAATTCTCTAATTTTGGTGAATATTTTAGTCATTTTTGGTAAAAAGTGATATTTTCGACTTCTTGTTAAAAACCACAAGTCCAATTGCTTTGATACTACATATATAGGTACTACATGTGGACCTCTCTCAGATTTGTTCATTTTGTGATGATATCTTCAATTCTCTAATTTTGGTGAATATTTTTGTAATTTTTGGTAAAAAGTGATATTTTCGACTTCTTGTTAAAAACCAAAAGTTCAATTGCTTTGATATTACATATATAGATACTACATGTAGACCTTTCTCAGATTTGTTCATTTCGTGATGATATCTTCAATTCTCTAATTTTGGTGAATATTTTAGTCATTTTTGGTAGAAAGTGATATTTTCGACTTCTTGTTAAAAACTGTAAGTCCGATTGCTTTGATACTATACATATTGTTCATTTTCTGATGATGTCTTCAGTTCTTTAATTGAAATGTGCATTGCTAACAGCGGAGCTATCTCAGCCGATAGGCTGCTTGTTTGGACATGTTTTGACTAATTTGGCACAAAGCAGGTACAAAGACAAGACAGAATGGTATCTGTATGCTCATTTGTTACAATCATTCCTCTGGTGTACCTTGTCTGGTTTCATTCAAACTTGGTGTTGTCTTTACTAACTGGTATTGGGTTATTTAGGCACATCGTTTGTTTTGTGATTTGGTGCATCCTACCCATTACTCATGCAGAAAAGCAGGAAAATTCTGTGAGAATTTTTTCTAATCAGTTTCAATGTCTATGTAGGTTGAATTCTTCTGTAATATTAGAATTAAATCATTAACAACCATTTTTAATTTTTTTTTTTATTTGGTTTTTAGAAATCAGATATATTTTAAGTAAGTGATGTACCTCAGTCCTATGTTCATTACAACCAAATTTTATCATTCATCTCAAATTTCAAAACTCATCCCTTAGAAATTTAAAATGTTGTGCAGTCTTTTGTGCTTCAAAAAAATTGTGGTTTTGAACCTATTAAACAATTTTTTTTGACCAAAAGTTTTAAACATAAATTTTCAAAATATTTGGGTAGCAGCCAGCAAATCAAATCTGTATAGTCTGTATAGTACAATATTAACACTCACATTAGTGACAATTTGAAAAAAAAAAAACAGAGATATTTTCTAAAAGATAATTACATCGTCAAATAAAAATAACACCTTTAATTTTATTTGAAATATCATGTATTTTCATGTAATATTCTGAGTAATAAATAACAATTTCACATTTTCATGATTAGTACATTGAAGCTGCTTAATTTAATAAAATTGTGGCATATTAGCATAAGAACTCCCTAACCCATTCATTATTGTGTTAACAATACAATTTGCTACAGTATGTATTGTATAGAACAGATTAGGATGTCATTTCTGGTATGTGGTTATTATAAACCTCACCACCAGACTTTTTTTTGCCAAAAGTTTTCTATTAATTTTTAGCTCCGCTGTCGATTTTGTCGAGCGGAGCTTATCATATGAGTGATTGTCCGTCGTCGTCGTTCGTCGTCCGTCGTCGTCGTCCGTGTCAATGTTTTACTTTTTCGACTTCTTCTTGAAAACTACAAGCCTGAATGCTTTGATACTTGGTGTATATGTACCTTGGGTAGACCTCTCTCAGATTTGTTCATTTCATGATGATATCTTCAATTCTCTAATTTTGGTGAATATTTTTGTCATTTTTAGTAAAAAGTGATATTTTCGACTTCTTGTTGAAAACCGCAAGTGCAATTGCTTTGATATTACATATATAGGTACTACATTTGGACCTCTCTCAGATTTGTTCATTTTGTAATGATATCTTTAATTCTCTAATTTTGGTGAATATTTTTGTCATTTTTGGTAAAAAGTGATATTTTCGACTTCTTGTTGAAAACCGCAAGTCCATTTACTTTGATATTTACATATATAGGTACTACATGTCGACCTCTCTCAGATTTGTTCATTTTGTAATGATATCTTCAATTCTCTAATTTTGGTGAATATTTTTGTAATTTTTGGTAAAAAGTGATATTTTCGACCTCTTGCTGAAAACCGCAAGTCCAATTGCTTTGATATTACATATATAGGTACTACATGTGGACCTCTCTCAGATTTGTTCATTTTGTAATGATATCTTTAATTCTCTAATTTTGGTGAATATTTTTGTAATTTTTGGTAAAAAGTGATATTTTCGACTTCTTGTTGAAAACCGCAAGTCCAATTGCTTTGATATTACATATATAGGTACTACATGTGGACCTCTCTCAGATTTGTTCATTTTGTAATGATATCTTTAATTCTCTAATTTCGGTGAATATTTTTGTAATTTTTGGTAAAAAGTGATATTTTCGACTTCTTGTTGAAAACCGCAAGTCCAATTGCTTTGATATTACATATATAGGTACTACATGTGGACCTCTCTCAGATTTGTTCATTTCATGATGATATCTTTAATTCTCTAATTTTGATGAATATTTTTGTAATTTTTGGTAAAAAGTGATATTTTCGACTTCTTGTTGAAAACCGCAAGTCCAATTGCTTTGATATATTATACATATAGGTACTACATGTGGACCTCTCTCAAATTTGTTCATTTTCTAATGATATCTTCTGTTCTTTAATTGCCATGTGCATTGCTAACAGCGGAGCTATCTCAGCCGACAGGCTGCTTTTTTTTTCTAATATTCTTTAATATTTCTTGAAATGAATTCTGAAGTTTGAAGCCATCAGACAAAATTTCAGTAAATTTTCAGTTTTTACTCAAACAATTTTGCTATTTTTCTCTCAATCTTCTGAAAGAAAATGCAGACTACAATGTATAAACTCAATTTTGTGATTTTCTGATGAAAAGATAGAACTGTTGGTGAAAAGGGTAATTGTTAAACTGTTAAAAAATGTTTATCAGTAAAATAGTTTATAAGAATACATTACAGGGCTTGTAATTAACAGAGGCTATAGAGGCAATTACCTTGATCAGGGTTTTTCTAAACCAGGGAACAGGGGCGCAGTGCCCTGATACCCTTGGCTGGCGCCCTCTCACAGAATTGCAGATTGAACTTTCAAGTCATAAATATATTTCTTGAGCCGCCTCGAAGGGCGGTGGCCGTCGTGCCATGTCTTGTTCGATATGGGACTCATAGCAAGGTATACAATGCATGCAAAATACATTGTTAACATTAGTTAGTTGAGCAACGATCACTATCTTTCAACATTTTAATACTATGAGATTATTATGAGGATACTGCAAAGTATGCACGAAGACAGTACAGCAGGAATATGTGCAGTTGAGGTCGATGCGCCCGTGTACTGTTTGAGTGCATACTTTGCAGTATCCTCGTCATAACCTGATTATTATACATCTTTTTATCCTAAGAATACATCATGGGAATGCCGAAATGCGCGTAATCATTCAATATTTGGAATTCGCATTTCCTTATATGGTAGGATAAAAATACCCTGTAAAATACCACAAAATTATGAACGCTGTAAATTATGGCATTACGGTGACAGATGTATAATAATAATCAATATATCAGTTTGAGGCATTGTTTTGGCCTTGAAATTGAGTGCCCTAAAAATACTGAAGACGAATACCCAAAACGTATTCAAGCATCAAGAATTGGACTTACATTGTACATGTGAATGTCATGTACTTATCTTGGTAAAAATACTTAGAAACAGTGTGTCTCAATTTGTGTGTCTATGAGAGTTTTTACTCAAGAAGCAGTTCACTAGGTGATTCCAAGATGACTAAAATCTTATAGTAACTTTTAAGTTTCATTTCTGACATTCAATCACAAAGCTAAACTGCTGTGCGCTATTTACAACCATAATATTGTACATGTCTGTATGCTAGCACATTTAGTTGAAAGTTGTGCCAGGGAGTTGGGAGTTGGACAGGACAATTACCATTGTTGTAGCACTTTCCACAAAATGGATCCATTTCTAGTGTGTTCTTTTCCACAAGAAAATTTCTAAATTTTTGATAAAAAAACTATAAAAGCAATGTCACATTTTGTCTGTTTGGTTCAAAATTCAGATTGAATTCAGTGAAAAATCACATAAAATGTGAACAAATTTACCTAAATTTAAGAGGAAAAAAAATTACCAATCAAAGGGTAATAATAAGTTAAGGCAGGATATTTATGTTACTAACCAGTGTATTAATTGGTAACCATGACAAGTTTAGTGAGTTCTAAGGATGTTGTGCACACATGCAAACTTTCCCCCAAAATCACTATGATATTAGTATATGTACAGAGATTTGATCAGTAATTGTTTAAGGCTCACTGATGAAAACTTGATTTTTGTAGTATTTTACAAAATAATGTTGTGGTACAAACAATCACTCATTCACATTACAGTAGAAATAAATTTTTAAATTTAACTTTTTAAAAAAAAAAAATCTACATGAATTATAACTTTGTCATGCAGATGCAAACGATACAAATATGAGACGTAATAGCCACTGCAAAAAAAAACAAAACAATTACTATGTAATACTTTATTTTTGCTGAAGAAATGATTTAGTGAAAATAAAATCCAGCGAATATACCTTTTTTCCTATATTGTATATTCAAAAATTAGTAAAAATATATTTCATATGAAACATTCCAAAAGTCTTTTCAGCGAAAATTAATTCCAACTAAAATAAAGTATTTTAGTTTTAATATTTCAAATGCTAAAATCAACTTTTGTCAGCTTTCATAAAATCAAAGACATTAGAAAGAGATTGTTATCTTTTCTATTGTCTTTGACAAAATAAACCAACATAATTATTCCCTGTTAAACAACAAACCTACATCCTGTAGCCAATTAGAAAATCATTCGTTAAATCTATTCATAAGCTGCAGCTGGATAATTTAAATTACCCATAAAATTCACTGAAAACTACAATGTAATTTTCTTCTTGATTGTTACCATAGATCATGGAACACTATTGTTCACTCTGTTTATACTATGAATCTATCCTTTGTTTTCCATTGTTATTTTAATTCTGTAAAATTCTATGAGACTTATAAGGTCCTGCTATTTTAATGTCACAGGGGTCTTTCTAGAAAAAAACTGCAAGAAGGAGTAGTGCAATTCAGCGGCACCACCAAGTGGGGGAGATAAGGTTCTCCCTACCAGGGTGTGGAGTTTTTGATAATTCTAAGTTAAAATGGAGCATTCTATGGCTTCCTTGGGGTCAAAATTACTATCAGACAGGTCACATGTAAAGACTGTGGCCACATGTGATCAGAATGCTCCCCAGAGTAAGGGAGCACATGGCCATGGCATGAGGGCGCTGCGTCCCTGTTCCCTTGTTTAAAAAAATCCCTAATGTCATACAGTACGACTTTCGTACAACCTGTCACTATTTTTGCATTTGTGTTGCTCACTTTTTACCTTGCCCGTAACATCAAAGATGGAAGGGAAAGGTAATTTCTGTCCAGCGTTGTCGTTGTCGTCATTGTTGTTGTTTTCATCGTCGTTAATAATTGATACAGTGTGCACAATAACTTTACTAATTCTAATCCAAACTTCATCAAACTTGGTCACCTTATTCTCCAGTATAAAGTCTTCCCTGAGTATGAACGATATATGTCCTGTATGAAAATATCATGCAAAAATTGAGAAAATCTGATAAAATCTTTTGACTTTGCTGGAAATTATGTCTCTTAAAATAATTAAACAAATTAGGCACCAATGTTTTTGGATGATATTTACATCTATCAAGGACATTCGGTAGACTGCTTTCAAACTATTGTTTCAACCCCAAAACTTGTTTGTATTCAAAATTAACATATTGAAACAAACTTTGATAACAAAGGGCAAGGTCACAAGAGTTCAACTATGTTATCATGAGAGTCATCAATTTATCGCATTGGTGTTGTGTATTTCACACGTTTATGCCACATAATGTGTTATGAATCCTTTTGCATGGAATCGTATATTTGTATCTTACTACTGCATTGCTGATCTAAACTTACTGTGGGAAAACACAAACAAGGCCACCAACATTGAATTTGGAATCATTGTACATTTTGAAAACTTGTCTCTCTGCACAAATGTATATTTATTATTTATTTGATGAAACACTTTTAAATCAGAGGCTCACCAATAGAAGTACTCTTATAAAAATAAATCAATTAGGAGTAGCAAAACACAAATAAATATAAAACTATAAATAATGACAAAAAGTTAGTTCAATTAACAGATATTCAAAAATTACACAATATGATTTTCTTCTAATATTGAAAATACAGAAAATATTGTTATAAAATATTGCTTCAGCTGGGTGGGTGCAGATATACAAAGCTTATAAGATATACAAGCCATTGCGATTGGTGCATTTATAACCGAACAACTGAATATTACAATGAAGACGTATTTTACCATGGCTTTCGTTCAGAGTTTTACGACAATAAACGGAATCTGAAATGATAAAATTTCAGTGTAGAGCTTGATGTGTTCTTGATGAGATGAAGTACTGTAAAATACTTTAATTTATCTGGAATTAATTTTCGCTGTAAAGACATTTTGGGTGTTTTGTATGGAATTTATTTTCACTGATTTTTGACAAGTTGAATGTAAAATGTAGGAAAAAAGGTATACATGTATTCACTGGATTTTATTTTCACTGAATCATTCCTTCAGCGAAAATAGCGAAAAATAAAGTATTTTACAGAAACCCAGGGCTTGACATTTATGGATGCATTAAACGCTATTGCTTTTATGCAGAATGAGTTAGCCTTGACACTTTTCAATATTCCCTATTATTCCTATAACATATAATGCTAAGAACATTTTATCAATTTTCATTTTGAAAATAAATTTCCTCTCAACTCAAAAGTTCTTCAGGTCTATTCTATTTTTGAGATCAACACAGAGACATCCCTAGTCTAGCCACTATAGAACTATTGCCTATATATATTCACTAGCATTTTGAGCATTAATGTTATCAAATAAGAATTTTTTCATTTTTTTTTTTGAAATTTGGCAATGGTGGTGAAAGGTACGTATAATAGCATACTTAAATTTCATTCATTTTGAATTCAATAGAATTTAATTAACTTTGTCTGAATTGCAATTCCGCTATACACATGCAGTTTCCTTTTAATTAAATTAAAATGCATTTCTATATATAGAAAGTTGTATTTTAATTAAATTATATTAAATTGACTAGAAATGCGTGTCTTGGCATTAGGTTTTTAGGGTAATACATATTGTACATATGTGTTATACTGAATTAATTTCAAGGCATGCACATGTGAGTAATGAAATTAAATTTTTGTATTAATAATTAAATATTAATATAGTGGAGACTTTTAAATGGCTCCATTTTTTTTTCCACTGAAAATCGATTTAGAACTGCCATGATACTTTACACACAAATACAACTAAGAACAAAATAACATGTCTGTTGCATATACACTGAATTATCTCAGTCTATTCTCTGTGTTTTTCCGCGGTGGCGACACTTTTTAATTTCACAATCATGCTTCCTTACATACGATCTGTGCATAAACATTCAGCTAGCTCAACGCTAGCCTAGCTCCCTTTCAAAACCACCAGATACCCAAGTTGGGCACAGTAATCTGCCGAAATATGTCTCATATTCGTAAAACCACCAGATACCCAAATTGGGCACAGTGATCTGCCGAAATACAGTACAGTTCTCGCGGAAGCTTTGGCTTCACTTCAGCTTCACCTTCGCTTCAGCATCGCATCATTATGGCATTGTTATGGCTTCAGCATCGCATCAATGTCGCGACATTAAAAAGTTAGGCGATTATCGCTTCGCTTCATTGTGGCCTCATTATGGCGACAATGTGGCATCAGCATCGCTTCATCAAACAAAGAAGTACTGTACTCATTTCCTCCAAACCTCTTGACCGCTTCCGCTTTTGACCGGTCAATTTCCGTTTTATTTTCGACCGTGCAAAAATTCGGACTACTAAAAATTTTCTGGTTTTCATAGATCACGGTTACTAGTTTAGTAACCGTGCATAGATGTTGAACAACCGTCAAAAGTTCAAATACTTTTTGTTTTAACTATCTATAATTATATGCACGCAATCTGACCCTTTGACCTAGATTTGGCTGGGATTGAATATTTTATTTTAGACAATATTCCGACGTGACGCACTGCTACAAAATGTATTCAACAGAAGTAGAACATGGTTGTCTGGGTTTCTTTTCCTGATTGTGTTGAGTTTACGATTTGTATAATTATTGTTGTTTCCCCCCAAGCAGAAGACAAGCCGAAGGACCATGAAGCTAAATAGAATTCCCACACATGGACGTGGACTGAGTGAAAGAAAATATTTCTAAGGCTAAAATAAAAATGACCTACTATTACACCTCTTTGTGTATTTGTCAATGTTGTATATATTTGATATGACCGTATGATCGTAAATACCTAGAAAAATCTCGTCTTTCGTTAATAATTTCATTTGTTTGAAATGTCTACCGACCGTAATTTGTTTCTCCAAACGGTCCCGACGTCCGTCATTCAACACAATCAGCATTTATTTATTGCAGTTCATGGGGATCATGTCTCGTAATTTGCGGGCTGTACAACCAAATAATTAAACAAGTACTATTTATTGTATTTTTGTTTTACCTCGCGAAACTACAACAGAGCGTAAGTAGAGTTGTCGCGGTTAAATAGTCGCCTTGAAATCGATGGAACTTCAACTACTAGTATCCATTTCTCACCTTGAAATAAAAAAATCGAAGAGCATCGGGGGATATATTATTAACCAGTCTTACGAATCGCTAGCTTTATTTTATTCGAATTCATAAAATTCACGAGTTTTCGACATTTGTTGGCAACTTCCGCGCTAAAATGGTTGAAAATGTGGGTGTGGTTTTCTCGCAAAGTCCTTTTGATAATACGGACAAATATGGTTCTGTGACCCAAGTCGTGCTCCGATCAGGTGACTCTCAGCCAATCAATGATGTTGTAACAAAACATATTTAACGCAAATTGAAGGGTCGTCGTACCATCCAATCTCCATCGTCGATTCACATTTTTTTTTTGTGCTGTGACAGGCTTCGCAATTATTCACTGAAAAACATCGGTATATTTTGACAAACGGATGGGATTTTACCTCAGTTCAAAAAAAGAAAAAAAACAGGGCTGAGATACAAATCAGTTTTGCAAGTTGGGAAATAAGGTAAACCAGCCTGGGGTCGATGATTTTCAGCATCGAAGGACTTCCGTGTGAATCATGATTTTCAAATTGTTCATCGGCTGGTCACCAAATATTTACGGCCACACTAAATGGACACGTTTTTTTCTGAAGCCCAATAAATTATTTCTGCATGTCAAGCGCTATTCGATTTTTTACAGGGCATGTGGCTCGTTTTCATTCGAAAATATATTTGTGAGAATACTTTTAAAGTACGTATAGACTGAGCTCAGATCACTGATCGTGACTTAACTTTGAGAATTGGTTGTCAAATTTTACCAGACCGACGCCACCACAACCATCCAATCATATGTTGGAAATGTACGCACTTGTTTTGGAACTTTGTATCAAGATGACCGGCGACGACGCCGACGCACCAGGCGGCGTACTTGTGTATTGCATGTTTTAGTAGTCCGGGCATGGGGTCGGACTCGGCTAAAACTAAACGAAACATAGAAAAATACCACCGAAATGAGGAATCTGAATCTGCTCTTCTAGCAGCAAATAAAATGAGCGAAAAAAGGTAAATTTTATGACAAGAACAGTTTCACTTCGTATACAGCAAATTGTGTTGTATCAGAACGACGATTGCATGTGTGATTTGAATTTATCACGATTTTCCTTCCAGTCAATATGAAACTCGTCACCTTGCCGATTGTAATGTACTTCGCAAAGTTTTTGGTGCCCAATACTCGCAACACTAAAATAATTAAACAAGATATCTTTTTAAAATGTCATTTTACTCATGATCATATTATTTTATTCGCCTTGAATTTCAAATCGATTACATATCGAACTTCTGTACATGTTTTTGTCTACTGCCCTTCTGCGTGCAAATGAGGTCATACTCATGTCACAATAAATTGAAGCTGATGCCATGTTGATGCCATGAGACTGCGAAGCTGAGGCCACGATGATGCCACAAAATAGCGAGGCGAACACAGCTTCAATTTTCAATGACGCGAAGCTGATGCCACAGTGATGCGATGCTGAGGCGACAATGAAGCCATGCGTAGGCGACAATGATGCCACAAAAGCCAAAGCTTCCGCGAGAACTGTACTGTATGTCTCATATTAGTAACTTAGATCTGTGCATAAACATTCAGCTAGCTCAACGCTTGCCTAGCTCCCTTTCAAAACCACCAGATACCCAAGTTGGGCACAGTAATCTGCCGAAATATGTCTCATGTTCGTAAAACCACCAGATACCCAAATTGGGCACAGTGATCTGCCGAAATATGTCTCATATTAGTAACTTAGATAAATACTAAAAAGAATAAGTTTAAACTTTTGATGACAGTATCCTCGGGCGGAGCTACGTCACAAGACGTTCCACGTTGCTAAGACGTGCACCACTGTATACTCATTATATATGTATATATATAATATGTAGTATATATATACTCATTATATATGTTACACACGCAGGGCTAATTTTGTTTACACTGTTCAGGGGAGTCTCAACAACCATTCCAAATTACCGTTTATGCAAGGTTTTGATCTTTCACCGCGATGATTGCGAAAATGTCCGGATGTTCGTTCCCGAAGATTAGAGTCATTCTCAGACTGTACTGTACTATACCGTGCAAAGTATTAACCACAGTTAATGCAGACACAAAAAGAAATTTATCACGCGTGGCACAAGTGTATGAAAATCATTTCTATAGTTTGTATGTACAAGAAATATTCACGCTATTCTGTCCTTGGTTGTATCTACATGTCTGCACTTTTTATTAGATTTTATCACTAATAACTTTAATTTAAATTGCATTTAAATTTAATTATACACATGCATGTTTTCAGTTTTCAATTAATTTATACATTCTATACATGCAGTTTTAATTAAATTATAAATAAAATGGATTTTATTAGAATTGTCATGATGTGTTTATATTCAGTAAGTAGTGAGTAATGTACATGTGTACCTGGAACCTTAATTTAACTGATCACCGATACCACAGTGGTGGTTACATCAGACTCCTAATTGGCAGGAATCAAGTTCAAATCCTCCCCAGGGTTGTGCAAAAACTGTTCAACCCCTACCCTAGATGACTATCCCACATACTTACTAGGAAGGCCAAATCTACTGACAGAGATTTATTCAACAATGGATGCGACTTTGGGGGTACATGTATATATTTTCTGTGGCAAAATTTGCTTGCTTTTATAAATTGTATTTTTAGTGATTTAGATTTTAGTGGTACAAGTGTACAATATCATTTGAATGCAAAAATTTAAGCTTACTAATTTTACATTTTTGAATGTAATAAATTTAGCTACTGGAAAAAATTGTTATTAATGTTTTCCAGATGGCAAATTTATAATTTTAACATTTTGAGGTAAGAAATGAATCGTAAAAATGGAGGTTGTGTCAATTTCATGGCAACTTTGCTTTATAACTTGTTTTTTTTTTAACTGGTTACTGGTAGCCTAGTGATTGCTGGATCAGACTCATGATCAATAGACCCAAGTTCAAATCCTATCTTTGGCTGAACATCAAAAAAGGTTGACCCCTACCCTGAGTGAGTGTGCCACAGACTCAATGGGAAGGCCAATTCCAGTGGCCAAGATTTATTCACTAATGAATGTGACTTTGGGGGAACCTTGGTTAAGGTTCATAGAGGTGCTTGTGTTCAACCAAGCCTGGTTGATGCCAGGATAGCACAAATTGCCATTTGATAGAGAGATGGCCATACAGCCCTGTCATGTGGTCTCAAACATGAATATGCATCAAAAGTCAGGAGAGACAGCAGTGACATTCAATGTCCGAAAAACAAAACAAAAAAACTTGTATTTGTAGTTCGGTTTTTTTTCTATCCAATCATGGACAAAAATAACAGAAATTGGAAAAAAAAAAAAAAAAACATCCAAGAAGAGAAAATGGTTTGGTCCAAGTGAAAATATGTTTGTCAAATGAGGTCAATTTCAGGGCATGGACCTAGAACAAGCACAGAACCCAGAAAAGTAGTTTGCGCATGCGTACATTATTTCCTCTTGAACGGCTGAATGTTTGGTGGCTGGGGTTTTGGGCGCAAGTTGGTAAAACACCATGATCAATATTTATCAATTAAGTTTCAGTGGGGGTGGGAGGAGGAACTAAAGGAATTAATTTTTTTACCTACATTGAACTTTTGATGTTGTCCCTAAATAGTACCAGTTGATCAATTTATTTAAATTTTTTCTCCTCACATAATGTAAGTTATTGTGCTGTCTCAATCTCAATCCCTGGGATGTACTATGGAATGATGGGATACCATTCTTAAGTTTTCAAACTACTTGTATCTGTTTCCCCATAGTTATTTTAAGGCACTGAATAAACGTAATGAGTTTAGTTGATAGCTATCCACAGCTTGGAGATACATGTTTATGCAAAAAATAAACTATTGTATTTTGCTCTATTAAAAATGCATCTGCAATAGAAAATTTTACTGTATACTAGATCATTAAAATATGACTTAAGTTGATCATAGACATGCCTCTGTCATTTGTGTATGCATTACTAATAGAATAAATATGGTATAATTATCATACATGCACCTCTTACATTTGTATGTGCTACTACCGGTAATAGAAAAAATATGGTACATGTTGACTTCTGACATTTGAGACGTTAATTTTGAGTGATCACTCTACTTGCTTAGCACTCGCCCACATCAAGACACAGAAAATCTAATTATCATTCAACAATTCATACCATTTTGAAGAGGTCTTAGTTAGCACAATCTCATTACTTTTTTCAGAGAAGCTATTTTTAGCTACCAGGACATTTTTAAAAGGCAAGGCATGTGACATTCATGTAAAGCACATGTCCTACTAATAGAATAAATATGGTATGCTGAAGAAATAATGAGTTGTGCATGTTAGTTTTATTTTTTGTATTATTATATCTTTCTGCTATTGTTATAATTTGCTACAGTAATATGTTATGTAGTAAACATGTACGTGTGAAACTTAAAACATATTTTTAAACTGGATGTCGATCAATGTATCCTCTAAGCCGATTCACTGCATCATACTGAGATTGTGCTAATTCCCTTGTGCACCGGAAAATCATGTATAGATCTTGTAAAACATCTTATTGTACTTACCTAATTTTAAATTTGTGGAAAAATGTAATTCATGGTTTATAAACAAAATACGAAAATCAGGAGTCACAGCATTCTAGATAAGCTGCATACTCCAACAAGTATGTATATTATAATGACATTTTACTGCTTGATTACTGGTGTGATTATTGTTATAATTAATTTTTTGTAATTACTGGGCACACACAACTGTTGCGGACATAACATTTTCTAGTCAGAATGCAACACCATACTGTGAAATACTTTATTTTAGTTGGAATTAATTATCGCTGAAAAAAATTTTTGGGTGTTTTGTATGTTATTTATTTTCACTTATGAGTTGAATGTAAAATAAAATAAAAGTACTATTCGCTGGATTTTATTTTCAGCAAAAATTTATTCCAAGAGAAAATATTCCGTTCATTGCAATATCCCACGTTATTCATGTCATAGTGTCTTCAAAACATCGCGTAGGATTCAACAAACATGAAAGAGTGTTTACGAGCCTAATAGTATGCTTGACACATTTGATGAAGGTCAATTTTGATGAAGTTATAATATTTCACTGCCGTTCAAAATTATGTGAATTTGGATTTGTTAATAATTAGCCGAAATACTGTGACACTATATGTAATTGGTAGTGGGAATTACCAAGCCTGTTTATAAAATTATAAACAAATATTCTTGTGAATAACACTGAAGATGCCAATCACAATCCTTCTGCTTTGCATTTCTCATTTAGTGCGTATCATTTATGCATCTAATTACATATCTCATATACTTTGTATCATATTGTATTAATATTTAAATACAGCTCATTCTATAAGGAATAAACAATATTTTGTATGCTCACGTTACAATCAGTAAACTGATATCATATTATGCATAAACACTACGGCAACATTTTTAATGCAATTAACCTCCATGTATACCATGTTTTGTTATTTAAAAAAACAAACAATAACAATTATAAACTATCTTTATATATTTGTCATCCATTTCATTTTCACTTTCCAACCCACCTATTGAAATATGGATGCAGTTTTCTCAGATTGGATTACAATTACTGTATATCCCATTCCTGCTATTAACCATTAACGCCAAGAGCTCTTTGCAATCAACATTTAAAATTTATTTTATACATGCATAGTTCAGATTACTACTATTGACCTGTGTTGTATAACATTGTATCTTGTTTATTGATTTGATGTTGCAAGTTAGGTGTTGACAGCCGCTTTTCATAACCTTTGACCCTGTAACTAAGACTAATTACTCGTTGTTATGATAGTGGAATCTTCCACTTTGAGTTGAACCAATCACAGTTCTGTATTGTACTTTGACAACATTATGCAAGTTACCAGATTTTTGGAGGGAGTACTCTTGTTTTTGACTTCAATATATTAATGTATCCTAATGTGTTAATAGAGTGGGTGTACAAATGTAGTCTCATGGAAGTCTGTTCTATTTTTCTACACAACACAACCCTAGTCTCACCCACCACAACCATAATAGCATTACCCGTAACATGTATTTATAGCTTATAGTACATGTATCTATCACATTTATATTTTCACTTCATTTTACCTGTAATTACGGTACTTTTCACCTAATTCACCAAGCAGGTGTAAACAATTACAGAAAGACAATTACAGAGCCAATTTCAAGCATTTCAAATTACATTAAGCTACGTGTGCCAGACCACTCATTCATCAGGGATTGAAAACAATTATCTTCATCACAAACTTGATATAAAACTAAATGTGTATAACTATCCAAGTCAGTTTACCCACAGTGAAGAGTTAATAGCTTTACGCAATGCAATGCAATAATTCTTACAATGTATATAAATAACCATGCAATTTTGCAATTTAACTGGCTTATTTAGCATATGGCAAGGTATTCTACTCATGACAAGACTTGTTTATATCTATTAATTGTAGCTAGGGGCACAGCTATCACAGCTGCGAACATTCCAAACAAACTGGAATGCCTTGCTATATTTCTGAATTCATCAAAGGAACTCACATTTTTTTTACCTAATATACATTTTACATTGTTTACAGTTTCAAACAAATACCATTCGAACATTCACAGCACTGAAGTGTTACTGACGGAATATTTTATATTGCAATTTTTTTTTTTTTTTAATTTGTTGTATTGCAATGCAATATACATATCTTTATTTCATTGCTGCAAATGAGTTGTACATTTTTTCATACTATGATTTTTTATCTATGTTAGAAAATTGTACTGGGGATTATTAATTTCAATAAATAATATTCAACACTTCTTCTGCAACACCAATTATGTCACTAAGCAGTATAACAAGAATGCATGATGCAAAGCCCATTCTATAAATGGTCAAATGTTCTTTGGTCGAAGTAGTAAACTATGGGGCAATAATATCAGAGCATGGGTCTTATTGAGGAACTTCTGCCATAGCAATTGCTTACCGTACATCATAAGGACAAATTAACAGCTCCTAAGAATGGTATTCCCAGATTCACGCCAGTTGTTCAAGACACACAAAACAATAATTCACAACTTCCACGAATGGACCAGTTACTGCGACAAAGCCCTACATACTCGGTGAGAAAGACCCTCACTATGAAAGCCACTCACCACTAAAGACCCTCACTATGAATGCCACTCACCACTAAAGACCCTCACTATGAAAGCCACTCACCACTAAAGACCCTCATCACAAAGCTATTAGTATAATTATAAAAAGTATGTTAGTGACATATTTTTTTGGTGAGGCACATCTATTCAGCAAACACCCATCAGACTCAGATTACAACTTTTGCAAATACATGTACCAACTTTTATCGATACCAATCTTGGCACAACATGACTGTACTAAACAGACAACATAATACCTCATCTACTAGTTGCAGCTCAATACAAACCACTTTCAGTAAAAAAAAAAATGTGGCCAAGCTTAATTACTATACCCTATGGTGTATATTTAATTAATCAGAAGTTTCTGTGTGTTTTGTTATATGTACATGTATAATTATTACTTTCATACAAACGTACTGCACAATAGATCCATCTGCCCTACTGGATGGTCTAGTTCAATGTACATGTACGTGCATGTATGTTCAATTAAAACATATTATTATACATCTGTCACCGTAACGCCATAAGTTACAGCGTGCCGTAGTTTTACGGGGTATTTTCATTCTACCATATTAGCAAATCTGATATCCAAATATGGACTGATTACTCACGTAAGCTTCCTCTAATCAGGTTTTCCCAGACTCCACACAAAGAATTCTGCTCACAAAGTTATTACGAGGATACCTCAAAGTATGCACTCAGACAGTACGCCGTCGCATCGACCTTCGTTGCATGTGGTCGATACGCCCACCGTATTGTCTTTGTGCATACATATACTTGTAATAACCTCATATTCATAGTTGTCGACATGCATTGTACTGTTTGATTTTTCATTAATCATGTCAGATAATGAAACTGATATTTTGCCAAGCTGATACGTAAACTCCTCCACCCTTTTCCATATGGCTCATACATGTATTAACATTTTCTTGCAATTAGTTCAATTAATTCTCAAAGTTTATGCTGTAAACTTTAATCATCTCATCTACTTTTCCTTTAATGTGATATATTTACATCTTTAATATTTTGCAAAGATGCTCAGTGTAAATTATCTTGTGCCTTACAATTAGATAGTCTGTTTGTATTCCCTGGGATATGTTGTACCCCCTGTCATGGGTAGTTATCAGATGCGACAGCAATCTCCCATGCAGAGTTCTATTTCTACAAATATATCTCTGCCACCTCGCGATTTTATGCTTGTCGTTGATTAGTCAATGCGTCACAGTGGTACTACTTTCAAAGACGCTCACCAAAACATTGCCATGCAGGTGTTTGCAAAAATCCTGTGGCCTTTCATCACAAAATGGCGATGTGTGGTGGCAGGGATACTTTCAGTGTAACCATAGGGAAGGGGAATAATGTAACAGGTGACACCTGACATGTTCGTACATCAGACCTGAGTTTCAACAATTTACTATAAGAAATAATGTACCTGGGGTAGAACTGAAATCAGCGTAGACTTTGCAGAATGAAAAATGTAGAGATTTATTTGTTTCAAGACGATGTCACATTTGAGCCTGCACTTTGGAATGTTCAATAAAAATACCCTAGAATATGATTTCATTCAAATGAATGAGACACAGTAACTGTCATGTCCGGTCACTTAACTGGCCGAGATTCATTCACAACCAGATGCGACTTTGGGAAACCATGGTTATGGTCCACAGGTGTGTTTTTATTTCACCGTTTATGGTTAGTGCATTAAATTGCCAAAATGCGACTATGATATGAAGATGGTTGCACAGCCATGGATTATAGTTTATAAGGCAACATATTAGCACTCACACTTGCAATTTACAAAAAAACAAACAAATTCAATCTGTTTTCTGGCACAAAAAAAAAAAAAAAATGTATATGCTTCAATATTATGTTTGCCCTATTTAAAAAACTCCTCTCTCATCTGTGAGTCAAAAGTGTATCATATTTGTTCTATTTCAAACACATACTGGCAACAGAGGTACAAGTGAGTCAAAAATGCAGTATTTGCTCGATTACAATTGTAGATGTATGTCAAAAGTCAATAAACATTGTTTGAATATTTTTACACACTAGACAATGAACGTCCTGCCTCGATGAATGGGCAAGTTGAGTTCAATTTCACACATGTATAAATTACCAGACGTTGTGTTCTCCCAAATATACACACATATGCTCAGTGCTGGTGCCTATATTATATATACATTGCTGGTATTACAGTGTTTTGTGATTGTTCAATTCCCTGTGACTCTAACTGACACCAATCTTGACACGCTTAGACGAATGCAACATATGAATACTATAAAATGCTAAATTTTCGCTCCTAGCAATCTTCTTAATTTTGTTGGTTTAAGAATTAATTTTATGACAGTTTATGTGATGCACTGTTTCTCGGACCCTGGGAAAGTGAAATCATTTCTTCTACGAGATTTTTGTTCACCTTACATAATTTGTGAACATTTCTCTCTCGTAGAGTGTAGCCGTTTACAGTAAATTTTCCAATATTTGTACATTGTTAAAATTTTTTATGTTTCTAGATTTGTTTTATTCGAACTGTACTGATTAGATTTTGAAACCAATCTATGCATGTTCTCAATATTCATAAAGTATTTTGAAGTTTTTCCAGCCAGATATTAGTGCACTGCATTCAGCAGCTGATGTTTGTACTGAATTTGTAGTGATCTGAAAAGTGTAGAATTTTGGCATCCAACATTTTGTTGGACTTGTCCTTTATAGAACATTGGTTATATTCTGTTTATACTTGTATATGAATCATGCCAAAAATCTAAATTTCAGTGATTATGCATTATGGTTCTGTTGCGAGAATAGCAACTAAAAATTTGAATGCATTTGTGTCAAGTATGCGATTTTTATCAATCTGCTCTGTGAACGTTTGTATTAACTGCAGAAATGAGATTAATAATTGACTAGTATCTCAAAAGAATTCATTAATTTCTAATCGAACCTCTGGCTTTAAAATATGATATTGAAAGATTATGATAAAATATTTGTACCTTATATGGAAATAAGTAGATAATATGACTGGGCTATTTTGCAGAAAGTCACTACAGTCCATGATGTTTATGATGAAATGTGTTGACGAAGAAAACTATCTGTATACTGTAAAACATGTTGAAAAAGCGGCATGCAATTTTAGCGAATTGTGGTAAAATGTTGATTTAGCAAATCTCTCTTGTCATTGTTGATTTCTTTGTTTGGCTGCCATTTTGAATTGATAATAAAGTTATTAGCGACATCTTGAATTAGCGAATCAGTTCTCTCGCTAAATTCGCGAAAAAGACATGCAGTATATACCTGGGTGATGACAAATATATTGATATACTGTATTTACTCTATTAGTAACTCATGCACTTACGATAATAGTAAAAATTAGTATTTTAATAATGCAGCTTGCAATAAATTCAATTTTGGGTTTATGCATTTATGTATGTATTCTTCTGATAAAGCAAATATGGTATTGAAAATGAATTAATTTTCTTCTACTAAGACCATAAACACTTCATAAATAAATATATTTGGAACGTTTGTTCTTGAAATATTAAAAATTAAACTTCTTATTTTTTGCTTCCCTATGAAATTAGTTACCATGTTAATATAACAGTATATTGTACTACATGTATATTTCAAAACTCATCACATTGTCATGTAAACAAACAATTTACATTGTATTTTACAGGTGCAATTGTCACATGGGACCCATATCATACTCAACTTTATGACGACGCCATTATTAAGCCTCATGTTTTGCACTACTAATTTGTATATCAAATCAAAAGCTTATTGCATGCAATTGAACTCTGAAATATCTTTGCTCATAAAGAAGAAAACCCTTCTATTGAGTTTGAAAATTAGTGAAAAATCATATCAATCCATAAAAAATCATAAAGTCAGAGAAACAGCATAAACTCAACTATGAGACAACCCTAAACAACAAAATTTGCATATGTAGTACATGTATGGGTAATCTTGTTACACTGTTCTGAGAGTTTTTCGCCTTTGTTTCACCATGATTGTTGCCAGACTGTGATAATTCATGTTCAATTCCATTTGTGAGTCTGGCAAAATAATAACAATTCTACCCATAATTGCTGCAAATAACTAGGTACTCCGATGGTGGTATTATTTTAACAAATTTAATTTCACTGCAAATAATTTCCTATATTGTCAAATTATTTTTTCCACCTCAAGAGGGTGCTCCACTATTGATAGAGGGCGCTCCAGTATTGATAGAGGGCGCTGTTTAACAAATTTTGGGCTAATTCTGACTATCCCATGCACGCTTGCCAACATATATAGGATTGTAAGACATAGAATATTTGAAATTTATCTTGCACAAAGTATGCTAAGTTAATAAAAGAAATTTAGCAGCTGTGGCCCCGATGATATATTGTTATCAAACATACACGCATACATTTTTCAGTGTCAATACAATTTTAATTATGCTGCCGTGACACAATTTGATCTTGTTCTATAATTTTATATTATTTCCCCTTCATTGATTACTTTTTACAAAATGCGGAATAGATGTACCATGGCATGAAATTAATTTCCTAATATTTTGTTTGAAAATTCTTTAGATATTTGGAATAGCCGAGGTGAATATTTGAATGACTTGTGTTATGGACGTCGTCTATTTTGGTGCATGTGTACTCATTTCTACTGGCAAGTGAATGAATGGCATTTACAGTTTCCAGGTTAGTTACTGTCCTCAATTTTCTGGTCGTTCTCCTCTGCCTTAGGCCTGCATACTTGAATTAACAGATAATACTGATTGGTTGCTGAGCCTGAATGAATGATTTGTATGTATATTATCAGCATTAAATTGAAATAATTGCATTTTTGATGTTAAACTTGTTTATTAAAGTACTGTAATTTACTGTGAACCTTATTCGAAGGTGATCATTCCAAGGATAGTTGGTGTTTCTTTCGGCTTATGATTGGATAGACTTGACCTTTGACCCAAAGATTTGCTGCCAAGTTATTCCTTGTGACTGGCTATTTCAAAGTTTGATGAAAATAAAGGGTCGAGGGTGGGGGCTACGGAAATAGTTTTTTGAAATAGTCTTAGTTTTAGTTTTGTGTATTTTAACAAATTTTCAATTCAAAATGGCTACCAAAGTTAACCATTGTTTCCATGGAAACAGTGTAGGGTACAAATTTACATTTGACTACATTATTGATTTGAGAGAACATTTTTTTTTAATATTTTTACGGACATTGAATGTCACTGTTGTCTCTCCTGACTTTTTTTTTTGGTATGTGTAAATTGCAAGTGCTAGTGCTGACACATAGTGAATTTTTGACACAGAAGTCATATCCATGTTTGGGTGTACATGACAGGGCTGTGTGGCCATCTTCCTATCTTCCTTCGCTATCCTGGCGTCAACCAGGCCCAAAGTCGCATTCATTAGTGAATAAATCTAGGCCAGTGGAATTGCCTTTCCCTTCGAGTCTGTGGCACACTCACCCAGGATAGAGGTCAGCCCTTTTTGATGTTCAGCCTAAAGTAGGATTTGAACTTGGGTCTACCGATCATGAGTCTGATGCGACAACCACTATGCTACCAGTGACCGGTAGAACATTTCATTCATCAAAATATCTAGCTTTTGTAGCACTTTTAAATTTTTCACATTTTTCTAATTCTGACTTGTTATATTTCTGTTCATTTGATACTTGTAGAACGTAGAAAAGGGACCAACCTGAGTGTGTCAGAGACTCAATAGGATGGGTAATTCAAATATACAAATATAAATTGATAAATTTCAAATGTACTTCATGTCCAGACGTTCTATCAGCTCACTAGTGACAATAACAGTTGTTGTTTTCATTTTTAAAACCAAAATCAAAGTCCAGCTGTACTTCATATTTCTTAAATTTTTGTACCAGAATCACAAAACTAGGAAATGTACACGAGGCACAGTAGACAGTTTATCATAACCTTTTCACAGAAAAAGCATATAACTCTGACTGACTATAAGTTGATGCACTTCTTTTTTTCGTGTAAACTACTGGATTTTTGGCCCATTTTATTTTTCAACTGCATGCTGTGTCTGAATGGCCATTGTAGATTGAAAAGAAATTTTATGAAATGCAAATTAAATTCAACTTAGTTTCATCGTAAGCGAATGATTCCGGTCGCATATAAATGCTTAATGCTGTGGGGTATCCACCATGTTTCTTCACTTTAGTCATGAGTTGACCTGGGAGGTTTTTTTTGATCTGATAGGTCAAATCGCTAATTAACCAATCAAAATGATGGATGATGTTCAAAGTACCATAGTCATTTAAATATGTTAATGTTATTGAATGCAACACGAAAGAGATTTGCAGATGTTGTAGTATGGTGTTTTGGCTTGGATTTTGATGATTTTTTTTAAATAAAAAAATTAGTTGTTTTATAAGCATACCAATTCACGCTAGTCACAATAAACATCATACTCTTGAATAGGTGTCAATGACTATTGTAAAACTTAAATTAGACTAATCTAGGTGTCAGGACAAATTGAAATGTCCGAAAAATGACGCCAAAATATTTCTTGATTTCATTTCTTTTTTTTAAAAACCCAAATTTACTTTATCATTTAGTTGCACAACAGTAATTTTAGCTCTGCTTTACATGGTTTAAAAGATTATAAAAAAATAGTGAAAACCTGAATGTTATTTTAATGAATGTATAGGATTCTGTAAATCTAATCAAACTAAGTCATGTTTCTCTCTTCTCTGGGTTCTACTATGGATTCTGATATGTGATGGCGGATTAAAATATGGCTTCATAAGGAGTAATCTTTTCAGAAATACTAGTATATCAGTTATAATAATATTTATGTTGATATTGATATATCTTAATCATAAAAATTCATTAATTTTTTATATAAATATTTCATAATCGCTTGACCTGTATTTTCTGTTATTAGCAGTATACAAATCAGAAGAAATATATGTGTATATTAATGAAAAAAAAATTATTTGAAGATAGTCAGAAAAAAATAATCCTTGAAAAAAATTAAATTTGCAACTGGCTGCTAGAAGACAATTTGAACTTGGAGGGCGCTGTTTCAAAAGTAACTAATTAATTGGATATGCTTGCACTGACATAATTAATTGGTTTATATATTAAATTGATAAGTTTTTGTTGGTAGAACATCTCAAATAATGTAAATAAGGTTTCCTAATAATTTGACCTCTTGAATCCTATAATTCGTACTACCTGATTATCACTGAAACTACTGGTATATTGTTCATTATTCTCCTCTAGCCATTCAACCAGCCAGGTATGAAATAAAACTTGATTGTTTTACAATATATATCTGTATCCAATGGCAACTATAATCATGTTAATACTGATTTAAAATCATCTAGATGTTTGAATAAAATTCAAGATTATATGTCATGCTCGTCAAACTTTCTTTATTATAAGTTAATACAGTACCATCAGAATACCGAAAAAGAAAAAAAAAAAGGGGTCACTGGAAAATGTAATGGAAAATGGTCAATATTGGCATTATTACACTGGTTCTTTTGGTTAGATTATTTATATTCCCAAAATTTGGTTATTGACTTGGAATGAAAAAGTCATACAATATGAATCTTAATATTGTTAAAACATTTAAAAAAATTGATATATTCATGTATAAATCAGTCAGTTTCCAGTATGATTCTAATCTTTAAATTATATACAAAAAAGAAGTTATATCCCATAATGCTTTTTCATGTCAATGTAGTACGATAACTTGCTCATTAGTGTAAAATTTGAATATGGCTCAAACTGTCTTAATAACTTAATATAATTCAAATTTTTCTTCTGACAATTTAGCCATCATTTACCGGTACATGGAGTATAATTATAAATCTAAGCTCCAAATGGGAAGATTACGGCGTTATAATTAGATAGTTAATTCACTCTTTATTGATAGATTTCATTTTTGATTTATAGTACACATTGCAGCCTGTGTTGAACTTTGAAAGTTCAAGTTCATAATTTGCTCCATTGTACTGCTTTCATCTTGTAATATGTCAAGTACATTTACTGTACATGTTCATGCAGTTCACTAACTCATTATAAAGTTCAGATGAAATTATTTCTACCACACTTGACCTCACATTACATTGGTTTAGCTAGGTCCTGTCAGCTTAACAAAGTTGATAGTTATTTGAAATATAAAGTATTAGTCTTTGGCGATATATACATGTAGCTCGAAAGTCCTGTTTAACCTTTTCACCACCAGACTTTCCTGCCTAAATTTGTTTGCACTTTTTTCTTATATTCTTAAATATTTTTGAAAATGAACCCTAATTTTGGCGCCAACAGGCAAAATTTTAGTTAAATTTCAGTCTTTACTCAAAAAATTTGGCTAATTTTGTCTGTATCTTCTGAAAGAAACAGAACTATTGTTGCGTGAGGGCTTGTTATATCATAGATTCTGGAGAAGAATCTTTAGGGTATATGGTTATGTGAATAAATTAAATTATATTTTTTACTTGATTATTTAATGAAGGAGAACTATTAATCGAAATTTCTCATATTTTCATCATTTTAATTTGTTAAATACCAGCCATTGACCGTGCTGCTGCTAAATACGTTGCTGTTTTTCATAATTTTACTGCTAAAAAAAGCCATATTTTTTCCCGCCAAAATACATTTTTGAATCATTTTCTGAAAATATGGAGAAATTTATACCATTTCATTTTGCGAAAGTAATGAGGTTGACTTTCATGTTTTAATAGTCTAACATCAGTGCATCATTGAAATTAGTCTCTTAGCATGGTATTCTGGTTACTAAAAATATAACTGTTACTTAAGATTTAGCAACGTGCATGTACATTTGTACATTCAGACATTCTGGGTCTGTATATAATATCCTGGTCTGAGAAATATTTTATAAAAATTATTGACAAGAGTTCACTAACTGCAGATGGTTTACATTAATGGTTGGCATGAAGCTGACCAATGCAAAAACTCACTTTTGATAAACACAAACAAATACCTTAGATTTGCTTTATAAGAAGTGCATCTCCAATATAGGCCCTTGTAAATGAACAGTTGTATTATCAGGGTGGTGCTACAAATATGTGACAGAACGTTTCATGCTGCTAAGACGCGCACCGCTGTATTTGTACGGGCTTTACCGGCACTATGTGAGCTGCTGTGGAACACCGGTTGAAGAGAAGGTAAAAACAGGTTAAGTTGAGAAAACAGCACAAACTCAACTATGAAACAATTCTAAACAACCAAAGTTGAAGATATAGGAGTAATCTTGTTACACTGTTCAAGAGAGTCCCAAACTTAGAATACTGGATCATTTAAATACAAGTACTCACAAGGTAGAGAGTTTGATACATTGAAAAAAAAATAAGCTGCTTTCTAATAAATCTGCCTGTGTTATGGTTGGGTATCCAATCAGGTACAAGCAGGTATGGTAAGTAGCTTTGCATTGACTCTGAGTCGTAGTATGATGTCATAAATCTGACTGTGTTATGGTTGGGTATCCAATCAGGTACAAGCAGGTATGGTAAGTAACTTTGCATTGACTCTGAGTTGTAGTATGATGTCATAAATCTGACTGTGTTATGGTTGGGTATCCAATCAGGTACAAGCAGGTATGGTAAGTAACTTTGCATTGACTCTGAGTCGTAGTATGATGTCATACAATTAAAATATGAATGCATATATACCAGGTAGTCCCCTTATCAATCAGTTTTCTGATTATTCATGATTTCCCTGGTGTAAGGACTTGTTGGTGGATAACATACAAGCATATACAGTGCTATGATATGAGGATAATAATTAATTATTTCCTTTTCTTTTCCAGAACAATTTTGCAAAATTTTACACTAACATTTTGGCAGAAAAAATTATGGCATTCACGTCTTGTTTTCAAAAAAAATTGTTCAGTATGGAGACAAAGTCTTTCAGTGAAATTGGACAAGTCTGAAAAACATTTATTATTATTATTTTATGCATTTTTTATTCAAATATATTTGAATCAGAATGAGATTTGATGAAAAAAACAGCATTTCTCAGTGCTGAATTTGCTCAAAGGAGAAAACTAATACCCACAATATGTGATAATGCTATGGTGTGGATCAACCAATTTTTTTTTTTCAAGATTTATTTTGAAAAATTCTGTTTTCTTCTCAGTATAGCTGGATATTAATAGTGATTTTTTTTAATTCTGTGATGGGCATTATGTGTAGTATAATATTGGTAACAACTTGACTGAAATGCATATAGCTTAGATTTCAAAATGTGAGTCTTAAAAAATATGATCTTACTTAATTATTTTCAAAACTGTCTTTATATAAATAATTAAAAAAAATAATGCACTCCTGGGATTTGTCTCACCATTTGCAGTCAAAAAAGTACGTTGCAATAAAAAAGATTATCTGTAGACTAACTTTTAATATTTATATTTTAGCTTTGTAAAAATAATGAATTATTTACATATTTCATTCTCCTTGTTTAAATTTTCATAATTTGTCTCTGTATTAAAAATGTCGGCATCATGATTTGTTAATGCTAAGTATCCATCCACTGCTTGTGAAATATCCGCAACTAAGCACCAAATAATATCAGGTGATCTAAAATTCACCTTTTTCCCCCTTCACTCAGTCAAGAGAAGAAAAAATATCAAATTTGTGGGAAAGCTTTGATAATTAGCCTGAAAATTGGTCTTTTGAAATTGCCTTTTCACACCAGATTACCGGGCTGACGTTGACAGTGATATTTAAGAAATCAGTTTCATTGTACGAGTGCTGTTGTGGAAAATCATATTTTACACTGCGAACCCTCTTTTCTTGCTCATTGGCTGTCGGGCCTGATAGAATATTCTTTAATAATCTTTCAATTTCCTCTAATGCTTTCAACCAATTTCAATATACCGTATCCCTAATTTCATAATGGAAAAACCTATTAAATTTAATATAGAATTTCATCTTTCTTTCCAAATGCAATTTAATTCCTTCCTTTCCTGCTAAATTTAATAATTGGCTTTTTGTTATGAAATTTATTTGGCCATGAAATTTTATAGAAGACGGAATATGCAGGCAGGCAAGCTATGTAATGTAATATTAACAGGGCGTATTGAACTCTGAGATTAAACCAGTCAGGGAAAAGCACCCAGTGAAAGCAACTTGTCCCCACTGTGTGTTTAGATTCTCATTGGAATATGCCTCCTCCAAGAAGTACAGTACAGCTTCTCTGAACATTAGGTAAATTTTTTTATCTCAGAATTGTCCTTTTTTTTTGCTTTACTTGTGTTGGTGATGTTCATTTTGTGATATGGTTTTACGTTTTCCAACATGAAAGCCTTTTTGTTGTGCTTTTCTATCATATAGTAGTCCAGTATCTTTGACATACAAATACAAGTACACTTGTAAAAATTATGTTATTGTAATTTTGCTCGTCACAATATTCTTGCAATATTATCTAAATATTTAAATTTGTATTTTTCTGTAACATTTTGTTTTGCCCAAGAAGACAAATATTTGCATTTTTGACCAGTTTGGTGTAAAAAAAAATCAGATTTATCAAAAAACTGCTTTTATAAAATCTGTGAATGTTCTTCAGTTTGACTTTTTTTTAAAAAACTTATGTGGATGTGTTTTTCATTGTAATTTTGCTCGTCAGAATACTCTTGCAATATTATCCAAATATTTAAATTTTTATTTTTCTGTAACATTTTGTTTTGCCCAAGAAGACAGTTTGGGGTTAAAAAATAAGATTTTTCCAAAAACTGCTTTTATAAAAGTCTTTATTGTTTTTGTTTTTTTAAGTCTCTAAATGTTTTTCATTTTGACTTTTTATTTGTATTTTTTGTGTTTTCAATTTTTGGAGTTATTTCTGTTCTGAGATTCCACTACATGTATTAAACATTAAGAACTGCTGTATCTTGATATTTTCCTGATGGAAACCAGCAAAATGCGTAAAGTTAATTAGATCTTAAGGGTTTTCTCATTGCACTGACATACAGTGCATCAAGATGGCTTGATTTTCAGGTGGTACAAAAATATATCAGAAATATGGGGCATTTTGTTCCCTGTATAACCTATACCGTATTAGTTCTATTAGAAGTACGTCTCCAATAGAATCACATAAACTGAAAATTTGTTGTATACATAACATTATTTACATATATTTAACATAGACACTCTAGTTTATTCACATGCGTTGCTAATGGAGCAAATACGGTATAATATCCTCAAATACATGAATTGTTTGTTATAAACAAATATTTATCCGATTAAGCATCATAATTTTTGAACAACATTTTGCCTGCTTCACTGTATTTTTCCTTAGTTTTAGACTAAATGGGCAAAATTTCCTGTTGGATGCAGGTTTTGAATGTTTTTGTAAAAAATTATGTGTGTTTAAATTGAATGGGGACAAAAGTTAACTTTGGCATTGAAATGATTAATACAAAAATAGGTACATGTATATCATTGAAGTTTGTCAGATTAAATAAAAGGTAAATCTTAAAAGAAAATATCTCATGTTTCATGACTGGTGAAAACACTGGATATGAATATCTTGTTGTCATGGAAATGAAACCTAGCAGTATTAGAAGAAATCTAGGATTTAAAACAATGATTGCGCATCTAGGTTGTTGTGCAAAATTTTTCTTAATTTAAGCTACACCGTCAAGAGGGGGCTATATATGTATTACTGATTGCCCGTCTTCTGTTATTATCCGTGGGCGTCAATTTTACATGTTTGACTTCTTTTTAAATAACATCTGCTATATTGGTTTCATACTCGCTATAAATGTACCTTGGGTGGTTCTCTCTCTCTGCTATTTTTGATTTCTTCTTGAAAACCGCTGTCAATATTTTATATGTAGACCTCAAGGGGACCATAGTCAGATTTGTTGATTTTGTATCTTTAAGTCTCTAATTTTAGTGAATATTTTTGAATTTTCTTTAAAATAACTAGCCCAAATGCTTTGATATTCTATGTACACACTTTGGATGGACCTCTGTCAGATTTGTTCATATTGTGACGATATTTTTGATTTCTAATTTTGACTGTTTAACTATACAGCAGAGCTATACAAATGTATCTGCCATACTTGTTATGTATTTTTTAAAAACTTTGTTATTTTTTTTTAAAAAACTTCTATGTTAAATTAGGGCAAAATAGATGTACACTGAGCAAGGAATTGGAATCAGCAGTTAAGGCATTCACAAATTATTCGTGTCAAAACATGACTGATTTATTTTTTATCTTTTTATACCTAAAATCCCACATGGAAAACTATTTTGAATTTTGCCTTGGAACATGCTCAATACAACTAGCCTATGTAGCCTAGTAGGAAAGGTTCCTGGTTTGCTTGGACGTAGTGATGTATGTTAAGAAATCTCATATAACACATAAATTTGAAGAAAAAGAGGACAGGACAACTTAAAAAGTGTTTGTTCATCAAACAAATCACTGGACTTGCTTCTTGTTGAATCTTTATTATTATTATATAAAACAGGCCTCATTCGTGAGAAATCAGTTTCTTATGCTACCGGTATTTGATAGACTTGTTGATGTCATAAAGAAGATGAAAACACAGCCAAATCTACATAAATTCTGTTTGTAACAGTTTCTGACATACTATTTGACAAATATCAGCTGTAGGTGCTACACAGCACGTACTACTTCTCGATCAAATGCTATAAACAAAATATAACCAATAAAATAACTTTAAGGTTGATTGCAGGCTTTCAAGCTAATGAATAGGGAATGCAAATGGTAATTATTGACATATATCTTCAATTCTTCATATTATTTTTAGAAAAACTGGTTGATAAAATGGTTTGGTGACTTTTCTCTGGCTTTTATGAGCGCATTAAAAAGGTTGCGGAATATCTGTTCAATGATTTTAAATGTAGCTGACTACCTTAAGTATGCTATTTTTTGTAATTTAGAAAAATATGCCTATAAGAAAAAAATTAGTAGGACTATTTTTAAGCATTGATATTTTAATCTATTTTTATAAATAACAAATCTGTTTCTATCTTAAAAACAGTAAATAATGTCTTACTCCTTAATAGTGAAAATTTACCAGATGTGCAATCTCTTGTTAAAAACAGCCGGCCGTAATTTGATTTACTCTACAAATCGAATTAGTATGCAAATTTTTTAAATTAGGAAAAGTGTATTATGTAAAAGTTATCATTCCATTAGTACATTGCTTTTTAAGTTTGTTAACTTGACTCAATTTATTTTTCTGCATATTCATTATAGTTTTTAATAAGAAAATTTATCATGCGTGATAAGGAGCCTATACTTGTTAGATGACAAGTAACGTACTTTCTTGTTCATTACCCTCAAATTTTGAACGCCTTATTTACATGTATTCATGTCGGTCATCGCACTTGTTAAATTTTGCTCATGTGCAGTTGACAAGAACTGATCGTTCGCACCCAAAGATAAAATAATGGAATTGTTTGCTTCTGTTGTTAAATATATGTGGTGTTCCTAATTAATAAGGCAATTAGTAGTTTGATACAAAAAAAAATGACTCAACAAGAGAGGTTGGGTCACTGTAATGTTTAAAATTCTGAAATTCAATTATTTTGTCACTGAACTAAGTTTTCTGTAAAATTACCTCAAAAATTGATCAAAAATGCATTTTTTGAATGGTTTAAAATTGGTTCCCATGGCAGAAACATACCATCATATCTCAAAATTGTGTTTGGTTACCTATGCTAAAAATGGATATGTAGTGTTATGAGGGCTAAATATGACTGTCACGAAAAATGGGAGAATTTTGAGTATCCATAGAATAATGTGTTTACATGGAATTCTATGGGAAATGTTCCAAAATGGCTGCTTTTTAGATTATTTTGGAAACGTGTCCTTTTTTCTCCATAAAAACTTATGAAAAATATGAATGACGTACATGTATGTGAAGCATCACTCACCAATTTTTGAGTGATTTACTGTGATCAGTTGTTTTCATGTTTCAATTGTAGTGAACTTCCTTAACAGGGAATGTTATCATAGCAGATTGCTAGCGTGTACTGATCAGTAAGCAACATTTTTATCAGACTTTGTCTTGCTTGGTTGACGAGAATGCTAACAAATGGCGTCACAGTGCATTGACTTGTAGCCTTCTTTGTGCAGTGATATCCGAGTCGGTTTTGTTTGAAGCACATTATGGTCTAAATAATGTATCATAGATTTATTTTGTTAAAATTTCTCCTCATACAGAGAAAACATTCAATTCTAAAGTGTACTATATTTCTATTAGAAGCACATATCCCATAGATGAGCAAAAAGTGCAATTTATTATTAGTACTGTAAAATCTGTATGAGAAACCACGGCTTCTATTAAAATGGTAAAATGCAACAGAGGGGATGCGACTTCTATTAGATCTAGAGCATCTACACATATGACTATGAGAAATGATGAATTTTTGGTTCTCAGATATTCAAAAAGAATGGGTGCGACTTGTATTAGGGATGAGGCCTCTATTACAGATTTTATGTTAGATTTGTTGTTTCATCAGAAGCACATCAAAAGTACCATACAATGTACATGTATTTGTTTTGAGACTATTAGAAGCACATCCTGAATCTGTGAGTCAAAAATGTATCGTATTTGTTGAAAGAGCTAATAATATTACTTTTAAATATAAACTCATACAATTTATTTTATGTTGTACTTGTGAACCCTGTTTTTCAGTATTCTAGTTTTATAAGATAATGATTGAATTATGAACAATTTCTCATCCTAATTATCGAATGCTATAACAGCACAGTTTGCTTCTATACTTACATGTACATTTGTGCATGTACCACTTGGAGAAGATTGTTAATATCAGGCAGTAGAGACATGTACATGCTGTTTTGTAGTAATATGCATGAAAAGGTCAAAATATACTTAGTAGTTGAGAGTGGAAGAAACAAAATGGCTGGTACATGTACCAAATTTGTTTGTTAAATATTTACTCAAATTCTGGTAATGGCATAACAAAATATTATTTTATTGAAAATTTATTCTGAAAATACAGACATGAAAAATGATATCTAACTTGTTTTCATGATAAATATTAGTCCACTATTAATGTGATGGACATTTACTATATATCGGTAGCTTACTAGCTTCTATGTCGTGAATGACTAAATGTAATCAAATATATCGGTGGAATGAACAAAGCTAATTTGCATAGAAATAATGATTTTGAGTTTATTTACATAAAATAAACTTTTTGATTTCCTCCAAAATTATGGATAGACAGGGTTATCAAAAATGCAAATTAGCCTTATTTTCAGGGGCGTAGCTACGGCGCATAACGTTCTACATTGCTAAAGCTGTGCCTGAATGTTCCTAAAATTATAAGTATTTTTATATGAGGCTTGTGATAGAGTTTAAGTCAGTTTTATGTCTGAATATTAAGTCAGTTTTATGTCTGAATATTACTAAGGAAGATTGGGATATTGTTTGTAACAATACAAATTCTAGTATTAGTCAATTAGTTTGTTTTGATCTATTGTCTATAGACTGCTGTGTATAAGGCTGGAGTTAAGTTTCATATACAAACTCAAACATGGATTTACACAATGTGGCTGTCATTATTTCCCTGGTAAATGTATTTCAGATAATACATGTAAGTAAATATAATTGTGTAATTCAGTCATGTACTGCAGGTCACTAACTTAGCTATAATCAACTTTACTTTTAATGTAAGTATTGTAATTTTGGACGGTTTTAGTAGTAAGACTCTTTAAATATCACTGTTGTTTTTAAAGGTAGACGCGACTAATTAATGAAAACGTAGAATATTTGAAAGATCTTAATTTCCTTGATATTTTCCTAAGTGAAAGGTTCCATTAAATAAATGACAAAAAGCAAATAAAAAGATGGGATACTGAAATGTTTCCATGAAAATCTGTTTTGAAGCAGCATTTATGCCAAGCACATACACTTCTTATACTGTTCTTGTACATTTTAATTTCTATAATGTGTTATTTGATTATTTCTGTTTTTAATATGTGCTGCAGGAATCATTTATAGGTACAAACATGATTTGCTGTATTTGACAATTTATTAAAGCCACAGTAGCCTTTAACATTTCTTATTCTCAGAGGAGAGGCTATGTAACAGAACATTCAATATTACTAAGACACACACCATGTACTATGTATTTCTATGGCTCTATGCAAGCTGCTGTGGAACATCAGTCAAAGAGCTGAGAAAACAGCACAAACTCAACTATGAGACAATCCTGAAAAAACAAATACTGGTACTGTAAAATACATTATTTTTTTGCTTGGAATTGATTTTCGCTAAAGGAATGATTGAGTGAAAATAATATCCACCGAATATACCCTTTTTCCTCTATTTCACATTCAATTTGTCACAAATGAGTGAAAATAAATTCCATACAGAACACCCAAAAAGTCCTTTCAGCAAAAATTAATTCCAGCTAAAATAAATTACTGTGGGAATACTTCAGTATTCCCTTCAGCGAAAATAGCAAAAATAAATTCCAAGCAAAAATAAAGTATTCTACAGTACTTTACCGTTTTTTTTGCACATAAGAGAGATCAAGTCTAAAGTGCAGTTTTTTTAGAGTTTTCACTGTTTGCGATTGCAGCTATGAATATGCTTGAGTATTTACTCCCAAGATTACATGTATTAGATATTGATATCATTTTCAACAAAATATTATTAATTCTACCCTGTATTGAACCACCAACCCAATCCTGCAGTGATATACAATAACATCAGTCTACTATTAAGTAGTTTAACCTTATCACCACCAGACATTCCCTCCCAAATTATTGTATTTTTTTTCTTATATTTTATTCAGAAATGAAAGGACAGGCTATAAAAACGAGACTATTTTGTGAATTTGTGATAAAAAAAGAAGGAATTAATATTAATTTTTAAATGTACACAACCTTTGACTCTGTATTTGTTAGTAACCATAGCAACATGGGTAATGTTCAATTCAAAAGTCTACAAAAATTATGAAGAGTTACAGCTAGGATTTATTTTTAATCCAATATGCAAGTATGTAATCTACATATTCCAGGGGGGGGGGGCATCCAGTACAAATGTAGCACTGCTACACTCTGCACATAAACGTACCCACAATGTCTTGCATTCCCAGATGACAGAATCAAATGCAGAGATATTGCTAGCAATAGAACTGATGTAACTGTACAACATTATTTGAACCTTGAAATGTCATCCATGTGGGAAGACAAGAGGGACAATTTCAACTATCAATTGTGTTTCTTTGCTGTGGCTTTTCAGCGATTTGTTATAAATAGCAAGGAAATTTATTGTCTTATACCGGAGCTCCTCCTTAGTTAGAAAGTATTTCAATAGTTGTAAATAGGTTTGTTGCTATTTTCGTTTTTGTTTATTTATTTGTTTGTCCAATTCGATCATCTTCATGAATAATTATTCACATTAAGTAATGCTTAATGACATAAAGCTATTAGAATAATCAGTTGAATATAATTGTGTATAACCTTTTACAGTTTTATCATGGCCTTTTTGTACGTATTGTGAACCAATCACTAAATATCTATTGTCATTTATGTCAAATAAACCAGTATACAGAGAAATTATATTCATTTGGTAAAAATGACATAGAATTATGCAAAATGTTGCAACCACAATTTTGGTGGGAAAAACTTCCTTTTTTTCGTCACAAATTCACAATATAGTCTGCACTTTCCTTCAAAAAATTTAGACAAAAATAGCCAAACTTTTTGAAAAAACTAAAAAAAAGACTCACATTTTGTCTGTTGGCTCCAAAATTAGGATTCATTTCCATAAATATTGAAAAATATAAGAAAAAAGTGCAGACAATTTGGGCAAAGAAGTCCAATGGTGAAAAGATTAATGGATGTTATTTATACATTTTTAACCACTTCTCACAAACACAAACAATGCCTAAAAATTGCCAAATTTTCAGGTTACTGTCAAAAAAGTACTTTCATGCTTGGACTCAGAGGTCAAGAACGACTGATTTAAAAAAAAGCTCACTTGATCAACAAATATGCTACATCTGTAAAAACAAGATTTATACAGAGCAATACATTTTTTGTTGGCAAGCTTGGTACCAGATGCAAATTCACTAGCGTTCCGGAGAAAATCTAATATTTGTAAGCTGTTTGTTTATAATACATAAAATGTTTTGTATGCTGCACAATGAAATAATAAAGATATATAATTAAAAATATGAAATTTAATTTTAAACCTAGTCAATATATCCTGGTCTACTGTATGAATGTCAACATATGGTATACAAGAATAAATGCAATTAAATTGTGGGGAGAGGAAGGGTAATCATTTTCCAAGTGATTATTAATAATATTTTGGAACATTAAGATTACTACATGCAAATAAAAAATAATTGAATAGGAATATTGAAATTAATAATGTAAAATTATAACTTTTTAATAAAAAATCAATATTTCAAGGGAATTGAGGCTGATAGTATGATGTTGGTTATTGTAAATATATTTGTCTGTATCTATTTTTTCAGAATCTAGGCCAATTTTGTTTTTCTATTTTGACCTTTTAAGGAGGTTTAAGCTGAATTGAAGATTCTATGTATGTCATCTTTTATGTTTGTTTTTCAGTATGGTATATGTCATGGAAGCATAGTTTACCTATCCACATCAGTAAAATTATTGCTTCTTATATAAAAATTTTAGGTGATCTGAAATAAAAAAAAATCACATATTATCCTATTATAGTTATAAAAATTGATATTTAATTTGAGTTTTCAATGTGATAATAGTTTGCCATTATATACAGCGGAAAGTGTTATTTCCCATAATGCATCTGGCATGTAACTCTATGGCTCGAACTTCCTGAAAATAAACAAGGAAACATTTATTATAGCGCTCCCATATGAGTAATACCCAAAATAACATTTAAATAAATATTTTCATTTTGCATTTAATCATTTAATTAACCAATAGACAGAATTTGAGTCAATTTTCAGTTTTTGCTTAAAAAATTTGGATATTTTTGTCACTATCTTCTGAAGGAAAGTGCAGACTATAAACGGGACTATTTTGTGTCTTTGTGATGAAATAAGAGAACTGGTGGTGAAAAGGTTAATCCATATTAATGAAAAAACAAATGACATCATCAGTTCAGGAAATTCAAATTTTGCACTACTGAGCATGTTGCTGCACATACAGTATATGCAATGCATTGTGGGTGAGAACTTCCCATATATAATAATAGAAAACTATTATCACACTGGAAAAACCCTAAATTATATATACATTTTTGAAATATTTTCACAATATTAAGATTTATGTCAATAATGATATATGACTTTTTCAGAACACTTTTTAAATAATCTCACCATAGAAATGCCAATTTTGATAATTTTTCATGACATTTGCAACAATTTTTTCTTCAATCTTTGCAGATACAATTAGAGTATAGCAAATATTCTAAATGTTTTAAATAATTGAATATTCAAATTCTACAAATCCATGTTACATGCTTTTATTTCCAGTAAAAAAAAAAATAAACTGCCCTGCCTTCACTATTACCTAAAACAAATGAATAATGTGTGTTTTGTAAAACAGTGATTACCACAAAGTGTCGGGTGGCTGAAACATTGATCCTAAGTAACCAGCCAACACACAGCATGGCTTCCACTCTGACTTTTTCAGATACTTATTTTTTTCTTTATTTTTCATCTTATTCCAGGCACTAATTGCATGTGTGAGTGACAATCAAAATATAAGATTGCTGTGAAGCTGTTGCCATGGAGACGAGTACTACCTCAAAGCTGAGTAATAACGGTTCTAGTGGAGAAGAACCGTGGAGGATCATTGTCGGGCGTGATGAACTGAAACAGACTGTCTGCTTGCTAGCATGTAGCCTGGGGGAAAGTGAGGTAAACCAGAAAGATGAAGCCATACTTGATGCTATTCATCGTCTTAACCGAATTATTGCTCAGGGTGAGAAAGTACATAAATTGTCATCATTGGCCATGATGGACTCACCAGCTGTGAGTTTGCAGAACACAAACAGTCACATGCAGTCACCGGATAGTGATCTAGTCGACAGCCCCACAAGTGACATTGTAGCAGAGGAGTTGCCAGGACAACCGCCTAATCCAACCAGACCCGGAGTTACCATGGTGGCAAGGAATGGAGAAATCAGTGAAGAAATGTTATTGGAGTCTTTCAATATTTCTGATGATACTGACCTTGAAGACTATTATGGGATATCGAATGATAAGACTGAAAAAGGTCAGGGTGGGCCGGTAAGAGCTCGGCTATCACATAATCTTAATATGTCGTCCTCGTCTGCTCATGGGATGCTCCATGGCATCACATATCCTTTGCGTTTTAATGCTGCATCTCGTAGAAAACATGAAAGACAGACATTCACTTGCTTCAAGTGCAAAGAGAGAATTGTGTGTGTAACAAACTTTGAGAAACACATGATGGAAGCGCATAGCATTGCTAAGCCGTGGGAATGTCGTTTTTGTCCAGCTGGACGACGCTTTCATCGTTTGATTCTCCTGGAACACCACTACAATACCATGCATAAGAACAATGGGGAAGGAAGACGTAAGTACACCCAGCGACAGTTTTTGTGCGATATTTGCCATGAAATTGTAACTTATGTCTCCAAGTTTGAAGCGCATATGTTAGAGAAGCATGGGGTGAGGAAACCATGGCGATGCGATCAGTGCGCAAACTACTCTGCAGCTACCTATCACCTGTACATGTGGCATGTACAACAATATCATCCGACCATCACCAAGCACCATCTAGAGATAAGCACTGTTGTAAACAACATGGTCAATCTGGACAATGCTGGCCAAGCGATTAGCACTGCAGCTGTTTTAGCACAGCAGAGGGGGGATGTCTCATCCAGCATTGTCAGCCCCCAGCCGACTGCACAGGCGTCACCTAAAAATGAAAATAACTGGAAAAAACCACCTGTAGTTAGTGAGAATAGGAATGAGAATGAACAGGAAAATTGCCAAACGGGAAAATCAGGTGATGTTTTGTTGAAGCTGCAAGAAAATCTGGAAGTCCATGATGACGAGGAATCAGAAGAAGAGATGGAGGCTGATGAACTTCCATTGGATGGTCAGAAACAAATTGAACTTAAATTTGGAAGCCCTGATCAACAAAAGGTGGAATCTTTAGCAGGGAACTGTAACACAACTCCTAAATCGGAGGATCCAGAATTGATGGGTTCACCAAGAGTTGCGCAGTCTGTAAATCTAATTGTAGGTCAATCGAATAGTAACGTTTCGGTAAGTCTTGACGTGGGTCAACCAAATGGTAACATCAATGTCAAACAGGAACCATCATGGGAAGATGAAGCCAGCGAAGATTCTGGTTGTCATGGTGATGCTGATACCAATCAGCTGGTTAATGGTAACCAGGGCCACTCGACGAGAAGAGAGTCAGTTGATATGGATGAGATAGGACCGTTGGTTGATGAGGATGGAGGGCAGTTAGACTATGCTCAGAGTTATCCACGAAAGTATACGATTCGCAGCTTTATGTGCGAAATTTGTGGGATTGAGATCCGACACACTGCCAAATACGAGAGACACATGTTCGAAATGCACAATGTTACAATGCCGTATAAATGTGATAAGTGTTCAGGGAGGCGATTCATGAGGCTGATTCAGCTGCAAGTCCATGAGGATAAGATGCACAACCGAAAGTCGATTGAGACGCGGCGCAAGTGGACCCAAAGGCAGTTCCAGTGTCCGGTCTGTCATGAGAAGATCACATACGTAGCCAAGTATCAGCAACACATGATTCTTGAGCATGGTGTGATACGAATGTTCGATTGTCGTGTTTGTGGCCATGCCATGGGACATTATCATCAGTATCAAGATCACATGAGGACATATCACCCAAAAGAAAATGTACGCCATTATTCAGAAACAGAATCATTGACCAATAGTGGCAGTCAGCATAGTGATGAAGGAAGTTAAGAATCTGGTTGAAAATGTATGTAAATTGTGCCCTCTGTAGCCCAAATAATGGTGATTCAATGCATTCAGGCCATTAGGACTTTTAGGAGTTTTTTAACTGACATACTATCACTTTCTTCTTGAAATAAATCATGTCCATATTTGCATTATAAAAATTTCTTCCATTTGTCTATGATTAAAAAAAATATACTGTAGGTAAATGGATTATTATTCACTTTTTGCTTATGATTAAATTAAACCCACCTGAACATGTGAAATAACAATATAATATATTGTTTTCACTAGAAAATTTATGAACTTACAACCCGGTAAATATTCTCAAAAAATCAAAATAGTGAAATTAAATTCCAGTGAAAATAAATGATTTTACAGTATATGAAAATATATGGTGATCAAAGGGTTAATAAAACGTTCTTTTCTATCCTCAAACCTATCACAGTAGATGTTACATACACAGCAAAATCCTTTTCTATCTTGAAACCAATCACAGCAGATGTTACATACACAGCAAAATCCTTTTCTATCTTGAAACCAATCACAGCAGATGTTACATACACAGCAAAATCCTTTTCTATCTTGAAACCAATCACAGCAGATGTTACATACACAGCAAAATCCTTTTCTATCTTGAAACCAATCACAGCAGATGTTACATACACAGCAAAATCCTTTTCTATCTTGAAACCAATCACAGCTGATGTTACATACACAGCAAAATCCTTTTCTATCTTCAAACCTATCACAGCAGATGTTACATAAACAGCAAAATCCTTTTCTATTTTCAAACCTATCACAGCAGATGTTACATACACAGCAACATCCTTTTCTATCTTGAACCCTATCACAGCAGATGTTACATACACAGCAAAATCCTTTTCTATCTTCAAACCAATCACAGTAGATGTTACATACTCAGCAAAGTCCTTTTCTATCTTTAAACCAATCACAGTAGTTGTTACATACTCAGCAAAGTCTTTTTCTATCTTTAAACCAATCACAGTAGTTGTTACATACACAGCAAAGTTCTTTTCTATCTTCAAATCAATCACAGAAGATGTTACATACACAGCAAAATCCTTTTCTATCTTGAAACCAATCACAGCTGATGTTACATACACAGCAAATTCCTTTTCTATCCTCAAACCTATCACAGCAGATGTTACATACACAGCAAAATCCTTTTCTATCTTGAAACCAATCACAGCAGATGTTACATACACAGCAAAATCCTTTTCTATCTTGAAACCAATCACAGCAGATGTTACATACACAGCAAAATCGTTTTCTATCTTGAAACCAATCACAGCAGATGTTACATACACAGCAAAATCCTTTTCTATCTTGAAACCAATCACAGCAGATGTTACATACACAGCAAAATCCTTTTCTATCTTGAACTCTATCACAGCAGATGTTACATACACAGCAAAATCCTTTTCTATCTTGAACTCTATCACAGCAGATGTTACATACACAGCAAAATCCTTTTCTATCTTCAAACCAATCACAGTAGATGTTACATACTCAGCAAAGTCTTTTTCTATCTTTAAACCAATCACAGTAGTTGTTACATACACAGCAAAGTTCTTTTCTATCTTCAAATCAATCACAGTAGATGTTACATACACAGCAAAGTATTTTCTATCTAAAATGTCACTGCCCAATGCTGTAAAATACATCATTGTTGTTTGTTAGGTATTTAAATGTTGTTGCACAGATATGCAGGTGTTACCAAGGATTTATAAGATAAGGGTATACAACTAGTGTGATATTAAATAACCCAATTTGATGTCATGCCAATTGACAATTTATGAGTTCCTGGGCATGTTCTATGGTTGCCAAAGTACTAAACTTGCTTGTGACAGAAAGGATGGTTGGTTTTACAACCAGTTGTCTGTGAGCCTGTTTGTATAAGTTGAATATACATATGTATGTATGTTGTCTCTCAGAAATATTTTACAAAGGCATGTAGGAATACCATAGGGATATTTTGTTTTCATTCATTTTGTGTGTATGAATGTAAAAACATGTTATACTATTTTATGAACATTTTTTGAGTTTTCACAGTAACATTGTATGTTACTCTAAAATACTTTAAATTATTTTCGCTTGAATTAATTTTTTGCTATTTTCACTGAAGGGATGATTCAGTGAAAACAAAATCCATTGAATATTCCTTTTTTTCCTATATTTTACAATCAACTCGTCAAAAAATCAGTGAAAATAAATTCCATACAAAACACTATTAAAATATGTTTTTTCAGTTAAAAATTAATTCAAATCCAAAATAAAGTATTTTACAGTACTGGCATATCTTATACATTTGTTGTGCATGTATAACAAAAAAACTGTGTGAGACTAAGCAGTCTTTCAGTTTGCTTGTAGAGCTATTGTTTTGTACAACTAGTTCAAGCATTCTAACAGAAGTCCTAGGTGTGGCTTTGTTTCATAAATAGTATCCTAACTGCATTTTATCTTGCAGTAAAAATATCTGTCCTGACTTCCATAAATAATAAATAAATTTTCGTTAAATCAACGAAATTCAATTTTGAGTTTTAATTGTTTTTACCCACAGACTTCCATGACCAAAACTTATTCGTACCTGAACTTATTTTTTATTGCCCTATAAACATATTTTTATGTTGCTGGAGTAATTCTGTTTTCCACAAGACCTGTCGGTGACCTGTCATATCAACTCTCTCTCATATTGTATCTAATTTGCATATGCCTTATTTAGGCAGTATGGAAAAACAGAATGTTTCTGAGATTAAACTGGAATTTTTCTTTAGGTGTGAGTGTTGTAAAACAATAGATTACCTATATTTTAATGCTGCCGAGTTCTTTCCAATTGATCTTCCCAAGTGTGAAATACAAATATTTTTATCTGAAAAAATAATAATAACAAATTGTTTTAATGTTGTTCAGCTACCGTTAGTTAATGCAACATTTTAAATCACCTTATTATACAGTGTTAAAAATAAAAATTAAGCTGTTGTTTAAAGTCTTCAAAAGTATGTTTTTGAGAATCTTGTTATGCTTGCTGTGCCATGTAGACTTTACTTCTTAGGTGTGATTGGCTAGCCAAAGTCATGTGATGATATTTGTAGAAAATGATTGGTTAAAATAGGTGTTTCATTAATATTAATTATGTAATGTAAATAATAGATGTTGATTGGTCTGTGATGAGTGACATATTTAAATAATTGATTGTGATTGGTTGATATTAATTATTAACAAGCTAAGTGTTCTTTTTATGTAAAACATTTGTTTTTGACCCTAAGGAGTGTTATGATTGGCTCCTGACACATTTACCTCAGAAATTAAACTTTTCAACACTTAAAAAAAAAAAGTGTGTGATTTTTCATGTATTATATATCATACCCTGTTAATATTGCTCTTGAATATTTTTATTTGTTTGTTGACATAGTCTTTCAGATTTTTATTAACTTTTGTGGTTTAATCTTAAGTCTTTATTTTTTTAAGTGGATTACAACCAGTAATGTATGCGATTACTTTTGTATTTCACCATCTGTTATAATCGTATATGCTCTATTAGTAGTGTTTGTGCAAATTATTGTTAAAATATATGCGTATATATTAGTAATAGAGCAAATATGGTTAAATGTTTACATTTGTCGTGTTCCATAGTGGGCCAGTTCTTCATATCAAAGGGTTTGAAATATTAGATGTTATTGATCAAATGTGTATGTTTTGGCCCAAATGTTTTCCTAGCACGAAGGTTCAAATGCCCATATTTGGTCTGTAATTGTGAAGTTTACTATCTAAAACAATCGCCAGTTAAGAAAATATGGATGATTTTTGGCAAGGCTGACAATTTTCCTCTTGCGAATTACATACAGCAGTATATTGGCCTGGAATTTCTGATTTACCTTGTTCTTTTATTAAAGGAACATTAAATATTTGCTGGTGCAAATGCTCGAAACTCATCTATTGTAATGTTTCTTGGTAGTGTCTCTTTTATTGTATTCTTTGATCAGTACAACAATCAAAGTCGCCATCTTGAAACTCTTATATCGTGCATGCATGGCGTGATGACCACCACTAGCCTTTATAATATTGTACATTAAGTTATGATCAGTTTTGTCAGCTAGCGAAAATTACACGTAATCTCTGCCCAGTATTATATCACATGACTGAATCTTATAGCCTCATTGGATGACATGGAAAACATCACATGTCGATACAGACCCGATTACAATAGAACAGTTTGCATTTGATTAAACAGAACCCTTCTCAATGAACTACTCTGCATTTGCATTGAGCTTGTATTGTCCTTCAATGAGACAAGTTGTCATGTGCGCAATGAGACGTGTCATAATGTGTGCAAAGGTTTTGTCAAAAATTGTAGAAAAAAAAATTAAGTCCCAAAGTATAATTTTCACAAAATGACATTTCATTTAAAAAATATATAACATATTGTTATAGTATTCATTTTAAACAAGTTTATTTTTATTTACATGCAATAACAGTACCATGTATTTATTATTAGCATTTTTTTTTGAGTGTTTTGCATAATATTTATAACTATTATCCATTAATATTTATATACATGTATCTCTCTGAGAATGAAATAAAGTGTTTGGTATTAAAAGATGTTGGTGGCACTGTACTGCAGAGCATGACCATTTTATTGAAATAAATAAAATGCATGTGTGTGTTTGCCGAATGTCACACAATCTTCAATTTTCAGGCAAAAAAAATCTGCTAAAATTGTCATATTGAAGTTCAACAAATATTTACCAGGATGTGTGACCTTTTAGGGTCAGCCAGATATGTGTAGTTTATGGGTGGAAAGATTACAAAACTTGAATATAGTGCAGCCAAAGAAGGCATTGTTGACCCCTACCCTGGGTGAGTGTGCCACAGACTCAATGGGAAGGTCAATTCCACTGGCCGAGATTTATTCTTCAACAAATGGGGGAACCTTGGTTAAGGTCCGCAGGTGCTTGTGTTCGACCGAGCCTGGTTGACGCCAGGATAGCACATTAAAAAAATGACATTGGTAGAGAGATGGCCACACAGCCCTGTCATATAGTCCAAAACATGAATATGACTTCTGTGGCATAATGCACTGTGTCAGCACTAGCACTTGCAATTTGCACATACAAAAGAATGCATTGTCTATCACCTTGTTTTGTTAAAGGTTGACTAATAGAAACTGGGGGGGGGGGGTGCAAAATATGTTTTCCTTAAAGTTGTGTTATCTTTTTCTACAGTGTAAACTGTTTTTTTTCCCTAGGTATGCCAAATTTTGTTTTCTCTGATATTTCTGTAGAATTTGTTTTACTGTCTCCCACCATGGTTTTTTATGGTCTGTCCCTTACTGCTACTCATCAACTATACCTGGAAAAAAAATGCAGTCAAATGCTATGCACAAAGACTGAATTTCCTGATAGTTCAGGACTCTAGATTCCTTCAGCAATATTAAAGAGAAGCTCATACAAGATCAATGAAAAAAAACACCATTTAAGACCTAAATACGAAGCAGCATAGCTACCAAAAGGAGGTTTTAGAAGCAGTTGTAAAGTCGAGGATTTTGGTTAATTGTGATTTTGGTGTACTGTAGAATACTTTATTTTTGCTATTTTCGCTGAAGGGATGATTCCGTGAAAATAAAATCCAGCGAATATACTTTTTTTCCTATATTTTACATTAAACTCATCAAAAATCAGTGAAAATAAATTCCATATAAAATGCCCAAAAAGCCTTTTCAGCGAAAATTAATTCCAGCGAAAATAAAGTATTTCACAGTAATTGTTTACAAGCAAGCGTCATTTTGATGAAATCAGAATTCAACTCTTCGGCAAATTAAGTAAATTTAAAACAATTTGGCACTCGTTTATTTTTAAAAACTTTAAAACAAATTTAAAGGCCTTGAAAACGAAACAAGATTGTATCGAGTGGGAACCCTGTCTTGTTCATTTAAAACTCACCTACTTGGTACAAATAAACAAAGACAATTGCAGTACAGCCCACTAGAGGGCAGCTTACGTTCATCTCTTTCATATTAACACATTGTAGCTAAATTACGTTTCACCTAAATCAAGCGATTGGCCATGTAAACTTGAGGAGTGGGGTGAAAAACAAAACTTGGAGCAACCTGCCAGTTGATATAGGTTCGCTGTAATATTGAAAATATTTACCGAAAATGACAAAAATGACAATTAGAAAATTAAATTGTCCATTGCATACATGTGCAGTAACATGCTCAGTAGTGACAAATTTTAATTGAGCGCAAACTGCCTTGAAGCTTACCCTTTTTATGCTATTCACAATTATGGGTAAGAAGCACAAAACATGCATCACTATGCAGCCATTAAACAAATGAGAGGTATACATATGTACATATATGTTTATATTGGAATAAGGTACGTTGGATTACGGATGCAGATTAAAAGATTTCAAGACCACCTATCTTGACAAATAAACAGTTCCATTACGTTAACAAGCGGCAAACTGCAAATACAAGAAACATTTTTTTTTCTGACCAATTCAAATTCATGAATTGTTTAACAAACACTTTATTAGATCACAGTTACAATGTACTAGAAGTCTTCTGTAACCATGATTACGTATTAAAATCACATATTTTTGTTTATTGAAAATTCAACCACGAAGATTGTAATTTGCAAAATACCTTTTTTTTTTACTCTCATCCCTTAGCATACCCCTTTTTAGTGTACTTCTACAAAATCTAATTCCCTTAATCTGACATGAAAACAACCAACAAATGCATGTTCATTTTCTAAAACTGATTTTAATGAAAATCAACATTTTACGACAATATCTCGACAAAATGTGTGAGTTTGACGAATAGTTTTTAAATGCTTAAATTTAAGATATCTTGGTCCAATAGTATTATTTGAAATCCATTAAATTTAAATTTAAGCATGTGAAAAATACTTAACTTAGTTGTCTTAGAAAACTTGAATTAATTTGTCCCCGTTCGGATGCAGTCTGAAAACAGAGACTTATGTTTTGACCTTTGTGTGTCCGTGCATCCGTGTGTGTGCGTGCATCTGTATCTTAGACATGCCTGGACCAATTACAATCAAACTTTACACATACATAATAATATACATATACACATCAATTTGTTTCACGATTCAAGATGGCCGAATGGTGGCTATTTTTGTGCTAAAAAATCATCAAATATCAAACATTTCTGTCATTTATGGATGGATTTTGTTCAAACTTGATACATACATTAGACATTACGGGTTCCTGATGCATGTCATTTTATTTTTCAGATCGAATTCAAAATGGCTGACTGGTGGCCATTTTGTTTTAATGAATGGGCTTCTGTTCAAATTTTATATATTCATTATACATCATGTTATGGCTGATTTTGTTTTGATTAATGCTGTTCCAGGGCAATATCTCTCAATATGGACAAGTACTCGTTTGACGATTAGATACAAATGTCAATCATTTTAATGTTAAACAATCATCATAATCATATAATCACCTGTTCCATAAGCCAAACATGGCTGCCAGGGAGTAGCTACACAAAATGAGCCAACTTTGTTGTTAGAATATAATCAGAAAAATTACATTTGATTAAAACTGAATAGCCAAGTCCATTCTATTGATACGAGTGAAACTAAAAATTGCAAAGTTAACAGTTTTTATTCCACTATGAAAACAGGAAAGATAAACAAAAATGGTCAGTTTTCTCTACAAGAAAACAAATTGATTAATCATGGATGTAGTACGTCCATGAACAGTCCCTCTATCATAGATAGATAAAGATAAAGTGCCAACAATCTTGTGTATATGAGGTTATTACGAGAATGCCTCAAAGTCTGACAGCAGCGAAGGTCGATGTGCAGCATACTGTGAGTATTATACTTATATATACCTTATTATACATCTTTTTCTTCCAAGGATACATCATGGGAATGCCAAAATCCAAAAAGTTTAGAACAGAATCAGCGAACTTCTTTGTGTGGAGTCCGGTCATACCCTGATGGCAGCCATGTTTGGTTTTATTATTAGAGGGCATTTACACGCGTAATCATTCCATATGTGGAATTCGCATTTCCTTGTATATATTATATGGATGAAAATACCCTGTAAAATACCGCATTTACACCGCATGGCGATACAGTGACAGATGTATAATAATATACTTTATTTTAAATTAGTGACATCTTAATTTAGCGAAATTGGCTTTTTGGGCGTTTTGTATGGAATTTATTTGGGAAATATATGAAAAAAAGTATATTTGCTGGATTTTATTTTCACGGAATCATCCCTTCAGTGAAAATAAAGTATTCTACATTAAGCCAAACATGACTGCCAGAGTGTAGCCACACAACATGAGCCAACTTTGTGGTTGGAATATAAGCAGAAAAGTTACATTTGATCAAAACTGAATAGCCAAGTCCATTCTATTGATACGAGTGAAACTAAGAATTGGAAAGTTAACAGTTTTTATTCCACTATGAAAACAGGAAACAAAAAGGGTAAATTTTTTCTACAAGGAAACAAAACTGTCTAAAAGCATGGAGGTAGAATCTCTTTTCTAAAGTAAACAATGTCCTGTGTCAATGTTTGTGTCATTATGACAAGTGGATTTTTCATCATATTTAGAACAGATATATAGCATAGTGCACTCAATATACACTGACAAATGTGAATATTGGCACAGCATAACTTATCAAACATATAAACAAGCAACCAGTCGGCTGAGATAGCTCCGCTGTTAGAAATGCACATTTCAATTAAAGAACAGAAGATATCATTAGAAAATGAACAATATGAATAGTATCAAAGCAATGGGACTTGCTGTTTTCAACAAGAATTCAAAAATATCACTTTTCACCAAAAATGACAAAAATAATCATCAAAATTAGATAATTGAAGATATCACCACGAAATTAACAAGTCTGAAAGAGGTCCACATGTAGTACTTATATATGTAATATAAAAACAATCGGACTTGCAGTTTTCAACAAGAAGTCGACAATATCACTTTTTACCAAAAATATTAAGCAAAATTAGAGAATTGAAGATATCATGAAATGAACAAATCTGGGAGAGGTCCACATGTAGTATCTATATATGTAATATCAAAGCAATCAGATTTGCCGTTTTTAACAAGAAGTTGAAAATATCAAAATAACAAAAATATTCATCAAAATTAGAGAATTTGAGATTTTGACATGAAATGAACAAATCTGAGAAAGAACCATCCAAGGTATTTGCATATCAAATTTGAAGAAATTCTGACTTGTGGTTTCGAAGAAGAAGTTGAAATTGTAAAGTTGATGACGACTGAGACGGACAATCAGTAATATGAACAGCGGAGCTAAAAAGCATAAAAATGTGACTTGTTTCAGATGTATAAATCTACTGGGTATATGCCTTTATACATGGGATTATTTATACAGAAGATTATAATCTAAGTTGCACACCAGAAACTTGATTTTCTTTTGTTTTTTAAGGTCTATAGTAAAGATCACCTTGCCAGCCTGTTTTTTAAGGTCTATCGTAAAGATCACCTCGCCAGCCTGTTTTTTAAGGTCTATCGTAAAGATCACCTCGCCAGCCTGTTTTTTCAATAAAGTAATGATTGTATTTAGTGAATGATGGATATATTTTCACCATTGGGTTTCTATGGTGACGATATTCAGCTACATTACAAAGTGTACTCTATTGACATAAGATGAACAAGCTAATAATATATCATGCCAAATGAGATACTTTTTGTTATTGTGAATTACTTCAAAAATATGAATTTTAAAATTTTTTCAACATTGTGCTCTATAGAAAGTTTCTAAAAACTTTTTTTTTGAAAATATTAATACAATTTTTTCAAAACGATACTGTAATACACAAAAGAATGCTGTTTTTTTGTTACCACGGTACAAGAACTCAAATGTTTTACATACTAAATCAATAACCAAGTTGGTACACAAGATCATATTCGATACTAGATTTGCATACAGTCTCTTATTTTTGGGTGTTTTTTCAATAAAATATCATAGGAGTGTGGAAATGGCGAAAGTCGGTTTACCGCAAAAAAAAAAAAATAACTGGTTTATTTCGCAGTAATCCAGATTTTGCGACTTATATACTCCCATATTTTATTGAAATAAACACTATAAAATAAACAAGACAGTATGCAAGTGTAATTCTATACTCTCCTGTAAAGTATTGCTATGCACACATTAAGGCTGGAGTTGCTCATTACAAACTTTGGAATCATATAAGACAATTCTCTGCATTCATGTTTCCAATATTTTTGACATCATTTATGGAGGAAACGCCATTTCAGTGTTTGATAACATACTTGCGAGATAGTGGTACCAAATCTAATTTTTGATTTTCGTTATTCAATTAGTGAATTTTTAGAATTTTTGTTTCACCTGATACATTAAAAAAAACAATGAAATACTGACAATGTATGAGGAAACATTAATAGCGTGTTCTTGTCTGCTGCGTCAGAGTACCCATATAGAGAAGCAGATTGCAGATAATGGATGTCAAGTTTTAACATTTTGGCCCAAATTTAACGTTTGCAACTAAATATGTTTGAAAGTAATTTAATATTTCATACATTGATTTGGTTGTAATTTATTAACTTGCACTTCAAGTTTCATTACAATCGTACATTTCAGTATGGTAGAATATTTTATTTCATCGCAAACTGTAAATTTAGACCAATGGTAAATACAGAATGCAATATGTTATACAATGTATACTTTAAAATATTTGGAATTAATTTCCGCTGATGGAATGATCAGGCGAAAATAGAATCCAGAGAATATACTTTTTTCTATATTTTACATTCAAGTTGTCAAAAACCAGTGAAAATAAATCCAATACAATACACCCAAAGAGTCTTTTTTAGTGCAAATTAATTCCAGCTAAAATAAAGAATTTTACAGTAGTTGGATATATTTTGGGAACTTTTTTTTTTCAGTGTGTTCCTCGTCACCTTAGACCAAAAAAAAACAAGTCATTGTCAATGACACGTCCCCGTTCCGTTCATATTTGAGTGACATATACATTCAAAGCAGATCATGACCGAAATGCACCTGCATATGTACAACACATTGTGCTAAATCTGAACAAAATCCATCCATGCATGACTGAGATCCGGTTCTGGAATTGTGAAAATACGTGATTTTGATGCATTTTCGGCCTTAAAATGGCCATCATTTCGCTATTGTTAAGCAGATCATGAAACAAAGGCACATATCTATTTGTGACATGATGTACATTGTACCATGTGTGTGTGAAGTTTGAACTTGATCAATCCAGACATGTCTTGGATACGGATCCAGAACTGAATTCTTTAACAAAATGGCCGCCAGTCGGCCATTTCGAACTTGATCCGAAAAAAAAAAAGACGTGCATCAAGGTCCTATTATGTTTAATGTATGTACCAAATTTGAACAAAATCCATCCATGCATAACTGAGATACGGGTCCGGAATGGTGAAAATGTGCGATTTCAATGCATTTTCGGCCTTAAAGCGGCCGCCATTTGGCTATCGTTAATGAGATCATGAAACAAATGCACATACATATTTGTGACATGATGTACCTTGTGTGTGTGAAGTTTGAACTCGATCAATCCAAGCATGTCTCGGATACGGATCCAGAACTGAATTCTTTAAAACAAAATGGCCGCCAGTCGGCTATTTCGAACTTGATCCGAAAAAAAAAATGACGTGCATCAAGGTCCTATTATGTTTATTGTATGTACCAAATTTGAATGAAATCCGTCCATGCATAACTGAGATCCGGGTCCGGAATGGTGAAAATGTGCGATTTCAATGCATTTTCGGCCTTAAAGCGGCCGCCATTTGGCTATCGTTAATGAGATCATGAAACAAATGCACATACATATTTGTGACATGATGTACCTTGTGTGTGTGAAGTTTGAACTTGATCAATCCAGACATGTCTCGGATACGGATCCAGAACTGAATTCTTTAAAACAAAATGGCCGCCAGTCGGCTATTTCGAACTTGATCCGAAAAAAAAAATGACGTGCATCAAGGTCCTATTATGTTTAATGTATGTACCAAATTTGAATGAAATCCGTCCATGCATAACTGAGATCCGGGTCCGGAATAGTGAAAATGTGCGATTTCAATGCATTTTCGGCCTTAAAGCGGCCGCCATTTGGCTATCGTTAATCTGATCATGAAAAAAATGCATGTGCATATGTCCCATATAATGTGTGATGTATGAGTGAAGTTTGAACTTAATCGGTCCATGCATGTTCGAGATACAGGTGATCACGGACGCACGAACGGACGGACGCACACAGGGCAAAACATAAGTCCCCGTTTTCGGACTGCGTTCGAACGGGGACTAAAAAGGATTTGCTACTCATCCTAGACAAAATTTCAAAGTGATGTAGGACATGGTTTTAATTTGAGGTGGTTGGGTTTAAGATTATTCAATACCATAACAAGAAAATGTAACATTTCACATTTAATACATAGTTCTTTTGAATACATGCATTAAAGGTTCATTTGGATCCACAAAACATTGTCTAAAACAGAAACAAAACATTTTCATTCACTTTATCTATATGCAAAACTGCTAAAGAAAATTGGGATACACAGGTTTCAAACTGAAGTAACCGATGAGAAGAAAAACACTAGGAGAAGAGGGGGGGGGGGATTTACAGTATTTTTAGCTTCAATATGTAAAACAATGTGTTTACGCAATTCATTCTAGCGTTCTAGGACAAAGCATCTCATAAGGAAAGGTCAACAATGAGCCACGAACTAAACACAGTGGACTTCCCGATGATATCAAAAGATGGCTGCTTTTTACACATATTTTTTACATGACTGGTACACTTCTAATAAAATAGGAAATGCAGAACATATTTCACACTTCTTTTGAAGTATTACTGTATCACAATTTTGGTGTGCAAACAAAAAATTAATGGAATAATGAAAAATATGAGAAATCGAAATGAACTTAAAGCATCGCAGTATACATCGCATGCGAGCCATATCACCAAGGATGCAATGCAACGACTGCACGTGTACGTGAAATTAAAGAGCCACATTCATCTTGCCAAATAATTACGATATGGGACTCGTGCGATGTTTGTTTCATACAAAATTCAACAACAGTAGTACAAACAGATAATCAGAATATGACATGGTCATGTCTTGAATGCAAATTATGTATTATCATGCATAAGTGGAGAAATGAATTCATATTTAATACACAACACAACATCTGAAAGTTGTGCTACTTTTCAATTCTAAATAAGTTAACAGAATTGCAATTTGGAAAAACTATAAAAAAAAAAAACTTTTCAGTTAATTAAAAAAACAAAACGCTTAGCATTCAAAGATACGCTATCATACTATAATACACCTCTTCTGTAACCATGACAACAACAGAATGTACAGCTCACCAATTTTTATATTGTAGTTAACTTTAATATAGAAATTAATTAAAACAATGAAAAATTCAGAAGACTCATGCAAGATAACATCTAACTGGACAAATTTTATGAAAAATAATCAAGTAAGCCAATCAGAGAACTCGTATTGAACAACCATAGTTTATAATTGTTTCTTAGCCCACATCACCTTTTTAACTTTCATTTTAATAAACTAAAATAAAAACTAAAATAAAATAAAAGGGAGTCCCGTAAGTTATTATTCAAAAGGTACATAATTTTTTTACAGCTATGTATTCAGTATCTGTAATAAAATGTAATTGAAGGCACAAATTTCCCTCATTTGACTAAAATAAGTAAGCACAACTAGTCTTTCCTAGTGTATTAGTACACTAATTTTCATTATGCAGTGCCAACAGGAAGAGGTTAAACCTTCCCTGCTGTATTAATAATGTGCTATTGAAACTAAATTGCCACAAGTCTTTTCCCCTTAAAGTGGTGGAGCTGCGAAGAAACTTTGGGGAGACACCAACACAGATTACAACTTCCACATAAACTTAACACCTTTTCAAAAAGATCCTTTTTTTCAGGCAGTTTCCCAAATTATATATTCGTTTTCTACACTCAATTTACTGAGACACAAACTGTTGTTTCATTTGTTGTATCTTTCGTTGCTGTAGATGTTTCCTCTGAAATCTGATGTGGCTCATTCACTTCCTCCTTCTCAACCACGACTTGTTTCTGACTTTTAAGTTCATTATCAATATCATTCTTCATTTTGTTATCATCATCATCATTATCACCATCAACTACTTGCACTTCACTGGTCTGTTGTGTATCTGTAATCTCTGTACTCTGTACTTGCACCTGGCTTCTCTCTTCCTGTTCCTCTTCTACATACTGGTCGTGTTGCTGTAATTCATGTTGTTCTTGCACCTGGATATATTGCATTTGTTGCAGTTCCCCAGACTCTAGGAGCTGAGCAGGTAGATTCTGACCATCCACTCTCACTTTCTGAGATGATAAAAACATGAAAAATAAATTGTAGTACATTGAAGTATTGTTTAGAAATGTAGAGCGAGAGCCACAAGACTTGGTTTTGCTTCTCAAATTCTCAAGTTCCATTCTCTTTCACCACCACTGTTTCAAATTAGAGAACATTAGAGAACTACTATTTAGGAGAGGGAGCAAGTCTAGCAACTGTATATCTTATATTCCAGTTTTTATTTTGGTTTACTGGATGTTCAACATTCTTAAATTACACCAGAATGTATATTTTGTTGGTGGAAAACTGTCTAAAAAGATACAAGAATAAACCTCTTGACAACTACAAGTACTTGGTACCCATCTTATAACAACACACAATTTTTTTAGCATATACAACCATACAAAATTTTGAGAAATGGTGACAACTTGTTACCATAGGAACCAATGATAAACTGCTCAAAACTTAACATTTTCATGGATTTTTGACCTGTGTAGTTTGGCAACCATATATTCTTATCTGGGTAAAATATAACCATAGTGTAAATGTCAAGAAAGTCCAACCATGATGTTTAATGGAAGCCAACTACCTTAACAACTACCTTATTAGGGTACGAACAGAATGGGTTCATAAGTGATTGAGAAAGCTTTAATGGAACATTCACAACTAAGCTTCTAACTAAACTAAGTCAAGAATGTACTGTAAAACCATTTATTTTCACTGATATTTAATTTCACACATTGATGTTTTGAGTGTATTTACTGGGTTTTAATTTCACAAATTTTTCAAGAAAACAATTATTATTATTTCACATGTTCACATAGATTTAATTTAGTGCATTTTACTTATTGGCCAAAATAGTGAAATTAAAACCCAGTGAATAATTAATGCATTTACAGTACCCAATCTACTTACCGTGTTCTCTGGTGGTGGTTGTATAGGAATAGGGTTTGGTGGTCGTCTTGGAGGTGTTCTTTTTATAGAGTGTTGCTGCATCTCAGGAGAATAGTATGTAATACCGCCATACATCTGAGCTTGGGACTGCAACCGAGCAAAGAAGAAAAATACGCACTGAGAGGACAGATATGCTAAAGTAATCTACATACGTATTGATATCTCCATTATTAGAACTCCAAATAGCATGCGTGAGCTCAATATGTGTGAATAATTTGAATCACAGAATGTTGATCAAACAATGTAAGGATGAAGTATGGATCGTGAACAGTAGTTCTGATTATTAAAATTAGATACTCCATGTATCTGATAATTTTGATTTGAATGCATTTTGTACTTAGTCATAATGATGATATTTCCTAAATAAGATTATTTATTGTGGCGGTGCTTCAGGCAAACTGAGACATGTTAACACAGCGCTCGCTGAAAAACTCCACGGACATATCAAAGTGAAAACCGGTAATACTTTCACCGCCATATTGTTCCGAACACCAAACCATCAATATTGCCAGCTACATGTAAGTTGTTGACTGGTTTGATACGTACATCTTGGGATCATTATAAGATTAAGAACTGCTCTGTTCAAAACACTTTTAGGAGGGTGCACTGTTCGGCTAACTTGTGCTCATTTACGAGCGTTATGACACGCAACAGACACACCATTGATTGTGTCCAGACATTTCATACTGTGTAAGTACACACATTTGCCATTTATTATATATGGGAATGCATAAGATTAAATAATATATATTGAAAAGCAATCGCATCATGATCATCTATTTATATCTAATGTGTCCCCAACTATTAGTTTGAAACACAGTGGACGAGTGAAACCAGTCGGCAACATAGCTGGCAATGTTGATGTTTTGGTGTTCGAAACAATATGGCAGTAACCGATATAATCTTTATCCACAGACATAGTGTACCTACAATGTGTGAAAACAAATATTGGAAATACTCACTGTGACTGGAAACTGTGGTTGCTGAGGTTGCAGCGGCTGTGGTGGCAGTGGTGCTGGTACGGGAGCCGGTGGAGGGGCTGTCATCTGATAAGGCGGGGGTGGTGGCGGCGGCCCATGGGGGACAGTGTAGCTAACAACCGGACTAACAAATGCGGGAGCAAATGTGCCTGGAGGTGGCTGAGGTGGGGGCTGTTGAGAGCCTATAGGAACAGCTGGGTACATGTTTGGATTGGCTATGTGTGTTGGTGAGGGGTGTTGCATTCCTGGAAAGAAAAAAGTTGAAACAAACACATGAGAAATATTACAACATTATTATGACAACATTGAAAAAGATTTTTCCAGCTACTACAGGGTGGGGGTGGGGGTTGGGTGGCAGGTTTTAATCAATCAATTAACCAAATGGTATCACTTTATTCAATCTAACGGTCAGTACGACAACACAATTGTTATCTGTCACTTTCGCCATAGAGGGCATACATTATTGAGTTATGACTAAAAGAGGTTGATAAGATTTGTTACTAATTTACATAATATTTAGAAAGATTAATTTTTTGGTAAACAAAAAAAAAACAAAAACATTCCATTGCGAGCATTTTGATGTTAATTCCAGCACACAAATTGGTAGTGCTAATTGGTAGTACGCCGTCGGATCGACCTCTGCTGTGCGTCGGGCGATACTCCTGCTGTACTGTCTTCGTACATACTTTGAGGTATCATCGTAATAACCTCATATGATTAGCTAACTTGGTGTACGTATTCAATAACTATTCATTTCATGTTTATCTCATTTGTACATCCTGTATTTCAGGAAATATATAAACACTTCAAAAATCTTGTTCGTATCTTCTAATGAAAGCTTCTCATTTTGAAAAACTGCACTTTACCCCCATCCAGTATAATAATGGAATTATCTAAACTTGACTGTAAAAAAACCCAAATGCACTTCTAAAGTCAGTACTACCCTACAATTTCTATATTATATAAATGTATATATCACATTACCTGGAAGCATGTTTATATCATGCTGGACCATCATGCCTTGGTGCATCAACCGATCCCCAGGCGGAGGAGGATGGGAAGGGTGATGTGGACCTCCATGAGGAGGACCGCCTGGTGGAGGTCCCCCCGGTGGTGGTGGGGTTCCTTCATGTCTTGTTGGGGGTGTATTACTTGGATGGTACATGGGGCCTTGAAAAGCTGAAAAATAAAGTAAGAAGTTTAAAAAAATTGTGTTTTTTGTACATTTTTCCTGTTTTCTAGTAAAAGTGGCAATCTGAACATTGAAACACCAAATGAGTGAACATAGAATAATATGTTAGGTGACATTGCCTAGACTTATCCAGCTGTCTAGCTGATGTTTACATTGCCTAGACTTATCTAGTTGTCTAGGTGATGTTTACATTGCCTAGACTTATCTAGCTGTCTAGGTGATGTTTACATTGCCTAGACTTATCTAGCTGTCTAGGTGACGTTTACATTGCCTAGACTTATCTAGCTGTCTAGGTGATGTTTACATTGCCTAGACTTTTCTAGCTGTCTAGGTGATGTTTACATTGCCTAGACTTATCTAGCTGTCTAGGTGATGTTTACATTGCCTAGACTTATCTAGCTGTCTAGCTGATGTTTACATTGCCTAGACTTATCTAGCTGTCTAGGTGATGTTTACATTGCCTAGACTTATCTAGCTGTCTAGGTGACGTTTACATTGCCTAGACTTATCTAGCTGTCTAGGTGATGTTTACATTGCCTAGATTATCTAGGTGTCTAGGTGATGTTTACATTGCCTAGACTTATCTAGCTGTCTAGGTGATGTTTACATTGCCTAGACTTATCTAGCTGTCTAGGTGATGTTTACATTGCCTAGACTTATCTAGCTGTCTAGCTGATGTTTACATTGCCTAGACTTATCTAGCTGTCTAGGTGACGTTTACATTGCCTAGACTTATCTAGCTGTCTAGGTGATGTTTACATTACCTAGACTTATCCAGCTGTCTAGCTGATGTTTACATTGCCTAGACTTATCTAGCTGTCTAGGTGATGTTTACATTGCCTAGACTTATCTAGCTGTCTAGGTGACGTTTACATTGCCTAGACTTATCTAGCTGTCTAGGTGATGTTTACATTACCTAGACTTATCCAGCTGTCTAGCTGATGTTTACATTGCCTAGACTTATCTAGCTGTCTAGGTGATGTTTACATTGCCTAGACTTATCTAGCTGTCTAGGTGACGTTTACATTGCCTAGACTTATCTAGCTGTCTAGGTGACGTTTACATTGCCTAGACTTATCTAGCTGTCTAGGTGATGTTTACATTGCCTAGACTTTTCTAGCTGTCTAGGTGATGTTTACATTGCCTAGACTTATCTAGCTGTCTAGCTGATGTTTACATTGCCTAGACTTATCTAGCTGTCTAGCTGATGTTTACATTGCCTAGACTTATCTAGCTGTCTAGGTGATGTTTACATTGCCTAGACTTATCTAGCTGTCTATGTGATGTTTACATTGCCTAGATTTATCTAGATGTGTAGCTGATGTTTACATTGCCTAGACTTATCTAGCTGTCTAGGTGACGTTTACATTGCCTAGACTTATCTAGCTGTCTAGGTGACGTTTACATTACCTAGACTTATCTAGCTGTCTAGGTGATGTTTACATTACCTAGACTTATCCAGCTGTCTAGGTGATGTTTACATTGCCTAGACTTATCTAGCTGTCTAGGTGATGTTTACATTGCCTAGACTTATCTAGCTGTCTAGCTGATGTTTACATTGCCTAGACTTATCTAGCTGTCTAGCTGATGTTTACATTGCCTAGACTTATCTAGCTGTCTAGGTGATGTTTACATTGCCTAGACTTATCTAGCTGTCTAGGTGATGTTTACATTGCCTAGACTTATCTAGCTGTCTAGGTGACGTTTACATTGCCTAGACTTATCTAGCTGTCTAGGTGACGTTTACATTGCCTAGACTTATCTAGCTGTCTAGGTGATGTTTACATTGCCTAGACTTTTCTAGCTGTCTAGGTGATGTTTACATTGCCTAGACTTATCTAGCTGTCTAGCTGATGTTTACATTGCCTAGACTTATCTAGCTGTCTAGCTGATGTTTACATTGCCTAGACTTATCTAGCTGTCTAGCTGATGTTTACATTGCCTAGACTTATCTAGCTGTCTAGGTGATGTTTACATTGCCTAGATTTATCTAGATGTCTAGCTGATGTTTACATTGCCTAGATTTATCTAGCTGTCTAGGTGATGTTTACATTGCCTAGACTTATCTAGCTGTCTAGGTGACGTTTACATTGCCTAGACTTATCTAGCTGTCTAGGTGATGTTTACATTACCTAGACTTATCCAGCTGTCTAGCTGATGTTTACATTGCCTCGACTTATCTAGCTGTCTAGCTGATGTTTACATTGCCTAGACTTATCTAGCTGTCTAGGTGACGTTTACATTGCCTAGATTTATCTAGCTGTCTAGGTGACGTTTACATTGCCTAGACTTATCTAGCTGTCTAGGTGATGTTTACATTGCCTAGACTTTTCTAGCTGTCTAGGTGATGTTTACATTGCCTAGACTTATCTAGCTGTCTAGCTGATGTTTACATTGCCTAGACTTATCTAGCTGTCTAGCTGATGTTTACATTGCCTAGACTTATCTAGCTGTCTAGGTGATGTTTACATTGCCTAGACTTATCTAGCTGTCTAGGTGATGTTTACATTGCCTAGATTTATCTAGATGTGTAGCTGATGTTTACATTGCCTAGACTTATCTAGCTGTCTAGGTGATGTTTACATTGCCTAGACTTATCTAGCTGTCTAGGTGACGTTTACATTACCTAGACTTATCTAGCTGTCTAGGTGATGTTTACATTACCTAGACTTATCCAGCTGTCTAGGTGATGTTTACATTGCCTAGACTTATCCAGCTGTCTAGGTGATGTTTACATTGCCTAGACTTATCTAGCTGTCTAGCTGATGTTTACATTGCCTAGACTTATCTAGCTGTCTAGGTGATGTTTACATTGCCTAGACTTATCTAGCTGTCTAGGTGATGTTTACATTGCCTAGACTTATCTAGCTGTCTAGGTGACGTTTACATTGCCTAGACTTATCTAGCTGTCTAGGTGACGTTTACATTGCCTAGACTTATCTAGCTGTCTAGGTGATGTTTACATTGCCTAGACTTTTCTAGCTGTCTAGGTGATGTTTACATTGCCTAGACTTATCTAGCTGTCTAGCTGATGTTTACATTGCCTAGACTTATCTAGCTGTCTAGCTGATGTTTACATTGCCTAGACTTATCTAGCTGTCTAGCTGATGTTTACATTGCCTAGACTTATCTAGCTGTCTAGGTGATGTTTACATTGCCTAGATTTATCTAGATGTCTAGCTGATGTTTACATTGCCTAGATTTATCTAGCTGTCTAGGTGATGTTTACATTGCCTAGACTTTTCTAGCTGTCTAGGTGACGTTTACATTGCCTAGACTTATCTAGCTGTCTAGGTGACGTTTACATTGCCTAGACTTATCTAGCTGTCTAGGTGACGTTTACATTGCCTAGACTTATCTAGCTGTCTAGGTGATGTTTACATTGCCTAGACTTTTCTAGCTGTCTAGGTGATGTTTACATTGCCTAGACTTATCTAGCTGTCTAGGTGATGTTTACATTGCCTAGACTTATCTAGCTGTCTAGCTGATGTTTACATTGCCTAGACTTATCTAGCTGTCTAGGTGATGTTTACATTGCCTAGACTTATCTAGCTGTCTAGGTGATGTTTACATTGCCTAGATTTATCTAGATGTCTAGCTGATGTTTACATTGCCTAGATTTGTCTAGGTGATGTTTACATTGCCTAGACTTATCTAGCTGTCTAGCTGATGTTTACATGTGCATTTCATATCATGCAGCCATAGACATGTATATGTATTTGGTACACCAAAGATATTTTTGCCCATGAATTAAATTTACAAATAAAATGAACATTTTGAATGGTCTTGCATACATGTATCTATGACACTTTCTGCCTTATGTTTAGCCGAGCCATCCCTCACTGGAGTTAAACTCAGGTTTATAAACAGAATGGTAGGGCTATATTTACCTGGGTCAAAATACTGTGGATCCATCAACGGTGGAGGATGCAATGCTGGGGGAGGAGCTGGATCCGGCATTTGTCGTTGTCGCTGCGTTGAATACCTCTTTGGCCTTGTAGAGTGTCCTGACCTTTGAGGTTTCGGTTGTGTCTTGGATTGTACATTTCTATCTTGATTTAGTGGTTGATGTCTCGAATTAGTATATGAGTTCGGAGCAGGCCGCACTACTAGATAAACATGAGAAAAAAAAAATGATTTTATGTTATTGGATAATAAATATAGATTTTCCAAAAAAATGGATGACATCTACTGTAAAATACTTTATTTTCGCTTGAATTAACTAATGATATTTTTGCTAAAGGAATGATTCAGTGAAAATAAAATCTAGTTTTTTCCTATATTTTATATTCAACTTTTCAAAAATCAGTGAAAATAAATTCCATACAAAACACCCAAAAAGTCTTAATTAATTCCAGCTAAAATAAAGTTTTCTACAGTATATGTTTTTCCCATACTCTATATTAAATGCTAGCTGCCATCGACAGACATGTGGCCACCCATTCTTCATGACAATACAAATTGAAAAAAATCAATGAGCAAAATCTTAGCAGCAAATCCAGTTGATATTGCAGAGAGGGAGAAGAATGGGAGCCTCGCATTAAGTTCCACTCATACGATAGATATGAATATTATACAGACAAGAAAAATTTGAAAGTAATCACCCAATACCTGAATTATTGGCGTCAATACTTCTATCAGGGACATGGTCCCCTTGTCCTATGTGACTAGCTTCCACAGTAATGGATAACTTTTCCATGTTGCTTTCCATTTCCTTGTTATCCTGGTTTCCAGCATCAGTACTGGATTCCTGCTCTTCTGGCGCCCGATGTGTGGGCGGGCGTCGTCGATCCTTCATATAAGATTTTGTTTCCCTAGAAGTTCTATCTACAGAAGAAGTGTGCATATGTATCCCATCCCCATCCCCTTGTTGGGGATTAATTGTATCCTCCCTTTGTTTTTTATAATTTGTATTTGTCCATTCCCGTCCGTGTCCAAATGAACGTATTTGCTTATCAACAGGTGAGCGGTTCTCTCTATAAGGTGCATCACTATCACTCTGCCTTCGGTCATTTCCCCGATAGTTCATATTTCCTCGATTACGGCCACCTCTTCTATAATATGGACGGTTATTTTGTTGCTGACTCCATTCATACTGCGATTCTTTTTGTTCATATTGCATGTCAGTTTGATCTGTTTGGCTGTTGTCATTTTGATTGTTTTCAAAGCCTCTATTATCTCGAAACTGTGGTCGGGGTCCTTGGCGCCCTCTCATTCTGTAATCAAAGTATAAGGAAAAATCATTTCCACGTGAAAATAATGATGCCTTCATGAGGAAAATCGGAAAATAAGTTGTAATATTAGGTTTTGAGGGCTGTCCAAAAAATGAACCAAAAAGCATGTATTAGAAACACGCATGGAATTTGAGAAATTCATGGATAAAAAGGACAACATACTGCCCATTATTGCGTGTGACAATTCACCACCCCTGTCAAGACCCTTTTCTGAATATAGGGCTGTGGAGGGTTCATTATTGTTGTTATATATCATCACCATCAGAATTAAACAAATCTAGTTAAATTGACGGGTTATTTCTTAAAATGAATTTACTTGCGAAGAGAGGTTTACATTATCATGTGATAATATAAAGCTATGATGATAAAAACCTCAGATAGTGGTGATTTCAGATAGTGGTGATTTATACACACAGCAATGGCAGTGCAGAGTCCTTTATTTCAATTATAATACTCAAAATTTAATATACATTGGTAGCTTTGAGTCGAACGATCGTGTTGTACAACATTATTCTTGCCATGTTCACAAGTAAACGGCATGCAAAAACAACCTCATTAGTGATTATCTCAGGGAAATTAACCAGGAATTCTTATCATGCATGAATCATGATGATTTGCTGTTTACACACAAATCCATACAAATGTGAGGAAACATACATGTATGGCCAAGTCAAACACAATCTCATATCTCGTGCATTTACCTCAAAGTAGCCTGTAACACGTTGTTACAGACTGCAAAACAATCCAGACAGAGATCCTACAACAACGGTTCAGTGAATGCTTACCTTCTACCTCGCTGTGGTCGGGGATAGCCAGCATCATTCAGAGAACCACTCCTCATGTCAAACCCGTACATCGTAATGATTTCTTCACGGCTTTTTGGGGTTTGTTCATCCTCTCGGTACATGTCATGTGACCATTTGTCGTCCTCTTTCCAAAGTTTCTTTTTTGTTTTTGGTCTTGAATATAGAAAAAACAATCAATGTCATTCCGGAAATTAAATAATGTACATTTTGAAGCAAATTATGAGATGCAATATATATTTATTGTAGAATGGCAGAAAAGTATTCAAATAATTACAATTTGGGGAAATATTTGAAAAATATACATGCAGAAGATATTTTTTTTAATGTGAACTCTAGGTAGTTGAGGTCATTGGCTACAATTCAACTTTTTTTTGCACTTGATTGCGCTTTTACCATCGGTTTCAATGGTGACGAATTCTCGCTATATATCAGAATTTTGTTACATGTGCAAAAAGAAAAATATGATACAGTTATAAGCCTAGTACTGATTGTTGTCAAGAATTATTAGGACATTGACGATATCCGATATCAAGGCAAAACAAAAGTTGCTGGATTTTTTCAGTAAAATGGATTCAAGTGCAGGACTGAAACGAAAGATAATGAAAACAGCCTATGACGATCGTTCAGAGAAATACGCCTTCACTTGGTTCCGGGACTTGGTTTTCTCAAGAAAGAAGCAAAGGAACTTTATTATCGCTACATTTTACGGACATTTTGAAACATTTTTTAACATTCCAGCACGCAACATTTTTATTACAATGTACATTACTGATTAAATAAAAATGTTTTTAATGACGTACTCTACATGTACTACTGTTTGATTTCATTACAGTCATGTGCGTTAGAATTTGTGTGTACGTGAGCCTGTAAATTTGAGCACGCCCACACAAGATCGCATATCCGAACTGTTTGCATAACCGAACAAAAAGCATGTCCCCTAACAGTCCGGATAATCGACGTTCTACTGTATTCTAAACACCACATCCACAAAGCCTCCTCCTCCTGTCAGCTCACAATATACCATACTTTACCTGATGTTCGTGTCTTCTTTGTTGCTGGTCATTCGTACATCATGCTCAAAGAATGGTCCTCTCCGTGGAATATACTGAGGGTTAGTTACATCTTTAGCCAAGTCCTTCGATTCTTCCTGTAAAAGCAATATTTATAGTCAAAGAAATATGTTTTTTTTTTATCCCATGCTTGTCACACATGCAGCTATTTTGTTTTTCGTTCATTTCTTGGACACCCCACATGACTGAGTTTATAGTTAATTTGATCAGTGGGCAAAATTTTTAATTTCAATGGAATTTAATAGACATGATTCTTTTTTTTGTAATGGATTTCAAAAGCTAAATCATACATGGACTGATGTTAGATATAGCCATGTAATGTAATAATTAGTGCCATCTCTCGTTATTAATATATACTATACAAGCATTAATTATTCACTGGGTTTTATTTTGCCTATTTTGCTGATATGTTAAAGCCTCTGCATTCAATCCATACATGTGAACGTGGTCAATTAACAGAACTTGCTGTTTGAATGGCAAATCCGTGAATATCTGATGAATTTGCTAAAAACATCGAAATAGTGAATTTAAATCCCAGTAAAAATTAATACCGGTACTTTAACAGAATCATGGAAAATAAAGTATAGCGCCCTCACCTGGCCATCTCCACTTGTTCTTTCTTCTTCTTTTTCCTTGCCTTCGATATCACTTTCTGCAGATCTCGTACCATCATCATCCTGCAACACAATATCTGTTTAGTCCCAAATCACACTATTTAGGATAATTAGGTCAACATTGTCTGTGAGTATTAATTATTGTATTTGTCCAGGTAAGAACTCATGCATGGACAACACACCCACCCCCACCCACCACACCACACCCCACCCACTTTTGACACAATAAAGAAGTTGAGGTCATGTCCAGGGTCATGTCTTTTTCTACACTTTTTCTAAAAAAAAACTATTTTTTGTTCATTAAGTTAACAACAGTTGACTTTCTTGTAGTCTGTTGTGATTCTGATAACAAATTTTGAAAAAATAAATGTTGGTTGCACAAAACAAGGGGTGTTTACGTAATTTACATTTATTTTTCAAGATTTGTTATCAGAATCATAACAGTCAGCAAGTCTACAAAAAATATTTAAAATGTATATTAAAGCAGAAACGATAGTTCTCTTTTTGAAATATGTTGTGGCCATGAAAAAGGCCGTTTAGGTCTTAGTAACTAGTAAATTATTACCGGTATTTATCTTGTATGACTGTTGATCTGGTATTTATCAAAACCAAAAATAATTTTACCATACTTTTTAGTTCATTTTAAGTTCACACGTATTGGGCGCGTTTGTCAGTGTTTTTATTATTTCTGGTTTATTTGTCAAATTATAAGCAATAAATTATTTTTTGTTATACTTGTAATGTTTTTCGTTATTGTTCATTTATTTTCGTTGCATGTTTTTATTTGCCATTCTATTCCCTGCTGCAGTTCGATCTGCGTGTTGTCAATTTTCGTTTTTGAAAGTTGTTCATTTATTTTCGTTGCATGTTTTTATTTGCCATTCTATTCCCTGCTGCAGTTCGATCTGCGTGTTGTCAATTTTCGTTTTTGAAAGTTCGGGCATAGGCCCACCCCCATTTGTTGTCAATTTTCCATGTTTAGAACCCTGGGATCTTACCCGGATAAATACAGGTCATTTGCATGCAATCAATGTTTTTACTACCTTTGTAACCCTTCACCAAACCGATGTGTTATGCATCATAATGATCATCATTCACAATTTTGATCAAAACTTGCAAGTTTTGTCTGTCAGTTTTAGAATAAAAATACTGTAGATATTCAAATTTAGGCGTTATTTTTCAAACATTTCAATCTTTCCTGGTGCCTACATTAGTCCAAATTAAGTTTTCCATAGTCACTGACACCTATTCAATAATACAGTTTATTGTGACTAGCGTGAATGGTAAACTGCCTTTTAACAATGAGCCGTTATAGCCACGAAAAGTGTTAAATGCTTCTTCAATGTTCAGTTTATCTTTCAAAAATTTACACTATTACATTATTACAATAAAAAAATCCATGCCAAAAGATTACCTTAGCTCATTAACATATTTATATGAGCTATGGTAATTTGAACATGTTGGCACCATCTGGCATTTTGATTGGTTGATACAAAGTAATCAGCTTGATCTATCAGTTCAAAGAACACAGTTTCAGGCCTACTTGTGTATGGAAAAAACATGACAGAGTGGTCACAGCACATCAAGCTGAGTAATACTGTAATACTATTAGAATGGTACAATACAACAGAGGGGGTGCGCTTTCTATTGGATCATCTACACATATGAGAAATTGTGATTTTTTTGTTCTCAATTGTTCAAAAAGAATGAGTGTGACTTCTATAAGGGATTTAACGGTACCGGTAATCAACAAACACTTTGATAACAAGAAAGTTATTCACTTGTGAAACACAACATCACTGCTGCTGCTGTGACCATTTGCTACTGAGCAATGCATTCAGTTTATTTTTATTACAATTTATCATACAGTAACACTTTACTTTTCGTCACCAACAAGATAAAAACCAATGCATATAAAAAACATTTTTTTTATCAACCTATTTTAGAACCAAATTATGGTCGTTCACTCTTTCCTGATGCCTAAATTATAGTATTTACAGTATCAAACAACTTTGATGGGGAAACAATTTTGCAGTGGAAATTTTTTATTTCTATTACAATCATGCATTTACTACAGACTTGAGATTAAAGGGTGGTGGTCGTTGTGCAGCACAAGTTTAAATTTCAGGTAAACAAACATTGTATTTTATGCATGTTGTGTACGTTGCTACAAGTCCTATATCAAACAGGACACACTGCGACAATCATCACGCTTTAAGAAAGTACGAACACCAATTGCAGTTAGTCATTATACCGTAGTGGAATTTCATAGAGCTATGGTTATCCACTACATCAACAGAAGAAAATAAAAAAAGTCATGTTTGCAGATAAAAAATAGGTAATTTGTCAAAAAATTAAATATAAACCGACTAATTCGCATAATATAAAAGTTTGTCAAAAGTTTCACAAAAAATATGGGTAGGTAGGGTAACAAGCAAGGAGAGACAGAAATATAATACCTGCGATGGATTCTCTTCTGCACTTTCATATTCAGAATTATGCTCTTCATTGTGTTCATAACTCCCTTCACTTTCCTGTGAAGATAAACCAAAAGCCCAATCAATATAAAACGGCTTCATAGCAGTTATTTTATACATTGTCACTTACTATTTGACTTCTTGTATACCACAAAATATTGGATTTTTGCAGAGAAAACGTTTTTACAGATCAGGGAAAGTCACAATTTTTTGTAGCAGTGAACATTTCTTATTTGGGATCTTTGAGACAGCGTGTCAGCGACTTTTGTAGCAGTGAATGTTTTCTTTGGGATCTTTAATATGAGAGCCAGTGACTTTTGTAGCCATTAACATTTAATTGGAATCTTTAATATGTTAGTCAGCTGTGAATATTTCCTTTGGGATGTTAGAAACAGCAAATCAGTGACTTTTGTAGCAAATTCATTGTGTATCAAAGAGCAGCCTCTTTGACAATTTAAAATTCCATTCTATTCATTTTGACATTAGCTACGTCCATTCTGAACGATTAATTGTTCATAGGTGCTTCAAATCAGTCCTCGTAAATTGTACATCCTCGGATTCTCAATAATTGTCTCGATACTTCGTCCCCCTAGTCAATACCTCCAGTGGTCTCTCGATTGGGAAAACGCGTCTTGCTGTTGAAAAATAACAAAACATGGGGACTCGTGTACCTGTTAACGTCACCCCTGTTAAAAAAAATACTGTGTGTACGGTATGCCAGATATAGTTGGTTCGATCAAGCAAACATGCATCAACATTCGTTCAGGAATCACAAAACAAACCTTCTCGCATTAGAGTCGCAAAAACAGCTAACCAATCCTGTGGCACAAGTACTGGTGGAATGTGTTCCTCCAGTTAATAGGTGTGTTACAAACGTGCGTAAAACGGCAGTCAATGTAAATTGTACAATGTATGTCAACGTCTGTATATTATGTCAAGCATCGATGTAAAACTCGTGTACTTATAGCGTTATGTGTTTTGAATCCGATTTGTGCAACGGCATTTTTCGAACGTGATCGAATCCGAAGATATTGCACACAAAGGAAAGGTCATGCGCGTTTGAGATCAAGGTCAACGATTTCACACCAATTATTGCGTTAACGCAAAACCCTATGACGATAAAAGTGAATATACTCACACAGTCGGATCTTTCGATATTTTGGGGTTGACTGTTCTCAGAAGAGACAGACTCATCCTCACTGCCTTCTTCAGAACCCGAATACCGTCGCCTTCGACGTATCGCCGCCATTTTGTTTAGACTGAAGTCTCGACGACTGCGAGAAATCGCGTGATTTAGACAACGTTGGTATGTGACCTGTGACCTATAATGTCGTCTCTGTGTATCGCTCAACGATACTTCCGACATTTCTTTATTTTTACTCAAATCGAGGTTTTTTTATGTGATGAATATCCAATTTTAAACCAACAGTATTCGTCTGAATTTACTGTTCACGATGTTTGGTGTGTAAATTCAGTTTATTCTTCACAAAATTATTGTGGGAAAACATTCCACATTTCCAAGGCCAAGCGACGGAATCGTCCCTCGTTGGGGGGGGGGGGGGCACTTGGCTAGTGTAGTAGAATATCACGGTCACTTTCTTGTTTTGAAAGGTAACTTTTTTTTTGTTTCTGTGAACATACAAACTCACACACGTATCCCATGACCAGCCATGTTCACCAGGAAATGGATTTGATTTGCATTGATGATTTTACGGACACATGGACCATATCAAGGCTATACAGCAATATGCTCATTAAATAAAACTATCAATAACACTGAAAATGGGATACACATAGTTTGCAAAATCTATTATAAGGTTAGTGTATGAAGCTTTAATAATGAATATATACATTTGCATTCTTGACTACGTTTATCAAATTCTGGAAAGGTAATTTTGCGAAAAAGATTATGTCTCTATGATGAAATCTCTGCATAGCAATTAAGGCATCTTGCAATCAACACAAATAATTTTGGTCAAATGGCTTATGTCGTTGTGGATACGTAGGCCCGTTGCCAGCACTTTTGAATAGTGGTTCGAAAACAATAATATATTTGATGTCACGGTGAAACGTGCGAATTTTTGAACAAGAGCGAATTCTATGGCTTTGTCACTGTGTTCAGTTTAAATTATTAAGGTATTATACATCTTTGAACTAATTAGCCATGTTTAGAGAGGGGGTTCCTGAGCTATCTCAACTAACAGACACGCACACCATAAATCCAACACTGCAAATTGTTGTATACAAGAAAATACTAGGCACATGGACGTACGTATCTTAAGTTAGCGTCATTTTAATAACGTTGACTTTGGCATATCACACAATACATTACACAAGTTATGCTAAATAAATCACAACACACTTGAAGATCCATTCTCCTTGGATGGAATTTTACGAAATTATCCACAACGCAATCAATGTCGATTTCTTTTTCATAATGAATGTGGAGTAAAGACAGAGATGTCTCTCTGGCCCAATACAGAAACGATTATATTTATTCAAGTTTCTCAATGCGGAGTAACTCACACCCACAGCTTGACTCTAGACGATTGCATCTATTAATTAGTAGTAAAACATATGTGTTGGGAGAGTATGCTTACCGTCCCTCGCGCCGAAGGCGCAACCTTACTCACTGGCGGATCCAGAAATTTGGTGCGGGGGGGGGGGGTCTCCTATTGGCGTGCCACGCTCGCGCACCTCCGGTGGGCGGAGGGGGGGGGGGTACTTGCATATATACGGGTATGTGCAATACGGGTATGTACCGCCCGACTGGGATGTCATTTCACGTTATTTTGCTTAGAAGTGGGTAGTCATTTATCAATGTTTTGGTTTAGAAGTGTGTCACGTTTATTTACTTTTTCACAGGTAAATACCGGAAAAGGCTGAATAAAATGCATCACCTGGATGCGATCACTGGTTGCGAAAGTTGTGCGCAGGGTGTTTATTTTTTTTCGCTGAAAACACTCGTGTACAGAAGTGGGTATATAAATAGAAAAAGTGGTTTAGAAGTGAGTATGGTTTACGAGAGGTGGGCTTCACACCTTACCCACTTAATGTGAAAGTAGCCCCCCAGATATAATTTTTTTTCTGTTAAAATCTGCCATTCCTTCAAAATGGAAGAATCTTATAGCTGGTTGTGCCGGGAAAAAAATACGTGTATGTAAACCAAACATGCGTAATTGTAAATGGCTAAGTGGTGATAAAATTAATAAAGAGTTGTATGCTCTGCTGCTGAAACCTTTTTTAAGCGATGAAATTCCAAGACATATCCAGCACTACTGGCATGACATCCTGGATGTTATAATACCATGGATGGGAGCTGTATGTACACCCCCGTATCACAATCAATACAAAGCTTAGAAATTTCCAGTACAGCTTACTATGATTTTTTTTCATTCTAATCAACTTCTGTATGCATGGAATTGTCATGAATTTGTTTTTGCGTATCTGTTGGTCGACTTAATTAACTGATTATTAGCGAATTGCTGTGTTATGTCTGTCATCGTGTAGGCCTATTTGAAGTTTTGGACGGAACTTGGCTCAGTGATTTGGAACTAATTACAAGATACCGTCGCTATTCTGACATCCGTAGTTATTAATGTAGTGAACGATTAATCAAAAGATATGACGTATTCAGTACTTAGTTTGATTGGCTTTATGATTGAAGGTTACGCCCTAGAGTCTTTTACTGTTTTGTAATTGGTTAGAGTTTTGAAAATGAATAAAGAGAGTTTGAGTTGGTCTTGGCGAATACTCCACGACAGACGCAGGAGAGAGAGAGCAGTCCGAGAGAGTCCAGGGGCGAGCCTTGAGGCAGTCCAGTCTTGGGCGAGTCTTGGTTCAGCCTTGCGAGAGTCTTGGGGATTTTTCCCCAGGGCGCGGTGTCTTATAGAGTGCTCGATTGATCGACTAAGACGAGAGCTGAAACGTATTTCGTTGTGTGTGCCTTATTTGACTGTAAAGTTAAAGTGACTTTCCCGATCCCGTACCTCAAGGGGACGAGATAGAGAGACGAGACGAGATTCCCCCCGACAGAGTGGAGAACCCCGGGGAGAAGATTTCCCCCCTGATAGAATCTCAAAAAATGTGGGAGAAGTTTGTTAGCTATGAGGTAATCCCCAAGGTGAGTGATAAACATATTCACAAGTTATTATTGTATTTGTGCTCGTCATTGAGTATTATACTTGAATATCATATTCATAAAAAGACTTAATTGAAATGCACATGATATTGTCAAATATGGTCGTGTTCGTAAATTTTTCGGTGAATCGATTCGCGAAGTGCAAATGTTCAAAAAAAAATCAATGCTAGAAAGAGTGAAACATGAAAACTTAAAGCTTAAATAACGGCAAGAGAAGCATCTACATAAACAAAATTAAGTGTAAATTAAAATTGTAATTGTTAGGATGAAATAAATCTGGCTAATATCTAGTTTGATTGAAATAAGAAGTATTGAAAAACCTTTTTATTTGCCGGTTATCTATTTAACGAGATCACATTAGACAATACCAGGGCAATGATACTGTTTATCATACAAGTACTAGCACAAGAGGAACTGAAAAACTGCTAAAAAGTAGTCCACATACAGGCAATGGCAACAATACGATAACATTAACCATTCATTACATCTGGAATACGCCTATCTGTAATCGCCGACTATGACGATTTGGACATTGGTAGAGTTGAAGGCGATGTTAAAGAATCATATAAATATATGACATAAAAGAAGACTACAAATATTGGGATGACTGATTTGATGAAATAAACCATAGGGTGCAAAGTGTGAACAGTATGTTTCCAGTTCTAACATGAGTATGATGCTATATCAAAGACAAATAACGTCAAAAAAGATGCTTAAGTGTTCAATCATTAGAAATCAGGAGGTTTGAGAAAAAAGAAAGTGTTAATTTTTGCTCCATTACACATTTGTTATGTTGTACATGATAGGCAGAAGACAATGAGTAATTGAATTGAAATATCTGTGATAGTGATAGTCCAGATGTTTTTAGTTGTGTCATAAAAAATATATCTGATACGAGCAAGTAAATTGCCTTAGGTCATGGTCAGTTGCTTTGCCGTTGATGTTTAAGGCCCCATAGTAGCCTCTGTTTGGACACAGACGTCATTAATGTGACTGTTTTGATGTCTTGTAGATGTTTACCCATATTTGTGAATAATAACCGTGGGTATATATGGTTTCGATGCAACCCGGAAATTTCATAAACAGAATCTGACTCCCATGACAGTAAAGACGATGACGGCTGGTATATGAATTCGGTGAGTCAATACAGAAACACCCCTGCAGTAACTGCAGTGTTCCCCACAAATAAAATTTAAAGAGAGGCGCTAATTTGCACATAATTAGCATATTTAATTTGCATATAATTAGCATACTATTCAAACATTTCAAAAGAAATTCTTAGCACTTTTATATGTACATCAATTAAATACTGTGTACAAGTACTATATTAATGTTCTTGAATTATTTTGATGAATAAGTTAAACCACTTGATGTGTAAAAAAATATCTACTTTGACAAATGAAGAATATCAATTTTATTCTTTGTAAAAGTGTAATGGAACAAGTTAAATTTCTTTCAAATATTTCCATTTTTATAGGTTGTATAAATGCACTGAGATATTGTAATAGTTGAAAACCTAAAGTAATAGGAAGAAAAATATTTTCACATAACAAAATTACCATTTAAAAGAAAAAAAGAAAAAATCGAATCCGATGACTGTAAATAAATTAATCATTATGTTGATTGCATTGTGGATACTGAGGACAAAGGTAAAATCAAATACCGTGACATCTATGTTGTTTCAGTGTTTACCGTACGTTTTGTTTTGGTGATTTATTTGATGATTCTTTTTACTTTTCGCCAATAAAAGGCAAGTAACAAGCAATTGGACCAATAAATTGTTGCTGGTTCTCCTGTTCTTAAGTATCTAAGCTAATTCAGGAATGATGAGAAAACTAGTTTTGACTATCCCATTGCGTGATTAACGCAATGCTTGTGACAATCACTTCACGCATCCATTCATTGTTTTTAGTTTATTTATTCAGCCAGTTTTTCCCCAGATATCAAATCCATTGTCCTAGTTGTCACCTATGCCACTATCTGTCTCTTAGTTCTTTGTTTTATCGCCTGTCAATTAATAAGAGGTCTCTCAATATAACGTCGTCGGGACATTTTCCGGGATTGTGAACTGCGCAAACTGTCACCGAAAACAAAGGAGGGTGCTGAAGATAAATAGAAGGGCGCTACAAATTGAAGAAGGGCGCAAATAAATTAAAGAGGGGTGCTTCGCCCCCTTAAACCCCTCGTGGAGAACACTGAATACTCAACTAACAATACAATGTATTTGATCGGGGCGGGAAATGTGAATGCAGGGCGCTTGTTGACCGATGCAGGGCGCACGACTTCCTATGCAGGGCGCACGACTTCCTATGCAGGGCGCTTCGCCCTGCTAAAACCCCTCGTGGAGAACACTGAACTGAGAATGATAATGTAGTTAAGGATCAGCAGGAGGATATTACGAAGATGTAGAGTTTACAAACGAGGTTTCACCTATAAATCATGTAAGTATAATTAGACATGCGGGGCATATACGTCTAGCGAGAGTCAATGTCCTCAAATTACAACTAAAAAGAACAAAAATAAATATAATTTGCAGCTAGTGACTCGGTGGTTATTTTGAAGTATTTCTTTTGAAAATTAGAAACAATATTAAACTAAGTGCGTCATGGAGAGGATATAGCTCACTTCATGATATAATAAAACATTTACACCAAATCAAATTACTAAACAAACATTCAACTCTGTGATGAAATATGTTACTTTATGTGAACACAGATGTCATTTTCATTATTGTTATTACTGAGCATTTAATTTGCCTGCCCAATCTGATGCGTGAATTGTTTGTTATTTGTTGTACTATTTTGGCATGACGTTACATGTTTTTCTAAATAATAACATTTAAAAAATAAACAATACTAGCAAATGAATAATAAATAAAATGATGAAAAAAACAACTATGATTTTATTTTACTGTGTTTGGAAACATGACAATGTGCTGTCATATATGAAATCATATAAGAAAATATTTATTTAGTGTTGCCGTCATATCAAATCATTATATTGTTTAATATATGTCTATTTACTTACATCATTTCAAAGAGGCACCGAAGGAAGGAGACCTCTGTTTATCAGACGTGGAACGATTATTGGTCTCATGAGTGAAGCAAATTATAAACGCTAACACCATTAATATTAAATGGTTTAAGGGATCATTAACAACTACATTCTCCTCATGGACGCTTTCTCGAGAGACGCACGCACAGTGCTGATGTACATCTAGTTCGATGTAGTCAAACTGACACCAAAGGATAATTTGCCAAAACAAAACAAAAAGACATTTTGAATAAATACAGTACTTTTGTTATCACTCTGTTCATATAATAATGTTTGAATGGAAATTTGTTGCCATAATCCTTTTATTTTAAAGTTTATTCTGGGTTTTAATTTGACTTGAATGTGCTTCAAGTACAACGTTTGTATAATGTATATACCCTGCGCTTGAGTAAAACTTCGTAAAATAATTAATACTCAGACGGTTAATAGCTTTGCAGATTGTACACTCTCTGGAAGAGTCAACATACCTGCGTATGCGCCAAATTAAAAAGTCAAAGCAGCTTCCCATGCGTGGGTTTTCACTGCTTCATTTGTGTAATATGATGTACAAAGCACAAAATTGGAAACTTCGTATTTACCATGTCCATGTCATGTCGACATCACTCACAGTGGTTGCAATCACTCAGTTTTTATTCAGTTTTTTTCAAACTACCTACTTGGCCAAGTTTGATTATGGTACGTGTCCCACGTATATTGATTAAATATCACTTAACATTGCCCTTTTGTTGGGGTTACTATAACTATAACTCATTGTTGAACAAATGACAAAGTTAACGTCACTGAGTGAGGGGCCAAATCATGGGTAGGAGGGAGCGAAAGAATAGTATTATTTCAATAATTTTCCACACTAATAAAATCACTTACATTTCTGTGGTGTCTGTCTTGAAGAGAAGTGACGCCACACCTCGCGCATCAAGGAGTGACATCACATTACGTACATCAGCACCGTTGATTGCGTTGATTGTTGATTGCGTTCCCAACACAAAGCATATTGCTCTCGCAATACGTTATTTGTGTCTGGAACCCATGTACACAATGAAATACACATGTATTTGACGAAATGGACCACAACTGGGTTACCGCAACTTGGATACCCCAGTTGTGGCCGACAAATGACAAAGTTAACGTCACTGAGTGTGGGTCCAAATCACGCCAACAGACACACCTTGTGTCAGCCCCACACCAAAACTATGTAGAACAACATTTCTGCAAAACTGAGAAGATATCTAACACCCAGGGTTTACGTAAGGGCTAAGCATGCTGGCCCAGCCATGATATAGCAAAATAACTACTGCCCATGCTCGTAGCTAGACTAAAATTGTGCATTGTGATAGGTGCACAGTTTAAATGCATCCGATTTACACCTTTCCAGACTCATGAATTGTGCATCAGACAAGCCAGAACTTGCTACCTCCCTCTGATGCAGCTCCTATACAGAAACTCTGACCCTTATAGTATTGGGGACTTGAGCCCTGCATTGAATTTAAGCATAAAGTAATCACGTGTTATAGGCTGGCATAGAGAACAGAGGGCCTGTTTTGTTCCAAAATTGCAGACCGCTGCAATTGGACAGTAAGGGTCCCGTTGAAAACCAATAATAAACGACCTGAGGGGCATAGCCATGCTTGTATTTGGTGAAAGATACTTTCAAAGAACTATCTACAGAGCACCCCGGATGCCAATGTTGCGTAAATGCAAGATATGTGAATCATTATCGTTGGTGGTAAAAGTTACCTCCACAATGCGTGTACATGCAAAGAACATGAACAGGAAGAGTGCTTTAAATAACAGATGGTTATAGTCTGATCCGACAATGTATGACAAAAAGTCAACAAGGGCATGCAGAATGGAGCGTAAATTTGGTAAACGTCTATCTATAGCCGGCGTTTGTTTCTGCATGGCTGTTTATACTTTTTTGACAACAAAACAATCTGTCGGATTCCTACACCCCTGTAGCTTATATAATTTATGACACAGTTGTGGTGATTGTTTGTGCATGTCTGTTACAGACATTGCTATTAAGGACTCGCTGACAAAGTTAAAATTCTTGCGTAATGCTTGAGGTAGAAACTTTGTAACGCCTGCCAAGCTCGTGTTGATGGGGCCAATGCTGATGTCAGTAATTCTGTCATATATCACTGAACTTATCCCATGCATATTTTGGAATAGGGGTTGGCCACTGATCTGTCCATGTACCATCTGTTGACATTTCTTGATCTGAAGTAGAAAAATAGGATCTGCCAATTTATTATGTTTTTCCGGGATGAGTTTGCCTTAAACCTGATGTTGCATTGGAGACAAAGCAAGACTTATAGTATCTTCACACGATTGCTTGTTTATTATATGCACCACTGCAGAAATTGCCTGATTAGACATGAGCTCACCCCAGACCTCAATTGCCAGTACAATCGGAAAAAGTTCTAAAATCTAATGTTGTGTATAAAATTGTTTGGCCAACTCCCATAAAACCAATATGAGCCAAACAATGCTCCAAACAAGTAGTTGCATCTGTGATCAGCTGAGGTGCAAAATCTTCAGGAAACTGACTCGTGAAGTGCAGCAGGAAATCTTGCCAAACAAGTAAGTCTAATTTAGTAGAGTGATTGATACAGGGATGATGATGAGGGTTAAGTTAAGTCAAGCCCAAAGTAAAATCAATTAGGCAACTTAAAAAGGCTCTTCCGGGAGTGACGATAGTACGAGCAAAATTACGAGCATCCCAACCAGAGACTGGATTTCTTTAAGAGTTGCCTTTTTGCGTCCAAGAAACAGCTGAACTAGAAATATGCAATACAGTGTCTAATACCCGAAAAGCACAAAACAGTAGCAGGATCCTCCGTTTCTTCTTAACTAATGTGACTCCCAATTCATTACATAGACTAAACAAATCACAAAGATTAATTTACAGTGATAAAAGTCCAGTCATCCATTCCAAAGCAGTGCTAAAAGCTTCAAAAATTATGCAGGATGCTGCACACTCCATTTGGCGAACATTTATCATGATAAGTTCCTGCTACTTAAACCCCAGCAAATTATAATCAGATAGTGCCACTGGGATAATCCTGAATGCAGAGCGAATATCTGTTTTGGCCAAGTAGCAGCCCTGACCAAATTGTATGATCGTCCACTCGTACATACTTAACTGTAGTTAGTTCAGGTGGAATGCCATAATTAATGAAATTATACTGTGGCCAAAACAAATGATAAATCAGTCTGAATTCACCTGGTACTTTCTTAGGGACAACAGCCAAAGGTGAACAATGAAAATTAAAGATTTTTTTCGGAAATGGTCCAGCAATCCTGCCAGCAGCTAATTCTTTCTGCAATTCTTTGTCAACAACCCATGGTTGCGCAACAGCTGAGCTAAGTTTAGGTGAATCAGAGGTTATGTTATCTCCCAAAAATCCAATAGAAAAACCACAACTAAAACCATCTATAAGGTACTGAGCAAGAATAGTATCATACCTTAGGTGTAACTGCTCAATATTTATTGAAGTGGTTAGACCTATAGGGAAAACTGGGGTTGATTGAGCTATACCCAAAGCCACACCCTTTTGGCAAATCCTGTTTTGTAGGTTTTTCATTCCAAACCTGGGTGTGACCCAGAGCACCATCAAAACTTGTGAGGGCAGTTGCACCCGGAACATGGCTTTCCCCTATGGTAATTCTAACATGCTCGTCTTGGGAGGAAGCCCTGTGAACGAGAGAACTGAAAACTGTTTGAGAAAGACTGGCCAATAGATTGTTTTGCTTTCAAATACAACCCGATGTACAACTGGCACCAAGGTAAGGCTGCATGTTGACGCAATTTGCAAAAGTTGTGTCATAGTACTTCCAGCTCCTATTTTCATGACAGTATCACTGTATTTCATGACACCAGGTGTATCTGAATTAAACTTAGTTGAATAAATTGCTATGAAAATTTGAAAAGCAGATGACATTTTGCAATGGGTCAATGGGTATATGTTTTCAATGGGAATAAGGTGGAAAGATGGACTGTCACTCTGAGAAGGGTTCATAACTGATAATGTATACTGTTCCTTGTCAAATTTTGACAACAAACTACCAAAATCAACAAACTCATTACACCAAATTTTGTTTTTAACTTTGCCTGACACACTAGCCCCTAATGGTACAGTTACACTTGTGAAATGACTAACTTTCCCTCCTCCCACATGATCCTGTACAGAATATTGTGGACAGAAACCTGTTATTGTATTAACTGTAGCCAGAACAGCATTTTCAACCACAGCAGGGATGCTTGAACAATTTGTTGGTATTGCGATGACCGATTATCCAAATGTAATAGTAGCTTGACTTGCTTTCATCGAGTTTTCTAGGTTGGTAAATGTCTCAATGCCTTTACGTAATGCTTAAGTAGATTGTTGAATAAAAGCTGCCGTTTTTTTTAAATGCTTGTAATGTGATTGATTGACTCACTGGTACACTAGGAGAAGGCTGCGCTGGCGCATCCTATGTTTTTTTTTTCTATATTTTTTTATTACTTTAAATAAATACATTTACAAAAAAAAGAAAGAAGAAAATTACAAAAAAAAGAAAAGTGGATGGCTTAAAAGAATTGGAAGTGGGGGAACATTATTGATAAGCTGACAAATCTGGCTAATATGTGAATTACTCATAATTAAAATTATTCCATTTTTCATTAAATGTAGACATTGAACCATTATTGATAGCTATTTGTCACTCTACAATGCGAGTGTTTAACATTATACTCTCCACGACTTCCACCTTTGGGACAGAACCTCTTTTCGATTCAGAATAGAGGTGCTGTTTACAGATTAAAATAAAAAGGTTGAGAAGATTACAATAAAAACTGCCATGTATTCCAAAACAAATATCCCTGTCAGACAATAAAATATCAACGTTTGTCCATTTTTTCCAGAGTTGCTGACATTTTCCCCAAAATCTTCTAGTAATAGACATGTAATAAAAAGATGCTCAAGAGTTTCAATATCAGCGTAACAAAAAGTGCACAATGTACTATCAACTAATTTCCATAAGCACAAAATGTTATTTGTGTAAATTGCCCTATGTAAAAATTTATAATGAAATGCCTGCAGCCTGGAATCAAATGTACAGAGAAATGGTAGTTTAAAAATGGGTTTCCAATCTTCGTCCGGAATTTGAATTTCAAGCCGTTTTTCCCATTTATTTTGACAGCCCAAAGGAGGTACATTTTTCCTAACCAAATCCGAATACATTTTTTGTGGGGTTTAGTTTTGTCTCTAACATTAAGGACAAAATAATTGTCAATTGAATTTAATTTCTTAGGATTCTCCTGCAACTCCTTTTTCCATGACCTGGGAATAGCTTTTAACACAGATTGAAATTCAAAAAAATTAACATTGCAGTCGTATTTACACTTGAAATTTTCATAACTTAAAAAATGGCCATCATCTCCTAATAAATCATTTACATACCAAATATTCTTTTCCTGCTACAACCTCCTGTTGACATAATCATCTTTTATAGCAATATTTGAATTATGCCACAAAACCTGACTTTGATAATTAAATTTTTGATGATTTATACAAGAATGCCAAATGTCCATTATTTCCACCAAAAGTTATTTTTAATTGAAGTAATATACTTTTTAATAAAATTTGCATCTGCTTCCCAAATCTTATAATGTCCAATTTTCCTAAAAATATTAAAATAAAGTATTTTCCTTGGGTGAGCACTTTTTTCTTGGGACTTTTTAATCCAAGTCAATTTTAACGCCTTGGAAAATAGTGTTAAATTAGGTAAATTTAAACCACCATATTCAACACCACGACTAAGAGTAGCCCTGGATATTTTAACTCGCCTACCACTCCAAATAAATTGATTAATAATTGCATTAAGACGATTCATAAGTGCACTAGGAGGGGATGGCAAGGAGGAAAATAAATGGATTAGTTGTGAGATTGCAAGATTTTTAACAATTGTAACTTTACCCAAAAGAGACAGTGGTCTACAGCCCCATGAAGCAAACAAGGAAGAAATTTTTCTCAATTTATCTTCATAATTTAAAACCACCATGTTTTCTAAATTAAGGTCGAAGATCAGTCCCAATAATTCAAAATTATTTTCTAACCATATTAAATTAAATGTGGGGCATATTCTGTCACTGCATCCCTTTTTTGACCCAAACCAAACAGCCTTTGTCTTGCCTACATTCAATTTCAAACCTGAAACTAAAACGAAATTCTTCAGTACCTGGAAGACAGTACGTAGAGAGGATTCTGAACCATCTAATGTTAAAAATGTGTCATCTGCATACTGACTTAATAATAATGTTTTATTATCAATCTTTATTCCTTTAATATCACGATTGTTTTTCAAAGCCTGGGCCAGAAATTCGACTGCAATAATAAAAATGTATGGAGACAAGGGGTCTCCTTGCCTAACACCCCGGGATACTTTAAACATTTCACTTGCATGTCCGTTATTTATAACACATGAGACAGAATCCTTGTAAAGACATTTAACCCAACTCCTCAAAGAAGCACCAAAATTAAATTTTAAGAGAACCTCATCAATGTAGCTCCATTCAATAGAGTCAAAAGCTTTTTCGAAGTCCAACAATAACAACAGACCAGGAATTTTGTTAAGCTCAGTGTACTGCAACACGTCATACAAGTAACGAGTATTTTCACCAATGAACCTATCTTTAATATATCCAGTTTGAGAAACACTAATAATATCCGGAAAAATCGTTTTAAGTCTCTCGGCTATACAGCCTGAAGCCAGCTTGTAATCTGTATTCAATAATGAGATCGGACGCCAATTTTTTAGAATGGATTTGTCCTTATCTTTCTTAGGAATTAAAGTGATAACACCTTGTTTTTGTGTAATCGACATGTAACCAAGAGACAATGAATAATTAATAGACTTTACTAGGAAATAATGAATATCGTTCCAGAAAAACTTATAAAATTCACAAGGAAATCCATCACTACCCAGTGTCTTATTATTTTCCATTTTTTTCAAAACTGATAGAATCTCTGTATAAGTGATCTCACCATTGCACTGTTCTTTTTGAATTTCCGACAAACTGGGGGAGAGGACTGAAAAACAATTATCAATCGGTACAGTAGGTTTCGATGTATAAAGGTTTTCATAAAACAATTTTTCAGTGTACAAAATTTCCTTAGGGTCTGAAATTGACCGGTCATCATCCACTTTCAAATGTGTTATGGTTTTATCAATATAATTCCTTTTTTCTAAGTTTAGAAAAAAATTAGTGTTACGCTCACCATGCTCAACCCATTGAACTTTCGACCTCATTATTGCACCCTGGGTTTTAATTTTCTGCATAGTTTCCAACTCTTGCTTCTTATTCTCTAATTTAATAACCAAATCATTTGAGTTTTGTATATTTAATTCTTGTTCCAAGGCGTTAATTTCATTCTCAATTTTTTGAAAATTGTTCACATTTTCCTTTTTCCTATAAGTACTGTAAGCAATCGTCGTACCCCGTACTTTAAGTGTTAACATTTCAAAAAATAGTTGGGGGTTAATAGATAAATTCCAGTCATTGTCTGACAATACGGTGTCACCCTCCCCAATTTTGTATTGCTCAACAACCTCTTCGATTGACGTTTTAACCTTTTGTTTATAAACATTGTCATGCAATAGTGAAGTATTAAATTTCCAGAAACCTCTCCCTCTTTTTTGTAAGTAAAAATTACAAATAATTGTAGTCGTACTGTGATCCGAACGGTACCCGTACGAAATATCTGAATTTTTAACAAAAGAGGAAATGTCTGGGGAGACCAAGAAATAATCCAGACGACTTTGCTTTAGATGCTTTTTTTTGTGCCAAGTGAATCTTCTAGAATCTGGGTGGGTGACTCTCCAAATATCAATCAAATCAAAAGCTTTCTTTAGATTGTCAATTTCCAGGCTTGCTTTTGGGTTATTATAAGATACATACCCACTACAGTCCAAATTAAAATTGGGTGAGACATTCCAGTCCCCACAAATAATTATACTCAAATTCCCGAAATCATCCAGGATATTCTGTATTTCTTGGTAAAAAGTTGGATTGTCCTCATTGGGGCCATAAATGGTACCCAATGTGAACCGTTGTGAATGAAAAGTTAAATCGAGAAATAGAAAATTACCACCAGCGTCGCCTCTACATTTATGTATCGTATATTCATCAACTTTGTTAAAAAAAATTCCCACACCTCGGGAATTACTTCGATACGCACTAAAAAAACACTTCTGCCCCCATTCCGATTCCCATATATCCTCATCCCCGATTTTGCAGTGTATATCTTGCAAACAATAAATATTAAAATCTTTGTTTTTTAACCAACAGAAAACATCCCTTCGTTTTTCTGGAGTAGAGCACCCCTGAACGTTTAACGACAATACTTTCAAATCACTCATTATAATTTACATATGGTATTTTCCTATAACATAACCCCACACTAAAACCATCCACTCACAAAAAAAAACACAAAAAACACAAAGAAACAAAAAAGTAAAATTGAACATCCTATGTTGATACTGGTGTTGCGCCAACATAAGTTATGGCTGCTGTTTCCATGGGAACACGTTGCTTGATTTTTCCTCTCCTGGCTGCCATAGTACGGTACAATAATGGTGCCTCAACTCAGTGAGTTAAGTTTTCACACAGGTACCATAATCTATGATAACAAGATTTAGCAGCAGCATTACTGTTACAAAACATACGGTATGAATCTGTTCGGGGATGCACAGAAACAGATGATACTATTTAGTACTATTTAACTGAGCTATGATCTACAGATCAACAAACTGCAACATTTAAAATAAAAGCAGAAGCTCCACAGTTATGTAATAGAGATAGTATCAACCGTCCGCAAAATAAAAATTAAAAGCAGAAACTCCAGTCATGTAATAGAGATAGGATCAAATTTTGCATACAAATTATTTATGGAAGGCCTTGAGTCGAGCAGGGACCATAATGCATGGAATAGATTAAAAAATTCCAGAGCGTGTTACCCGATTTCAGAATACACGTATTGTCGCATGATCATTTTGACTCCATCATCTTTGTGGGCGATGCTGCAGAAGGTTCCAAGGACATGTATCTCTTTCTGAAAGACAAACACTACAACGTCATAAAAAAAACACGTTTTTCTAGGAAAGGAGAACTATCGCACTAGGTGTGAAAAGTCTTATTCTAAACGTTACAATCACGATGGTGCGTTTGAGTTAAGGAAATCAACTGGGACTGCATAACACAATGACAATTGTCACAGATTTTTTAAGAACGAAGAATGTTTCGAACAACTCTCTGCCAGTTCCAAAAAATGTCCCTCAAATGTTGTCATGGATCTCACAAATGTAACAAGGTTTACTCCAAAACCTACAAGCCTTTTCAGACGTACGACCACCTGTGTTACATTCAATCAACAACCGACAGAAAAAAAACCTAAAAATTTGATGATTTGATGGAAGAATTTGACAGCCAGGGTAACTACGTCTTTACAATTTTGAATGCACGACCGACGAACATTGTAATCATATTCCAGATCTGGGCGTAGTGAGAATTCAATGGTCCATGTACCCTGGAATATTTCTGCGAGTGGGCATTAGAAAAAGAGCATAATGGGATGATTTTCATCGAGCATAATTCAAAAGGGTACAATGAAATTATAATTCTGAAATACTGTAACAATCACAAAATACTACCCGAAATCATCAGAAATAGTTCAAAGTCATGCAACTATCTATCCGTTGTGCAGATATCAAATTCACAAATAGCCTGAATTTTCTGCCCATGCCTCTATCTAAACTTCCTAAGATCTTCGGCATACACGAGTTACACAAGGGTGTTTACCCACACATAAGAGAACACTGGGAGACAATTAGTTTGACCCAGATGAAATGATTCTCACTAGTTACCATGTGGGAATGCAATTTCAAAAACATGATGAGAATTTTGTCGGAAACTTAGGTATCTCAAAGCCTATCAGAGGCAGGGGGCTTTTCTCGGCGGTCGTACCAATGCCCTATGTCTGTATTACGAGATCCAAGAAGAATTATGTTGAGTATGTTGACTTTTTCAGCCTCTACCCATACATCAATAAGACCATGAGATATCCAGTTGGACACCCAACAGTCATAACTATTTTGTTTTATCAAGTGCGCCTTTAATCTCTGAGGAGATTGTATATACCAGTTATACCTGTTACACCTGATGTTGCTTTTCGTATATTTGATTGTAAAATCCTCCCAATTCTCCTCTACGGTAGTGCTATTTGGGGCACACATTCTGATATTAATGATGTAGAGAAAGTACACAATAAATTTTGCAAATATTTACTAAGTGTTAGTTTTGTTGCCACTAATTCCGCTGTGAGGGGAGAATTGGGTCGGCATTATCTTAGAGTGTATGTAAATGTTGAAATTATTCGTTTTTGGTTAAAATTAATAAGTGATGTTTCTCCACATATTTTAATCGTATAAATTTTAACTTAATATGGCAGGAGTAGGTACTATCTGCTGGGCCTTGACAGTTAAAAATCTTCTCTATAAATATGGTTGTGAACATATTTGGATTGACCAATATGTAAATAATTCTATTGCGTTCCTGGAGCTGTTTAAACAGAGGTGCTTTGATATTTCCAGACAAGATTGGAGCTCTGAAATTACCGGGTAATAGAAGTCCCAAACTTGTAACTTATTGTAAGGTGAAACATGAATTAACATGTGAGAAATATCTCACAGATATTGGTCAGTCTTCTGCAATATACAAAAATGCTTTATGTAGATTAAGGATCTCGTCCCATGCACTACAAATTGAAAAGGGTAGGGCCAGTGGTACTCCACGTAATAAGAGGTTGTGTTCTTTTGGCTGTAGTGTAATTGAGGACGAATACCACTTTACATTAGTTTGTCTCAAACATAACTCCCTAAGGTTGAAGTTTATTGCACAGTATTACTACTCCCCACCCACAGAGATAAAGTTTATTTCATTATTTCAGAATCAAACCCCATATATACAATTAAACCTTGGTAAATTTATATTTCATAGTTTTCAAGTACGACAACTTATGCTTGAAGAGAACACTTAATTATGCAAATGTTATGTATTATGATTTTATATTTGTTTTTCTTTACTTGTTTCTGCGACCAATGGCCACAGTACGAAATAAAGATATATATATATATACCTGTCAGTGTTCCCACTCTGTCCCAAATGCGTGGAAAACATGAATCAAAACGAATGTCACCACAGTGACAATGAACGCCAGCTGATTGGTGTTTGGTGCACTGCAGAAATGGGAAAGGCCGAAGAAGTGTGGTATCACATCACCAAGCTATACAAAGTTTGGCATTACAACGAGTCGGCAAACTATAACCCCGAGACTGGAGAAGGAGGGTTGTTCACTGTGTGAATCAACATGTTTCTGAAAATTAAACAACAGTCTGCCGATTATCCAGGGTGGTGTCGCACCGAGAAAGACTTAACCATCTACATCCAAGGGTACTGCAAAAGAGAAGGTTTCGCATTGGACAGAAGCAAAATAACTCCAATCCAGGCCTCAGAGCTCTCGCCAAGCTAAATCTCAACTCGTTCTGGGGAAGGCTGGGACAGAAATCGAACTTTGGACAGAGCACGTATGACGAAACGGCCACAAAACTGTTGGAAATGTTGATGGATAGTGCAAAAAACGTCACAGATCTTTCTTTTGTCTCTGACGAAATGGTTCTTGTCCAGCACTGCGATAAAGAAGGCTACATTACCGAAGCGCCAAATACGAAAGTTGTACTGGCTGCCATGAGAACAAACTATGCCCGACTGGAGAAATTAGGTAGTCTTGTACTTTGTGACACAGATTCCATCATTTACATTCAACGAGCTCTAGAATGGGATCCACAGACATGTGATTATCTTGGGGATCTGACAAGGAAATAACTCCAGTGGTTAATTCACAAATTTCGTATCAGGAGGACTGAATAATTACGTGTACCGACTACAAAAACCAGACAAAAGTGAGAACCAGACGTTGTGTAAAGTAAGAGGGTTCACCCTCGATTACAGAAATCAACAGGAAATTAATTTTGACTCCATGAATTGACTCATCCGGGGAACAAGCGGTTCTCTACACGTCAAAGTTAACATGCAAGGAAGATAGAATATTCAATAGAGAAGAGGTTAAAACATACAGTTTAGCGTAAGGCAATCGAATGATACAAGATGAGAACTGTACCTTCCTATACACTTTTAAAAATATAAATAGAAGCGAGATCGTTGGTTACCCTCCATTCATCCATTTGAACTTTGAACAATCACATTGACATGGGCTCTACCAAATCAGACGTGGTTCTATCCCACGTCTATTTTGTCTCATGGACACTGCCTTATATTGTTTTGAACTGGATGCTGAAAAGTACATTGAAAAACCTAAAAAGTGACCCAATAACACGCACTACATTTTACTGTTTAAAAATTTGAGGGACGTGTCACAAGTCAACGTTCAGGCTAAGCAAATGTACCCCAGAAACATTAAGTTTCTTAAGGAGACATTCATTGATGCCAACCAAGAACCTCACGGATACATCGTCGTGGATCTGATGCCAGACATCCCTGAGGAAGTATGCATTTGAACGAACATTCCTTCTTCTCAAGTACCAATAGTGTACATGAGAAAGGTATAAAAAAGACAATCTTCCATCGTCAGTCATTACATCATGTCAACCAGCATGCGAAAGAATGCTGATTTACAAAACAACAAAAGGGGAGAATCGATGGAGCCACTAGTGACTTGAAACAGTGTCTGTGCTAATGCTCACTCAATGTGTTGAAAGGGAACGTTCAGCTATCACTTAGTCAGAGAAGAAAATCCAATAAGAAATCTCCAGGCAAGAAAAGTAAAAATTCTGGTTCAGAACTGACTGCCTTAATCATTCCCTTAATTTTGAGCATACTCCATCGCCTACTCGGTCTTAAATAGATGGAATCCGTGAAGAAGATACCTTTAGTTCCTGCTGAGCTATTATCTACCATCCAGAGCCAGAATGCTCAAATGACGAGACTCTGTGGTAAAGTTATTGACTTCGCTGGATAGAAACATGAACGACATAACGCAAATGGAAGAGTTGCCTAAAAACGAGAATATCAAACTGTACCATCAAGTTTCTACGCAAGTACATGTTGTTCGGGAGAAGGAAAATGAACCAATTGCAATCTTCGTTATGCAGCAATTACCTAGCACTGTTGCTATAGCCGATCGGGAATCTCAACAAAGAAAGTGTGCCAGATCAAATTACATCGAAAGTCTTGCAAAATGTTCCCAAGAGCATGCAAATAAAAGCGAAGCTCCTACTTCAGAAAGTTAAAGAGAACAAACTGGTCGAGTGGGGTGAAAATGGTGAATTAACCATTGATGGACAATTCATGCCAGGTAGCAAACAGTCGATTTAGGCAATGATTTCTTGCGTAAAAGGTTGGAGAGAATTTATGAAAATGTCAAATGTTCCTTAAGGTCTTGTTGGCAATACGAATCGGTGGTCTTACATGCATAGCAACACACTCAATGGAAAAGTTCTTCAGAGACGCAGTTCCCATGTGATTTTGACCCTCATTCATCCTTGACACACTATGGTGACATATTAAATAGAAACTTGTTGTAAGCTTCGATCTCACTTTGGTACAGTCGGTCGTGATGGATCTGCGTTGTCCCGCTTTTCTTTCATTTATCGAATGTATTCACTGTCCCTTTGCTTGTGAAATAAACACGCCTGTAAATAATTGAAATAATTATATGTCCTCCAAGTTACAGGGGTTTAAATTCTATTTACGCTGCCATAAAAAAGAGAGAAGAGAAGATAACCAGTCGGACGTGAGGAAGTGGTTGAGTAAACATGACACATATACTCTGCCACAGTTCCTCTATCACTATGACTCTGCACAAACCCTCTAAACGGTCCATTAAGTGCTTTTCCAAGTGGACGAGCAGTGGGAGGCCGATCTATGCAATCTCTCCTTGATATCCAGATACAACAGAGGATACAAGTTCTTATTGACGTGCATCAACGTTTTTCGAAATATGCTTTCGTCGTACCTGAAAACAAGGGAGGGGTGAGTTTGGTCGAGGCCTTTCCGAAAATACTCGAGAAGGAGCGTCGCTCCGACGTATTGCACACGGACAGAGGAATGGAATTCACTAACACACTATTTCAAAGCTACCTCAAGAGTGAAGACATTATTTACTACAGTCAATGAGACTAAAGCCAGCGTTGTGGAGAGGTACAATAGAAGGGGAAAATGTTCAGATATTTCACGAAGTAAAACACGTTGACTTATCTGCCTGTATCAGACGATATGGTACGTTCTTACAACAACACCCATCACAGAAGTATAAATGCCATACCCTCACTCGTTACCTACATGAACCAGAAAATGGTCAGAGACATATTTTATGGTGATCTAAGAGCAGAGAAAACAGCGAGGAAGGTAAAATTTATAAAATCAATGTCGGTGACAGAGTCAGAATCAGTAAAACCAAACACGTTTTTAAGAAAGGATACTTGCCTAATTGGACCGAAGTGGTAATCACGATTGTTGGACGCCTCAATACACAATCACCTGTTTACAAAATTTCATATTACAATGCTGAAATGTTGGAAAGGCCACGTGGAATATTTCGTTAAGTGGCGGGGTATGATGACTCATTTAATTATTGGATATGGGAATTGCAACGTTTATAAATACGGTTCACACACGTGATGACCTGATTCATTTCAAAGACCATCATGTCGGGGTAGGATTTCTTCTTGACGCTCCCTAGTAATGCTTTGCTTGATGTTTTCCCGGACAACATGTTGACAAAATACACTGTCAAACTACCAAGAACGCTTGCATTAGATATCAGTTAGTAAGTAGCGTTGGCCACGTCCACTACCCAAATTCGTGGTACAATATCGTAATTGCAAAAAAAAGGATCTTATACGATGCCTCACCCAATCTGAGAGATCAAAGTTCCTTTTTGATTCTACGGGTAAATAATAAATCAATAACGACTGGACGGTGAGAGTAAAACCGAGAAACCCCGCGGGCAAGCCAACACCAAGTGGCACGGACAATGGGGGAATCGATCCCCCCCTGCCATATGCCAACGGAATAACAGTCATCCGTTTGACACATTTCTCGGTTCAAAATAAAACGATTAAACGATCACAAGTAATTAGCGGAGGTTACAAACAGATAAACAATGAACAAGTGACGAGAGGTGAGTTAGAGACATGTACGACATTGAACGATAAAAATAACAAATGGTTCTACACTCAAATAGTTACAATTCTAAAAATACTTAAAAAGTACAATAAATCTAATAAAAAGCAATTGAAAAAGCGGGTTTGTACAATTAAAAAGAATATTATTCAGCCATTGTCTAAGAGGCGTAACTGAGGCGTTAAGGACATCGTGAAGATCGGGGCCCAACAAAGACCAAAAATGACGGAAAAATTCACCAGGCAGACCGTCAATGCCAGGAGACGTACCTTTAGATAATAGTTTAACAGCACAAGTTAATTCATTAAAAGACAGAGGGGCGTCACACATGTTTTTAAGCGTTTCGTCAAGTTGGGGAAGTCCCTTGTGTAGACGGACTTGACATTCAGTTGATACGGGGTCAGGTGAGAACAAGTTAGAGTAATAGTTTTTTGTGAGAGTTCGCATTTCAGCCAGTGACTCAGTCGTAGTGGCATTTGGGCGTTGTAACTGGGTCATGACCTTTTTACTCCCCTTCTGTTTTTCGATAGCTGAGAAAAAAGAGATAGGCGCATTAGTTTCATTAAGCATTTTATGCCGCGATCTTATAGCAGCTCCTTTTGATTCGTTGTGCATTACAGTTTGCAATAATGCCCTTTTTTCGTTTAATTGCGTTGTGAGTGCATCAGTGGGTTGAACGATTTGTTCAAGGGTGTGTATGTGTAACCGATTGAAATAATTAGACCTTAATGATTTCATACGATTAAGAGTAGGGTACGATAGCTAGTACATGTGAGTATATGTATACCAGCTGGTGTTCATTGATACTTGAGAACCCACTATCAGTTGGTGAGAGTGACAGTTAATTAGTGTTATGGTTAGTGTGTGTGAACTTCAGTTAAAACTACAGGGAAAGTAAATTAGGTCAAAGCCAATTATGTGGTAATGAGTATAATCAGCAAAGATTTAATGTTTGAAGATTAGCCGTAGTATATCGTAGATAATTTGTGATTTTTATTAGGAGTTTTTGAGCGTTGCTTAATTGCTTCAAGAATTACTGTGTTTACTGTTTAAGTTTCCTATACAGGGTACTATAGCTTTCTTGGTAGCTATGGGGGTAACCATGGAGACCAAATTGAAGATGAAGATGAAATCACTTATTACAAGCAAGTTATTGGCTACTTAGTACTAATTAGGGCAGAAATTAATTAGAATAGCTTAATACGGAATTGAGGTGATTAATATTAATTAGTCGCGAAATTAATAAGTTAACTAATTAGACATATGATAATAGTGTATTGACGTAGGTTTCTTTATTTTTTAGTTTTATTGTTATTGATAATCACGCACAATTATCCAGATTTTCAAAGTTATAAGCACATTCCAGGCAATTTTCCCACTTTTTCAGAAACAATGGGCTGAGCTGTGTTTCACTCCATATAGGGATCGGGGGATTTTAGAATCATTAATACCTGTCGAAAAGTACACTGTCATTATCAGATGATGGACTCCTTGACCTATGGGGTGCGTCCAAGGGTGGAGTTACCCCCAGTAAAGATACTAGCTTAGCTTGCAGGTTTGAATTGGTCAGCAGATAGTTCCCAGAGTGTCGACAGTGTTTTGGGACAGCTCTGTGGGGAGCAGTTGCATTCCTGCTTAAACCAGGAGTCAGCTGGGATGTGGTTCTCATATTCAGAGAGCTTATGAGAAGAGGAACTCAGAGAACTGTGTTTTCGGGAGATCGGACCGGAATCAACGTTTTCAGCTGTATTTCAAGATTTCCTATGCAACGGGAGTGGGTGAATCTCACCCTGAACTTTTGGTGACTCTGTGGTGACATCAGTTCTCATCCATCAAAAGAACTGCTGACTGGTGACATCTGATAGCAGCTGTAACTAAGCTAATATAGGGTACAGTAATTCTACCTCTCAACTTTCTACTTTCAAACTGTCTGCTGAATAACACTTGTACTGTGAGTTGGGATTGGTAGTCAAGTTGTGTCCCACTGTACAGAGAACTATTTCTGAATTATGACGATTGATTATGACTATTGTTCAGAATTTCTACGAATGAACTTTTGATAACATTGTTGTTGAACAGTGCCCTCAACGCTGTGCCTGAATAATCTGCGGACACACCCAGACCACGCCCATTGTTGTTGAGCAGCGCCCTCAACACTGTGTCCGAATAATCTGCGGACACACCCAGGCCACGCCCGTTGTTGTTGAACAGTGCCCTCTACGCTGTACCTGGGTAATCACCGGACACACCCAGGCCACGCCCGATTTCGTCGTGCAGCGCCCCCAACGGTGGATTTTGTCAAGCCTCAGGAACTGCACACTGAAGCTGACTGTGAGTGAACTGTGACCTGATGTGAACATCGATGCTGAACTGTTGACGTATTCATGTGTTTGTTACTTATGTACACTTGTGTTTTTTGATTGATTGATGGTTATTGTTCAGTTATTGTTGATAACATTGGCTTTGTGAACGGTGTGTTACATCTTGGCGTCCAACGCGGGGCTAAGGTTAGTGTTGACATAGTGGTTTATTGATTTTTTTCGGCAAGTCACGGACGGTAGTTCGGGGTTCAGAAACAGGTGGTCTTTTATCTTTGAGCGGTGGCCAATGCTGACGATCCACTGGTGCTTACAGCTGAGAGAACAGTGCTGTGCTGGTGATAGCAGAAGCTCAAGTCAAGCATCCTTGTAAAGCCGGAAAAGGCAGGTGAGTTGTATATGAGTGTCTGTTGTCCAATAAAGGATTGTTAAATCCAAAGTTGATTCAGAGACGAATAGTGAATGTCCTGTGTGTATTGAGAATATTTGGTGTATAAGTCAGGATAGTACGGAAGCTAGGCATAATGGCGAACCTGAAAGATGAGTTGGCGTCGCCACCCGTGTATACGCCACTGACGAGGCGCGGTATCTCGGATGAAGGGGCGATCCCCAAATGGTCTGGTAGAGGACGTGGTAAGCTGCTTGGGACGTTGTCGGATGCGTCCACACCCAAGTCTGGCACAGAATTTGAAGCTAGAGAGGCCGATACTGAGAAGGACGATAAACTGGCTCTTCAGCAGTGGGAGTTTGTTGAAAAAGAACGGCTGCGCCTTTTGGAATGTGAACGCCAGCTGAAGGAGGATCGCTTGAAGCTTGAAGTTGAGATGCAGAAACAAGTTCAAGAAGATAAACAGCGAAAAAGGCTTCGGTCACCGTCTCCAAGGCGAAGAGAGTTTTCTCTGCAGCAAGAAGAAAGTATTTCTGAGGTAAGTCTAGGCCCGAATTATTCAGCAGGCAGTAAGGATCGTTCTTCACACTCTGACAAAGAGGTACCAGTGACCCCATTATCTGTCTTTCAAGCACCCAGATTGTCAACTTTTTCTGGTGATGCTGAACGAAAAGGTGGTGTGGATTTTGAAGTTGGGCTATATGATTTAGAATGTTTGAGGGAAGACAGGTCATCCAGCCCAAGTTTTATACTGCGCACGGCGACAGGATCTTTGAGGGGTTCCGCAAGAAAGCTTGTAATGTCCATGCATAAAGATGCTAGTTTAGTGCAGATAATAGAGAAGTTAGAAGGGGTGTATGGGGTAGTTGAGAGTGGAGCCATGTTATTGAGTCGCTTTTATGCTAGTAGACAGGGAGAGAATGAAAGCATTGCTGCTTATGGAGTACGATTAGAAGTAGAGCTAAACAAAGTTTGTAGGCAGGGTGGGATAACTGCAGCTATGGTTGACGAAACTCTCAGAACAGTGTTCTGGAGAAGTCTTCGAAACGATACTGTAGTGTCCATGGTCAGACATAAAGTTGATGGGTGTACAACGTTCGATCAGTTAAGGAAGCTGTGCCGGACTGCAGAGCAGGAAGCACTGGAGAGAGATATGGAGATAAAGTCGAAACGTAGTGCTACAGGTAGAATCCAACATGTGAATGCAGCAGAAGCAGAATCGATTGACAGTTCAGAAGATATGGCGGCCAGGAATCTCAAGTTATTGACAATTGCCACTGAGGGTATCCATAACTTGGTAGATAGATCGAAGCAACAAGAGTTATCCATGGAGCAAATGGGGAACTTGGTTAAGAGTACTCAGGAAGCATTGCAATCCCAGATGGAGAATCTTACCAGACTGGAGAGTCAAGTAAAGAGTCAGCGAGCTGCCCTGGATATGGTAAGCAAACAGGAAGGGAATTCATCGCAGGGTAACTCTTCACAGTATCCACAACCAAAGTGTTATAACTGTCAAAAAGATGGTCACTTGTCACGAAATTGCAAAGCGCCGAAAGTAGAGCATAGGAAGTGCTACAATTGTCATGTGGAAGGACACTTGGCAAAAGACTGCCCACAGAAAAAGCAAAAACCCAAGACTAACCTAATGAAAGGACACCAGAGACAAGCCCAGAAAGCAATACGTGTGCAATGTGATCCCACACCAGATGCAGGACTGATTGGAGGAGCAATGGAGGAAACAGTTTTTATAGAAGGTACCAGGTGTAGTTGCCTTATCGATTCAGGATCGCAGGTGACAACAATTAGTGAGATGTTTTACCGAAAATGTCTATCTCATGTACCACTTAAAAGTGTGGGAGATAGCATAGAGGTGCACGGAGCTGATGATCGTCCCATACATTTTACAGGGACTATTGAGGTGAGCATGGCCTTCCCCATAAATTTATTTGGTGATGACCATGCTTATATTATTCCGGTATTTGTAGTGCCAAACACACCCTATAATAGGAAAGTGCCTACAATAGTAGGGACTAACTTGCTAGAGTTGTTGCCCAGAGTATTGCTGAAGACTCAAAACAAGAAATGGACTGGTGGACGCTGTATGAGAATCTCCGCCACAGCTAGAACGGTGTTTCAGAAACTGGAAGAACGTGATCGGTTCATTGGGAAACAAGGTGACCTGGGGAATGTCAAAGCACTGATGACTCGACCCATCACTGTGAAACCATCCCACATGATGCTATTATGGGGACGAACTCGACGTGGACCAAGTGGTGATAAATATGTGGTAACAGTAGAGCCTACTAGTAAGATGTCAGGTGACTTCACTACAAGCTCCACACTTAGTGTGCTGGACTGTCGGAAGAAGACAAAGGTGGCTGTATGTGTACAGAAGGGTACCAGTTACTATTTGGCCTGGACAGATAGTTGGACGTGCCTCTGCAGTGACATGGATTGGGAAACCTGGGGAATCACCGGATGAGTTTGATGAAGAACAGAACAAAATTCCAGTTGATAATTCAGCTCTCAAGCCAACAAGTACCAGGAAGATCGTGCTACAAGAAGGTGTAGAATTTGATATGTCGCAATCTCCCATTGATGAGAAACAGTTACAACAAGTTAAGCAGTTATTGGTACAGAACAAAGCAGTGTTTTCAACTCATGAACATGATTTGGGGTACTGTGATGTTGAGAAGCATCACATACGACTCACGAACAATGAACCCATAAAAGAACGATATCGCAGAATTCCACCATCTATGTATGCTGAGCTACGTGAGATCTTGAAAGGAATGCAAGATAGTAAAGTTATCCGTGAGTCACATAGTCCGTGGGCAGCCCCAATAGTATTGGTTTGCAAGAAGGATGGAACAGTACGTCTCTGTATAGATTACAGAAAGATAAATGCACGCACTATTCGTGATTCATATGCACTTCCTCGCATTGATGAAAGTTTAGATGCTTTGGGAGGAGCCAGATTCTTTTCATCCCTCGACTTAAAATCTGGTTATTGGCAGATAGGAATGGCAGAGGAAGATATCGAGAAGACAGCATTTGTGACACCACTTGGATTCTGGGAGAGTACCGTTATGAGTATGGGCCTCACTGGAAGCCCTGCCACTTTCCAGAGATGCATGGAAAAGTGCTTGAATGATTTGAATCTGAATATATGCTTGGTATATTTAGATGATATCATTGTTTTTGGCAAAACCTTTGAGGAACATTTAGATAGACTAGCAACTGTATTGAAGCGTCTCCATGAAAAAGGCTTGAAAGTTAAACCAAGCAAGTGTCAGCTGCTGCGGCACAGAGTGAATTATTTAGGACATGTTGTAACAGAGCAAGGTATTGAGACCGACCCGGAGAAAACAAGAGCATTACGTGAATGGAAAGTACCAACCAGTGGGAAGCAAGTGAAACAATTCCTGGGTTTCTGTGGATATTATAGAAAGTATGTAGAGGGGTATGCCAGGATTGCTCGACCTCTAGATGACCTTACTGTGGGATTGCCTACAAAGCACTCTCGTAAGAAAAATATAAAGCCACCAGTGTTCAAATGGGAAAGAAAGCACCAAGAGGCATTTGATACATTAATTGACAGGCTTACCCATGCCCCTGTATTGGCATATGCAGATTATAGTCAGCCATTTGAACTACACACAGATGCAAGTTGTACAGGGTTGGGGGCAGTTTTGTATCAAGGAGAAGGCAAAGAGAAAAGAGTAGTCATGTATGCCAGCCGAGGACTGACAGCTAGTGAGCGAAACTACCCTGCTCATAAGCTGGAATTCCTAGCACTAAAGTGGGCAGTAACCACTAAATTTCATGATTACTTGTATGGCAACAAATTCACTGTTGTAACAGATAACAATCCACTGACCTATGTAGACCGGACTGCACACCTGGACGCTACAGGACATCGGTGGATGGCTGCCCTGGCGTTATATGATTTTCGACTTATCTATCGACCGGGAAAGCAGAATGCAGATGCAGATGGTTTGTCCAGGAAATGCCATGGGCCAATCCCAGAGCGACCTTCTCATGTCCGTGAACTAGCAGCTCAGTTATCTAGAGAGAGAGAGGCAGAGATGGTGTGCCTATCTGAGCCAGAGGTGAAAGCCATGTGTTGTACACATCGCATTATACACAACCCTTGGGTGGAAGCCCTCAGCTGTAGTATTCAGGCTATTCCGGATAATTTAGTGAACCCACCACCTATTCCTGGGAAGCTATCCCTACCTGCAGTTGCAGAAAGAAGACCAAGATATTGGTAAACTTTATACCTACAGAGAGCAGAACCAGGCACCGAAAGCATGTGTACGCAAACAAGAGAAAATTAGGGTCAGAATTGGACTCCGGGAATGGGTCCGATTATGCTTCAAAGATGGGGTGCTGCACCGTCGAAGGGTGGGGATGAATGGTGAAATCCACTACCAATTGGTTTTGCCAACCAAGTATCGGGGAGCTGCATTGGAAGGATTGCATGATGATGTGGGTCATATGGGTCAAGATCGTACGATGGAATTGGTGAGAGCTCGGTTTTATTGGCCGCTCATGAGCAAAGATGTGGAAGATAAGATTAAGAGTTGTGAGCGATGTACTCGCCGCAAGTTGCAAAGTCATCACCAAGTGACTGCACCTTTAGTGAACATCCAAACAACCCAACCTATGGAGTTATTATGTATGGATTATCTCACTATAGAAGACAATCGTGGAGGAGTTGGTAATATACTAGTGATGACTGATCATTTTACCCGTTATGCAGTAGCAATTCCGACTGCTACACAGAAAGCCAAGCTTACAGCAGAGACTTTATACAGACATTTCTTGACGCATTATGGGTTTCCTGCTCGACTCCACTCAGATCAAGGTGCCAACTTTGAATCAAAGGTCATACGAGAGCTGTGTGAGGTAGCTGGGATACACAAGTCACGGACTACTCCCTACCACCCCCAGGGAAATCCAGTGGAAAGGTTTAACCGAACTTTAATTGATATGATAGGTACAATGCCGACACTAAGAAAATCGGAATGGAAGAAATATATAGATCCTCTGGTGCATGCATATAATTGCACTCGAAATGATAGTACAGGGTATACCCCTTACTTTCTCATGTATGGCAGACATCCCCGATTGCCGATTGATGTATACATGGGGCTGAAGCCTGATGGGGAGGATGACGATGATAATGCGGATTATGTTAGTCAGTTACGTACAAGACTGAGTGAGGCATATAAGATAGCGTATAATAAGTCAAAAGAAAGTGCTCTGCGTAATAAAAAGAGGTATGATTTAAAGACTCAAGATGCTGTGTTAGAAGCTGGAGATTTCGTCCTGGTGAAAAATGTCAGTGTCCGAGGAAAGAAGAAGATTGCAGATAGATGGGAGCCACATCGTTATCAAGTAATCCGGAGAAGTAACCCAGATATACCAGTGTATGTGGTTAAATCTGAAAAACCTGGAAGTAAAGAGAGGGTTTTGCATCGAAACATGTTGCTTCCATGCAATTCTACACCTATTCCATATGTTGGGAATCCGTTGAAGGTTAAAGATCCAGAACCATCACCATCACCAGTAAAGTCAAATAAGAAGAAGCACCATATGAAAACCAGAAATCAGGTCCATGGGCATGAGATCTCTGATGATTCAGAATCAGATGGTGAACTTTGTATAGTTGCGGCCCCAGCTGTACAATCGCGAGAGACATCCTCAACTTTAGCAGAAACCAACCCCGAGATTACCAGTGTACCAGGGAAAAAAGAGTTTGCATCAGTTGAGACAAGTTGGACAGACACACGGAGCACAGCACCATCTATTGAGATTATTGAGACCAGTACTCCAAGCCCTCCTATGGAGATTACTTTGGAGGACTCAGAGGTGGCCTTGAGAAATGATAATATGACAACTGCGATAGGCCAGAGTGCCGATGATCAAGTGCAAGAAGCCACTGATGAAGCAATAGAGGATGTTCAAATGGAAGGCGAGTCCAGTGAAGCTGACAGGAATGATTACGAAACCACTGTTTCAGGGATTCGCAGATCGTCAAGGACTAGACAATTACCTGTCAGACTTGAAGATTATCATTTGTATAGCCGACAGACTAATAGGAATAATCCTAAGGAAGAGCTGGAAGAGTCATTGGCAAAAGAGGTACACGATTTGGCCATACAGTTGGCTGAAATGAAGAAAGATTATGATGAACTGAGTAGTAATCAGTCACGAAAAACCCTAATCAGTAAGACTAATCTGAGATCTGAAGCTCCAATCTGGAGACCACATAAGCATAGTCTGGAGGAGTTGATAAACCGAAGAAATGCGGTGAAGTCCAGAGCTATGGCAGACTTATGGTGGAGAGGTGATCGGCCACGAGCATAGAGTAAAAAGGCCCGCTGAGTGAATGGGGGACGTTCCTAGAGCTAGCTAGTCAGATTTACGTAGCATACATTGTATATTGCTCTTTTATGTGCCATTCATTTTAGATAGTGGAGTATGTATTAACTGTATTGACCCAAGCGGCGTCCTGGGATGACGTAAAACTCACCCAAGGTGTGTCCTGGGATGATGTTAAACTCACCCAAGCTGCGTCCTGGGATGACGTAAAACTCATCCAAGGTGCGTCCTGGGATGACGTAAAACTCACCCAAGGTGCGTCCTGGGATGACGTAAAACTCACCCAAGGTGCGTCCTGGGATGACGTAAAACTCACCCAAGGTGCGTTCTGGGATGACGTGAAAATCATTCTAGGTGCATGCTAGGATGACGTAGAACTCACCAACAGTGTGTCCTGATGTGATGTAAAACTCACCCAGGGTGGGGTCTGGAATTAAACCTACCTAATGAGCGTTCTGGGAGGATGTAAACATGGAATTTGGGATGATGATTACAATTTCTTTTCTGTTTGATTACAGGTACAGAGATGAAAATTGCAAGAACGAAGAGTGGAAAAGCTGATTTTTTACATGTAATTTTCAGTTGTTAATCTGAATAAATTAATTATTCATAACTGATGAAATTATCAGTGCACAGTTGGCTGAATGAGATGTGATGCATATAAGGTGTTCTGATAGCAGAGAAACTCCTTGTGTGGAGTTAAACACCTGTTGAATATGTAACCTTAGGACTGATGGTAAATTGTCCAGGTAGATGGCAGAAAAAGATGAAATCCCAACACCTGTGTCAGTGAAGGTGATACTGGTGGTGTGGGAATTCATTAGGTAAGTTAGGATGGAATGATTGATTTGTGTACAGGATGATAGGATTATAGTATTTAATCAGTCTTAGATGGGCCTTTGCTGTGTAAGCGGAGCTTGGACTCAAGAAATCCAAATGGTACTGACGGAATCCCCTTTGACGCTAAGAACGGTGGTGCAGACAGATGCTGAGGGATCTGACGCATTTGGCCACTGTGCAAGGACATTAAGAGATGACAATTCCAGGTATCTATTGGTGAACCGGAACCCTGTATTGGGCGAAGGTGAAGCCAGATTTGCGTTTTTGTACAGTAAGCATTGGTCTGTTTCCAGACAGCTTGTGTGTTCTTATCCTATGTATATACGAGCTAGAATCAGGTTTACCTGATGACAGTGAAGATGTTCTGTGATAAGACTCTATTTGAGAGATTACTGGTTTTTTAAGGAGTTCCATGGATTTGGAACTACCTTTCTTTTTGGACGGGGAGAGTGTAACCGATTGAAATAATTAGACCTTAATGATTTCATACGATTAAGAGTAGGGTACGATAGCTAGTACATGTGAGTATATGTATACCAGCTGGTGTTCATTGATACTTGAGAACCCACTATCAGTTGGTGAGAGTGACAGTTAATTAGTGTTATGGTTAGTGTGTGTGAACTTCAGTTAAAACTACAGGGAAAGTAAATTAGGTCAAAGCCAATTATGTGGTAATGAGTATAATCAGCAAAGATTTAATGTTTGAAGATTAGCCGTAGTATATCGTAGATAATTTGTGATTTTTATTAGGAGTTTTTGAGCGTTGCTTAATTGCTTCAAGAATTACTGTGTTTACTGTTTAAGTTTCCTATACAGGGTACTATAGCTTTCTTGGTAGCTATGGGGGTAACCATGGAGACCAAATTGAAGATGAAGATGAAATCACTTATTACAAGCAAGTTATTGGCTACTTAGTACTAATTAGGGCAGAAATTAATTAGAATAGCTTAATACGGAATTGAGGTGATTAATATTAATTAGTCGCGAAATTAATAAGTTAACTAATTAGACATATGATAATAGTGTATTGACGTAGGTTTCTTTATTTTTTAGTTTTATTGTTATTGATAATCACGCACAATTATCCAGATTTTCAAAGTTATAAGCACATTCCAGGCAATTTTCCCACTTTTTCAGAAACAATGGGCTGAGCTGTGTTTCACTCCATATAGGGATCGGGGGATTTTAGAATCATTAATACCTGTCGAAAAGTACACTGTCATTATCAGATGATGGATTCCTTGACCTATGGGGTGCGTCCAAGGGTGGAGTTACCCCCAGTAAAGATACTAGCTTAGCTTGCAGGTTTGAATTGGTCAGCAGATAGTTCCCAGAGTGTCGACAGTGTTTTGGGACAGCTCTGTGGGGAGCAGTTGCATTCCTGCTTAAACCAGGAGTCAGCTGGGATGTGGTTCTCATATTCAGAGAGCTTATGAGAAGAGGAACTCAGAGAACTGTGTTTTCGGGAGATCGGACCGGAATCAACGTTTTCAGCTGTATTTCAAGATTTCCTATGCAACGGGAGTGGGTGAATCTCACCCTGAACTTTTGGTGACTCTGTGGTGACATCAGTTCTCATCCATCAAAAGAACCGCTGACTGGTGACATCTGATAGCAGCTGTAACTAAGCTAATATAGGGTACAGTAATTCTACCTCTCAACTTTCTACTTTCAAACTGTCTGCTGAATAACACTTGTACTGTGAGTTGGGATTGGTAGTCAAGTTGTGTCCCACTGTACAGAGAACTATTTCTGAATTATGACGATTGATTATGACTATTGTTCAGAATTTCTACGAATGAACTTTTGATAACATTGTTGTTGAACAGTGCCCTCAACGCTGTGCCTGAATAATCTGCGGACACACCCAGACCACGCCCATTGTTGTTGAGCAGCGCCCTCAACACTGTGTCCGAATAATCTGCGGACACACCCAGGCCACGCCCGTTGTTGTTGAACAGTGCCCTCTACGCTGTACCTGGGTAATCACCGGACACACCCAGGCCACGCCCGATTTCGTCGTGTAGCGCCCCCAACGGTGGATTTTGTCAAGCCTCAGGAACTGCACACTGAAGCTGACTGTGAGTGAACTGTGACCTGATGTGAACATCGATGCTGAACTGTTGACGTATTCATGTGTTTGTTACTTATGTACACTTGTGTTTTTTGATTGATTGATGGTTATTGTTCAGTTATTGTTGATAACATTGGCTTTGTGAACGGTGTGTTACATATGTCGTCATAAATATTTTGTTTAATGCCCTTGTAGTTGTTGCTGAGTTTCGCGCTATATTGTTTCGTTAGTTCCTTTATTTTAAGTTTGCCCATATCTCACCACATTTGGACGGAGTCAAAGCGATCTCTTTCTCTACGCCATAGCAACCAGAAGTCATTAAAAATATGGCAGTGCTCTTCGTCATGGAGTAAACTGGTATTGAAGTGCCATATTGGATTTCTGTTTGTGACAACTTTCAATTGTATGCATAATTTAACAGGTGCATGATCAGAGAGGGTGCAGTGAGTTTCCATAGAGATACGTTTCATTTTAGATGAGAAACCTTTAGAGATGTAAAAGGTGTCGACGCGAGACTTGCTGTCATTCCCAACCTATGTATAGTTTCGCAAGTTAGAATTAAAATGGCGCCAAGAGTCAATAAGTTTAAAACGCGCAATTATGTTAGATAATAACATAGTTGACTGTACATGTGGTTCAGGGTTTTCAGCTCTGTCTAAGTCGGGGTTAAGGGTGCAGTTAAAATCACCGCCAATGATAATTGGATCTTGATTAAGGTCATTGAGCGTTTTCTTGAGAGTTTTAAAAAAATCAAGCCGGTCCACCCCAACGGTGGGCGCATAAACATTAACCAGAAGAACTGTCGAGCCATGTACCTCAAGATGTATGTGTAGCAGACACCCGGTACAACATCAGCCACTTTCCAAACCTTGATGTTTTTATTTGTATTTTTATTTACCAAACTGACTGACCAGACTGTGAGTTGCCATGGGAAAATAAAATAGATGAACGCCATACAATTTGCCATTGAGCTTCATCGGCTTGAACAGTGTGAGAATCCTGGAGAAAGTAGAAATCACTGGAATGGTTAAGTTTAAGGAACTCATAAAGTTGGTATCGCTTCATTGAATCGGGACAACCGCGCACATTCCATGTAATAGCAGAAAAACTCATTATTGATGTGAAAAGTAATAAACAAATGATACGTTGAGAGAAAATTATAGTAAGCATGATAAACAATAAATTAAAACTGTAATGCAGTGAAAAGATCACAGATCTATTTTGTATTAGTGACATCGGTATCTGCTTGTGGTTGTATACCACGCTTTTTCTTCAAAATTTCCTCTTTTAATGTTTCGCGATTTTCAACCACGAAAAGAGGATCATTGATTTTTCTAATGTGTTTAATTAATTTCATGGTGGCCCGTTGTATTCGCATTTTTTCGTTACTTGATATGTCTGGGGGATTTTCGTACCTCATTCAGTGAGCGTGCCAACAACCTGAGATCGGGGCAAAATCGTGTAGCTACTTCAATTATTTTCTTGAGTTGAATGACTCAACTAAAAAAGGATTCAGGGCATCGCGAGAGAGCAGTTTTGCTTTCGCGCTCGAAACAGTAAGCTCCATGGCCTCGGCAGATAGCGTTGAGATTTCAGAACAATCTGACACAATCGACTCAGTATCATCCCTGTCCTCAGACAGACCCACAGGGATATGAATCTTTGTTGGGTCAAGCGGGTCATTCGACTCACTTGGTAAAAAAAGGGGGGCGGGGTAAAGGGGGGGGGGGGGGTTCTACCACCTCCTCATCATTTGCATTTAGTGTTTTCGCACCAGTTAACATTGAGCTGTTTAAAACAGATTTGCTCACTCTAGTATCGTGTGTGTTTTCATTTTCATTTATTTCGTTATTATCATTTAAATCATAGTCAGTCACATCGTTTTTGTCACGCGCTTTGCTATCATCATCATTGCTATTTAACACATTGACACCTATTACGTTATCGTCACCTTTGTCATTTAAGTCATTGTCAGTCACATTGTTTTTGTCACGCGCTTTACCATCATCATCATCATTGCTATTTAACACATTGACATCTATTACGTTATCGTCACCTTTATCATTTAAGTCATTGTCAGTCACATTGTTTTTGTCACGCGCTTTACCATCATCATCATCATTGCTATTTAACACATTGACACCTATAACGTTATCGTCACCTTTATCATTTAAGTCATTGTCAGTCACATTGTTTTTGTCACGCGCTTTGCCATCATCATCATTGCTATTTAACACATTGACACCTATTACGTTATCGTCACCTTTATCATTTAAGTCATTGTCAGTCACATTGTTTTTGTCACGCGCTTTGCTATCATCATCATTGCTATTTGACACATTGACATCTATTACGTTATTGTCACCTTTATCATTTAAGTCATTGTCAGTCACATTGTTTTTGTCACGCGCTTTGCCATCATCATCATTGCTATTTAACACATTGACACCTATTACGTTATCGTCACCTTTATCATTTAAGTCATTGTTAGTCACATTGTTTTTGTCACGCGCTTTGCCATCATCATCATTGCTATTTAACACATTGACACCTATTACGTTATCGTCACCTTTATCATTTATAGTATTGTTTCCGTGACTTTTGTTATACTCTATATTTTCGGGCGTGTCGTCAACTTCCATCGTTTGACTATTGTTATCATTGTCATCATTTTCATTAATGTCGTTTGCTTTATCAGTTTTAGCAAGAGTAGCAATAGTAGACTGATCAACAGGGATTGGTTCAGGGTCGGGGCGGGTTTTGCTATTTGGAAGAGAATGATCGCAAACTGGGTCGTTTGAAGTTTGCTGTTGACTTACTGGGCAGTTTCTTATGATATGTCCCTTTTTTAGACACCTGTGACAAACAATATCATCAGTTGATAAATAGAAACGATGTTGCCGCTCCTCATGAGTGACATTAATGACACCGTCAAGTTTATTATTGTCACACAACATATAAACTTTTCGGCGAAAGGATTTGACGTGTTTTAGGTCGGGTTGTTTGCACCCGAGTGGAATTAAGCGCAAATTGCTAACGACGCAGCCATACATTGACAGTTCAGTTTGAATAATGTGATTTGGTATATATGGGGGTACACCTGAGAGAATTACTTTAGTGGCAGGTTTAACAAGGGGCTGCACATGGGTAAAGCAGTCTCCCACTGACAGACCAGTTGTACAAACAGTTTCCACAGCGTTCACAGAGTCGAGAAAAACAATAACACTTCCGCTCACTCGGGAAGCGGCAATAATATTTACAGGTTTGAGAATAGTAGAAATACTTTTAACATATGCTTCAATTGGTATCCCATCAATTGATTCGCATTTCAGACCATGTTTACGTGTTCAGCCTGCAAAATGGTTAACACGTGTACTCGCCGTGGAGGCCGCCATCTTGGAAAGGCCCCACGACGAGCAAACTAAAAGTGAAAAACAAAATCAACTAAAATACGGTAGATTTTTACCGAGAAAACAAAATGAATAAACGGCAGTAACTAGGAAGTATTTACAAAACGTATTGGAACGTATTTGAAGCAATGAAAACGTGTTTTTTTTGCACAGCTCTAACAACGCATGGCAGTCATGCGTAGTTAGTTAGTTAGTTAGTTCTCCCCGTGATAGCCATACTCATTGGAACCATCAGACTCTCAAGATCGTTCTGAGGCACTGGTTGTCAAAGCATTCATCCATATTGATGGAATGATGGTAGCCCACTTCTTTGCTATATATATTAGTGTGGTGATAATTACATCATTGTCAAATCAAAATAGAGATCTAAAGCTGGCTTATCTACTGCATACTTTGCCAATGTGCCAGCTGACAGCTGATGATCTTCTTTCTCTCATCTGAATCTAAGATTCCAGGTACCTAAATATGTACACAGCATCATCACAGATTATCATCCCGAGTGATCACTTGGTCTAATTCGCCTAACCCTATGGCTTTGGAAAAAGTACATTACAGTCTTATCGTCGGTTCATTTTATTGCCCAAGTAACATCAAAGAGATTGTGGCTTAGACTCATTTCTCTACTCCACAGAAAAGAATACTTGTTGGCCAAGCAAGCAAGTTAGAGGAATGACGCCAATTCCCTACTATATATATATATATATATATATATATATATATATATATATATATATATATATATATATATATGCATTCCAGAGAAGTGATATTACATATACTACATTATCATGTTACGTAAAATAAATAGCGAGGGTAAAAGTGTCAACATATGTGCTAACTTTGTAATACCAAAATAGACCATTTTCTATTACTCTATTTTTCATCCAGAAAACCACAAATCCCCGTGAATTAGCAAAAGTACGAAGTAGATGTTGCGTTCTCAAAGTTTAATTTCAACGCGTATGTTTAAGTTAATATCTGAAGGCTGTGCAACAAATGCGGGATCAGCACAATACACCTGCCATGACATAACACATCGTAAAACCTATAGTATAAGTAATATAAGTTAACAATGCGAGATGACAGACAACCATAAACGCATGTTGTTCAGTCGTTGCCCGAGTCCGTGAGCGCTGTCTAATATCCACATCGGTCTGGTTGTCTAGTCGAATTACATCTACGTTCACATGAATCGAAATGATTCACACAGTTATCACTGGTGTCACAGATAAAGCGAATTTCATTTTTGGATTCTTCCAATCAGAATTGGTCACGTGGTATTTTTGTCTACCACTGGGTGAAGTTTTGATGGAAACCGTTTTATACGTCATGCATTATATGCGGTTTAATATTTTCTATTAAACAAGAAAGTCATCCTTTGAGTGCACTCGCGTGGAATGCTAGTAGGAACTAGATTATATTGGTTTTGTAGTAAAATGTCTAATTATACGTTTTACCATCGGGATGATACTGTTATTTTGCTAACATAGTGTAATTATTTGATTCGAAGATAATTTAACAACTCGGTTGTTTCTACCGTGACAGTGGCACAAACTATGACTGCATTACATAAGAAAATATATTACTATTATCATGTCTTTGCTTTCATGTGTTTAATGTTTCATGGTGTAATCCTGTAAGCTCATAAATAATTTCTTACATTCGATATCAACTATGCTTGGTTATTAAGATCGGCATATCGCCCTCCCCGTGCCACTGCAATGTATTCAATTAGTTGATTAGGAAACCAAGATGACCTCCATTGTCCACAAAACTATATATATTCGGAAAGCTTATTGTATGAATTTTAAAATGTTTCATGGACACTGTAGTTTGAAATATGCACAAGAATGTGCTTTTTTGGTCAAAAGTGATTTAAAAAAAATTAGCTCCTAACCATGCTTCTGTTTCCTGTCAAAATTGGCCTATGGGTACATCTGTTTACTATGAAGAAAGCGCCGTCTTGAAAACTGTCTACCAGTTGTCAATTGTGCAGGGCAGCAGCCCAAATTTCACTACTTCAAGTTTATGCATTAATTAACACCCATGCTAGTTGTCTGTACGGTTGTTGTAACACTGTTCAACCAAAAACAATAACCCGACGGCGTTTTGAAGATAGACACAATGTCAATCATTTGTGAAAATTTCAAAACAAAAGGTCAAAACGTCTAGGAGCTATTTTTTTAAAGTTCTGGGATGTGCACTGAAAAGAAGCTGAGATAATTGCTAATTTGCATAACAATTCACTCAAGTAAGAAGTTTGCTAATGCTCATAATTAAAATGGCTGTAACAGTTCTAAATTTAAATGTATTATCGTTTTGTTAAAAGTTAAATATAGTACATATTATGGAGATCCAGTCATTTCTTGTTTTCACCATGTTTCTTTTTTATTTTTTATGTACAGCCTTGCAAAATCTGTCTAAGCATTCAAAGGAGAGAATGTTTGCACCTGTTATCTATATTTTAAAATCGTTTTTTGAGTATGTTCCACTATTCACAATTCTACAAAAGTTTAACAATCTATAGCCTAGACTGTTTGAATAATAAAAAGCAAAAAAAAATCACTCCCAAGTGCCCACGAACCTGCATCTCTACCTTAATTCAATTGTTAACAGTGCCTTTGATACGGTCATCAATTACTTGGATCAGTGAATAACAGCGCCCGCATAAGGTGACCTTCGGAACTATTAAGCATGACTGCTATTACATGTATCGACTTGCAATGTAGTGATGTAGGCGTTACATCAACATTACCTTTTGAAGGTCGGGAGTTATCGCGCCGCGTTGTGTTCGATATGGGTCTCATAGAAACGTCAACAACGCGTATACAATACATATTTGTTTACAAATGAAATTTAAAGTGTCAATGTGGTCAGTGTATGTCAGGAACATGACAAAGTCGCCATGTTCAAGGTCAATTGGATTATATCATTTCATAGCGGCCAAAGTAATAGTTTGAATGCACACAACAAGCAAATGAGAAAGTAGGTTTCGAAACTGACTACGTGCAGCCATAGCATTGCACTGGGTGACATGCAAGAACAGGTCAGATACTAGACTCGGTTCCAGTTTGTTTGCCGCTGCTCTTCTGTGACTCAGCCTGCCCGTAAGGTGTTGTTCACTTTCTACTTCGCACTTATATTACAGTTATAAGTTATAAACGGCCAAAGTGTGAAACATTTTTTTAAATTCCGGTTTACAACCCCGGCGGGCGTCTAAATGACGCATCAATTCATAAAGCTATGCAATTTCGTCTGTGAACGCAATTATCTGTTCGGAAGTTTTATTATAGTTAGAAATTAGTCGATTTCAATCCCTAATGAATGTAGTTGTATCTGATGGGTGAGAATTATGTCACACGCCATTGATCCAATTTTGAACTAGGATACATTACTTCAGCAATACATTAATGTCAGCCATAGCAAACAGACTAAAGTCAACTGGGTCAATCTATGTAAAACAATGATTTCCTAACAAGTATTGTCCTGAATACATCGAATACCTTGTACACAATTGACACTAAAAAGTTAAAAATTTATTATTGTATCTGGTAAAATACATTCACAATTATGTAATATTGTTCAGTACGGTACTATGGGTAATCTACATATTGCTGCAAATACATGAAATTAATAACTATGACACGTTCTTACAGGTATTTCTTCCCGCATTCCCTTCAAAAATATAAACAAATATAAGTATGTTAAATTCAAAACGATATTGAAGACAGCATTTGATAATCACTATATTTCTACACTAATCTACTTGAAAAGAAAATATACATCAACCAAATCCTAATATGCATAACTATGAAAAAAAAGTAATAACCACGGCACTTTACATTCTACAGGTATTCGTATATGTATTCCTTCCAAACATATAAACATGGACACAGTATGTAAAATGCAAACAGATATTGAAGGCAGCATTTGGCAATCATTAAGAAAATATACATCTTAAAACTGACATTTATAGCATCAAAGTAAATCGTTATTGAATATTCAGCGACATGAGACAATCATACTATCCCTAATCTATTTAGAGACATGTGATTTGAATAATCTCTGCGAAGTTTTAATTGCTTGACAATTTCTCAGACGCTCTTTTAAGCTTGCTGCTCTGTTGAATACATCCTCATAGCCCTCTTCCTCGCTGCCAAGCATTTCGATAATATGTTTTTCCCAAAGTTCGATGTTATCATCCATTTTAAAATCATTTACCCCTACTTCAACAATGAGTGGTTTAACCATATCTCTGCCAAAGTTGTTATTTAAAAACTCTGCTAGGCCAGATTGGGCAGTTACAAGTACCGGGATTCCAGCTGCGATAGCTTCTAAGCCCACCATTCCGAATGGCTCACTGCGTGATGCCATGATCACCAAATGGCTTTGCTTAATATCACATCGAATATTATCTTGATTACCATATGGCCGCAAATCAGGTTGAAGCATGGCGGACTTTATGTAACTGGAGATTTTTTGTCTACTCTCATCACATTCGCGTTCGGGAATTCCTCTAATTTTCCAAATCGGCGCAGAGCCCCCAAACCTGCATCGTTGATCAGCAAATTTACTCATCGCTTTGGCCACTATGTCATAACCTTTTAAGTTCTCTACACCTAAAACTCGGCCGAATGTTAAAACATTTACGCGTGTTCCTGGTATGGGTTTTTTAAATTCCATATCAAAAAACTCGGGGTCGGGATTCGGGAGGTATTTATCATGCCGCACTTTTTCATCCAAGGCCCTAAAACAGTTCTCAAAGTGCTTGTATATACGGGGACCAATCGACCACACCATTTGACACTTTTTAACCCACTCTAGTATATTTTCTTCCTTGACATCAACTATTTCTGGTGACCAGCCTGGTTTGTGGACTTCTATATCTGACGGGATGACATGATTAAACAAATACACTTCTTTTCCTTTGAAGTATTGGTCGCGGATGTCCAATGCAGCCTGTGCTGTGATTGGCACGTGCCCGATGACAATTTCTACATTAGAAAGTTCTGCTAAATGTGGGAAATACGAATGATATTTCTCTGTTAACCATTCAAGGCTGGGGTTAGCACTACCTTTCTTTGGAAAAACCAGCTCAACTCCCTTTGACTCCGCGTTGTCTTTATCCATCTTATCCTCGTACAATGACGTGCAATATACCTGCATTTTGCAACTTGCAATGAGACATGCTATATCACGATTAACTGTTGATATACCCCCCTTCGCCGTTCCCCATTCATCATTAATCAGCAATACACCCCTAACAATAAAAAACAATATATATGTCATAAGGCTTATGTACATGATATTTAACATTTGAGAATAGTCAGTTTCTCAAAATCTAAAACTTTATCAAAGATACTACTTTTAGTTGAATATTCAATTACACTATGTTAATAACTGGTCAACATATACATACTTATAACAATAGATTGTGTACTGTGAAGACGCTTTAGCTTGTGGCCCATTAAATTGTGGCTAGAAGTTATTTTGAACAGGTGTATAATTTTGTGCAATCAGACCATTATTATATGACATGCTATGAATTATGTCAACAGAATTATTTACTGGTCGACTATAATGTAATTTATGGGAGCGGGGTTCATGGTAGTAGCATATACTTATAATATGTGCTTGCATACAGTAAAAGAGGAGAGAATGCAACTGACTTGTTATGCGTAGTATAAGTATGAACGTATTATCCAATATGTACTATTTTAGTATATTGAAGCGTAGAAGGACTGAATTACATACCATTTATGCTGAAGGAATATTTATTGATATATTTGAATGAATAAAATAGCGAATGACGCGTATACAGTCACAGTAACATAGTACATCATATTGTAGGCAATTCTTACCTTCTTGGTACTTTTCCGTCCGCACTCATATCTATGAACATAATATTGACATCATTAAACAATTTATCATTACATTTTCCTCCAAGATACACAAAATATTCTTTGATTTGTCTGTTTTCTACTCAATGCATGACGCGCCCTTGTCTATATAACTAATAACTAATTATTTTCCTTTGTTTCCCCGATTTCATCGCCAAGAGAATACGAATCCCATCATTCTGCGTACTTCAGACATTATTGCATAGCCGAAGAGAAGTATATTAAATATTGTTTTGTGAAGTAAAACGCAGTTGGCACATTTTACACTTTGGCCGTTTAGTATGCAATGAAAAAGCCCACAGTAAGGTCATCTTCAAAATGTGGATCTCCTAATACAAATATAGTATTTATATTGTTGAATTGAAGTAATTGCCATTTTCACTAGACAACATGACGAATTCGCCATTAGTCGTATGTCATGCTTAGATAATGGCGTTACGACTACTAACCAATTGTATAATCTGGTTGAAGATCAGGCTGGAGTAGCTCTCGCAGACGCAAACGTAGCGTGTTGAATAATATGGCTGCTTCAGACAGACTATGTAGACAACAATGTCAAACAATATTTCTAAACAAATGCTTCTTCACTGTCCAGTGTAGTCGTGAGCGAGATCAGCGATTAAATGATAATTGGTGCAAACGGGGACTGGTACACATTGTCTGCTATATGGGTTTTACCCCTGACGTCATTGATATTCGTAGAATCTGATTAGTTTTATTGGTTTCGTTTTGAAAATGATATACAAGGGACAATACATTTGGCTATTACTATAGTGATAAGGTAAACAACACAAATTTGCAATAATATGAGGTTATCACGATAATGCATAGGGTATGCAGTATGCACAGAGGTAGTACTTTAATCGTTTTGACGCGCAGCGTAAGGCATACTTTGTCAAATTTGCGTGATATAATCATGCATCATTATTTGGGCGACCGTCTGCGCTCATTGACGAGATTCTAATTCAGTTTTGTTCTTCATTGTCTCGGCGCCCGATTTACAACTGTATCGGGTCACATTATACAGAATTGGGTTCACAGGTTGTACATTGTTATATTGGTTTCCATTATCTTAGTGGAATGGTTCTAAGTACAAATTTTAATTTTAATTATTTCCGCCATAAAGCGGCAGAGTATGATTAATGGGTTGTTCTTGACAAGTTCAATGTCAACTCGTTATATATTGAGCTTTCAATACTACGCATGCGTAACGTATTGTAACACTTCGGTTTTATTTGTTTAACACAAAGTCGGTTTTTTCGCAGATGTAACGCCAATGTTTGCTACACTTCGTGTTGAAGAATCTCGAGTATATAGTATCTCTGTTGCTGAGAAATTTGAAAAAAGGAGAGTCTTGCATTCAAACTTGGTTTGGATCAGTCTGATATAGATGCATTCAAAGCCGATAATCCCCACCCAATGATAAAACAGATATTCAACATGCTACTCACACGAACCACGAACAGGTGAAACGAGAAACAATATGGTGTTGATTATGTCGTACACAGAAAAGTTTGGAATTAAACACTTAATATTTACCACAGTCTTGAACTAACAATCTTTTAATAATATTTAATGATTTTTAAATATAATTATTCTAAACTTCGGTATTAATTGTCCTGTAATTTCACTGAAATGGAATATATGAGTTATGTATAATTGTATTGCTCGCCTATTGTGGATTAGATGCCAATATATTGCCTAGATTAATGAATGCAAAATTTTCCACATATGATACTGTACATAGTAATCACGTTTTAATGTATGTCACACTCGCCCAAGATAATTATGAAAACTATTTATGAATATACATTTACAACCCCTTCCAGAGTTTAGTCTCTGGTCCTTTGGGGGAGGGGGGTAAGAGAGCAATGTCATTTGTTTTCTGTCGGGACTACTTTAATTTAGGCATGGCAGCGTTTGTTTATTTTACAGTTGTTGCTAGCAACGCTACAATGCAGGTGAAAATATCACCAAAGTACAGTTCAGTATTGTATATCATTTGTGATACTTTGACCCCAAATAAAAACAACAAATAAAACACAACAAAGGATTCTTTAATATAGCTTCACTGTGCCTTGTTAACATACATTTACTGTGCATTTCCCGAGTACCTGTTTTATTTGAATGTGCTGGGTTTTCATTTCTGTGTAAGTCAAACAAATTGTGTCATTTTTAGTGCCCGTTCAGACACAGTCCGAAAACGGGATTTATGGATTGACCTCCGTCCGTGTTTCCATGCGCGCGTTCGTCATGTATCTTGGACATGCCTGGACCAATTACATTCAAACTTCATGCATACATATATAATATTATACATATGCACGTCAATTTGTGTCGCAGTCTGATTCAAGATGGCCGAATGACGGCCATTTTTGTACTGTTTACACGTCTGTTTACAGATAGGTTTCGTTAAAACTTTGTACTTACATTGGACATTATATGACTTTGATGTACGTCATTTTGTTTTTCAGATAAGTATCAAAATGGCCGACTGGCGGCCATTTTATTTTAATGAATGTGATTCTAGTGCCATATCTTTGTCATACTTTGACTGATTATGTTCAAATTTCAAATGATCATTATACATCATCTCATAGATATACAGATATATTGTTTTGACAGTCCGATTCAAATGGCCGAATGGTGACGATTTGTTTGCTAAAAAATCGTCAAAAATCAAGCATTTCTGGCATTCCGGAAACATTTTGACCATTTTGTTTTAAAGAAAGCGATTCTAGAGCTTCGACCTATGTTTAAATTTTGTGTATTCTTTATACATCATGTTAGAAAAATGCAGATGCATTAGTTTGACGATTCCATTAAAAAGGCCGATCGGTGGCCATTTTGTTTTAATTAATGCTGCTCAAAAGCAATATCTCTCAAAGTACTTGTACTATATTATTATAAACAAAACTACGTAACTTGAATTGATAAGATTTGATAACTAACGGGGACTATTTCATGCAGTGCTTGTTTATTCTAATTCTATTGTTTATCAGTCGATCATTTATTCAATCGTAATAATTCTATTGCAACCATTGGAAACCACAGTACTGTGAGGTTCATCCATCTTGATTCATTCCTGAGTAGGTCATTTGGACAGCAGTGGGTACGTGTATATATCTACCGTTGTTGGCGCTGTTCAGTGTTCCTGTAACAATTTAAATAGCTGGCAATGAATCTAATATATCGGCAATGTTTTTATACTAGCACCCACTTAAAGAAATGTTGCGTATCGTGTCATACTGCCTCATAGAACATCATGCACACAATTTTCTGAAGTTGAATTATTCACGGACTTTGCGATGTGTTAACAATTCATTGACAAAATATGTATACAAAATGAAAATGTGCGCCCTTTATAAGCTAACGAATATTTATATCCCAAATCAAAAACTTGAAACTAAAAAGGTCTGCATAATGTCATCGACCATCTGTGTGACATGAAATGTTACTAGAAATATTATTAGAACTTAAAATATGAATATGTATCTGAGATTAGTATCCAAATTAGACAATTAATATGCGAGAGGAAAGCAGCTATGTGCATACATACAGATATACATATAGATAAACACACACAAACACACACTCTGAAACGAATGTATGGCGGTAATTGTATTGCAGGTCGAGTAAGGTCAATTGGAACTGATCGAATAAGGAGAACAAGCTAAGTAATCTGTGGTCACAAATGACAGGAGCCCTCTATCAGCGAAAGTTTACGTCATTATGTCATTACCTTCTCCAACCCGCCGCATTTACGTCTCCGATATATTTGACACCGGAAATGCCTGCTTTCTGTGTGAACAAGACAAGCGTTCCTTTAGCAGTGGCTTTTGTGTATTCGGTGTCATTCGATGTGTTTGTTTCACTTGCCGTATTTGCCTTCTGTCATTTCTCTCATTGTCGTAAGCGAGATTCTTTATTGCAAAAACGTTGGAAGTACTCTGTTCAGACATCTTACATGGGAAGGTCGTTAAAAACAACAAAAGGCCGTCTTCCCACGTGATATGTACAATGAATAGACCTGTATATACGGACAACCTATTGCAGAGAGGTATAAACCATCCTGCCTTCTGCAAATGTAATCTTCCTGATACATGCTTTATATTACTATGTTAATGTTTCCACCACACCAAGGTGGTGTGGGTCACGACGTCACTTCCGGTTTACTTCCTACTTTGCGTGTATAATGGCGGCCTCGAGCAGAGTTTTGTCACGAGAGCATTAAGTCCGTTTATGTGGTGGTACTGTTAAGGTAAACCTTTTCATCATCTTTTTTCGTATAATTTCTGAAAGAATATATAGCTAGCTTTCGCATACCGATGTAAAACTAGTTTAATACTTTCATAACTGTGTTTTTTTGTCGATGGCATTTTCAAAATGTAAATAGTAATTTCACGCGAATGGCAGTATTTACCAAATCACTACCGTTCGTTTAATAGCAGTTTACGAAAAAAATAACCGCTTTCATGTTATTTTTTGACATTTCTGCTGTCTTTAGTATACCTGCTGTCCAAAAATGCGAAGGCCCCCCAAGGCGCCCCTTTTTAATTTGGTGTTTACGCTCATTCTTTGAGGCCTATTTTTGGAGGACATTACAACTTTGACCTGCACGCAAAATAAGAGATAGCTCCGACAAATTAATTATAAATGTTCATTTTTTTATAGAATCATGTCGAGACCGCGTGAGTCTAACACTCCGACGCCTAGGCAGGTGAACAGAAGTAAGGTGTCTGTACACCTATCCTGCCTCCAACTGACTGCATAAAAACCAATAATTAGCCAGGTAGTTCGAAACTTTATATTATCTACAACAACATCAGTTATAATTATTGGCCTTTAAAAGAGGGTGTACATATGTTGTCAATTCTTGGTCTAAATAACCCAGTTCTGCAAAATCAAAATCTACGGACTTGAGCATCAAACAAGTTGTTCGGATCTGGTCTTAATCGTACTGGTATTGTGTCGCCAGTATCAATTTTCCTATGACCCATGAATACTATGAAACCATGACTTTAAATAACAGTGCATGTATTGTTGGGCCCTGGTTATCATCTGATAATGTCAAATAAGAAAAGTCGCTAAATAGAGACTCTCGAGTGATTGTAGTCTGAAGATACATTGCTAAGAGAACGACTCCAGGTCAGAAACTTCACCTGTGAAGTCCCACTTTCAAAAAAGTACATATTCTCTATTATCAATAAAAAACAGACAGTGTTCAAAGCAGGTTATCTTCATGTCATTTGACAATAACAATATGTGATCTGACGTTTGTATCACTCAGTCTACACGGTTTGCATAATTATCGTTATCTGTTGTAATTTTTTTTGTTAGGTTCAATTTGATGACTTTGCAACATGAGATTGTCCATGTAATACTCTCATTGACTTCCAGAACTGTTACGGTAAATTCTGTAAAATTCCTATAATAAAAAAAAAATCACTGTTAATTTATTCAAAGATCCAGGTCAACGTGTGTTAATTGTTGGGTTGGGAGGGCATCCATTTTCAAGGTCAATCTATAAAATTGCCCTAGCATATCTGGGAGGGATATAATTTCCTTTGTTTTTGGTGCTAGATGTACATTTTATAAAAATTTAATGAAGTAGGTCAACACCCCTTAATTGTGTCTAATACCCGGTAGTAAATCCTGTTTTACTCTCAAGGTCTGAATGATTCACACAATGCAAATTACTGATCAAGATATGTATTTACAATTTCTTACCTTGTTGTACATAGCAGGTGGTTTATAGACATTTATTGTCAATAAAGTTCTTGGTGATATGTTACCCAGATTCAGAAGAAATGCTGCATTTTGAGGTAACACTATGTATTGAGTTAAGAAATCAATATACTGGTAAATTATTTTGTACTTTAACAACTATGAAGAACACAGTGCTATCGATACTTTGAAAGCATTTTGGATTGTGGATTGTGCCCAGAGTTTGAGTATGGATTAACGTAAAGCGACTGTACTGTCTAGAGGACACACCTTGAAGTATGCACATACCGTAATAAACTTATAATACATCATCCAGAGTCTGCGATGCTCAGAATCAAATAAATTGGCAATATTTATTGTTTTCGGGTTACAACTTTTAATTTTACATATTTAAACATGGTAGGCTATAGTTTACCTGTACAACACTGAAAAATTGCAGCTAAACAGTTACTTATGGTGATACAATGACAGATTTATAATAATAGAATCTAAATCTAAGGTTATTGTTCTTTATGTCAAGTTGAGTCATTATTAAACTAAAGGATACTCTCCAGCATAATGCATGTCATGGTGAGAGGAATCATTATCATATGGATTTAAGATGTTCCTGGTCTTCATATCAAACACTAGATGATATTTTAATGTGTTCACAGTTTTTCTAAAATCAGCTATGCAAGTGTTGGGATAGCCACATTTCAATTCAGATAGAACCCTGTCCTTGGAATAGCCTAGAAAATAAATAGAAGATGTTAAATTAAAACATAACAGTTAATTTTCAACTGTTTAGTTCAAAACTGCAACAATTTCATAAACTGATACAACTATGATCATACAGCTTTCAGTTATAGCTTGTCACAACACATGCATCTGCCTTATAAACTCTGTAGTTGGACTATGCCAAAATGCATTCTATTTCACTAGGTATAAAAATTAATTCAATACATTACCCAGCTCAACCTAAAACATTTAGTTTTTTACATTTTGTCTTATAAATGTTCTCATCTTTAATTATAATTCAATCGCTCGTTTTATGCTAGTCCCAGGAATTGATGGTTGACAATATACAGATGTTTACAAACTTGGTAAATTGAAAGATTGAAACATTTCCGTAAATTTTCAGATGCCACTAAACGAGCTAAAGTACCTTAATTGGAAAGAACACATAGAACAAATTTGTGAAACTATATCACCTAAAATTGGTATTTTGTATAAAATTCATCATTTTGTCCCACGATCTATTCTTATCCTGCTTTACAATTCTTTTTTTTACAACATACTACTTACTGTATTGAAATATGGGGTAACACATACAAAACCTTTTTTGACAAAATTCTACTACTCCAGATAACGTTTTAAGATTTTCGTGCCCCCACTGCCCTCCTGTTTAAAAAACTAAATATTTTAGATATCTACCGGTATAAACTCAGTAAGTTCCACACCTGTCTGTTTTTTATCTTAATAAGAATTTGTTTGCCCATAATGTTGACCACTACTTGAAATCTTTTTCACTATGCAACTTGTCAAGCTACTAGTTCCAATTATTATATTCCAAGAATGAATCTTACTACTAATCAACACAGTATCACCTATATAGCAGCAAACAACTGGAACTCACTTCCTGATTCCATAAAAATTATTAAAAGCAGATACATATTTAAAAATATGTTAAAACTGTATCTCATGAATGTGTCATGTCATTTTTAAAAGTCAGTATATAAGTATTTTCATTTATCTTTAATTAAGTTAAATGTGCTATGAATTTAATTAATACCATCAGTATTTTGGGGCCACAGACTAGACTAGTTTGTATGAACTATATATATCTGTGGCACTCACTAGAATTACTATTGTTATTGTGTATATTATTTATTGTATATTTTCTGGTGAAATAAAAAAACAACAATCATGCATAATATTTACCTATCTGTTGGTATGTCAATCACTATCTCTGTGGCACAACCACAACATCCTTTATGTAGAATAACGTATGCATCTAGTGAAAGTTTTTTTTCTTGCAGTCTTGGACTGCAAGAAAAAAACTTTCACTAATTGCATGTCCAACTGGCCTAGCAGCGCTAAGTAATTCACCAAATAGATTTTTAATTCCCATAACTGATCTGAAAACAATATATTTGATATCATGTTCAAAGGATATCCAGCTACATCAACCTTCTAAATCAGTGAGCAAATGTAAATGATGATCGGTGGCGTTGGTAAAAAACAACGATACTATACTACATATAACGTCACTAAATATGGAAAAACGAAAACTTACCATTAACAAAAATGGAGGATGCAGTCAAGATTGGACGAAAACTGAGAAGAACGCACCTGAACAAGCAAAGCAAAGTCAACGAAGCGATGTGTACACAATGGCTGCCGCGAGTGAAATGAACCGATCACGCTTTTTGTTCCCATGATACTTTGCGACGTGACTCACACCACCTTCACCACACCGCAATAAGCTGAATATTACCCAAAATACTATTAAAATAAAATTTCGATTATATTGTAAACAGGAGAAGTAGTGTCAAGTATCTGCTAAGAATTATTTGGGGTTTGACCATATAACTTTCGCCCTATGCAATAGGATACATTTCGTCGGCAGTAACGTCACAGGAAGCCCAACCTGTACTAAAAGAAATTGTAAAAGATCACATTCAAACTATTCAACTACGTTCTCTAAGCAATCCTTGTACATAAACAATGTTAAAACGTAGAATTAGCGATATATGAACTGTGTGTCCGTCCGGTTTTGGTTCTACCGGACAGCATTTTGGTACTCCAACATTACATGATGAGAAATCCGATCATTTCTAAAACTGTCACCATACTGCTACCAGACAATAAGCCCAAAGTACCTCCAATATCACCTGCAATGTACTTTGTTAATACATAAATAATTCCTTATCATTTTGATAATAACAGTCAAACAAAAGTTTTTACTAGCCAGGCTAAATAATATTATCGTGGTGTACATTCGTACAACGGATACATCACATGTTTTATTGGATAGTTCATTATATATTGTAACATACATGATCAATATATCTTCGGTATTTCTTTACTTATTAACGACAATTTGAAGAATCTTTTTGAATTAGTTAATATTAAAATTATCTTTGTGATACTTAAACACTAGTTTAAAAAATTCATATCCTGGTTGTCGATTTATACTTTGGATATTCAAGTTCCCGAAATAGACAGTAGTCTTTGATAAAATAATTCTCAAAACATGAAAAAAGCTCTATCAAGTGATTCTCAGTCAATCCGCTATTAGTTGGCAATGTTATGGTGATCATAGAGTTACACTACAGGAAGCCAAATAATTATTTACTTCAGTTTTGAAATGCCTGTGGAAAAACATGTGTGAAAACGTTTTTTTTTTCTTTTTTCTGGCATTTTAACTTTCTACGCGAAAATAAATATAAAAATAGTATTTCAGATTAAGTCATTCGAAGCTACATTTTGTACTTCAAAACCCACCACTTATATTTTTATTTAGGACATCAAACCAAAAACACTGAGCTCAGCGCCTGCTTGTTTCTGTTTCTTTTGATTACAATTCATCAATGAACATAGTTCCGGCAGCTATGAAACTGAATACTGAGACGTTCACTTAGATTATTGCGATGTTTACATACCGGCAGTTATATTCCGTGTTAAACGTCACGAAATAGAACAATATTTGCCATGGTCATAAGGTAATAATGTTTGTCATTCAACAGCGAAATATGTAAGGAGAATGAACGAAATGCTTGACCGCTTACATATATGTCCATTTTGGAGTTTGATTTTAGTTTGTAATAATCCGCCATTGCGTGCATTTATACAACATTTCGGTTTAATGTCACAATTCCTTGCGGATGCTTGCAGTCCCGGTTTGTCACGCTCTGTGTCAGAAAAAAATCCCCATTCGTGGAAAATTCAAATGTTTCAAAATATTGACCAATGAGTGGAGTTTATTTGAAAAGACCATTCAGCAAATAAGGCTTATTGGTCATATCACTTAACATCCAATCGTATTCGATGAACGCAGATGAGCTTTACTAATTTAAATCTCAAAGAACATTCTCATGCAAATTTGAAGTGGCACAATCTCACGCACAATCGAAACAGTCACTAAAAATCTCTTGCAATTTAATAGTTTTATGCATGGGGATGTGTGGTATAAGCCGTTTATCGCAACTCGTTGTCGTGCGATTACAACTATAAAAGCCACAGTTTTTGTCAGCATCTTGTAAACGCACGAGGCCGAAGGCCTTCATAGTTATAAACGCACTCCAACTCGTGCGATTAACTATACTAACAATGAATTGGAACTATACCAGCTGGACGGAAGATCTGCCTATCTTGACAAAATGAGCGAACTAGACTGTCGACAGTCCGTGGGTTCAATGTAATTGCGTTTCCAGACATTCGAACGCCGAGGGCGTTTGATGGGAAACAATCGATCTACACCTTGCCAGTTCGTATGTGTGCAGAAAACGTGGACTAAGAGCGTCGACTCTGCATAAAAACATGGATGAGTTCAGGTAGGAATTTCAACAAACTAAACTAGCGTTTTTTGAAAACTCGCATGTATTTTCCTCTAAAAGAATGACAACTGAAAGTGCGAGATCCCTGGTTTCGAAACGAGTTCTTGACAAAACAAACGACACATCTCTCTCGTCTGTGTAGTTTCCGATAGTGTCTCGCTGGTATTCTTTGCAAGAAATGGTAGTCTAAACATTCCAGCACTTTTATAATGAATTCGTAAAGATTTGTTTGTACCACGATATCAAAAACTGCCATGGCAAGTGTCGCGATCGCGTATAGTACAGTCAAAACAAACCTCGTGGGCGATCCTAGTAGCCAGAGATCCTTGGCCACGATAAAATGATTGCCATCTGCGCGACTATTCATTTGTATATAAAAGTACCCGGATCTGGTAAGGAATCTTACCAGTGAATTGCAGCACCAGACAGTCGGTAGTGCCTAACGGCATTCATATTCCCTGTCCCGGCGTTCGCAATTTATTAACGTCAATTACGTTGATAAACAAAATGTATTATTAATAACAGATTAATATTAGGTACGACCGACTGTCGACAGTCTACTTTTTAGTATACACATCTCTTTTTGACACAATCCCTCACATAATCCACTCCCAATTATTCCTATGTAAAATGATATAGCCTAAATTCACGTAAATATTCCGAGTAAAATCACGTGACGAGTATGTATGTTTTGTAACATACTCAGTAGTAAAATATTTGAAATTGACTGGAACTGCCACATGTTTGTGGGCACTCGCTTGCCCAAAACATTTTTCAAGCCATTTTATATGTAGACAATCGTGACTGCCCACTGTTTGAAACTCGGAGCTCATCTGGATGTAAACATACTAAATCAATCTCACGGTTAATCCTGAAAAGTTTAATAATGTATATATTCTAAACGCTCTGCCTAATTTACAAGGCTGTGTATAAATAATAAATATTATTGAACATCTGTCACCGTAACGGGGTATTTTCATCATACCATATTAGGAAATGCGAATTACAAATATGTAATGATTACGCGCGTAAGCGTCCTCTAATAATAAAAACAAACATGGCTGCCATCAGGGTTGACCGGACTCAATACAAAGAAGTTCACTGATCCTGTTCTAAACTTTTTAGATTTCGGCATTCCCATGATGTAATCTTGGTAGGAAAAGATGTATAATAATAAGGTTATTACGAAGATATCTCAAAGTATGCACTAAGACAGTACGCTGTCGCATTGACCTCCGCTGCGCGCAGGTCGATACTGCCGCTGTACTATCTTCTTTCTTAATTGGACTACATGGCCGTAATTTTATATTGGCTAAAACAAAAACTTTTTTATTTTGTGATATGTGACAAGAACAGATTTCAAATAGTTAAATTAATGATTCCGTTCCATAATCATTTGTCCACCATTAATTTCATAAGATTTCGTGATACTAATAAAAATACTATTTTCTCTCTAGACACGTCATCAATTGAAAAATATTTACCACACCTGATCATAAAAACAACCCACCTTCTAAGCGCACTGAAACCATGGTTTATGCTTCGTACAAACCTTTAAAATAACAATAAACAGTTTTTCTTTTCTGGTTTTATGAAGAGCACTTACAGTGTGTTGCGTCAAAATTTGAAAACTACAGTGATAAAAATTAAAATAAAATATAAAAAAAATACTGCAATTGAAAAAAGTCATATATTGGAAATGATATTAGTAATGTTGTGTCATTTGTTTAATTTTTTTGGTTAAACATGTAAATATTACTGTGTCACAGTGTAAGGCCAGCGTATTACAATAGGCAAGGTTTAGCTCATGAGATAGGGCATGGTGCGTTTAGTTCCCTTCAGGTGGTGAAAATAGTACTCCTTAGAGTGATGGGACTAGTATGGCCTCTTGTGGTGAAGGCTATTGTCCATCGCGTATTGAGACTAGTTTTTCCCTTAGCTAATGAAGGTTGTACATCTACTAGTATTCAGGCTACTGTGCCCTATTTTGATGAATGTTGTTTACCAGGTGTTGAGATAAGTGGGCCTTCAGTTAGTTGGAGTGGTTGTGAACTCTCCATTGATTCTAGTCAGGATGATAGTGTTGATGTTGTACAGGTGGTACAGACTATGGCTCAAAGGTTAGCTGAGAAAAAACATTATGTATGCTTATAGTTGCTGAGTTTAAAGAGTTGCATAGTAAGGTTGATAAGAAACATTACATCGAATGCACTGCGAGAGGTACAGCAGTCTGATTCCATTTAAAGCATGATGAAAAAGTTAGTGAGCACAGGCGATGAGTTAATCACAGGTTGTAGCAATCGGGCACTGTTTGTGTGAGTTTTGCTATCTTCATGTAGATAGGGGACGCGTGTGTTCCCAATTACAACCATTGTGTTACCGTGATCAGGTACAAGCACTTGCTCATGAGTCAGTTATGGCAGGTCGTCTGGGTGCTAAGAAGACTACATATAGATTATCAACTCAGTTCTATTGACCTGGGATGCACGATTATGTTATTAGATATTGCAGGTCATGACATACATGTCACAAGACCACTCCTAGGGGTCATGTTAGCAAGGTCCATTCGGCGATATGCCCTTGATTGAAGTTCGATTTCAAATAATAGCTATAAATCTGATTGTCCGATCAGATCAGTGACTAAGAGAGGTAAAAGATACATTTTATCTGTTGTAGACTATGCTTCGTAATACCCCGAGGCTGTAGCTTTAAAGAAAAATACTTCAGAAATAGCTACTGATGGATTAGTTAGTATATATAGTCGGGTTGGTGTATCTAAAGACATTTTAACTGATTTAGGGATTTAGTAAAGTGTTTCTATTAAACAATTAGAAGCTACTCCGTATCACAAAGCATGTAATGGTTTGGTTGAGCGGTTTAATGCTACTTTGAAAAGTAAGTTGAAATGCATGTGTCAAGAACGGCTCGATGATTGATATAGGTATCTTGACCCAGTACTGTTTGCCTACAGAGGAACTCCTCAAAAGCGTTTAGGGTTTAGTTTAAGCCCAATTGTCTTTTAAGAGAGTTTTGTAGGCAACTACACCAGAGGTTAAAACCACATACCAGTATGTGCTGGATTTGCTAAATCGCCTTGAAGAGACATGTCAATTGTCTCAAGATGAGTTAGGTGACTGAAAGGTTAGACACACAAAGTAATATGATAATAAGGCCAGGGATAAGAGCTCCAGCCTGGTGACAAAGTATTAGTGTTCCCACTAACTACAATAAATTGTTGATGCAATGACAGGGACCATATATAATTAAGTAGAGAGTGGGTATGATGGATTACAGAATAGATGTGAACAGCAAGATGAAAATGTATAATGAATATGAAAGTGATACAATACTGTATGACAGTGGTGAATTGATGTCTGTGCCAATCCAGTGCAAGGAAACAATTGTTGATTGTCATAATGACCACGAGTTGAATGTCGACCAACATAGAGAGATTGATGGAGCTATGAGAGAATTTTCTGAGGTTCTCACTGATTGTCCTGGAAAGAGTAAAATTGGTGAGCATGATATTCAATTGGTAACATCTGAACAATTCAGATCAAAACCACATCCTCTATGACATATATAGTGATTACAGAAATGAAGAGTATGTTAGAGATAAGTGTAATTGATCCATCAAATCCACTTTTTGCCTCACCCAATGTTTTGGTAATTAAGAAATGAGGGGGTGTTTTCCATTGATTTTCGCAAACTTAATGGCATTAGAGTGTTCGATGCAGAACTAATGCCGTCACCTGAAGTCTTATTTTTGATATTAAAAGAGGGGCCAAAGAAAAGGCAGTCTTTCTCACACCTGATGGTCTATTTCAGTTTCGATGCCTGCCTTTCGGGCTTGTGAATGCACCAGACTCTTTTTCACGTAGGATGCGTATTTTGTTGGTAGGTCTTGAAGATAAAGTTGTGAATTTAATTGTTGACATTCTAATTCATTCAAAATCTTAGTAGGAGCATGTACAGATTGTACATGACGTTTTGACCCGCTTAAGGAAGGCGGGTTAACTGCAAGACTTTTAAAGTATTTCTTCGATTTTATTAATGAAGAGTTTATTGGTCATCAGGTAGGTGACGGAATTTTGCACATGTAGGGAGACCCGAAGCATGCAGGCAGACTCGAAAATTGTAAAGCAACTAAGGTCATTTTTTAGGCATGGCTGGATAAATTAGTAGATAAATTAGCAAATTAGTACCAAACGTTAAATTTATTTAAACAAGGCACAAGAAGTAAACATTTGCTACCGCATTATAGCAAAAAAAAGTAAAGAAAACAGGTGCCGACTATTTATGCAGAATTGAGAATGCTTATAATTACCGTTACAATATTTGTTTTTTAAATTATTAGAGATGTAAATTTATTGGCAGTTGATAATTTGATTGAAAATATGCCATGCCATGTCCAGTCTTGATGTGGAGGCAATGTCAAAATATCTTATTCTACGTTTTTTGTCATATTACCTCAAACCATGCCAATCGAAGTGGGCATGGAATCACGAGAATAAACGGTGTACATTGCTGTGTGCTAACCATCATATAAGTGATTGACAGGTCATACTTGTTTTCAATTCTGGAAAGACAATAGGAATCTACCAAGGTTGCTTGTGATTTGCATAACAAAGAGTGTTTACAACTAGGTGTGATGTTATTTGAATAACAAAGGATGTTTACGATCTACTGAGGACAGTTGGGGTCCATTATTTCAACTTGGTAGCAGCAACACACGGCACACTATCTAATGAGACAAGGGATGCAGCTACAACCATCATTCTGTCATACTTGTATGAACTGCTCTGCGATCTCCTGCTTTCAGATGTGCCCCCTGAATAACAGTGTTCCTCTGCAAGCAAGACTCCTGTATTTATTCGTTGTTGTCTTGCAGAAGCCATTGACTGTCATACATGTCTACTTCCACCAATGCACACACTTCCCTAAGCAATCCCATATTTTGGTGAATTTATTCATTGTGCTTTCTATGCTTTGTTTCGTGTAATTATTTTGGGAGGCATTGAAGCTAGGAGTTTTACTTTGGTATGGTGTATGTGTATTTTATTTCCAGTACAATTGTCTAGCAGTGAAAGGACCCTCTGTTCAGTGTGCGTTCTGTGGAGCCCTGTATACCGAGCTACAGCCACTATCACAAAGGACCTCTACCTCAGTGATATCAATACAGCCTTGAACAGGCATACCACTCACCATCCTATTAGCTATTGTAACTCTGGCAACACTATTAATTGGCAGCTCATGTCCACATTTCAACTCAACTCTATATCGTCCCTGTAAATATGGATGCCTACTTGCATCAGTGACTTTATGAATAACACAAGTAGCACTGGTTTCATGTTAATCATTATTCTGATCACATGTCAACATCGCAGCAAGCTGAGGCTTGGGACTTTTTTTGATGCTAGGGACAACCTTTTTGACCTGTGCTCCAGAACTGATTTTTCTGAATACCATCTTGAAATACCATTTTGCCTCTCGTCTACGTGCGTCTCTAGACATATCTGCTGATTCAGCCATTTCTTAAACTGACTTGGGTGACCTTTCACCTATGAAAATAGACTACTCGTTACCAAAAATACTCATCAACTGATCTCTCATTACTAAGTATTTAGCTTCTTCAAAACTCAAGGCAGCTCTACCCATCGGTTAAAATAACTACTTATTCAAGCTGCAAATTGCGAAATGCGTTTACCACCTTCTGTCCTACTAGTTCGAAATATCTTTCTATAACCTTCTTCATTCATAACATAATGCTTCAACATAGGTGCCCTTGCAACATTGTATTCGATGGACTCTGCTAGAGACAATGCTGTAAACACATAGCTTTGCCTTTCAATAATGCATCACCCATCATTCATCACCCAACTATCACGCTGCCATTTCTGAGTTGCAGCATATCGCTCAAACATTAACAATGCGTCCATGTTGTCTGCAGTGTAATCAAACAAAGGTAACTTGGGACCATTAGAACTAACAATGTACTGTGCTAACTGTTTTAAGCTTCCATTTTGACCATTAGCTTCCGCACGCAATCTCACCACTTCAAGGCTATACTGTCTTATTTTCACTTTTTCTTCACGGTCTCATTCTCTCTCTTTTGCCTTATGTTCAACTCACACACTTGCAGCCTCATGTTTGGTTGCTCTCTCATCCCTCTTATGCTCTCTCTTCCTTCGCGCTGTCCTCATAAATTGAGTAAGCCCTTCCCCCTATACCCCAATCTCCTACCTAGTTTTTCGAGTTCAAAAACAATATCCATGCTGAGAAAGTTGAAATCAATTTAATGTCTACATTGCAGTACAAGCTGGTCTGACACCACGTTATCTAGACCTTAAGCAGTTACGAAACAGTCAATTTAGTCAGGAGATTACTGACAATAAATTTCAAATCAGACTCACAATCGCACTTCTGACACAAACATGATGTGAGGCCTACTTATTGCTAGTATTACGAACTGGAATACGAGATAGTCTTTCGCGAACCTGGTCGCTAATATCCCGCTCTCCAGGACACAACACTAAAGGTCAAACAAAGACACAACACTAGAATATGTCAAATAATACTAATGTAATAATACAATAAGCATAAACCATTGACAGGAGTAATATAAACACAAACCGGTCAGCAATATACATCACAATAATGATAACATTAATGATAATAGCCCAGCTCGGAATTGCCTACCCTACCTAAGTGCAAAACTCGTACTGCGTAGTTTCAGCGATAGTACAGTCATTCACAGCAACTTCGACGACGATATCAGTTCTACAGCTCCAAGCTACGAGGTCTCGGAAAATGCAAATTACACGACACTGACCGTAATGTTACGTGACTTTCATATCGTCCGTGCAGAGAAAGGACCAAGATCAGCAAACCACGCTTTCTGGCGAAACACAGGTTTTTGAATAATGTTGGTTGCACAGCGGAGAACCACAGCAGGCTGTCTTGCAGCTATCAGTCACATATGCCGGAATTGACAAGCAATATTTTGAGACATAAGTTGGCTGCCACGTCGACACTGCACCGGAGCTGAGCTGATCTGAATTGCACTGGTCGGGAACTGGGTGACAACTGACTAACTCGTGTTCACGTTCGTCTTGCACAATCACGAACAAAAGAATATTAATTGGTAATGACAATACATGCTTTCTATTCTAATTCCGCAGCTGGGCAAGCCTCGCTAGCTAACTGGGCATTATCAAAATGCATTTATATTACAGCAAAAATAGAATATCGTAACACTGGAGAGACACACTCAGAACTCACACTGGACAGGGGGTTCCTTCACTGCTAGTATGAGGTAGAAAAGACAGTAGCACTGAACATGAAATACACAGACACCAAACTATCAAGATAAAGCCCTGGCTTCAATACCTCTCGAAATAAATACACGAAGCAAAGCACAGAAAAATACAATGAATAAATTCACTAAAATAGGAAATTGCTTAGGGAAGTGTGCATTGGGGATAACTTACAGTTCCAGAATGTTGAAATGCATAACAGTCAATGGCTTCTGCAACACAACAACGACGAAATACAGGAGTCTTGCTTGCAGAGGAACGCTGTTATTCCGGAGGGCACCGCTGAAAGCCCGGGATCGCAGAGCAGTTCATACAAGTCTCACAGAATGATGGTTGCAGCCTCTATCACTTGTCCCATAAGATCGTAGCAGTAACACACAGGATAGTAAGTTCAAATGATGGACACCAACTGTCGCCAGTCTGTCCAATTTATAGACATAAATGGCCCAGATTCAGGGACATCCCCTTGGTTACCACATGAGCCAATCTGAATGTGAACTTGCTAGCAGCTGTGTCACGTAGGCAACTCATTAGATCGTAAACATGCTTTTTATTCAAATAACAGTACACCTCGTATATTCCAATTGTCCTTTCAAAGTTGTAAACACCCCTTGTTCTGTAAATCACAAGCACACCTAGAAGATTCCAACTGCCCTTCCAGAGTAAAACAAGTATGACCTGTCAAAACCTTTATGACAGTTATCACACGACAATGCGCATCGTTTCTTTCCATGACCCCTTTCACACTTCTCTTTGCACGTTTTGAAGTAATATGACAAAAACTTAGAATAAAGAATGCTAACACACATAAACTAAGCCTAATGGTCAAGCTTCACATTATTGCACTTCTCCATTCGGGCAGCGTGCATTCCTCATACACATTATGCGCTATTTTAATCATTAAAATCCGAAGTAACATCATCCCAATTGATCAGTACAAATCGACGAAGCCATGGTGTCACAAAATAGATATATTCACTTGCTGGCTGATTTATTTTTTTATTTGTATGAAGTTAACGTACATTTCTATTCGCTAACATCTTCGTCATAATTACTGTATATATTTACATATATATAGAATAGAATAGAAAAAACGACCTAGTTTAGAAATATGTGAAAACAAGTGACTTCAAATAGTTAAATTAATGATTCTATTCTTTAATAATTTTTCAACCATTAATTTCACAGGTTTGTATAACACCACGAAACATAAACTATTCTCTGTGCAGACACGTAAATACAAATATTTACCAAAACTGATCAGAAAATCGATCAAGCATTTAAGCGCCAGATAAATACAGCTGTGTACAAAAATATAATTTGCGGGATATTTATGAAATATCCGGCCAGAATAGCAGAGATTGATATTTGTCATTTTGGCACATTTAATTGCATATATAATGTGGCGTTGTACACCCTGGATTCTCCTACAACTTTCATCAAATAATTATAGACAAATCCCCTGATGTAAAATATAGTTTATATATACATTCTTGATCTATGGCAGGCCGAGTTGATGAATCTCTTATTGCGCAGACTACATTATTTTTGTGACCAGTCACACATATTAGTGATACGGGGATTGAAAAGACCCAGGTTAATGTGTTATTTTCTGGATTGTGCTTTTAAAAAAATAATATTTGATTCCGATACTAGACCTAGCACACAATGGAGCGTTATGCAGAGTGTATTTAGATATGTATTGTGGTAGTTAAAATGCACAATGTGAATATGTAATTGGTAATTGGTAAATAAATGTAATTAACGACCGACCTGAATGCGAACAAAGGACGACTCCGTAGGCATACTCATATAATTATACAATTTAAGCTGATCCAAGTAGAAGCAGTTGCACTTGTGTGCATTTTATTTTCAATGTTAACCTTCGAACACAAACAAATAACAAATCGTCCATGAATTATATAATTATGCACATAAAGGAAAATTGTTTTGCTTGTATTAGGTACCAAATTACACCATACAAAGCTACTGTATTGTCTACTACCAAAGCTCAAAAACTACTGTGATGTATTCCTTTGTAATAGCGGTATCAGTATGATTACTCGCTTACCCAAATCATGAAAAAGTCTATGGACCTCACACATAACTGTGAATTTGTTAATTCATAATATCATTCATAAAATCGAACGTTAAAGTGTAAATAAGTAAGAAAATGTAAGTGAGTGTACGTGCTACAAGCGTATTATGTACAAGAGGTATAACTTCATAAGTCAAAATATTGGTTTCATCTTTTGAATTGAATGGTGTAGTAAAGTCTGTGTTTGATATGGCTAAACAGGACGGAGACAACAGCTGGGTTGATCAAGATATACTTTAGTGCTACTACTCGTACAAGGTTTACGACAATCTATTAAATAGTTTAAGTACAGGCGGGAAAGTTTCATATTAAAAGAATGCAATTGGTAGGTAAAGCTTATCATGATGGGAAAGTTACGATAATAAGAATGTACATGATAGGCCGAAATTAACTAGCGATTGGAAAACTGTGTTTATCCAGAAGCCGAGAGTATAGTTTCCAAAAATGTCCTCTCAACAAAGTTGTTAAAACTCTTTGATGAACATCTGCTGGTGATTTCGAAGTTCATATTATTATACTTACTATTTTATCTATGATTTGGTCATAATATTTTCATTTGGTTTAATTGATTTTAAATAAAATTGTCATTGTGTGGGCATTAGCACATGCGCATTGAATACTGTTTTGTATTGCCACACCCACTGCATATGAACTGACTGCTATATATGACGTTTTTATTCTAACCGATTCTCAATTCTCCAGTTGCTGTTGTTGGCGAGTCCACCCCGGCATGTAAGTATTGTATTATTGAACGTTTTTCTCATACATCCTGTGCATGTTTCATTTTTGTACTATATAATTCTACATTAGGGAATATGATTGTTCATGCCATAATGCCCTACATGTCTGGAGTCACTGTCTGCTCGCTTGGTATGGGCTCGCTTGTTTTTGTTAACCGACTCCCTTTAGTGTGCACAAATCGGGTACACGTCGTTTATGTCACCTTTTAGAAAATAGCTCCAATTTACTGAAGTTGTGGTTGCAAATTAGTTAACTTAATTCCATCGCATTTAAGTTAGCAGCTGTAGCATATTTGGCACACAATGTTGTTTAGTGTTTTTTCTTTGAAATAATGATTTCTATAATGCCGTTCACTGAAAACTCCCTGACACTTGGCTTTTTTTTGTGGTGGATTATCTTGAAATTATTGCTTCACTAAATTGACGTTTCTTTCTCCCTTTTCCATGCCAACAAAGATATATTAAGTACGAGTTTGACGCAATCAATAAAGCAAGTTCAAACATTAAAATTTATATGTATTGTGTTAAAACCTCAAGCAACCCGATGCGTCCTCCCGTCGAAAACATGACCCTATTTAACACAAGCACATTTGCACCCAAAGCTTCTTTAAAAATAATAGTAATCAGTTAACAAATCCTAGACAGTTGAATTTGCCTTGACAATTAGTATGTGGCATACCTACATTGTTTTGTTTTTCAATCACAAATAAATACCTAATTTATTTCGTCTATATTTATTGTATTTATGACAGATTGTGTTCATATTTCGTAACTGTCTGAAAGTGGTCACGATGGCAAAGCTTCAAACAGTGTATTCCTTACTCACAGTGTTGGCGATGTTTACATGTGCTATATACTCGGTAAGTGACTAATGATTCGTAGGAACTCGTGTTTATGTGTTATGTTTTGTATTAGTGATACGTATATCAATATTGTTTCTGGATGAATCACCCGAGGATGCACAAACAGCTATAACCGAAGAAAAAATCGAAGCAAAACGTGAATGTGAGTACAAATACATTTCAATAACTCAGTCTATAACGTTATTTAGAATATAATATTGATATTAGAAATAATATGAACAGCAACATGTTTTTATGATGATATTCATTGCAAGTAAAATAGAGTAACTGTTTCAATTGACATATCTAGGTTTTTTAATATACTTATTTGAATAATATGCTCCAATATTAAGTTTACGGGAGTGTGCTTTTTTTTTCAAAATTCAAGCCGGATATTGTACTGACACTTGTAAATACCCCAATGATGGTTTATGTGATGATGGAGGTGAAGGAGCTTCCTACAATGTTTGTGACTTTGGCTCAGATTGTGCAGACTGTGGAATAAGACCTAGTAAGTATTAGTAAGTCTTAAAGATATGATTATTGTTCATTCATAGTAACCGTAAACAATATACACTTTTATAACACTTACAAACAGATCATTCTATGTGCCAGTAACAAATAATATTAATGTGAGTGCACACATCTCATAATAAAGATAGTAATTATTCTACTGTATCCTTACCTGTATAGAATGCAATAACGAATACACATGAATCAAATATAATAATTTTTCCATTAACAAATCTAGTTTACTTGATATACTTATTTAAATAATATGCTCCAATATAAAACCTTAAGTTTACGGGAGTGTGCTTTTTTCATACTTTAAGCCACACTGTGTGCTGACACCTGTGAATATCTCTATGATGGTGAATGTGATGATGGTGGTGAAGGATCTCATTTCAGTTTTTGTGACTATGGCACAGATTGTGCAGACTGTGGAATAAGACATAATATTAGTAAGTCTTAAACATGTGATTATTGCTCATTCATAGTAACCGTAAAAAAATATACAATTTTATAACACTAACAAACATATCACTCGTAAGTCTTAAATATACGATTAGCGCTCATCCTTTGTAATTATCAAAATTACACATTTACAAACAGATCATTCCAAGTGCCGATTGCAAAAAATATTCATGTGAGTGCACAAATCATATAATAACGACATTACCTATTTTACTGTAATTTTTTTTGTATAGTTTGCAATAACAAATGCGATTATGAAGGTGATGGTGAGTGTGACGACGGAGGTGATGGGTCCGTTCATAATGTGTGTTATTATGGTTCAGACTGCGATGACTGTGCACCAAGGCAAATCTGTAAGTAGTTCTGCTTATTTCACATTGAATGTATAATATTTTGTTGTGTACAAGATTGCCATGGTAAATACACAAATGATAATCTATGTGATGATGGTGGTGAAGGATCTTATTACAATATTTGTGACTTTGGTTCAGATTGTGCAGACTGTGGAATAAGACCTAGTAAGTATTAGTAAGTCTTAAAGAGATGATTATTGTTCATTCATAGTAACCGTAAACAATATACACTTTTATAACACTTACAAACAGATCATTCTATGTGCCAGTAACAAATAATATTAATGTGAGTGCACACATCTCATAATAAAGATAGTAATTATTCTACTGTATCCTTACCTGTATAGAATGCAATAACGAATACACATAAATCAAATATAATAATTTTTCCATTGACAAATCTAGTTTACTTGATATACTTATTTAAATAATATGCTCCAATATAAAACCTTAAGTTTACGGGAGTGTGCTTTTTTTATACTTTAAGCCGGAATGTGTATGGACACCTGCGCATACCTCGATGACGGTGAATGTGATGATGGTGGTGAAGGATCTCATTACAGCCATTGTGACTATGGCACAGATTGTGCAGACTGTGGAATAAGACCTAGTACTAGTAAGTCTTAAACATATGATTATGGCTCATTCATAGTAACCGTAAAAAATATACAATTTTATAACACTGACAAACTTATCACTCGTAAGTCTTAAATATACGATTATCGCTCATCCATTGTAATTATCAAAAATACACATTTACAAACAGATCATTCCAAGTGCCGATTGCAAAAAAATATTCATGTGAGTGCACAAATCATATAATAACGACATTACCTATTTTACTGTAACTTTTGTATAGTTTGCAATAACGAATGCGAATATAATGGTGATGGTGAGTGTGACGACGGAAGTGATGGGTCCGCTTATAACGTGTGTGAATATGGTTCAGACTGCGATGACTGTGGACGAAGGCCAATCAGTAAGTAGTTCTGCTTATTTCACATTGAATGTATAATCTTTTGTTTTGTACATGATTGCCATGGTGTCTATTTTTCCTTCAATTGCAATATGTGTTCAGTAACACACAGATTTTTGGCAAGTGTTCATTAGCTTAGAATTTTTTTACTGTTGTGATAATTAAGTGAATACGATTTGGATAATACAAATACTCATGCTTTTGTTCTATTACAGCTGGTATGATATTTCGTGCTTGATATAAGTCCATTTTAACAACACTGGATTTGAATAAATTAATATTAATGTACATTGTTTTGAATTGCATGTGAAACTTCTTGTAATTCCAATTTTGATGGCAAATGTGATGACGGAGGTACGAAATCCGCATCTAATTTGTGTACCTTTGGAACAAACTGTATGGACTGTGGATTAAGAGACACTCAAAATATCAGTTGTTGACATATGACCTCCAGCCATTGTAACCTATTTTAAAATAATATCATGTATAATATTTTGTTTTTTTTTGTTGACAGTTGGGTCAGCAAAACGGTCAGCAAAAAGATCGAAAAAGGAAATGGAGGAGAATAAGCGTGATAAGAAAGGACAAAAACACGTTTAATGTTGGTAATATAAATGTTATAGTAGTTTAGTTGGAATAAATGTATAACCGTGCATCATACGAATTCAAACGAATATATAGTATTACTATAATTGTATAAGTAAATAATTGATTTCAAGATGAAACAGATCACTCCCTTTGATTGACTGTAAGTAAATGAAAATGTTATAGTTAATAAATTATGGTAAAGTGTATTTATGCGTGTTATTTTGTGAGTGGTTATTCTTGATGACATATTGAACATGAACATTTTAACCCTTATTTGTTGGCAGTTAACTTGTTGTTGCACGAAATGATGTCCCATTCTTTTACACCGTCACGCCCAATATTTCAAATACCATAATCCATTACTAAAAGAGCATATGATGTGATGACATGAGAGGATGGAATATTCTTCAAAGAGCTAGTCTCGTGGTTTTCGTACGATTTCGGTGGTTATTTATCAATTAAGGATCCAATATATATTCTTATCTATATCGCACATTCCCATGACTCTGACGAATGTTTTGTTTTCGTAACTCGAAATTGTCGAGAAGTTTCAAAATATTAAGCCACCAAAAATCACTTTAACTTTGTTGGGGTTATATAGATACAAGGCAGAACGTCAATATATCCAGTTGTGTCGGGCGACATATAGAAAGTGTTACTAAGTATGGCCACATGGTTCTTTGCTTTTCCATAATATCATCTCAATTGTTCAGTACAACTCGATGAAGTCCTGTTGTCACAAAATAAATGTGTTCACTTGCTGGCGATTTTTTTTTTATTTGTATGAAGTGAAATTAATATTTATAGAAATTTGTTTTAAACAAGCGTACGAAGAAGCCAAATCCATTACATTCTCATTCAGATATATTGATGATGTACTTTCCTTCAAAAATCCTACATTTAGTGACATAATTACCTAGGTAATTGAACTAAGTGAATGTATATATATATATTTGAAACAATGGCCTAGGTTTGTAATATGTGAAAAAAAGTGACTTGAAATAGTTAAATTAATGATTTCATTCCCTATTGATTTTTCAACCAGTAATTTCATAGGTTTTAATTACACCACAAAACGCATACTATTCTCTCTCTAGACACGCCATGAATAACAATTCTTAACCATAACTGATCAGAAAATCGCTCTTGCTTCTAAATGCCACTGATACCACTGTTTATGCTGGTCATACAAATGTAGAAAATAAAAATAAACAGTTTTAATCCTCTGGTTTTGAGAATAGAATTTACAGTTGTGGAAAGATTAGTACAATACAGTAATAAACATTAAAAGAGAAAGCTCGTACAAAAGGATTAGGCCATATATTAGAATTGATAAGAAAATTGTTGTGTCAATTTTTAATTGTTTAAAGTTACACATGTAAATATCACTGAATAAATGGCAGAATAAATATGTACTACGTGCCTGGCACAAAGCGACGCTCATAAACGATACCTAATCGTCTGTCTTCACGTTACGGCACGCCTCCCCCCATCGGCCACCGTGATTCCCCAGAATAAAGGATGCCGTAATTTGATTATTATATCCAAGTAAGTAAGGTACCTGGTTGGTAAAAGTTTTTTTCCGTTTTATAGAGTGAGAAGTATTCTCCCAATATTCATCATATGTATGTTTTGTAACAAGCTCAATAGTGAAATATTTCAATTCGGCTGGAACTGTCTTAAGATATAAATACATGTTTGTAGGCACTCGCATGCCTAAGAAATTGTTCATGCGTTTTTATATGTGGGGAGTCCTGACTACGCACTGTTACTATTTGTAGCTATGCAGGACGAAGACATACTAAATAAATCTCACAATTAATCGTGAAAAGTTCACAAACGTATATTTCCCAAATGCTATGCTGAATTTGCAAAGCTATATATAAACAATGTGTCATTTATTTAATAAAATGGTTCTAAAATCAATGTCTTCTTTATTATGATTGAATGGATGACGGCCCGGTTCCCATGAAGCAGTAGATTTAAATGAATGTTTGCATTCCAAAGTGCTGGAGGTCAGTTGGCTTCACGGCCCCATACCTCCTAACACTGCAGTCAGAAACATTCATTCAACTTGAATAACTTTTTATATTCTCGTCCTGAAAAGACAGTGCATTACAACTAACATTCACTTGGCGAGGGCAGGAAAGATTCGTCACTGTTCTAGTTCCAAACTAAATCTGACATTTTGGACTGTATATCAAAGTCATCAAGGTGACGGATTTTTACAATTTTATAGCAATCAGGTCTCAACAAATTGCTCGAGCTTATCAACAGACTTGCTTAAATAACTATCAGGATTTTGCAGGATAAGGCATGTACATGTTCTCTCAGAAAGCACAAGAATAAATTTGTTATAATACTTAGGCTTGGTTGGTTGGTTAGTGGAGTCGCAAATAGACGTATGTTACTTAAAAAATGTATCATATTTGCACAATCTATTACAAAACACTGATTAATGCCATAATGTGTGTAGAAAGTGTTACTGACCACAGTTAAGCATGGCCACATAGTTCTTTGCTTTTCCATAATATCATCTCAATTGTTCAGTACAAATCGACGAAGCCCTGATGTCACAAAATAAATGTGTTCACTTGCTGTCTGATTTATTTTTGTATTTGTATGAAGTGAAATTAATATTTATAGAATTGTGTTTTAAATTACAAATCAAATTTTTAGGAGATTTTATTTTGCTTTAAATATATGTCTCTTAGTGATGGTTTTAAATGCATCAGGCAAAGAGTTCCAATGTTTTGTTGCTGAGTATTTAAGACTGTGTTGGTTGAGTGTAAGATTCAGCTTTGGAGTATAGTTGTTCAAGCTACATGCTAAACGGGTTTGATAATTATGGGACAAAGGATCCAAATAGTTGTAAATATCATGTACAAAATATTTATTGCTGAGATCAAAGACAAATAAACAGGTTTGTAACTTGCAGAGTGAAAAAAAATGTCTAGTATTCTTCGTTTTTCGAAAAGAGGAGCAGCATGGGAATACGAATCAAAGAAAGTGATGAGGCGTACTATTTTTTTCTGTAAGAGATATATTGCTTGCAGTAGAGTAGCATATGTATTACCCCAGATTTCCAGGCAATATGTAATGTGTTGTAGAATTAAGGAATTGTATAAGAGAATTAGGATATTCCTAGGTACAAAATGACGTAGTTGTGAAATTAATCTAATTTTTAGTGCGATAACTTTGCAAATTTTATCAATGTGGGATTTCCATGACATATTCTGGTCAATGGAGACGCCAAGGTAATTGACAACATATACGCCCTCTATCGGTGACCCGTTAATTTCCAGGCTGCCTTCAGTAGTGACCGATCGTTGTGGTGTTTTAAATATCTAATCATCTTGCCTCACGTTATGGCACGTTCCCTCTCGGCCACCGTGATTTTCTAGAATAAAAGATGTCGTTCTTTGATTATTATATCCAAGTAAGTAAGTTACCTGTTTGGTAATAGTTTTTCCGCTAAATACAGAGGGATGCAATCCCCCAATTTTTATGTATGTTTTGTATCAAGCTAAAAAGTGAAATATATGAATTCGCCTGGAACATAAATACGTATATGTAAGCACTCGCATGCCTAACAAATTGATCATGCATTTTCATAAATAGACAGTCCTCACTAGTGGGGGATCCAGGGGCACCCCCCCCCAACGCATGGCGATTCATATCATCTGGATTACGCATCTCTTCTCTGCGATTTTCGCTCCGTAATGTTAAGCGAAGCTTGACACCCCCCCCCCCCCCCAATACATTTTGCTGGATCCGCCATTGGTCCTGACTACACACTGTTTAAAATTAACAGCTTTGCCGGATGAAATGAATCTCACGAATATTCGTTATAAGTCAAACGTTCTGCTAAATTTTGCAAAGCTGTGTATAAATAATAAGTATCAGTTATCTAGAATGATTGTTCCAAAATCAATGTCTTATTATTGTGGTAGAATGGAATGAAGGATTGGTTCCCATGGAGAGTAGATTTAAATAAATGTTTGCATTCCCAAGTGTTGAAGCTCAGTTGGCTTTGACGAACCCTATACTCCCTAACACTGCAGACAGCAGTATTCATTAAACTCGAAGAACTTTTTATGTTCGTCCTGATAAGAACTGGAGTTAACGTAATTTTCGTTTGGCTACCATATTCATCATTTATATTGAGCAAATATAAAAATGAAAACGGCTTATTTTGTGATGTGTGACATGAAGTGACTTATAGTTAAATTAATGATTCCATTCTTTAATAATTTTTCAACAATCAATTTCATAGGTTTTCATGACACCACGAAACATATATTATTCTCTCTCTAGACACTTTAATAACATTTATTTACCACAACTGATCAGAAAATTACGGTGGCCCATATATACAATTGGTCCGCTACATGAAAGTCAGTCGGCTATTTGAAAATTGCTCCGCTACACAACAATTGCTCGGCTACTTGAAAATCGCTCCGCTACTTGAAAAAAATCGGTCGGCTACTTGAAAATCGCGCCGCTATATGAAAATTGCTCCTCTATCTAGAAAATCGCGTGTATGTTGCGAGGTAACCTTCGACCTGCAGATATGACCCGGAAGTACAACATGCAATGTATATAAAATGAAGTCAACCAACCTGTATACTTGAAACATCATATTTGCATGTGTTGATTGTATTGGCATGCTGACTCTAGGCTTTGAATGTAAACAACTTACAAGTCAGTGCGCCATTCTAACCCTATACAACCACAAATTGTTACGACTCAAAATATATTGTATCACGTTTACATCACTACAAATCAGTTTCATGGCTTTACTACTACTAAGTTTAGCTTCACCTATAAAACGAGCGTCTTGCTGTCAACATATATCAGAGGGTGGGCGAGGGGGATACCTGATACAGGTTACAGAAAATTAAAAAGGCATTTTACGTTTTTACAAGAAATAAAATGAAAATTTCATGTATAGTAATAATGGGTTTTTACACTTTACGAAGATAAAACAAATTAGTAATTACATTTTACAGTTATTTTCATAAATTTGATTTAAGAGCCAAAGAATATCACACATAGAATAACCTCCGTTGAACGCGTTCTGCTGTGACAAATCTCATGGGTTTGTGTGACGCATATGCGCGAATCAGGCCAGGAATTAATGTCGAACGTTAACGTGCGATATTAGTTCCGGTTTGATATATTTTCCGGTGTTCTACTAAGAACAATGCTTGACGAGGACACTTGCACACCGCATTAAATAAAGTGTAGATAACATTGCGTACATGTCATTGTAAAAGTCAGAATATTTAGAACATCGTGTTAACTTCGAACGTCACGCTAACTCGCTCATTGTTTTAGCAAATGAGCATACAAATTAAATATGCATATAATAATAATAATAATAATAATAATAATAATAATAATAATAATAATAATAAAAATAATAATAATAATAATTCACTAAACAAACTACAGTGAGTTGTTCAAATTCTATAGTCGTATAAAATAATAATCATGATATAATCTGTTCAGATATAGAGGTAATAAATGGATCTTTTGACAAGTTATTAAAATAATAGTATAGTGACAAATAAAAATCTGATGCCAGACAAAACATCAGAAATATAATATACGAGGCGAAACAATGATCATCATTGTCTGTTGTAAGGATTAGCTCTTAATTGACGAAATAACTATAAATTATAACAAGTTTTGTATTTGCGACTTGAAAATATATAATTGGTAAATAAATGTAATTAACGCCCGATCTGAGTGCGAAGCGAACAAATAACGACGCTTTAGTCAAACTGATATGATTTTCCAATTTAAGCTGATGCAAGTAGAAGCAGTTGTACTTGTGTGCATTTTATTTTCAATGTTAGTCTTTGAACACCGTAATTTTCTCCATTCTCTGCGAACAAACAAATAACAAATCGTTCATGAATACATATCAAAAAATAATTGAATGTCTTGCCGAGCTTGTATTAGGTACGAAATTACACCATACAAAGTTATAATATCTACTACAAAAGCTCAAAAACTACTGTGCTGTTATTTTCTCTTTTAGGCTATGTTAGTGAAACAATAGAATAGGCTGGCTTAAATGAATAACATATACTGGTTTCATCTTTTGAATTGAATGGTGAAGTAAAGTCCTCCCAACGATAAAAATGTGTTGGTGATCTCGAATTTCATTTAACCGATGATTTGGTCATATTAGTTTTATTTTGTTTCATTGATTTTAAATAAAATTGTCATTGTGTTGGCATTATCACATGCGCATTGACTAATGTATTTTTATTACCACACCCACTGCATATGAACTGACTTCGATAAAAGGCATGTTTATTCTAAACAACTCACAATACTCCAGGCGCAGTTGTTGGTGAGTCCACCTCTACATGTGAGTATGGTATTAATGAACATTTTTATAATAAATTATTGCGTATGTTTCACTCGTACAATATAATTCTGCATTACAGAACATGATTGTTCATGTCATAATTTTCCACGTTTGTGGAATCACTGTCTGCTCGTTTGGTATGAAAGAACTATTTTTATTAAACCAACTGGATTTCCGTGTGCCCAATTCGTATTCACGTCGTGGTCTGTCACCGTTTTAGAAAATAACTCTAATTAATTAAAGGTGTGGTTACGAATTTGTTAAGTTAGAACAGCTCAGCCAAATTTGGTATACAAAGCTGTTTGGTATGTGATTTTCTCCTAATTAATGATTGGTATAATTCATTCACTGGAAACTCCATGACAGTTGGCTGATTGTGTGAAGTATTAGCTTTATTGCTCGCCTAAAAGTTGTTTTCGATACTAATAAATACTGATGCTAGTGCATACTAATAAAGATACTAATAAAGATATATCAAGCGTGTAGTTTAATATGATAATAAAAAAATGTTCAAACGTTACAATCATTATTTATGGTTACTAGCATTATATCAACCCGTGGCCTTTTCCTATCTAAACCGATGACCCGATTTAACACAAGCATCCGTTGATTTGAAGCTCTATTCAAAATCATAACAATAAGTGAACAAATTCTAGAAAATCGAATTTGCATGTGGTATATCTACATTGTTTTTTGTTCAACCACAGATAGTCTTTGAAACATCTGAATTTGTTTTGTCTATGTTTATTCTATTTATGATAGATTGTATTCAGATTCAGATAGCTGTCTGAAAGTGGTCACGATAGCAAAGTTTCAAATAGTGTATTCCTTACTTGTAATGTTGGCAATGTTTTTATGTGTTATACTTTGTATTGGAGATGAAATTACAGGATTGCAACACGATTGTCGGGTACCATTCCGTTGTAGTAACAAGATTATAATCAGTAACTCTCAACACAAAACGTTGCCATCCACTGTGTTGATGTAGTTATCTTACATATATTGTCTGTATTACGTATATCAATGTTGTTTCAAGCTGAACCAACTGAGGAGCAAGAGAGTGCTTTATTCATAAATCAAGACGGACTGTGTACTGAGACCTGTATATACCTCAATGATGGTTACTGTGAGGATGGTGGTGAAGGATCTCAGTTCAGATTGTGCAGACTGTGGAACGAGATATAATAACCGTAAGTCTTAAATGTATGATTATTGCTCATTCATAATAATCATCAAAAATATACAATTCTATAACATTTACAAACAGATCATTCTATGTGTCAGTTGAAAGTGAGTGCATACATCTCATAATAACGATAGTAATTGTTATACTGTAACTTTTTCCTATATAGAATGCAATAACGAATACACATGGAATCAAATATTATAATTTTCCCACTGACAGAAAAAGTTTCTTGATATATTTATTTAAATAATATGCTCCAATATACAAGCTTAAGTTTACGGGAGTGTGCTTTTTTCAAGCCGGATTGTGTACTGACACCTGCATATACGATGATGGTTTATGTGATGATGTTGGTGATGGATCTCATCACAGTATTTGTGACTATGGCACAGATTGTGCAGACTGTGGAATAAGACCTAGTACTAGTAAGTCTTAAACATATGATTATTGCTCATTCATAGTAACCGTAAAAAATATACAATTTTATAACACTAACAAACAGATCTTTCCATGTGTCAGTTGCACATTTTTGTAATGTGAGTGCACAAATGCACAAATCTCACAACAACGATAGTAATTATTCTACTGTAACTTTTTCCTGTATGGGATGCCATAACGAATATACATAAATCAAATATAATAATTTTTCCATTGACAAATCTAGTTTTCTTGATATACTTATTTAAATAATATGCTCCAATATACAAGCTTAAGTTTACGGGAGTGTTCTTTTTTCATAATTCATATCTTAAATATACGATTATTGCTCATTTATAGTTATCATCAAGAATATACAATTTTATAACACTTATAAACAGATCATTCTATGTGCCGGTTGCAAAAAATATTAATGTGAGTGCACAAATCTCACAATAACGATAGTAATATTCTACTGTACTGTGCTGTTATGATATTTCATGCTTGATATAAATCCAGAATAACAACATTGGATTTGAATAAAATAATATTGATGTATATTGTTTTGAATAGCTTGTGAGAAACTTCTTGTAATTCCAATCTTGATGGCAAATGTGATGACTGTGGTGCCAACTCTAATTTGTTTAACATAGGAACAGACTGTATGAATTGTGAATATGGAGACAATCAAAATACCAGTTGTTGACATATGACCTCTATCAGTAGTTTAGGCGACACTATAGGTACGACCATGAGGGCGCTGTTCACGGGATGACGTCATAACGATGACGTCATATTGGGATGGGATGACGTCATCCCATCCAAATATGACGTCATCATATCCCGCATTCAAAGTAGTCATTACCGATGCTACCCTCCTAGTGAGAAAAGTCAAGTTGAGCCCCAGCGTACAACTGGGACACGTCGAAGCGTTGAAACAGGGTACTGCAAAATATCCCATCGATCGATGCGTTATGAAAATCGCTTCCATCCCGGCTGGTACAATGTCATTAAACAAAGATTTGATCTTCCTCGGTCAGCTGCCCAAAAGGATCATCCTGTGTCTGGTTTCTAATAAGTCTTTCAACGGATCCTACGAAACCAATCCATTCAACTTCCAGAATTACGGTATCACATCACTGGTCCTCAATGTTAGAGGTGAGCAAGTTCCGGCAAAGCCGTTGAAGACGGACTTCACGGTGGGTGGTGGTAGAAGTTGCATCATGGCTTATTACACTCTATTTACCGGTACAAATAAAATGGGTCAAGACCAAGGCAACGACATCACTCGAGACGAATATCCCGAAGGGTACACAATCTTCGCATTTGACCTCACTCCCGACGAATCGGCCAGCGATTATCACCTCAATTTGATACAAGAAGGAAAGATTGGTCTTGAGATTCAGTTCAGACAAGCATTGACTGAGACTGTGTCTGTTTTGATTCATGCTGAATACGACAACGTTATCGAGATTGACAGAGACAGAAACGTATTGACTGATTTCTAGCTGCGATGGACACGAATCAACTGAATCGTATTCTGTCGACTAATCCATACACTAGAAATGTGTTCTTTGGCGTTTATGCTAGAGATCAACTGCCTAAGGCTAAAGTGTTGGAGTATCCTGCAGCGTTCGTATCAAACACCGATGACAGTAGCGGATGTGGGACACATTGGGTGGCTTTTTATCTAAAGGATCCCTACCGCGGAGAATATTTTGACTCGTATGGTTGTCAACCTTATTACGTGGAATTTAAGAGATTTCACGATAAAAACGTTTGTACATGGATCTACAATCATCAAATACTACAAGCTCCGTTCTCTACAGTGTGTGGTCAATACGTCCTATATTACTTGCTGCGCAGATGTCGAGGGGAACCTATGAAGTCCGTAGCCGATTCTTTTACGCATGATAGACATTTGAATGACATTTATGTGAACAGATATATCGAAAACGTGACCGGACTCAACCTCCCTATTTATGACAAATATTTTTTTCCCACGCAGTTTTACTAGATGACTTTTACTTTTGAAATTCCACATGTATATATATAACTTGTACCCTCTTTATGTAACTATCGATTTCATATTATTTCTCTTTTTTCTTTTCATCACAGATGGGCGATTCTGATTCTGATTAGAAAAAAGTGTGTATTGACTCTTCGATGTTACTCGTTTTTTCTCGTTTTTTATTATAATCGAATACTTAACCGCGTTTGAAAATGTATGTATTTCAATGTATGTATGTAACTATGTATTTTCAACCTTTTTTAAAATGTCGTTTTTAATTCTTATTATTACTCCTAAGAATATCATTCTTATATTACTCAGTGTGAATACTTAACAGCGTTTGAGAATGTATACCATTTCAATTTATGATTAATTACTTTAAAAAACAACAAAACACAAAAAAACAAAAAGCATATTTCATGTAACTGATCTTACTAGTTTTTGTCAAAATGTATACCCTATGTATTTCAACCATTTTAAAATGTCATGTTTTTTAATATTAATATTCTTCTTTTGTGTAATAAACTCTGTTAGTTTTCAAAATGACGTGTATTTATTTGTGTGTGTGTGGGAGCGCCCTCTACAGCTCGTTCAGAAAATTCCTTCGTGACGTCATTTGGTTATGAACGCCCTCTACAGTTCGTTTAGTCATCAATTATGCTAATTTATTCACACGACCCCCATTGTGACGTCATTAATTATGTTAATTTGTACACACGACCCCATTGTGACGCCATCCGTCATAACATCCCACGATGACGTCATATTGAGATGGGGTGATGACGTCATCGTCATGACGTAATCCCAAAACAGCTGTTCATGAGGGCGCTGTTCGAGGGATTACGTCATAACGATGACGTCATATTTGGGATGGGATGACGTCACCCCATGACGACGTCATATTTGGGTGGGATGACGTCATCCCATCACAATATGACGTCATCGTTATGACGTCATCCCATGAACAGCGCCCTCATGTTCGTACCTATAGTGTCGCCTAAACTACTTCTATCCCTTGTAACTATTTTAAAAATATGTTTTTCTTTGTTGACAGTTGGGTCAGCAAAACGGTCAGCAAAAAATCGAAAAAAGAATTGAAGAGAAAAGCACGATAACAAAGAACAAAAAAACACGTTAAATGTTGATAATATAAATACATGTTAAAGTAGTAATGTTTAGTTGGAATAAAGGTATATAACCATACATCATAAAAATACCAATGAATATATAGTATTGCTATAATTGTATGAGTAAATAATTGATTTCAAGATGAAACAGATCAATCCCTTTGACTGACTGACTGTAAGTAAATGATTATGTTATATTTAATAAATTATGGTAAAGTGTATTTATGCGTGTTATTTTGTGAGTGGTTATTCTTGATGACATATTGAACATGCTTGAAATATCAGTATTTTCGTCTTCACTGTCAACCAGCGGCAATTTAAATATCCGCGCCGTTGTCACTAACTTGATATGTTTAAGGATATAACCGATGATTTCGCCGATAAACCACTTTCAAAAGAATGATCATGCTGCTTTCTGATTTTTAACCTCATTTTTTGGCAGTAGACTTGTTGTTGCACGAAATGATGTCCCATTCTTTTACACCGTCACCCCCAATATTTCAAATACCATAATCCATTACTAAGAGAACATAGGATGTGATGACATAAGAGGATGGAATATTCTTCAGATAACAAGTCTCGTGGTTCTTGCACGCTCAACAAGATCTCGGTGGTCATTTATCAATTAAGGATCCAAGCGATATTCTTAACTATAGCTCACTTTCCCTTGGCCCCCGATAGTTTTGTTTTCGTAACTCGAAATTATTGCTAAATGTATATCAATTGTCGAGAGGTTTCAAAAATTAAGCCACCAAAACACACTTTCACTTTGTCGGGCTGTATAGATACAAGGCTGAACGTCAATATATCCAGTTGTGTTCGGCGATGTAAAAAAGAGCTTCATAAATTATTTTCATACAAAAAAGTTCATACGCAGATGCAAAGACATGTTTAAGTAAATTATAAAATCATTTATCATACACGTGTCCATATAATCAGGTCGTGTGCCAGAATCGCTTATCTAAAAAAAAAAACGAAACCTTTCACGGGTTTCATGAACACCTTAGTGGGAGGTCGCTTATATATTATTCATATATTATATCTCGTATTTTTTTCAGCAGCAACTAGGTACAATAGGTTCAACACAGCTATTTGGGCGTACTTACGTAAATCAATACGTGGATAGAATTTTATATGGGCATTTTCGACCCATGTGCCTGGACATCCTTGTGTTGTCTTCAACAACAAACCACACGAAAAAGGCCAGGCGGTTGTGCTACACACAATATTGGTAAATCTATAGGGCCGATAGAATAAAACAATCATAAGCTTGAACCAATTTCCCGGAAAGAGGGAGACTATGGTGCAGAAGTACGCATGCTTTTTTCATGGCGTCAAATACAAAAATGTCACTTTGCTGATAACCGATAAGAGTATAGTAAAAGCTGCCGTACGAATGCACACGATTATCGTTCATTATTCATCTCTATGAGTCTTGGTAGCCTGGTATGCCTAAAAGTCGTCACTTTCTGTGTTTCAACCAATCTCCCAGTAGTTTATTTTGGATACTGCTAAATTGTATATCACTGCAATAGGCACAACCAGTGTTATCCGGGTCAGTCTGCGTGTATTTTAAAATGTCCAGTTTTGTGTTTTGTGCAAATCCCAAAACCGAAATGTATTAAAAGATCACTTGTATTGTACAGTTTCTTGCATTTCAAGAAATCATATTTTGCCATCCTCTGCGGTATTCTCATAATAATCTTTTATAACGTCCTCATTATTTTACTCAAACGCGGAAAACGATACGCATATGATTATATTAATAATTGTTGTGTTGAAATGATATCCATTTGTTGTCATGTAATTTATTACGAAATACATGAACGGCAGAGAACATTGGAGAAACAATTATTTGTTAACGTCGATGTAGCATTGTCATAAAAAAAGTTACAGCAGTACATACATACGTCATACTTGTATTAAATAGTGTATGTTCTCTTAAATTCGTGATTTCGGTTCGTGTCTGGCGTTCAGCAACACATATCTGCACGTGCTGAATTTTGGTCCCGAGCATTTATCGGAAACGAAATCGAGGTTTTTTTTGCCGGCTCAGTCCCGGTCCCCGCTCACACACGAGTGAAGGCACGTGACGAGATCTTTAATGTGAACGCCACATACAGTAAAACCTGTCAAAACCGACCCCTGGATAAACCGACCTACTGTCAGAACCGACCGATTTATGTAGCCCCGAAATTTCTCCATAGACGCCTATGTTAAAACAACCTGTGAAATCCGACCACTGTTTACTCCGAACACCGACCGCATTGATCGGTCCCAAGTCCAATATTCACACTGAATACATCGACCATCCGACCATTTGCACCACATCCGCTGTCTAGTAATTCGGTCTGCCCGACCTAAAAAGTGTGCATTGTGTCCAAATTCCGCGAACGTCACAGAAACAATACCAAATCTCACACTACAAGTAACGTCCCGTGTAAAACAATGGCAACTGATTACATTTTTCACACCACACGCCCACGCATCGCGTGGTGTCTGGACAGTATAATGACCCCGGATATAAACAAATGATCGGGGTCATCACCTTCAATTGCGGTGAAGCACACTGCATTATCACTTCTTCAACGCTCAAAAGACATTGAGTTTTCTTCTTTCCATAACGATTCTGATCGACAATTTTGTGCTTTCGAATGTTTCCGTAAAGGGGGCTTCAAGATTGAAATTTATGATGACGAAGAAGCAGACGACAACAAAGAATTCGGAAACCTTATTTAGCAAGTTGCAGACCCGCAAACACAGTGTAGCGTTGTAGAATACCTCCACTTTGATGAACGTATACCGACTGAAGCAATGTATGACGGCGAGTGGGAGCAACAGATTGTTGAGAATTTTATTGCAGACAAAGAAAACCATGAATCTATAGACAACAATGACATAAATTGCAACGACAGTCAAATTATTGACCCCCACAACGACAGTGACTTGACGCATGGCGATGTGCTAGACATGTTGACAAGATTACAGAACAAAGACTCCAGTTACTTGACAGATATCCAAAATTTCATAATTCGAACGGAAAACAAAATCGTTGAAAAAAAAAGGTGTTCTTTAAAGTAGTCAAAACTTGATGATTTTTTACATCGTAATTTGATTCATTGACTCACAAGTCCCTGTTGAGGGACTGTGATTGACTTAACAGCAAAATCGACTGTCTGCATAAATTATGATAATTACATGTAGCTCACGTGAACATACGTTGTGATGTCATCCAAAATGGACGCCTTCAGTTACGATACGCAATACTTACCCGGTCTGTTCGAATAGTTATTTTAATGTTAATTGATGTCATGTACATACCATAATATTTTTGTCTTGTTTGGTAAATTATTTTATTGAAACAATACAATAAATGCACATTGTAAATACATGTAGAATCACCGGAGGCAAACTCCGATGTCTTTCATTTGTCCCGTGTTTACAGCACATGTAATTGTTGTTTCAATCAAAGTCACGCCCACCCTGAATAAACCGACTCCCTCTGAAAACCGACCATAGATCCCAGTCCCAGTCATGGTCGGTTTTGACAGGTTTTACTGTATATTCATTGTTTTGTTCTATTCAAGATAACCAAGTAGAAATCTCGATAGGACTCAACATTAATTGATTAGACGTAATAAACGGCAATCGAAGGTATATGGTAACGGATATAAGAATTTTCTGGGAAAAATTAGCAGATTTGGGCCAGAAAATAATCTCCCGCCAAATATGCCAATTTTAAAATGAAAGGTCTTTTATCTGATAGCAAATATATCAAGCAAATCGTGGAATAGAATCATTGCATAGACAAGATTATAAGCGATTGTACATTTCCAAATGTCACATTTACCAAATCACATTGTTGGTTGACCATATTTAAACAAATTAATTGGTTCTCAATGATACAGTTAAATAGAATAATGAGATATAACAAGTGACAGAATAACACAATATTGCGCTGGAAATGTATCATGTGGCGAAACAATGGCAAGGTGAATATAAGCACAGTTACGCCAATGGGAGAGAGAGCTACAAATAAAGCTACTTCTCAAAAAGCTTCTCAAAACGGTTTTAGCTGCACCCCACGTCAAATATTGTGAAAACAGACTTTTCTTATGCAAAATTATTTGACATTTTCAAAAATGCCTGGTTCCAGGACGAAAAATGTCCTAAAAGTGGTGAAAATTGACATGTTGCTGTCGCAACCTGAAAATATTATGAAATCATTAAAATATCTATATCATGAAGCGAAATTCTCGTTTCATACTCGCATTTCAATGAGTACACGTTTTAACATTAATGCGATCGATACAATTTTTCGCGTTGGGAGAAGTTGTTTCTCAACCCAGATGTGTTTCATCATTTTGACATTGATATCAATCTGATTGAAGATCAAGTTCTGGAAATTCAAGACTGCCTTGAGAAAGACACAGTCGAGGTGGTTCTGCTGTCTGAAAACATCCAGACGCTCTTCACACAGTTTGAAGAGTTTAGGCAGTCCAACGAAAAAATATTATGTTCTTGTTCTGAAGCAACTTTCTAAGATGGTCGAGATATTTTTAGCATTCATCAGGGCTGCTAGAGAAGGCAATTGGGAGCTGCATTTTGGGCCATTCAGAGAAATGCTGCCATTTTGGCGATCAACTATCAAAGAAAAATCCATTTGCGAAGATTCCAGAGGATCAATTTATTGAGGAAACAATAAACAAGAGGAGCAAAATACCAGGCTGAATTGTTGGACAAAGCAGAAATCCAGATGCAGTTGGGAGATGGATTGAAACAACAGCTGACCGCTAACAGATAACTGAAAACATCAGAAGATATGCTTGCATATCAGATGAATTCAAGTGGCTCCACAAAGAGGCAGGACCCTCCCAGATAAAAACAGATGAGAAAGATGTGAAACAGGTAGTCGAGGATCTTGCCAGCATGTTGAATCTAATTTCTGAATCAGAGAAGTTAACTTCAATTTCAACAGGGGTAGCAGAAGAAGATATAAAAAATAAGTTTCTATTGACTTCTCTACCGATTGGTGATCAAATTTGTAAAGAGTTTGTGAAATGTCGACTGATCAAAGCTGAAAACTTAAAGTTGCGAGGCGAGATTTAATCATCAAGGCAGACCGAATGTTACTTGCTAGGTCACAAGAGTTTAACCTATTTGAAACTTTTTCTCAAATGTTAGGTCCAATTGCATGGACAATAGTGTCACCTCGTGGCACACTCTACAAATCACAAAAGTCTAAACTTCTGGAGAATCTCGAGAAAGGTATCCCGGCCATTAGATGCCCAGACAACGTGGCCCTGGTGATGTCACTTTTGCCACTATCCAGAAGCTCAAACCTACACCAAACAACAGGAAGCCATCAACGTTGTGGATGATATTCCCTCACATTCGATCAGATTCAGAAGGCAGCGTAATGTCCATCTAAACAATACACTATTTATTTGGACAGTGTTTCAACAAAGAAACTACAATTAGATTAAAGATATGAGGGAAACACAATGATTGGATATTGATATTTCAGCTATAACTTGACCTTGCAACTGATTTCAATTGCGTACGTGTTATTCCTAAATGGCTTATGTAACTCGAATCTGTGTTTCTTTTTCAGTAGAGACACATACATTACGGTATATTATCATACTTTCAATTGTTGTATCTCCGCTTATACAGCTTGGAATTGTCTCAAATAAGAACGAAAAGATAGAGTAAAAAATAGTATAATAATATCATTAACTTACGAACACGATAGACTAAAACTTAATAAACAACAAGTAATATTAATGAATGAGGAAACGCACATGTGGATGGGCATCCACGAAACCTTCACTGAAAACTCAATACTCAAAGATGCTGTTCCTTCTCTGGCATGCTTTGCTGAATAGGTTGACACAAGACTAGTACAAGACTGCAAGCAAATTGCAGAAACTGGGGATTTCAGAGCAGTTCTCCTGAAAAAATCTGACTCTGATGTGATTGTCCTTGCTGTGTATTTTCAAAAAGAAATTGACATTCCACTGTTTATCGACAGGCTACTCAGAAACGATGGAAGTACATTGACATTCAAGCTAAATGCAGAAAACATGGAGAAAACGTCTGCAAGGCACTTCCTAGTATGCACGCATTCTCGGGATGTGATACAACAAGCAGTTTCTTTGGGAAAGGGGTGAAGACATTCTTCAAGTTAATAAAGAAAGTTGCAGATTGTCTGTCTGCTGTCAAACCTGATTGCCATGTTCATAGTTGTCTTATTTATAAAACATTATGATTATAGAAAATAAATTGATAACCTTCAGAATAATATTGGACAAACATAGTGTTATGAAGACTTTATCTTCCTCAAAAAATAAAACAATCACGCAATATAGACAATTTTCTTTTAAAAAAAACAGTTTTGTTGGTATTTTATGAATATGCAAATTAGCTAATAAGCATATATGTAATCATAAATAAATGGGCAAATCCACGATCTACCTGTTGATGCCAACCTAACATCTGTATATTCATATGTATTGAAAATATAGATATTTTAATGATTTCATGATATTTTCAGGTTGCCATAGCAACATTTCAATTGTCACCACTTTCAGGACAATTTTCGTCTTGGAAACAAGCAGTTGTGAAAAATTCAAAAACGTTTTCATAAGAAAAGTATGTTTCCACAATGTTTGACGTCGAGTGCAGCTAAAATCCAAATTCTTGGCCTTAGCTTCCAGACTACAAGTAAAATCATCATTATTCTCTTCGAAATGCTTCACTTCAAATGTATGCAATTCCACTTATTTTTAACTTATTAGTTGTTTCAATGATTTGTGTTACAATAACACAACATGTAATGCTCTCATTTAATGGAATTTTATATCACAATGAATAACAATTAACTTGATTTAAATTGTGTACAATGGTTTACAAAAATTAAATTAATTACATAAGATAAAAAAAATACTATTTCCAATGATTAAATTGTGAGAATAATTGCATTCTCTGGTGAAAATTAAGAGTCAATGTGATAGTATGTTTTAATCACTAGTGTTTTCAATAACATTGGATCACAAACTACGATGTCCATTTGTTATTTTTCCCGGCAAAGGTCTATGAATGATAGATGAGACTTCTTGACAGCATCACATTCTATGAGGTTTTTTTCAACTCTTGTGCCCGTTCAAATGAACGAGGATAATCTTCAAATACTTCAGAGATGTTGTTACTCCAACACATTGTATCTCTTTCAAAATCAATATCGTTAACACCAACTTTTACAATAATGTGACTGACCATATCCTCTTTGAAGAGCTCTATAACAAATTTAACTAGATCTGAATTCACATTGATAAGTACGAGTAAACCAGTAGCAATGGCTTCAAATCCCACCATTCCAAATGGCTCACTGCGTCACAAATATCATCCTTCGTATCATATGGTCGCATATCTAACTTGATATTTGAAGAGGTTATATCTTTAAATATATCGGCTCTACTCTCTGGAATACCACGAATTCTCTAAATCATCCTGTGCGCTCCTGCACGTCCCCCAGCAGCCTCACTCATAGCTTTCAGACTTGCGACACCTGACATTCGACCAAATGTCAATAGCCTCATTTCGGATTTAATAGATGATTGGTTTATATTCAAATCAGCAAATTGACAATCAGCTGCAGGGAGAAACTCATAGTTGTCGACATTCTTCAAGTCATGGAAATCATTTAAATATCTGTACATTCGAGGGCCAACTGCAAACACCTTTTAGCATTTTCGAACTTCTTGTTTCATTTTCCTTTCTCTCATCAACGTTTTCGATTGAAAAATCAGTTTTTTTGGATTTCTGTATCCCGGAAAACACGAGTGTATAGTTGAAGAGATAAACTGTTTTGTCTGGGAAATAATCATCACAAATCTTTTATGCACCTTTTGAAGTAATTTGCACCTGACCAATGATCACTTCGATATTTGAAAGGTTGGCTAAATTAGAGAAGTATATACGATACTGTCTGTTTATCCATCCATTTAAGGCTTGCTCTTTCGTCACTTGGATTCATCTCAGGAAACACCAACTCGACACCAAGTCTCTGAGCGACTTTTTTGTCTTTTTCATTTTCATGAAGGGATGTACAGAACACCCACATGTTGCAATGCGCAATAATATCAACCAGTTGTCGATTTATGGTGGATATGTCTCCATTTCCTGTACCCCATTCATCGTTAATGAGTAAAATACCTCTAACAAAAACATTCAACTATTACAAACAAAAACATTTACAAACTAACGATATACTGCTGTCTGGGACAAGCAAAACGTTAGAGCAACAGTTCTGAAGGAATATAATATCTTATTATATCTGGAAAGATCATGATTAGCAGCATTAATAAACTTATATATATATATATATATTGCCGAAGACTTATTTTTAAGTTTAAAATTTGGTGGACATTTTAAGATTATTGACACGAATTCCATATTTGAAATCATCAAATACAAAATGTTCGCGTTTTTGTAACCATCCACAAGAACAATTATATTTCGAATTTCAACTATTCAACCCAAACTCGTTAATAAAACAACATATTTGTTTTCAGTGAACATTTGATAAATAGGTGTCGGTTTGTGCCTTCCAAACAGTTTTTTTATTGTGAACGTATTCCATAGTTTGCTCAATTACTACAATTATACAATTATTGATGGATTTAAAATGCTACGATATTATGACTTCCCACCTCTGAGTGTCATTTGTACTATGAGGCAGACCTGCAGCATCCGTCAAGAAGCAACCAACCTTTTTATGTTGTCCTTCATTGTGATCTGAAGACAAATAATGCAATGAAATGGTTATTAGACCGAAATGTCAAACATTTGCAGCCATGTTTAATCTATGTAATAATCTATTGAATACAATACACATATTTTACTGTTTGTTTGATTGTATCTGGGTTTCGCAGCATTCTTTGCATATTTTGATAACATGATATTTTGCTCTAATTTGTAAGCAAATATTAAATTTGAGAACAATTCTAGAAAATTATATACCAATATATTACATATTCCATTATATAATGCAATTATTGGTATGCCTTGAATTCCAGAAGTTTCAAATCAATGCCTAGTACAACTTACAATCAAAATATAACTTTAGCCTATGACCTCAGTATTTTATTACGTCACTCTACGGTGATAAACATGTTAGTTTTAAGACAACATAACCAAGGTCAGAAAATGACTTACTGGTCCGTGATTTTTGTTGATCATGTGGCGGTGTAGAGTCAACTGTGTAAGTAACTTGTCCTTCACGTTCCTGGTGAGAAAGAACAGGTTCTCTTGTTACAATATATAATGGGGATTTATTAGTGAATAAACTTATTTCAACTTCGAAACAATAAGATGCAATAATATATATATATGATGAAAACATGTATATCAACAAAATCCCGTCACATTTGACAATCGTTTGGATGATATTTTCTGGTAAATGAATGTAAACATTGCTATGTTAAATGTGTGGATAAATGTATCAAGTTGATGAATTCATCAAGATATTTAAAGATAGCTCAATGTTTAAAAAAATATTCATTAAATAAAATTACCACATGTCGAATTTAAAATCGAACCTTATAGTTGTATAGTTCCTATACTACATCTATACCAAGTTTGAACAAACATCATCCACATAAGATCGATATCTGGTTCCGGGAGTTTTTAATGTTTATGATTTGTTGGCATTTATAATGCACCTGATCAAGAAGCGACAACACGTATCTCTATTAATATGGGGTGTGTTTGAAGTTTGAATTGGGTCAATCCAGACATATCTTAGTTACAGATACTATTTGTGGTACGCAAGCATGTACATAGACATGAAATCATCTCAGGAAAAACAAATAAAGTGTTCATAATGAATATCATAACACATAACATGACAACTAAGGTATGTATAAATTCGAATTTCACTAAAACAGAGCTGAAATTGTCTCACAAAGCATAGTTCATTGTATGAAATATTTTATTGAAATTTGATCTTCAAAAGTTTGATCTTGCTGCAAAGTGTACTTGTATGTTCATTCGATATATATGAAGTGTAATCATATTGAATTATTGAATTATTTTGAATCATTGCTCGATGTATTAATTTAATAAACGCCCCTTTTATAATTGAAATAGGTAATATGTTGTCTAGGATCACTTGTTTTCTATATAAAAAGGACTAAAGTTAGAAAAATTGTAATATTGTTAAGGACACATAATTGTACTTGCAGCACAAAAGAGGCCGCGTATAACATCCACAGCTTTATGATAAAAAGTCCATAGTAAATTTCAGGACCATTTTATATATAATGAAAGAACAGTATGAGCATCATAAGACAATCGAAGCTGGTAAGATGACCCAGCTTGCCCTGTTACAATATTTGATAGAATTCAAGGAACTAATATAGATAGGAATACATTATACATATCAACACATTCTCGTCATGTGTGACACATGCATGCTATATATTTTCTAGCAAATAAATATGCACATGTATTCAATAGGTATGTATGAAGTTTCAACTTCAAGTTTGAACGAAAGGATCATACAAGTTCTAATATATTACTTGTAGTAACTTTGACTTTCAAATATATTAAGTCCTAACATATCCGATATATAATGCCACACATTTGAAATATATGAGGTCCAGGTCCTCTTGATGTCATACAGTAGTTAAAAAGGGGGGTGATAAAGTACACATGGTAAAGCATAATTGTACTTGTTGCATTCAAGTGTCTAAGAATCAGACAAGCGATGGAATATAGGAATAATATACTATATGTATTATATATTTCATTAAAATATCTATAGATTGTATAGCATATTGTTATTTCCGTTACTCTGGTTCCAAGGTGAGATGATGTATTTAAAAACAGTATTTCTATCTTTACCTCATTTGCAAATCATGAACAAATATCACAATGACCCCTCAAAATGAAGGCAAACCCCTCTCTACGAAGTAATATTATCCATAACACAGTGCACATCGTTGAAAATACACCAAGCCGTTTCCAAAATCCTTGAACTAAGCAGACGAACGTTGTCGAGAAAGTTGTTTATTTTCCAATGTCAACAATGTATTGAAAAATAAATCAGAGTCATTGCTTGGCAATTTGTGAGTAATTTACCTTGGAGTGTATTCCCTATTTCTTCTGAAAACTTTGTAAGTTGATCAGCCAGTGCTTGCTTTCCAATAGATGTAACAGTATGAGCATCATAAGAAAATCGAAGCTGGATTTCCCAAACAGGAAGCAAAGTATTTTGTATTACTTGGTGATATGGTTACACCATCTTGCAGCGCTTTGAACAAGTCCCCAGTCTCTTTCATTTCACGTAAACGGCCTTCATGTATTTTATCCTTACATGGTCACTCCAATTCGACAATTCATCTATTGTGAAAAATGTATAAAATATAGTGATGGATTTTCGTAAATAACTGCACTTCATGGAGAAATTAACCAAAACAACAAATATAACAAATCATCTTCAGATCAGCTTGCTGTTATGCAAAATGAATGAGTGTTTCGTTGAAAACGGAAATCGGTCTCATTTTGAGGAAAATCCTTGTACAAACAATTATTTAGTTATAATTGATAAACTTTAGGTTAGGTAGCAACATATTCTATATGGGCGATTCGTTTTTGTGTTTTCGGAAATAAAAAGCTTGACATCTGCTCGATGTACTGTCATACATATTAGTAAGATGTAATGTAATATTCACTTTTAACAAATGAAGAAATTTGTATTTACTGTGTAAATACTGCTTCATTACTGTTCGTGATTGCTAAACATTACTATAACCTGGTTAAAAAGAGAAACAGAAAATTTATATTTTAAAGTAAATTTGTATTCAATTTTTGTACGAATTTTCCCCTGTATTTAACTAAACGTCGTTCAAAACAGACTAAACCTTAGCGTGACACAAGGTACAGTTACCATGGTAGAAATGATGCAACAAATATTACAAAAAACTCATTTATACTTTATTACATATCTTTTACAATGTTGTATTTTTGACAGCAAGATATCAGTGGAAATTATACCATCGAGCGGTTGAAATATTTTGAAAAAAAATAATAATCATTTTATTCCACAATGGTGCTAGAAGCAAGAATAACAGTGGATCGTTACTACGTTTCTGTTTTTGTATTTATCGCATATGTTTATTTTATAGTGTCGAGGGTTTGAAACACAAAAATTGGCATCTGCCATTATGATACAACTTTGCTAGACGATTTATGAATATATATGTTTACTTACTGGGTGTAATATCGGATGCCACTTCTTCCAATAAACCCTTTAACCTGGATTATGGACTTTCCACAAAAATAGCCATTATTCTTAATTAAGACCGAAAGAAAAATAGTTAACCTTTAGTTTTATACATTTACCTATCACGTTTATTATAGTTACTATTGAGATGAATTAAAATTGAAACAATGAAATAAATGTGTTTTTCGGAATAAATAGGTTTTCTTTTCTTCAATTCAAAATATTGGTGGTCGATGCCATATATATATATTCCACAGTCATGAACCTAAAGCGATTTTTATGTTAAAGCCTATCATCGTCGTTTGTTTTAAATTTTCCATAATTGTGTGTGATCCAAGTTAACATTAATCGTGTACACTGTTATAAAAACAATCACATCATCTTATTGTACAAGTAGGTTTTAAAAAGTCTGAATGCTTCTGTTCAATGTTTAATCGTAGGTGTTCGTTTGTTTGGTTGATTGGTTACATATATACGCCTTTGTTTTCCATTAATATTAATCATACCCATAGTTACAAATCTTGTTTGGGCTAGCGTTCCCAATGCAGTGACTACATACCATTAAAATAAGATCACCATGTCTGGGGTTACAAACTAAACGATGGAATACATTAAATAATAAAATAATAATACTAAAATACTAAACTACTAATTAATACGGCTGACTCTTAACAAAGCAAAGCATCATTGGAAGTTCAATGTTGAACCGACGTGCTTTGTTTCAGTGGTCTAAAGTTTCACGTTCGTCCACTCGATCGGCATCATGAAAAATACGAAATAAGCTTAGTGTGTTTATTGAACATTGTAGTCTATTCCCTACTTGAATTCGAGTTTTCTTGGCCCCGGAAATGAGCCCGACAGAATATAATTCAAATGAACATTCGCATTTTCCTTTTTGATGAAATAATGACAGCCATGTACCAGCTGTAAATATGTTTCTCGTATTTTCACCTAACTACTAGTATTTTGATTGGGGTAATCACAGCTTTACATGGAAAAGAACATTGACTTTTTCCTGAAAACAAAACAAAAAAGAAATGTGTTAATTGACTATATTGCCGTCCCTAAGAATCAAATGGTATAGTCCTATTGCTAAACAATATCCTTGCGATAGTAAACAACATGGCGGACTGAACTCTCTCCAACGCCCAGTACGCTGATATCCGCTGTAATTTGCGACTCTGTTTTTTATTATTATTATCAACTAATTTTATACAGTAAAGTGGTTGTTGCTTTTGATCGGGCAGTATTTATATTCGTAATAAGACTGGGTTCGTAATAAGACTGGGTTCAAACGTTTGGGGTTGTGACGACGAGGGGTTCAACCGTCGAGGGATCGCCGTAATTCGCGATTCTGTTGCCAAAGTCAGGTATCTTCTAGTTTTATCCAGTAAAATGTTGCAACTTTTGACAAATAATGCTGGGTTCAAATGGCGAGGATTGTGGCGCCAAGCGGTGTATCGTCGAGGGGTCGAAACATCGAGGGGTCTAATCGTCCTAGGGTCGAAACGTCGAAGGGTCTAATCGTCCAGGGGTCGAAAGGGCGAGGGGTCCAAACGACCTGATACCTCATATGATACTAAAATTTATGTGAAATGGGGCAAGTGAAAGACATGTATTGATCAATGTTTCATCAAATAAAATAATCCTTATAGATATTGTACTCATTTATATTTTATGGCATCATTTCCAGTTTAATCACTGATGTTGAAGAAGATCACAGTGAATTTGATGTATATTCTAGCTCTGAAGAAAAGAAAGTTAGCAATGAAGTAAGTCTATGATTATTGAGGTGTGGCTACATCTTGCAGCACAGGGTAGATGGTTTCCTAGCCTTTGTTTAGTATTTAAGTGATTGTCACTGTTCAGTCATGTAAGCTTTTCTACTGTGACATTTGCAAACCGTTAACCAGTTTTTCCCACAACAAAATTGTGATATACGTATGCAATTACTATTCATAATTATCATGTTTAATCATGGTATTTATATTCAAAGCCATTCATGTCAACATTTTCCATGATTGAGTAACCCAAATGCTCCCCAAAACACAATGACAGAACTTTACCAGTCTGAGAGCTGTTTACAACTGCAAATAAAATGGCACACTGCCTAGGTGGGTGAAATAAATGGCACACAGTCATACTTTTAAAAACGCAAGTTCAATCAGTTAAACTTTATTTATGAAATCAAAGATTTTGATCATTATTAGATCAATATAATTTATTGATAAGGGACACATTTTGATTTTTTTTTTTTGATTTTTTATTTTCTATTTTCTTCTCAAGTTTTCCTATGACATGGACAATCATACCAAGCTATGTTTTTTTGTTTTTTTTTGAAAAATGAAAGTGTGCCAACTACTAATCCTCCATTGGTTAGATGTCATTTTATACCCAATGTTGAAAAAGTACACAATAAAAAAGTAAGAAAGCGTCTCAGGTCATTAAATACAGAACAGAAGAGCACAGGGACTGTGCATTGTAAACGCTTGTCCACTTAACCAATAGATTTGTTGACATGATCACAGCTTGTTGAAAAGTGTATACTTCTCCCCAATGCTCATTAACAGTGTAATTTTATTTTATAGAGATCAAGTAATTATGATAGATGTCAGTCATCAGGAATTGGGCCATCAATCAATAAAGAAAATGTACAAGAGGTCTGGGTAGATGAGGCTGACATCAAGGAAGCCATGCAGTTCAACAACGATGTGCCTGACAATCAACATGCTGATACAACACAAACGGATCATTCTCATTTGATGACTGCAATATTATTGTTTATTCTTTCATGGCAAAAAACCTATGTTGTTTCTGATAGAGGTATTCAGTGCCTTGTGGCATTCATCAAACATCTGCTACTGACAATAGCTACGATCTTTAACATTGATGTGCTGACAAAGTTTGTAAAAATTTTACAAACTTCACTATTAGGAAATGTCTGGGACTTGACAGAGACACATTCAAGTAATATGTGGTATGTGCTAAATGCCATAGTGTTTATTTATTTGAGGATTGTTTTAAAACCAAGTTTAACGGAAAGAAAGTTTCATTAAAGTGCCAGCATGTTGCCTTTCCACAACATCAACATCGGTCACGTCAAAAGCAATGTGGTGAAGTGTTACTCAAAAAGGTAAAATGACAAAATGGTCGAGAGTACAGTACTTGTATCCCAAGAAAGTTTATTGTTATAGAAGTCTAGTTACATCCCTGGAAATGTTTGTTAGAAGACCCGGATTTACAACTGCATGCAACAAGTGGAGAGCAAGACAACCAGGAAAAAAACATTTTGAATGACATCTATGACGGGAAAGCGTGGAAAGATTTTTTCAATGAAGGATATTTTAAAAGTAAATTTCACTTGTGTCTTACATTGAATGTGGACTGGTTACTGTACCATCAGCCCCTGTATTTCAGTAATAAAATGTGTAAAAATTTCAGATGTTTTGTGTCATAAAAGAAAAGTTACTGTATGTGGCGTCATAAAATGCATTATAGGGCATACTATTTCAGTATCTTGGATTTTCGTTGATAACAGCTGTGAGAGAGCGAATACATTTTTAAGATTTTGTATATAATTGTTTATTATTTTATTATTTTATATGCTGGTCTGCTCTACATAATCATACTTGTTTACTCAGAATGTGATTTTTAAAAGTTTACCTTGGACTATAATCACCCATGCCAGCAATCTCACTGAAATTATTTACATATACTTCTATTGGTAATACGCTTCTAATATGCAAATTTTCTGTTCATGTGCTTTAAAATGTGTTCTTAATAAATCATTTTGTTTTGCAAAACAGAGTACCATGTTTCAAGTGTTATTTTTTGATATACACTTCCCATTTGATTGAATAAGGTACTGCATGTGCTTTATTGCTATGGTAAACCTGCCAGTCTGTATTTTTATTAATATTTGGCGAAATGTTTGAGGTCCACCTTTACCAGAGATGTAACTTTTTAAATAATTATGATGTATTCTGTGTTTCAAAATAATTTTTTTAAATGAAAATTTCGTGAATTTGTGTTGATTTTAAGTGTTTGCATTGTACACGTATACAGCACTGGTCAATATACATCTTGAACTTCAACACAAAAGGTTCTACCAACCATTGAGTTTGTGCCAAAAAACTTGATTTGGTTCATTTTAACTTAAAATTAAAATGTTTTCTGCTGCACAATGCCCCCCCCATTCCATTCATGAAAGTATCTTACAATGCAATGTTTGTTAGAAGCATTCATGACAAAGTAGACTGGCCCAGCTGTGATGACTTTTTTTCATTTAAATGATGATAATAAAAAAAAAATTGGAAAAAATAATTTTGCAAAATTTCGCGGTTAAAGGTGATTTTGCGGTAACACCTCCATTTCGCTATTTTTTTTCTTAATTTTAAATTAAAAAAAAAAATTATTCGCCCAGACTGTGCCAGTCCAATAACAAAGCAATGTTACATCCCCTAAACATGGCTGTCAGTATACATACTAGTCTTGCACAATTATAGTTACCATAAATGATTTAATGTCCAATTCCCAATCAAGTATGGCAAAACTTGCAGGAAAGCAAACCAAGGTTTGGACATATACAGCGAAACTAATTGCCCAGGAGTAAATAACAACCTGTCAAATTTGTACTTTGTTATCAAGCAATAATGCATTGCATGGGCGAGTTTGAATTGGGGGTGTTGTGTCGTTTTGAATAAGGAAATTGTTATTTCTTGGTATACCCAAGGGGTCATACCGGTAACAACATATAAATACCCGAGGTGAGATGTGTACTTATAGTTTTTCAGTATAGTTCAAAACATGTCTTCAAATTTCTCAGCATGTACAGAAACAGATAGCCCCGTTAAGATCAATTCCATATGTCGACGATGTATCTGCACCCCCCCCCCCCCCGAGTAAACCCACCAGTCCGTCAAATCAAATCAAATCCCCTCACCAGTAGAATTATGTGCCAGTATGTATCAGTATTTTTAATTAGATGCATATGTATTTACTTGTATTTGGCTAATACAAGTAAATACACACCGTAGAAATAAATGGTAAATACATCAGAAATAAACAATGTATTTATAGTAAGTATTTACCTGTATTCACAATGTAATCACCATGTATTTACAAGAGTGCAATTACAGGTGAATAAAGGTATGAATACAGGAAATGTATTTCCATTTCCTGTTTTCATGTGTATCACCCTGTATCTACCTGTATTTACCAAAAATACAGGCTTTAATAAATGTCTATACTTGACAATATTTTCGCTATTTCACGTAGTGTAAACAAACCGTTTTTTTTTCTATATTTTAGACACCCACTGTTTACCATAAATCAAACTGTAGTGTAATCACGCCCAGTGTTTACTTTTCACTTCATTGCGCACATTCGTTGCAAACACAGCGTGTACCATACCGGCTAAACACAGGTGTCCTTTAGTAAATCATGTACGACTTGATTTTCTAATCTCGTTCGTCAATGTTTTCTTCTGCTTTAGGGTTATTTTATTTGCAAAAATGACCGGGATATTACTAGGATGTTGTTTTCGGAAAAAAATTTAATCAACTCTGTCATCATCATATTATATCCGTGTTAAACATTTATCAAACAATGAAATATATGTGTTGTTTAGAAACGATAAATAAAACATAAAACTTCTCGTCTTCAATTCAAATTTTAATTTAGTACAAAAGAGTCAAAATAGCAGCATACCAATCGAAAGTATTGGTGATTCATGCCATGAATGTATCATGATTTATATTTCAGTCAGTTTGACAGTGGTTGCCATGACATATACTGATAAAGGTTAATGACAAGACCAGATGGCGAGCTGGTCGAAATCAACCAAAAACATCTTATGACTCTGCAGTTTTTAAGATATAATACAGTAGCTGTAATTCTAAACCAATGTTGTTTGCGATTTTAACTAAGGTGGTATCTTTGTGGAATGTTAGTGCGAGACTATTACCCCATCAATATTAGTTAGTGTTGACAATAGATAGAAGTGTTTTTTCTAGAAGGCTTGACGAGTAATTAATTGATTATGATGTGTAAAACTTTCATGTGATTGGTTGTTTGTTGGAAGGCAAGGCCTTGGAGTCTCTTATACTGATTGTAATTGGTTAAGGAGTGACAAGAAATAAAGATTGATTTAATGCTGTCTCGGGTGAAAACCAGGGACTTGGCAGAGAATCGTTTGGGAACATGAACGAAGCTTGTGTGTGTTTTTGTCAGCCTAGCGTGGAAACGACCGAATCCCGGTTACCTAAGTGAAAGGTTTTTAACCATCAAAAATACCTATCACACGTGCGATTAACTTCCAAACGCATTTGAAAACACACATATAAAGCAGATCCCTCAGTCGCACTGTTGAAATGATTAAGAGAGTTATAATTTTTTTTTTATGTCTTTATACAATGCCATTTTCTTCTACATAAGGGGTTACTGAAACGAAGGATTATTGGAATTAAAATAACAACACATAAACCTCAAAATTAGACCACTTAAATTATGAGTCACAAACTCAACGGTGTAGGTTGCATTCAGATATCAATCGATTTCTCAAATATATAGTGGTTTATAGGTGGTTTTATCTGTCCATCCTGTTTATCGCCGGGAAATGATGATGCCAGTTCATGCACCTTAAAATAATTACTTATACTTACTTTAAATGTATCTGATACCCCAGCGTCTACTAGATACAAACTGTTTCTCATTTATTAATCCTACACATAGCAACAATTTCATGTTAGTGTCCATTAGTAGGCGCTCGTTTGTTCGGTGTATCATATACGACATGGTTTCGTAATAAATACGAGGTAAATATTAATAATACACTGTCAGCATTCTTTATTTCATGTTTTTGTCATATTATCTCAAATCCTGTAAATGAAAGTGTGCATGGAATGATGGGAAAACGGTGTGCATTGTGATAACTGTCATAAAGGTGATTGACAGGTCATACTTGTTTTCAACTCAGAAAGGACAGGTGTGCTGTTATTTGAATAACAAAGGATGTTTATGATCTACTGAGTTGCCTACGTGACGCAGCTGCTAGCAAGATCACATTCTGATTGGCTTATGTGGAAACCCAGGTGGTGACACTGAATCATGCCTATGAATTGGACAGACGGTTAGTGTCGATCATTTAAACTTGGTGTCCGTCACTTCAACTTGCTTTCCTGTATGTTCTGCTACGATATTGTTTGACTAGTGATACAGGCTACAACCATCATTCTGTGGAACTTGTATGAACTGCTTTGTGATCTCCTGCTTTCAGCGGTTCCCTCCAGAATACCAGCGTCACTCTGCAATCAAGACTTCTGCATTTCTTAGTTTTTGTGTCACAGAAGCCATTGACTGTCGTTCATTAATACATCCTGGAACAGTGAGTTATCACCAATGCACACTTCCCTAAGCAATCCCCTATTTTAGTGACTTTATTCATTGTATTTTTCTGTGCTTTATTTCTTGTAATTATTTTGAGAGGTATTAAAGCCAGGAGCTTTAACTCAATATTTTAGTGTATGTGTATTTCATTTACAGTACAATTGTCTTGTCTACCACATACTAGCAGTAAAAGAATCCCCTGTCCAGTGTGAGTTCTGTGGGTAGCCCTCTCAATTGCGATAATCAGGCCTTACACTGTGACATACACATACTTACTAATTTCCTGAAACATAACGTACAAATGAGATCACCTTATTTGGGAGTAACTACCAAAACAATTCAATACATTGAATTATAATAATGAATTCATTCAACTTGATCATCGCTACTAAACTACTGTTTAATTTGGCTGGTATAATAATTTATTCCTACTGTTAACAAATACGACCAATCAATTATTGACTTGTCGGCAGGTCACTGTAAAGGATCACATCGTATCTGCATCAGATCATTGAAACAAAGCAAATTGTTTTTGTTTGTTTTTTCTGTTTATTTGGTTCCATACACTCAATGGTTTTCATTAAAGATACTGTAGTTGAATCAATACCAGTGAGTTAAATGTCTGTGAAAAGTCACAAAACTCAAAATTTTTTTGATAATATTTGCTAGGAGCCATGGAATAAGTTACTTTACCAGCCATATTAATTAGTAGATTAATAGCGATGATTAGGTTCCATGATTTTTCATTATTATTATTCAAACCATTCCATCGTATAATTAGTGAAAAAACGAATCTCATTAGACAATAACATTCTTGGTCGCATTTTAGATAGAAACACTGAGATCCTATAGAGGTTATATCAGCTTGCACGTGCCGTGTATTTAGTACTTTCAACCTATTCCGCATATCATGTGTGTTTCATATCTAAAAACTAAGTCCGTGTTTATTGATATCATCCCATAACCTGAGCACATGCCGCAACTCAACTAAATTCCTGATACAAAGTACTGGCCCCCTGTTACTCAAACTATAAAAATCATTACTATATTACAATTCTAAACGTATTGAGGGAGTACAAGTTAAATAAATCGGTTATGTATCTTTCACTCAAATAGAGTTGCTTCACAGTTTTTTTTTGAAAACCCATTCTATATTTAGAGTAGGGGAAAACCCATTATTGTTTTCGCCTATGCGCGTACACGTGATATTACCCCCCCCCGCAAACAACATCGTAAATATTTATCTAGTATAGCACAGTGTAAGATGAATGATACAAGACATACTTCCATATTCAATAACATATCTTTTGTTTATTTGATAACAGAACACCATGATGAAGCCTCCGATCATTGCATTCCAAGTTCTGGGTCAATTAGATGAGATTTGCTTGCCGGGTCAGGTTTAAAATAGTTTTTCCAACGTTGTGCGCAATCTGGGTTTAACATTAATACCATACTTATACCGGTACCAACACGCATAATACAAATTAGTAAGGGTCACATTTGTCTGTGATGATTGATGTCAGTAAACTACATATGATTCAGCGACCTGTCATTGTAATATTCAGTAGTTACGTGTAAACTTAACAAAATGTACACTATAAATTATCTTTTAACAAGCAAATATAGGAAAACGTATCACATTTACTAATATACTCCAATCCTTTTCATGAGTGTCTTCAAAGAATGCCAACTTTTATCTGACTGTTGACTGAATGCTCATCTGTATACCAAAGGGTCGGACTTTCACAAAGTGATCAGCGTTGTTAACATGCACTGAGCTATAAATATACCATATATATGTACGTTGTAACATGGTTAGTCTGAATCTAATAATCTGATTGGCTGAAACAAAGTCTTATACCTGACACTGAAAGACAAGTGGAATTAAATATCTAATTTAATCGAGATCGCACGACTGCGAGCACTATTGGTACTGATTGCGCGTGCATGATTAAATGCTTGAAACAAACTGTTATCTGATTGCAGACTGAAAACTCATCTGTACATACCAAAGGGTCGGTCTTTCGCAAAGTTGTCAGCGTGACAAGAACTTTTTATTAGCTATAAATAACCTGCCACAAAACTGAATAAACTTGCTTAAATATCCAACAGAAACAAGATCGTACGACTGTGAGCACTATTGATGAAAAATGCTTAAAACAAGGAAACCTGGTACAAGTACCAATACCAATTAAAATTGAATTAATAATAAAGGTGGTAAACGTCTCGTGTGGAACGTGTGCGATCATTGCAACATAGCGTTTGACTCGAACACGTTACATTATCGATGCGTTCGTCACTCTGTCACCTCTACTTGGTTGTCTTGAATATAACAGAAGAATGTATATGTGTGGCGTTCACATTAGAGATCTCCGAACGTGCCGTGACTCGTGTGTAAACGGTCGGGACCGAGTCGGCACGTCCTGAAAAAACTCGATCTCGTTTTCTTTCTTTTTTTCGCAACCGTTTTTTCTTCTTGCAAAGCTACTTCGACGTGAAAACATAATTGTTTCTCGAATCTTTTTGTCGATCATTTGCATGATGACTCGTAATAAATACCACAATAGCAAATGGATATAATTTCAACATTACAATTACTATTATCATCATATGAGTATTGTTTTATTCGTTTGGGTCAAATAACAGATCAACGAATGAGGGCGTCATATAAGATTATTATGAGAATACCGCAGAGGACGGCCGAAAAAACATGAATCCCTGAGATGCAAAAATCTGTACAATACAATTGGTGTTTTAATACACTGCGGTTTCTGGTTTTTCAAAACTCAAATAACACAAAACTTGACATTTGTCTATGCACACTCAGAATGTTCCCGGTGACACTGACTGAGACTCTTGCAGAGATTGTATCTCGATGACTCTGTCCAGGCTATGGTAATATGGATCCCATGTACATCACAGTAATGGCTGCATTGAATTCAACATCTCTATAAATGTTAGCAGTATCCAAAATATACGGCGACTATTGAGCATACCAGGCCACTAAGAATCCTAGAGATGAATGAACGTTATAACAGTCATGCACAGGTTTTACTATTATAAAATACAACACTGGTGTATAAATAATTTTTCGTTAAAATATCTCGGTGATTTGATGATTTTCATTGCCATTAATTCCCCGTGCTTGGTAAGACCTATTCTCCCAGGAATATTTATTACTCATATAAATATACATTATAAATAATCTACGCTTTTTGAAATAATGTATGTTTGGTATATTTTTGTTTCCCGGGGTAATACACTAATAATCTCATTGTCAGTTAGTACGAGTAAAATAGCGTACAGTTTTGTGTAGTTGTATTTCTACTCATAAGTAGAATGTATAGTTTAACATTGTGTCGCGATATTGGTTAGAATTGTTGCATTAAGAAAGTGTAAAACCCGTACATTCTTACTATATCCACCTCGTGGTATAAGCGGGCAAATATTTTCAGACATGCGTATTCGAAATAAGTTGGTCAAGTTAAACATCCCATTAAAAATGTTTCAGTCATTATTACAAGTCGCTTTTTAAAACACGACTCTACATCTGGGGTAGACTATTGTGCACCTCCGACCATGGCTAACCACAATATTCTAGTCTATATTGTTGTTTACAGGCTGTAAACATGTCAATTGTCATGACGTGATTTGGACTAGGATATAATGCGCAAGGGCGTACTTAAGAATAGAGTGGGTTTTTCCAAAGCACAAGAAATGGAAGCGCGTTTGTTCTACACGCCGGAATCAACACTTTGTTTGAGTAACTTGCAATATGGAAATAAGGCATTTCATGCATTTAAAGATATAATATAATACGAAATCTTTTGCGGTAGTACAATTTAGAATCCAGGTATTAAGGTTAGTTTATATGTGTTTATTTTTACCATATTAATTAGCAAGATAGTTGCAATGGCGGCCTAAGACAAGGTGATCTATATGACCAGTGTAAAATCACTGGGTTGCTACCGATCAATCAGAATAGAATTTACGCCAAAATTACAGGGGATTGTTCTGTTGTTTAATATAATGTCATGACGTGATTTGGACTATGATATAATGCGCAAGCGCTTAGTTAAGAATAGAGTGGGTTTTTCCAAACCACCTAAAATAGCAGCGCGTTTGCTATACAAGCCGGAAGCAATACTCTGCTTGAGTAACTTACTACTTGGAAATAAGGTATTTCATACATTTAAAGATATAATATAATACGAAATCTTTTGCGGTAGTACAATTTAGAATCCAGGTATTAAGGTTAGTTTTTGTGTGTTTATTTTTACCATATTAATTAGCAGGATAGTAGCAATGGCGGCCTCAGACAAGGTGACCTATATATCCTGTGTACAGTCACAGAGTTGTTACCGATAAATCAGAATATAATGTACGCTACAATGACAGGGGATTCTTCTGTTGTTTAATATGTAAAACATAGATTTCTTCCGAATCCAGAATATATCATGTCAATTCCAGCATACGTACTGATGGACGACGTAAATAGTTTAAATTAATAATCTTACGGTAGCTGTGTTCGTGATAAAATGTTTAACCCAGATTACACACAGTGTTGGTAAAACTAATTTAATCTTGACCCGACAATTAAATCTCATCTTATGACTCATAACTAGAGATGCAATTATAGGAGGCTTCCAAGCAGAAATTTTACCACAAATTACAACAAATGTATTCGCAATTAAATTTATGGTTTCAATTCAAATTTTAAAAGTATGCTGAGGCAAGCAGACCCAATTCAATGGCAGTGACTGTCGCCATGGAAACGACAACAAACATTCGCGTCGTTATAAACATTATGAGTGTGTTCAAAGAATCCCGTTCTCTTACTCGGAAACCAACTTTTATCTGATTGCAGACTGAAAGCTCATCTGCATACCAAAGATTCGGTCTTTCAGCGTTGTTAACATACAATGAGCTATAAATATATGTACCATGTAACATGGTTGGTCTGAATCTGATTGACTGAAACAAAGTCTAGTATCTGACACTAAAAGACCTGCGAAATTGGTTCAAATGTCTCACTGAATCGAGATCGCACGACTGCGAGCACTATTGATGAAAAATGCTTAAAACAAGTAAACCTGGTGTAAGTACTAATACCAATTAAAATTGAATTAGTAATAAAGGTGGTAAACTTTTCGTGCGGAACGTGTGCGTTCATTGCAACATAGCGTTTTAAGCGAACACGTGACGTCGTCGATGCGTTCGTCGCTCTGTCACTTCTATTTTGTTATCTTGAATATAACAGAAGAATAAATATATGTGGCGTTCACATCAGAGTTCTCGGCACGTGCCGTAATTCGTGTATGAACGGTCGGGACCGAGATCGAGTTTTTACCTGCACGTACCGATCATTTATAAGGACCGCAACTCGGCACGTGCCGAGATTTGCTGCACGGACGCTCGACACGAACCGAAATCACGCCCTCGATGGTGAATTTAAGAGAACATACAATAGTTCATACAAGTACGACATATGTTACGGTATGTACTGCTGCAACAGTTTTCTTTTCCTTGCAAAGCTCCACCGACGTGAAAACATAATTGTTTCGTGAATCTTTTTTGCCGTTCATTTGCACGATAACAAATACCACATTATCATATACCTCGTATTGCTTGATACACCCAGCGACACCGATGCCAGCTGACTGTGACAATACTGTCTCCACGGAAGATCATCGGCGCATTTCAGATATTCTTAGTTGAGCTACGCCAGAATCTAGAACTGTAAACCAAACTACTTCTTGTCAAGCAATTTTTTCTCGTTCACCGACTACATTTTTTTAACAACTGTAAAATCAACGTGTCTCTACCTGTGGCTACAACATCAGCTTCTAGAAAACGCCCGTTTTTCGGATGGTCAGTAAACCAGACCAACTCAGCTGGACTGTAGCGTTCATTCTTAAGAAAGAAAGTTTATAATGAGTTCGTATTTATTACCGTTAAAATATTGTTATAAATTTACGTTCATTTGCTGTTTCATTAAAACGTAATTTGTGGATATATTTGGTAACATTCGTTTGTGTATTGTGTGAGAATTGTTGCCGCGTTTGCGTCTTTTAGAATCCCCCGTATAAATCCGCGCCAGTAAAACGGCATGTATCGACCCCGGATAAAATCGAATAGGGTTTCTTTTGGGCCAGACGATCGAAAAATAACACAACTAAAGACTAATGTATATGATAAAACCTTTATGGATTGGATACGGCTTTTGCTGCCCTCGATTGTACAGCTTCGGGCGCTTCCGCCGCATGACCTCGGGCCGCAAAAGCCGTATTCAGTCCATAAAGAATAATAGCAAATGGATATAAGTTCGACATTGCATTACTACTATCATCATATGCGCATCGTTTAACAGATCAACGAATTAGTGCGTCATATGAGATTATTATGAGAATACCACAGAGAACGGCCAAAAAAAACATAATTTGTTGAGATGCAAGAATCTGTACAATACAATTGGTGTTTCAATACATTGCGGTTTCGGGTTTTGCAAAACTCAAATAACACAAAACTTGACAGAATGTCCCCGGTGACACTGACTGAGCCTCTTGTATAGATTGTATCTGGATGGCTATGGTAAAATGGGTCCCATTTAGATCACAGTAATGGCTACATTAAATGCAGCGTCTCTATAAATGTTAGCAGTATCCAAAATATACAGCGACTATTGAGCATACCAGACTACCAAGAATCCTAAAGATAAATAAAAGTTATGAGAATCATGCACATGTTTTACTATTATAAAATACAACACTAGTGTATAAATGATTTTTCCGTTAAAATATTTAGGTAATTTGACGATTGACATTGCCATTAATCCCAGTGCTTGGTAAAACCTATTCTACTACGAATATTTATTGAAGTAAACAACTCATATAAATATATATTATAAATAGTCTACGCTTTTTGTTTGGTATATTTTTGTTTCCCGAGGTAATACACTAATAATCTCATTGTCAGTTAGTACGAGTATAATAGCGTACAGTTTTGTATAGTTGTATTTCTACCCATAAGTAGGATGTATAGTTTAACATTTTGTCGCGATATTGGTTAGAATTGTTGCAATCTGAAAGTGTAAAACCCATACATATCTATTATATCCTCCTCGTGGTATAAGCGGGCAAATATTTTCAGAAATAAGTTCGAAATAAGTTTGTAAAGATAAACATCCCATTGAAAATGTTTCAGTCGTTAATGCAAGTCGCTTTATAAAACACGACTCTATATCTAGGGTAGACTATTGTGCACCTCCGACCATAGCTAACCACAATATTTTAGTCTATATTGTTGTTTACAGGCTGTAAACATGTCATTTGTCATGACGTGATTTGGACTATGATATAATGCGCAAGCGCTTAGTTAAGAATAGAGTGGGTTTTTCCAAACCACCTAAAATAGCAGCGCGTTTGCTATACAAGCCGGAAGCAATACTCTGTTTGAGTAACTTACTACTTGGAAATAAGGTATTTCATACATTTAAAGATATAATATAATACGAAATCTTTTGCGGTAGTACAATTTAGAATCCAGGTATTAAGGTTAGTTTACGTGTGTTAATTTTTACCATATTAATTAGCAAGATAGTAGCAATGGCGGCCTCAGACAAGGTGGCCTATATATCCTGTGTACAGTCACAGAGTTGTTACCGATAAATCAGAATAGAATGTACGCCACAATGACAGGGAATTGTTCTGTTGTTTAATATATAAAACATAGATTTCTTCTGAATCGAGTTATATCATGCTAATTTCAGCATACGTACCTAAAATTAAAATTAAAAGATATATGCTATTTGAAAATATGCGTCACCATACATGTTTAACGAAACTGTTCTATGTATTACCTTCGCTATGTATTACCGGCTACCAATGCACATTTGTCTCCTATATATTTTTACGCTTTGCTTAGCTAAAATCCACAATGTAATACATTAGAGTCATTATATGACAGTCATAAATTATAATAGAACTGACACTGTGTTAAACCAAGATACAATAACCTGGATTATATTCCCATTATATTTACAGCGTTGATTGCTTTTCTTGAGATAGTAGCACCAAGCAGAATGTCAAGTTCAGAAGATAATTCAGATCTCGACGAATTTACGGAGTTTTTGGAAGAGGTGGCATCCGAAATAAAATCTAGTAAGTTTGTTCTTAGTTGTTCTCTAGAAACAGCTATGCATGAATATAGTCAAGTTGCCAACACTTTGTACTTATATTACTACCTTAAATATTCATTTAAATGTGGCAATGTCATGCTTACAATTTATGAATGATTAGCAAGTTTTCGTTCACCCACTCTCCATTATATTTTATATCATTTAACTGACCTTAATTTTATTTTTATTTAACTAATCGATTTATTATTTTTCAGACAATATTTATTTGGATGTACATATATTTATACAAACTGTTTCTGTGTACTTGTTTTTCATGTTATTTAGAGAAATTTAAGGCACTAAAGCGACTTTGTAAAAACAAAATACCCGCAAGTGATTTGTGTAGTATGGAAGACCCTGGAGATTTATTAGACACACTGCGAGACGATGATGTCATATCACCAACAAATACAACATTCCTTGTTAAAATGTTGAAAAATAAGAATGTTAGAATGAAGACACTTGCTGATAAAGTAAAGAAATTTACCGACCTATACAATAAAAAATTAGGACATACCACCAAAGGTAATACGTCTTTGTCTCTAACAATGGCATTGTAATCAAGTTTAGGGTCAAATGAGATATGTATTTATGAAATTCAGAACGACCCTGAGTGTAGTACATGTACGATTGTAATATTTTGTTTTACTACAAGCAACCACAAATGATACGTCATCTATGGTTGGAAGCAAACGAAAAAGATCTCCAGATAACCTATTTGGGCAGTCAGCGCAACAGAAGAAAAAGTCTACTGGCAGAAAGGGTATGTTATAATTCCTGTCTGATTATGATTGGGCTATATTTAACTAACAATACATGCTTGTGAGGGTAATATCACGATTTGTTGACTGCCCAAGGGGTGGTGGTCATGACCATAATAATGATTGATGCCAGAGCCGAGGGTGAGGACATCATCAATATTATGGTCATGAACAACAGCCCAACAAATCGTGATACTGCCCGAATGACCACGTGTTATTTATTTTAACTCATCGAGCAGACATCCACCATGCACAATCACGTCTACCATTCATTACTCACACCCGCTCTCCCACAAAATAACAACACATATATTTGTAGTATGCAATATTTTATTTTATCTATTATAACAAGTTTCACATTACTTAATAGCATAGATAAATTGAAAAAGCGGAACAAGCTGCGAAATACACACAGCAAATGTTATTTTCACCCATGGATATCCTTTTTAGTAACCTTGTTTCAGCAGTATGAATCGGGTGGGAATCACTCAATTTATTTTGAATGAATTGAGAAATTCTTAAACGCCAGTTATCTGGCCACTCGCCAGATAAATATGGCGTTGTCGTTGTCGTTGAAGTGACTGAAATTACTTCTCACAAACATACCACACCTTTTATTCACACAGCTAATAGCGTTCTCAGTTAGCATCGGCGTGGAATGCGTAGAAATGCTAACAGCGTAGAACGCGCCGCAGCGATCCCGGCCGAGACGTTTTTGCTGTATATAGAATACCCTAATCATCAAAACAGAGTATCTTACTTAATTTCCATTCTGACACGTCGATGTATATTTCGGATGTCTAAAGTTTGTTGAAAACCTCAAAAGCAACCCCGAAAGCAACAGCGACAGCAGCAGTGAAGCGAACGACGAACGATTTGTTATGCGCAGTATCGATTCACAGTAATTTCAGTGACGTCATCCATGTCATATACCCATGTAATCTCCACTTGACGGGCAATATACCATATAATATTCATTTTAATTAAATGTAATGTGACCGGTTCTCAACCAATCACAGCATGCGTAACAGCAGTGAGATGTGATAATACCTACTATTTCTTTTTGAAGATCATATTGTAAAACTTTTGAAAAGTAATGATAATCCATTCATGGTACATTGTTCTAACGCTTTATTGTGTTTTTCACGTTCTGCTTTTATGGCCACCATATATCCATTATGTAGCAATCCTTGTTGAGTCTGCGCTCACACATTTTAGAGGGTGATGGAGTATTACAGGATGTCGCCGAACATTTTTATATATTATACGATTCATTAATACTTATAGGTATTGTATCAAGGGAACCTGGACCACGTGACACACAAGGTGACAGTGCCGTTACAGCACATATAACACGGGCACATACATGTAAGTTAGTTAGCAAAAGATGTTATAAACACATCAGATCTATTGAACAATGATATTATTGGTGCACAAAAATACCCCAATCTCTGGTAATTGTTCAGACATAAACATCTAGTAATGTGATTTCCCAAAGATAAAATACCTGAGGGACGTAATGTAAAATGCCCGTATTCGGCGACACACTGAAGAACGATGATGCAATATCACAAAATACACTTTGACTCATACGAATGTTGAAAAACAGGCAACGGCTGTTAAAGTACTTTCGCACCTCGCACAGTAAGAAAATAAAACGTACAAACATTATTAATCATAATATTTACAATCATCTCGTATAATATGTAGCATGTAAAGTTCTTCGTGAATTATATCTATACTGTGAAGTTATCCCAATAGCCAAAATACTGTGAGGCACATCGTAAAGTACATTTTTCACATCAGTGTGAAATATGACGTGGTAGCAAAATAGCTCTGAATTTGTAATGATATGTCACAATAATATAACGTTATATATAAATCAATGTACTTATGTCTTAATTTCCAGCAGTATTATCTAGCAAACAATCTGACACCAGAATCAAAAGAACGAGATCGGCAGACGCTACAAATGTTTCAGAGTCAAAGAGGAAACAAGATACTGATAAGGAAAGTATGTGTTGATTCAACAAGTTCTTCATTACAGCTACGATAGTCTTATTTATTTATTTATTTATTTATTTATTTATTTATTTATTTATTTATTTATTTATTTATTTATTTATTTATTTATTTATTTATTTATTTATTTATTTATTTATTTATTTATTTATTTATTTATTTATTTATTTGCAGTACCAGCATTCACAAAAATTCTGAAGGAAATTAGCGATGATCTTTGCTCCTATGAGGTTGAAGAGATGAAGAGTCTCCTGATCGGTAAACAACTGTCACGAAAAGATGAACATAAGATCAAAACTGGAATGAATCTATTTCTTTATTTACAAAGCACTGGTAAAATCTCGTGTACAAATTTTGGTTTACTTCGGCAATTATTGAAACGCATACACAGACAGCCCTTAGTGGAAAAACTACAATATTGCTACCATTAGTTATCTAGTTTCATTTGCATTCCCATTTTGTAGGAACATCTCCTATATACCCATGTACGCATAATTATTGCTCCATTTTTTTTACAATTTCGAGAAAATTTGAAAAATAAAATGAATCTGAATTCCTAAGGCCCACTTCTAAAATGAATTTGTGTTATAGCCATCAAAACATAAACATGCAAATGACCTCAAGAAATTTCAACAATTGAAATTATGTTTGGTTGTGGTATTTGAATATTACGACCTGTATACAATATATAAAAACAATCCTCTCTCATATGGACACATAACTTCAAAATTTGTACTGATGTATTTTTTTTTATTTGAACAAAATAAACACTTTTGTGCGCTTTAAAAAACTTAAATCGAGTGATATAGTCTGGGTATAGAACCGAAATGTGCGTAGAATGAGAATAGTTTAAAGTGCATACTAGATACACGTGTTGTAATACGGTATTTTGTGTAGCACCTCCATAATCTCCATGGGATGCTGAGATGAAATTAGATGAGTTTGTATGGTTTTGGTGTCATTGATATCCCACGTGTGGCTGCAATGATGGCATGATATGTCCTTGCAGACGAGAGAACAAAAATGATGCATCAATGTTGAGAAGAAGATAAATAGTTCCGATTTCGCCAGCTGCTCCCCAAGACAAGCTCGTGGAACTGTATCATGAGAGAAATGCTATTGTATGGTTACGGGCGTTGTGTTCAAGATACATCAAATATATATATATATATCAAATAATTGGCCACTTTTTTAAACTTTAATTTCACAATGAAGATTGCTTTTGACTTACATTGTAAATTCTAGTTTGTTTTTGTAAATCTTATGATTATCCGTGAGCATATTCTTCTTTTCCACGCAATAGTTGCCGACTTTCTGTGTATGGTTAAACTAGGAAAACAACCGTGTTCATCTTGTGTTTGTTTCTATAAGTGTTCAAAGTGGTGACTACTTAACTTATGAATAAATAAGTTTTCCTTTATGATATGATTATTGTTTTGTCCAATTCCCCGAAATCTCAGATTCTATGATATTCCTGTTTGAACTAATCGTCTATTATTGTAGTTGCTGTACTGTGCTTAGAGTAAAAACACTTTCCGCATTTAGCTAAACACATCCCAGTGCTTTACTGAGAAAAGTCGTGGGTAAATTTGTCTTATTACATCATTAAACATAAACATAGAATCTATTATTAGACCACTAGCGACAAATCTCTATGTCACTAATAAAAGGTTCTTAATATAATTGTAACATTTGAATATAAAGACAAACATGCATACTCAAGTTTGTTGATGCGATTTGTTTTTTTATTTATTGTTCGCATTTATAGTCATGTAATCGTACCATATATTAGATAATATCATAAGATTGAGAAATCTGCCTAAAAATATTCTGAAAATAAGTCACAAACCTTAGTTTGTAAAGACACTAAACACAAGATTAAAAGTAAGAACATTTGTTAAAACAAGCCAGCAATAAAGAAATAAAATGCATGCATATACATAACTACTAATGAAAAGAATACACAATAAAAATACACACTAAAAAATTGGGCAAGAGTTCACCCTTCAAAACTCCCACTGGTGAGCATTGGGCAAAGGTGTTCATAAATTGCCATGCCATACAAAGGAAAAGCCAGAGTGGGCGTTCTTCGTTGTAATTTTGAACAGGATGCCCAATAGTGGGATGAAAATGACCAGAAGAGGAGGTAAGATGGGGATGGTTGGTTGATTTACCGACAAGAAAGTTCACGCAAACGAGTTGTATCAAAGAATGAATGACACAAGAGAACACTGATTGGCTAATAGAATTACAGTGATTGGCTAAAAAGGAGGCCTGTGAATGGTCAAATTTAATGCAATCTGATTGGTTAACTCGAAAATGTGTGAATCCTGGAATTGTATCAAGCTCAGGGGCCATGTCTTTACAAACCAGGTCTGTGCCAGCACAAACCAAAAATTAAATAATAACGGTGATGGAACAGCTTCAAGTATTTTTCATCATGGTGGACTGACCATAGATTCGTTATAATCGGTTTCCCTTCCGGAAAGAACTGTGTCTCTTCTTGTTGAGTGGGGAGTACCTATGTGAGCCACTGGTCGTATAGGTTGAATTTCTGGAATCTGTTGAAAATAGAATAATTAAGTTAGCATATTGAATTACGTTTTCTTCACAATAATGTTTAAGCAATATGCATCGTTATCTAGTGTGCATATCAGTCTTTTCCAAGAAACCTATCAAGATGCTCTTGAACACGTGGAAAGTGAATCATGTATAGCAGCGCCCAGTTAAGTGTAGTTGCAGTGGTTTCTGTTTCAGCCAGGAAAACCCCAACAACTACTATTTGAGTTCTTCATTGTCAAACGATTTTGAAGATTCTTTTTCATTCTCAAAATAACCTGCTTTGCGCTGCTCATGCTTCAACAGAAAAGCATCAATGATATTCAGCAGGCAGTCTGGATTGTGGTGGCAGTGTGGTGTACTTCTATAACTTCACTCCATTATAGTAGCACTTGTTTAGCTGGTTATACGAGAAAAATCCAAGACATTCGTTTCCGCAGAGGTTTTGGAATGATACGAGCAATCTGGAGAAGATACTTGAACGGATTTCTGTGGGACTGTTCATCTAACTGGTGCAGAAGGAACTGGAATGGTCTATTGTTATAATCGAACCTTTCATTAAACGATACAGAACATATACCGAAATCGACTTTCACTTGATGTGTGTTTTCATTTGAGACTAACCCATTTTAGGGACCGGCGAGCGAACTTCTTTTGCTCTTGTAGACCACTATCAAAACTGTGTGTACCTTAAGCAAATACAGCAAATACGAAACTGTAATTGAATGGAGTGAATTTCCGCCAAATGTTTTTATTCTTTAGTTGCACTAAAAATGTATGGTACCGAATGCTATTAATTCAAATTGGGAAAACGAAAATGGATAGTTAAAAGGTAAATACGAATGAACTGCCAAAGCATTGCCCCATTGAAGTAATTCATGTAGGGAACTCGCACCTATTGAATAATAAAAATACCTTAACCGTTGATAAGAGTGGCCGAGGGTTATCTAGTCACGTGGTCGCCTAAATATGTAGGTCGAATAGTGTTTGTACCACGTGTTCGACTACATGCTGACATTTAACGTAAATACGAAACATTCATATTTCATAACATACAGACAGCGCTGGGCAAAGTGTTGGTTATTCAAGAAGAACATAATAAACAGTTACCTATTACCTATTACCAGAGTAGTGATCGGCGATATCTATAATAAGGGCGATGGTTGTCGTGTCGTGTTTGATATGGCTACCTGCGTAGCGACACAACTTATGTAAAATACATAGTTACGAACTTCGAACTCGCGTTGCGGGTCGACAACCTTTTTTATCACTCCTACGTATCACTGTGCCGATCATTAACTGATGACGCCTAGTAACTTTTCGCCAGTTTGCGTAGCTTAGGTTTAGTAAAGGGACAAATTATGGACCAATTTATAATAATATTAATATAATTTTACTATACCTAACCCCTTTACCAAATCTAAGCTCCGCAAACATTTCTATGTTCAGTCACGTGATATTCAACTTATATTTAATTAAACTTATTTAAAACGCAATTTTACGTTTAATTGCATTGTAATTGAGTCTAATTAAATTCCAATTAAAACACAAACCTGTGTATGAACGCGTGTTAATCGAGTTCTTATCGCAACTATAATAAAAGTTAATTAACTATATTAAAATTCAATGTGAGTCATTACAACAACGATAAGACGTGTATGTGTATGTGATGGGGGCAATATGATTCGACTTCGCTTCCCTGTCAAACAAAGTTCAATTCACCTTTTCGTCACCAAAGTTACACTATTATCGTGGTGGGTTTCCACTCACTATAATAACTATGATATACCACCTTGAGGGGGGGGGTACTCTAATTCAGACATGGTAATCATGCTGAAGTATAGCTTTTCAAAAAAGCCTCTAAACACGTACATATTTTTGTGAAATTACACTCTTTTTCAAGTGCAGAAACTTAAAATAGATACCCTATATACATACTAAAATCATACTATTTCCAAGTTGAGGTAACATGGATTCGTGAGTTTCTTTGTTTTTTCACACTTTATTACTATAGTTACATCTGGCTTCAAGTTCCAACAGGACCATAGGTACATGCGTATATGCGTCAAATAACTAAATAACCATATTTTATTCAGAGAATCCCCCCCTCCTTCCGGATATTACCCGCCTTTCGAACTGCATGGGCGCATGCGCACAGATATTGGTTGTAAATCATTGACAAACTCTTAATAACCCCAAGCAAGGGCGGTAGGCAAAAGTGTAAGATAAGCAAGGATTAATGACAATTTTTAAATGTTGACGATTTATTTGAATAATGACAATAAAATACAATAAGTTTGAATAACTATGTCTAAATCTACCTTATACGTGTACACAATTCTGGCTGAACCATTTGCTCATATATTTAATTCCACATTCGATTTCAAACGCATTTTATCCTTCGAGCCGTAAGTTATGAATTAGCGGCATAAGAAGTATTGAACAACCACCTTCATTTTTTTTGTTTCCCCAAATATCAAAAAAGAACGCTCGCACATTTCTCGTTTCCTTAGTTAAAGGAGATATATTTAGCGAAACTCCAATACAGGATTCTAACTGGTCAAGCCGGTGACAAACACACGTACAAATTGTGCAATAAAGAGTTGTTTTTACTGTCAGGCATGTTTTGTTAGCTCGCTGTAGACTTCGTCAAACGGGGCTAGTCATATTACTGATGTCCTTTCGTCGTCTGCGTCAACTATTTCTTCTACTTCTTTCTGAAAAGTGCAAGTTTGATTGTGTTGAAACTTGGTATATATGTACCTAAGTGAGGGTAGAGCTCTTTCAGGTGAGTTCATTTCGAGCAGAAAACTTCAATTCTCTAATTTTGATGAATATTTTTGTTATTTTCCAGTTATTCTTAAAAACCGCAAGTACGATTGATTCGATATTCAAATTGATATTCAGTTACCCCAGGTGAACCTTCTCCAGATTAGTTCATTTCAGGATGATATCCTCAAATCTCTCAGACTTGTTAATTTCATGACGATATCTTCAAATCATTAATTTTAATAAATAGTTTTGTTCTTTTTCGTAAGAAGTGATATTTTCGACATTTTTGAAATCGAGAAATCGGATTTCCTTGATACTAAATATATATAGGAACATTAGGTCGACTTTTGTGAGATTTGTTCATATCGTAATAATTTTATTATTGTTATACTTTATTTCAGACAAATGTTCATATAAAAAAGAAAATGTGATTAAAAAAAATAAATAACTGAGTGAATAACGTAAGGCACTGTACAATGGAAACAACTAGTTATACAATAACCTGATCCATCGCATTATATCAAATGTTAACATCGCAGAAATCGACGTCACTGGTGGCAAATATCTAAGGTTACTAATAATTGTATTACCTAGGCAAATAAACTGATAAACTAGTTCGACATTTTGTCTACTGTACTGTTGAGATACGATGAGAGTGTTGCTATTAGAGATGTACCTTAAGTTTATTTTCTGAATTTTGTAAACGATGCCCTGTTCAATGAAATACAGCACACAAACGCGAATATGTTTATGTATACCTTTCATAGAGGGCGCTATGATACTTTCGGCATATATTAAGTTGACAATGCAACATATTATATCAACATGACTGACTATTTAATTCAACACTTAATTTGTAAATTATATGTGGCATTATCCCACCTTGGAATAATTAAAGCCGCCTGACAAAACATTACCCCCATCTAACACAGTAATGTTTGCTGTAATACGAGTATACGAATGTGTACTGAAGATTTACGAAGCTTATTGAAAAAAGCCAATGATTGAAGCGGGAGGGTCGTCACCTGCGCACGCGCAGGAATTGCAACACACGCTAAGACCTCAAAGGCTCATGGGCAGACTCTTGTTTGTAAAAACGCTATGGCCACCTGCTATGCGTAAGTGACTCCCCCGTTTTAACTCTGTCGAACGCTTTGGGTGCGTCAACAAAACAATTCTCACTGCCTTGAGAATTATTATAACGGATGATCTGCTAAAGAATTATTGTGCACAAGTCAGTAGGGTGTTATTTCCTAAAAACCGAATTGATTGTCCGCAGTCTTAGCGTATATTTCACATCGTTTAAGTATATTATTCTCCAAAACTTCAGACATCACGGAAGCAATCGTGATTGGACGTACATTATGTAATTATTTCTGCTCGTTACATCACCCGCTTTTGTTTTTTGACTATATGATCTATGACAACTTCCGCCATCCCACGAGAGACAATACCATGTACCAGATTTGACGACATGCTGGAACTAGAACGCTGGAGTGTCTCAGTAGTAAAGCCATTGACACAAATCAACTGTCCAAATATATAATTGACCTATCCAAATGATAATTGATCAATAATGAAGCTTATTTCAACATTAGAAACATCTGTAATGTCATTACTAATCTTGGAGAGCTGATTTAGTATAGTACTCATTGTTATTGACAGAGTTCACATATGGTCGTGATTTTCGCTTCACTTGTTGCATCGCCAACCGTAGACGGAAAAGCAGGAACCTTTGACCTGTTGTTTTCAAAAACGCACAATCTTCCTTGTTCAACATATTAGCAGCAAGCTTGTCAGCAATAAACCTAGATTGACTGATTTTGCATTGACGTAATGCTTGAACTTTGATCTCGATGATTTCATCATATTGAAAACAGTCTCATGTCTTTATTACCGGTGACACGTCACAACCAAGGAGTAGTCCCGCGCTAAATAGTGAACATCCTTAACAAGGTCGTTCCACCCTGATACGGTCAAACACGAACAATCTTCGCCTGTTTCAATGGCGTAACCATACCATAGAAAACCATTTTGTTTTAATCCGATTTTGCTGCTCAGTATTCTGGCAGTTTACATTACATTGTCACAATTCACAATTCCAATGTGTTTGCAAATATTACGCATACAAATCTATATAGTTTTTAAAAATGAAATGCGTTCTCATAGAAATGTGTGCACGAATAGTGATATGCGCTAACGTCAAAACGGACTATGCTAAGATTGGGTGAAATAAGGTAGTGTAAAAACGGACTATGCTAAGATGGGGTGAAATAAGGTAGTGTAAACACGGACTATGCTAAGATGGGGTGAAATAAGGTAGTGTAAAAACGGACTATGCTAAGATGGGGTGAAATAAGGTAGTGTAAAAACGGACTATGCTAAGATGGGGTGAAATAAGGTAATGTCAAAACGGACTATGCTAAGATGGGGTGAAATAAGGTAGTGTAAAAACGGACTATGCTAAGATGGGGTAAAATAAGGTAGTGTAAAAACGGACTATGCTAAGTTGGGGTGAAATAAGGTAGTGTAAAAACGGACTATGCGTAGATGGGGTGAAATAAGGTAGTGTAAAAACGGACTATGCTAAGATTGGGTGAAATAAGGTAGTGTAAAAAGCGGTATGTGCTAATATGGAAACGTAATGACCTCGATTAAAAATCGAATGTCTTCACATAGAAAAGTAATCCTTGTAATTTTGGCATGGATAAAACTCTAATATAGTGTGGCATTTTATCGAATTCCTTGGATAAATCGAGAAAATAGCATCAATAGCAGAAAGTAATAGCTTAGCAAGAATTGAGCACCAATAATAATATATTTGAAGCTGACTTATACCAGAACGGTGTTGCCATGGAGACAGAAGAACTTGTCCCAGTCCCACCTTCGTCAATGAGAGATGTCGGTAGCCTGCTTGAACGCCATTTCCTGACAAACTGGTAGAGACTGGTAGTTTTTGTTATTGGTATCCAAAGAACCAACATTAAAATCGCCGACAGATAAAACACGATGTAATTCATGTACCATATTAGGAAGATCTGTATAGAAATTGTTCAGGCTTGCAGTAACAGCTTCAGGGACACTACTAGTATTTTCAAATTACCATAAACACAAATCGTGGTTACTATCGGTAGTTGGCGAGGCACATTTAATTGCGATAAGATCTTCCTTAAAAGTGTACGAGTTTCTGTTCCGACGAAAACTGTCATCAGTTGAATCATCATTGGCACCAAGCCATGTTTCAATTAAAGAGTAAATATCAATATTTAATACATTACTGTTTGCAGATATTTGTTTATCACTGTTGGAGGTTGAACAGAAGATGTCTGCAATACTGGATAAAAATATATATTAAATATTCGAATGTTTGGTGTAGTCACGTATATCATGGAGGTGTATTTTACCTGCATGCAAATATTGTGCTGTATCAGTGACATTTGCAATGATTTTATGATATAAAGCAAACATGGCATCAACAAGGATTAGTTTAACTGTACATATTGGTGGCGCGTGTGTATTTCAATCGACACATTTTTTATCGTTAAGGGTTATGATAATTGACCACCCGGGCCTTCTTCCTAAATATGTTTAACGATATATTTAAGAATAAAACTATTGATATTTACCATAGCTAGTGTATAGTGGCCAGCAGCAAAGTGGCGGATGAGGAACATATTCAAATGCTTTCTCCAATATCCAAGTGGCCAATATGGCCGTCATTCATCAAAATTTAACAACAAAAAAAGGTTTTATTGCCCGAGGGTGAGTTTTATTTCAAGAAAAATAGTATGTTTATGTATACTATAAAGTTCTCTTTATGAACATTATTCCGTGAACAATTTGATGTTTCAACTAAAAGGTATCATGCCACTAATCAATTTAAATGCCTTGCAAGAACCAATTATTTTTTTTAAATTTGTTTTTTTCTTAGGTGCTCCCTGTTTGAGGGCGTGATCACCTGGGTCAAAGGTGAGACCAACATGTGGTCTTTTGTTTACTACTCAGCGACTGCGTACCTGTGAGTTTATTCTGTGTGTATTTGGATGTTCTAATCTTGATGTTTTTCCAGTGGTTTCTCTAGGTGCAATCCAAATGCAGTAGGTGTGTCTTGTTTACCTGCGATTTGCAAGAGTTTGAGCTGGCCAACACGTTAGTTTTTTTCAAGTGGTTGATTATTTACATGTTGATTTCCCATAGCAATGTCGTCATATGTTAATATTGTCGTCTATGGAAATTCAATTAGTGGTACGAGTCTACAAAGATGTGTTTATGTGAAAACTTACGTCCGTTGGGAACAGTGTCCTTGTGTGGGTATTGACGTATTGGAAATTACAATGCAGATAAATTGGAAGATTGGACAGGGCGCCAAATCTGTATTTGTTAATGATTCTACGCATTTTCGGATACAACTCGCGAGAAAGGGATTCATACATACAGGCAAGTCGTTGATTTAGTTGTTTGATTAATCTCGAGAAACCTCGGTCATTTATGTTCTTTACCAGTGAAAAAAACAATCACGCAATATATACAATTTCCTTTGAAAATCAGTATTATTGGTAATTCATGAATATGCAAATTAGCTAATTAGCATATATGATATCATGAATAATTGGGCCAATCCACAATCTACCTGTTGGTACCAACTTTTCATCTGTATCTTCATATGTATTGAAAATGTAGATCATTTTAGACCAATGATTTCATGATATTTTCAGGTTATCATAGCAACATTTTTCACCCTTTCCAGGACATTTTCCGTCTTGGAAACAAGCAGTTTTGAAAAATTCAGAAAACTGCATAAGAAAAGTCTGTTTCCACAATGTTTGACGTCAAGTGCTGCTAAAATCCAAATTCTTGGCCTTAACTTCCAGACTACCAGTGAAATCATCATTATTCGCTTCAAAATGCTTCACTTCAAATGTAGATGCGGGTTAAATATGCAATTTAAATACATTATTTTATGGTGCATATTAATGAATTAGTCTCCGCATTATGTGTGATATCGAATGCAAAAACAGGATATATGGCTTCATAGTGGTTCATAGCACCGCAGTGGTGCTATGAACAGAAGCTGTTCAAGAATAGGGAACTTTGTCATAATTAGCTGGTGACACTTACACATAGAGATACAAGATTCGATATAAAAAAATACACATTAGTTACTCACAGATAGCCCAGCTTTATTCATCCGAACAATCAGCTGAGGTAACCCCTCGCTGTACAGTTCTCTCCTGCTTCTCACTCACTTTCTTTCTCTTACCAAAGGCTACGAACTCTTAAAAGTCAATTTTCCAAGGCGTAGCAGAGTAAACACGCGATCAGGCAATCGCTGCACTCGTCGGCACGATCACGTGATTAACAGCGATGTGTCGCACGGTTAAAGCCTTGCAAAATTGGCACTACTAAATACGATAAGTAAAGAATATTAAGAATATATATATGTCAAATTTCTGTAATTTATGTTTACAATCTCCCTCCTAAATATGCCAGTTGTTGATTCTAAATAATGACATTAGGGGATGTGCGAACGAGAAGTCGCTAACATAACAGTGGTTTCAAAACACCGCGTAGAATTGGTCAAACGTGGGATTCTCAAGTCTAACAATGTGTCCTACACTATTTATGGTCAATTTTAATAAAGTGATAGTATCTCAACACAGAAAGAACTCTTCGGCAAGAAATTAAAGTTTATAATCAAATTATTTGATTTTAATACCAGATACTCGGTTTTCACGAATTACACGAGATCTCACAGTAAACAGAAAATCAAAAACAGTGATGACCCATGTGGAAAGTGAAACACAAGGCAGTTTAACTTAGTTTTAAATTATAGTATAATTATTTTAGTTTAGTTTATAACACCCGCAAAATACAAAAATACGTTGTTGATATCACTGTGTTTCAGATAGTTGCAATGATTCTAAATACTTGCGAATAATTATATTGTTTTCCATTTTTGAATTGATTGAAATCACAAGGCGAAATAAATAACATTAATTTGAAATTACAACCACGAAAATACACAATCCCAGTTATTATAAGAACATTAGCCCAAAATCTGAGGTGGCCGTTTTATTAGCTTCACCTAATTAGTATATGCGCACAAATAACATATCCACAAATTAGTATGATTGTACGTTATAAAATCAAATTATTATTTAACTTATTCGTTGTTTCAATGATTTGTGTGACAATAACACATAATGTAATGCTGTCATGTAATGGAATTTTATATCACAATGGATAACAATTAACTTGATATAAATTGTGTACAATGGTTGACGAAAATTAAATTAATCACACGAGATAACAAAAACTATGACTAAATTGTTAGAATAATTGCATTCTCTGGTGAAAAGTAAGAGTCAACTTGATAATATGTTTTAATCACTGGTGTGTTCAATAACATTAGAGTACAAACTACGATGTCCATTTGTTATTTTTCCTGACACATGTCTATGAATAATTGATGAGACTTCTTGACAGCATCACAATCTAGGAGTTCGTTTTTCAACTTTTGTGCGCGTTTAAATGCACGATCATAATCATCTTCAATTACTTCAGAGATTTTGTCACTCCAACACCTGGTATCTCTTTCAAAATCAACATCGTTAACACCAACTTTCACAATAATGGGATCGACCATATCCCTTTTGAAGTGCTCCTTTAAAAATTTAGCTAGACCTGAATTATTAGTGATAAGTACGGGTAAACCAGCAGTAATGGCTTCCAGTCCCACCATTCCAAATGGCTCACTGCGTGACGCCATGATCATTAAGTGGCTCTGCTGAATATCGTCACAAATATCATCAATCGTACCATATGGTCGCGGATCTAACTGGATATTTGAGGATGTTATATATTTATTTATATCGGCTTTACATTTTGCATGCTCACTCTCTGGAATACCACGAATTCTCCAAATATACCTGCGCGCTCCTGCACGTTTCCCAGCAACCTTACTCATAGCGTCAGCAACGATATCATAACCTTTCAGACTAGCGACACCTGACACTCGACCAAATGTCAATAGTGTCACATCGGATTTAATAGATGGTTGGATTATTTTCAATTCAGCAAATTTACAATCAGCTGCAGGGAGAAACACATGGTTTTCGACATTCTTCAAGTCATGGAAATCGTCTAAATATCTGTGCATTCGAGGACCAACTGAAAACACCTTTTGGCATTTCCGAACTTCTTGTTTCATTATCTTTTCTCTGTCATCAACCTTTCCGATTGAACAATCAGTTTTTTGGATTTCTGTATCCCGGCAAATAGTATGATTGAAAAGATAAACTTTTTTGTCTGGGAAATAATCATCACGAATTTTTAATGCACCTTCTGAAGTAATTTGCACGTGACCAACGATCACTTCGATGTTTGAAAGGTTGGCTAAATTAGAGAAGTATGTACGATACTGTCTGTTTATCCATTTAAGGCTTGCTTGTTCGTCACTCGGTTCCACCTCAGGAAACACCAACTCGACACCAAGTCTCTGAGCGTCTTTTTTGTCTTTCTCATTCTTATGAAGGGATGTACAGTACACCCTCATGTTGCAATGCGCAATAATTTTAGCCAGTTGTCGATTTATAGTGGATATGCCTCCATTTCCTGTACCCCATTCATCGTTAATGAGTAAAATACCTCTACCAAAAACAAAACAAAAACGTTCAACTATTACAATCAAAATCATTCACAAACCAACGATAAACTTGCTGTCTGGAACAATTTGTTCTTGCAAGCAAAACGTTAGAACAACAGTTCTGAAGGAATATAATATCTAATTAAAAAATCATGATTAGCAGCATTAATAAACTTATGTTTATATATATATATATATATATATATATATATATATATATATATATATATATATATATATATATATATATATATATATATATATATATATATACATGTATTATTTTATTTTAGACTTATATTTAAAATATACATGCTAAGATTACGACATTTTAAGATTATTGACACGAATTCCATATTTGAAATCATCAAATACAAAATTTTCGAGTTTTTGACACCATCCTGAAGAACAATTATACTTTAAACCAACCTAAACCCGTTAATAAACAACCAAGTTAAAGTAGATAAACTTTTCCTCAATCTACTGGTGATCAGGCAAATTAAAAAAGAAAAAGACTCTACATATTTGTTTTCATTGAAGACTTGATAAATAGGTGTTGATTTGTGCCTTCCAAACAGGGTGTTAATGTGAACGTATTCCATAGTTTGCTCAATTATTACAATTATACAATTATTGATGGATTTAAAATGCTACGATATTATGACTTCCCACCTTTGAGTGTCATTTGTACTATGAGGCAGACCTGCAGCATCCGTCAAGAAGCAACCAATCTTTTCATGTTGTCGTTCATTGTGATCTGAAGATAAATATTGCAAAGAAATGGTTATTAGACCCAAATGTCAAACATTTGCAGCCATGTTTAATCTATGTAATAATCTATTGCATACAATACACATATTTTATTGTTTGTTTGATTGTATCTGGGTTGTCGCAGCATTCTTTGCATATCTTGATATCATATTTTGCTCTAATTTGTAAGCAAATATTCAAATTTCGAGAACAATTCTAGACAATTATATACCAATATATAACATATCCCATTATATTATGAAATTATTGGTATGCCTTGAAATCCAGAAGTTTCAAATCACTGCCTAGTACAACTTACAATGAAAATATAACTTTAGCCTATGACCTCAGTATTTCATTACGTCACTCCATGGAGATAAACATGTTAGTTTTAAAACAGCATAGCCAAGGTCAGAAAATGACTTACTCGTCTGTGAGCTTTGTTGATCCTGTGGCGGTGTAGAGTCAACTGTGTAAGTAACTTGTCCTTCACGTTCCTGGTGAGAAGGTCCAGGTTCTCTTGTTTCAATATCTAATAGGGATTTATTAGTGGATGAACTTATTTCAACTTCGGAACAATAAAATGCAATAATATATATACAACATGTATATCAACAAAATCCCATCACTTTTGACAATCGTTTGGGTGATATTTTCTGGTAAATAATTGTGAACATTGCTATGTGAAATGTGTGTGTAAATGTAAAGTTGACGAATTCATCAAGATATTTAAAGAAGGCTCAATCATTAACAAATATTTATTAAGTAAAATTACTACATGTCGAACTTAGAATCAAACCTTATAGTTGTATAGTTCCTATACTACATCTATACCAAGTTTGAACAAAAATCATCCACATAAGATCGAGATCTGGTTCCGGGAATTTTTAATGTTTATGATTTGTTGGCATTTATAATGCATCTGATCACGAAGCGAATACACGTATCTCGAATAATATGGGGTGTTTGAAGTTTGGATAGGGTCAGTCCAGGCATATCTTAGTTACAGATACTAATTGTGGTACGCAAGCATGTACATAGACATGAAATCATCTCAGGAAAAAAACAAATAAAGTGTTCATAATGAATGTATGTCCCTTCGGTATATGAAGTGTAATCATATTGAATCATTGAATTATTGTGAATCAATGCTCTATGTATTCATAGAATCAGCACATACTTTCCTCATCAGAATCTTGTTTCCTCTTTGACTCTGAAACATATGTAGCGTCTGCCGATTTCGTTCTTTTGCTTCTGGTATCAGATTGTGTGCTAGATAATACTGCTGCAAATTAAGACATAAGTACATTGATTTATATATAACGTTATTTAGTATTGTGACATATCATTACAAATTCAGAGCTGTTTTGCTACCACGTCATATCTCACACTGATGTGAAAAATGTACTTTACGATGTGCCTTACAGTATTTTGACTTTTAGGACAACTTCATAGTATAAATACAATTCACGGAGAACTTTATATGCTACATTTTATACGAGAGGATTGTAAATATTATGATTAATAATGTTTGTACGTTTTATTTTCTTACAGTGCCTGTTTTTCAACATTCGTATGAGTCAAAGTGTATTTTGTGATATTGCATCATCGTTCTTCAGTGTGTCGCCGAGTACGGGCATTTTACATTACTTCCCTCAGGTATTTTATCTTTGGGAAATCACATTACTAGATGTTTATGTCTGAACAATTACCAGAGATTGGGGTATTTTTGTGCACCAATAATATCATTGTTCAATAGATCTGATGTGTTTATAACATCTTTTGCTAACTAACTTACATGTATGTGCCCGTGTTATATGTGCTGGAACGGCACTGTCACCTTGTGTGTCACGTGGTCCAGGTTCCCTTGATACAATACCTATAAGTATTAATGAATCGTATAATATATAAAAATGTTCGGCGACATCCAGTAATACTCCATCACCCTCTAAAATGTGTGTGCGCAGACTCAACAAGGATGGCTACATACTGGATATATGGTGGCCATAAAAGCAGAACGTGAAAGACATAATAAAGCGATAGAACAATGTACCATGAATGGATTATCATTACTTTTCAAATGTGTCAAAATATGATCTTCAAAAAGAAATAGTAGGTATTATCTTATCTCACTGCTGTTACGCATGCTGTGATTAGTTGAGAACTGGTTACATAACATTGAATTAAAATGAATATTACATGGTATATTGCCCGTCAAGTGGAGATTCATGGGTATATGACATGGATGACGTCACTGAAACTACTGTGTATCGATACTGCGCATAACAAATCGTTTGTCGTTCGCTTCACTGCTGCTGTCCCGGTCGCTGTTGCTTTCGGGGTTGCTTTTGAGGTTTTCAACAAACTTTAGCCATCCGAAATAGACATCGATGTGTCAGAATGGATATTTAGTAAGATACTCTGTTTTGATGATTAGGGTATTCTATATAAAGCAAAAATGTCTCGGCCGGGATCGCTGCAGCGCGTTCTACGCTGTAAGCATTTCTACGCATTCCACGCCGATGCTAACTGAGAACGCTATTAGCTGTGTGACTTGTGAATAAAAGGTGTGGTATGTTTGTGAGAAGTAATTTCAGTCACTTCAACGACAACGACAACGCCATATTTATCTGGCGAGTGGCCAGATAAATGGCGTTTAAGAATTTCTCAATTCATTCAAAATAAATTGAGTGATTCCCACCCGATTCACACTGCTGAAACACGGTTACTAAAAAGGATATCCATGGCTGAAAATAACATTTGCTGTGTGTATTTCGCAGCTTTTTTAGCTTTTTCAATGTATCTATGCTATTAAGTAATGTGAAACTTGTAACAATACATAAAATAAAATATTGCATACTACAAATATAAGTGTTGTTATTTTGTTGGAGAGCGGGTGTGAGTAATGTATGGTAGATGTGATTGTCATGGTGGATGTCTGCTCGATGAGTTAAAATAAATAACACGTGGTCATTCGGGCAGTATCACGATTTGTTGTCTGCCCTCGGGCTGTTGTTCATGACCATAATATTGATGATGTCCTCACCCTCGGCTCTAGCATCAATCATTATTATGGTCATGACCACCACCCCTGGGCAGTCAACACATCGTGATATTACCCTCACAAGCATGTATTATTAGTTAAATATAGCCCAATCATAATCAGACAGGAATTATAACATACCCTTTCTGCCAGTAGACTTTTTCTTCTGTTGTGCTGACTGCCCAAATAGGTTATCTGGAGATCTTTTTCGTTTGCTTCCAACCATAGATGACGTATCATTTGTGGTTGCTAGTAGTAAAACAAAATATGACAATCGTACATGTACTACACTCAGGGTCGTTCTGAATTTCATAAATACATATCTCATTTGACCCTAAACTTGATTACAATGCCATTGTTAGAGACGAAGACGTATTACCTTTGGTGGTATGTCCTAATTTTTTATTGTATAGGTCGGTAAATTTCTTTACTTTATCAGCAAGTTTCTTCATTCTAACATTCTTATTTTTCAACATTTTAACAAGGAATGTTGTATTTGTTGGTGATATAACATCATCGTCTCGCAGTGCGTCTAATAAATCTCCAGGGTCTTCCATAATACACAAATCACATGCGCGTATTTTGTCTTTACAAAGTCGCTTTAGTACCATAAATTTCTCTAAATAACATGAAAAACAAGTACACAGAAACAGTTTGTATAAATAAATGTACATCCAAATAAATATTGTCTGAAAAATAATCAATCGATTAGTTAAATAAAAATAAAATTAAGGTCAGTTAAATGATTTAAAATATAATGGAAAGTGGGTGAACAAAAACTTGCTAATCATTCATAAATTGTAAGAATGACATTGCCACATTTAAATGAATATTTAAGGTAGTAATATAGGTACAAAGTGTTGGCAACTTGACTATATTCATGCATAGCTGTTTCTAGAGAACAACTAAGAACAAACTTACTAGGTGTTATTTTGGATGCCACCTCTTCCAATAACTCCGTAAATTCGTCGAGATCTGAATTATCGTCTGAACTTGACATTCTGCTTGGTGCTACTATCTCAAGAAAAGCAATCAACGCTGTAAATATAATGGGAATATAATCCAGGTTATTGTATCTTGGTTTAACACAGTGTCAGTTCTATTATAATTTATGACTGTCATATAATGACTCTAATGTATTACATTGTGGATTTTAGCTAAGCAAAGCGTAAAAATATATAGGAGACAAATGTGCATTGATAGCCGGTAATACATAGCGAAGGTAATACATAGAACAGTTTCGTTAAACATGTATGGTGACGCATATTTTCAAATATCATATATCTTTTAATTTTAATTTTAATTTTAATATTATTAATTTTAAATATTTACGACCCCCATAGGTACGTATGCTGAAATTAGCATGATATAACTGGATTCAGAAGAAATCTATGTGTTATATATTAAACAACAGAACAATCCCCTGTCATTGTGGCGTACATTCTATTCTGATTTATCGGTAACAACTCTGTGACTGTACACAGGATATATAGGCCACCTTGTCTGAGGCCGCCATTGCTACTATCCTGCTAATTAATATGGTAAAAATAAACACACAAAAACTAACCTTAATACCTGGATTCTAAATTGTACTACCGCAAAAGATTTCGTATTATATTATATCTTTAAATGTATGAAATACCTTATTTCCAAGTAGTAAGTTACTCAAGCAGAGTATTGCTTCCGGCTTGTATAGCAAACGCGCTGCTATTTTAGGTGGTTTGGAAAAACCCACTCTATTCTTAACTAAGCGCTTGCGCATTATATCATAGTCCAAATCACGTCATGACAAATGACATGTTTACAGCCCGTCAACAACAATATAGACTAAAATATTGTGGTTAGCTATGGTCGGAGGTGCACAATAGTCTACCCTAGATATAGAGTCGTGTTTTATAAAGCGACTTGCATTAACGACTGAAACATTTTCAATGGGATGTTTATCTTTACAAACTTATTTCGAACAGGCATGTCTGAAAATATTTGCTCGCTTATACTACGAGGAGGATATAATAGATATGTATGGGTTTTACACTTTCAGATTGCAACAATTCTAACCAATATCGCGACAAAATGTTAAACTATACATCCTACTGATGGGTAGAAATACAACTATACAAAACTGTACGCTATTATACTCGTACTAACTGACAATGAGATTATTAGTGTATTAACCCGGGAAACAAAAATATACCAAACAAAAAGCGTAGAATATTTATAATATATATTTATATGAGTTGTTTACTTCAATAAATATTCGTAGTAGAATAGGTCTTACCAAGCACTGGGGATTAATGGCAATGTCAATCGTCAAATTACCTAAATATTTTAACGGAAAAATCATTTATACACTAGTGTTGTATTTTATAATAGTAAAACATGTGCATGATTTTCATAACTTTTATTTATCTTTAGGATTCTTGGTAGTCTGGCATGCTCAATAGTCGCCGTATATTTTGGATACTGCTAACATTTATAGAGACGCTGCATTTAATGTAGCCATTACTGTGATCTACATGGGACCCATTTTACCATAGCCATCCAGATACAATCTATACAAGAGGCTCAGTCAGTGTCACCGGGGACATTCTGTCAAGTTTTGTGTTATTTGAGTTTAGCAAAACTAGAAACCGCAATGTATTGAAACACCAATTGTATTGTACAGATTCTTGCATCTCAAGAAATTATGGTTTTTTTGGCCGTTCTCTGTGGTATTCTCATAATAATCTCATATGACGCACTAATTCGTTGATCTGTTAAACGATGCGCATATGATGATAGTAGTAATTGCAATGTCGAAATTATATCCATTTGCTATTATTCTTTATGGACTGAATGCGGCTTTTGCGGCCCGAGGTCATGCGGCGAAAGCGCCCGAAGCTGTACAATCGAGGGCAGCAAAAGCCGTATCCAATCCATAAAGGTTTTATCATATACCTTAGTCTTTAGTTGTGTTATTTTTCGCTCGTCTGGCCCAAAAGAAACCCTATTCGATTTTATCCTGGGTCGATACAGGTCGTTTTACTGGCGCGGATTTATACGGAGGATTTTAAAGACGCAAAACGCGGCAACAATTCTCACACAATACACAAACGAATGTTACCAAATATATCCACAAATTACGTTTTAATGAAACAGCAAATGAACGTAAATTTATAACAATATTTTAACGGTAATAAATACGAACTCATTATAAACTTTCTTTCTTAAGAATGAACGCTACAGTCCAGTTGAGTTGGTCTGGTTTCTGACCATCCGACAACGGGCGTTTTCTAGAAGCTGATGTTGTAGCCACAGGTATAGACACGTTGATTTTACAGTTGTTAAAAAAATGTAGTCGGTGAACGAGAAAAAATTGCTTGACAAGAAGTAGTTTGGTTTACAGTTCTAGATTCTGGCGTAGCTCAACTAAGAATATCTGAAATGCGCCGATGATCTTCCGTGGAGACAGTATTGTCACAGTCAGCTGGCATCGGTGTCGCTGGGTGTATCCAGCAATACGAGGTATATGATAATGTGGTATTTGTTATCGTGCAAATGAACGGCAAAAAAGATTCACGAAACAATTATGTTTTCACGTCGGTGGAGCTTTGCAAGGAAAAGAAAACTGTTGCAGCAGTACATACCGTAACATATGTCGTACTTGTATGAACTATTGTATGTTCTCTTAAATTCACCATCGAGGGCGTGATTTCGGTTCGTGTCGAGCGTCCATGCAGCAAATCTCGGCACGTGCCGAGTTGCGGTCCTTATAAATGATCGGTACGTGCAGATAAAAACTCGATCTCGGTCCCGACCGTTCATACACGAATTACGGCACGTGCCAAGAACTCTAATGTGAACGCCATATATATTCTTCTGTTATATTCAAGATAACAAAATAGAAGTGACAGAGCGACGAACGCATCGACGACGTCACGTGTTCGCTTCAAACACTATGTTGCAATGGACGCACACGTTCCGCACGAGAAGTTTAGCACCTTTATTATTAATTCAATTTTAATTGGTATTAGGACTTGTACCAGGTTTCCTTGTTTTAAGCATTTTTCATCAATAGTGCTAACAGTCGCGCGATCTTGTTTCTGTTGGATATTTAAGCAAGTTTATTCAGTTTTGTGGCAGGTTATTTATGGCTTATGGAATGTTATAGTAACGCTGGCCACTTTGTGAAAGACCGACCCTTTAGTATGTACAGATGAGTTTTCAGTCTGCAATCAGATAACAGTTTGTTTCAAGCATTTAATCATGCACGCGCAATCGGTACCAATAGTGCTCGCAGTCGTGCGATCTCGATTAAATTAGATATTTAATTTCACAGGTCTTTCAGTGTCAGGTATAAGACTTTGTTTCAGCCAATCAGATTATTAGATTCAGACTAACCATGTTACAACGTACATATATATGGTATATTTATAGCTCAGTGCATGTTAACAACGCTGATCACTTTGTGAAAGTCCGACCCTTTGGTATACAGATGAGCATTCAGTCTGCAGTCAGATAAAAGTTGGTTTCTGAGTAAGAGAACGGCATTCTTTGAAGAAACTCATGAAAAGGATTGGAGTATATTAGTAAATGTGATACGTTTTCCTATATTTGCTTGTTAAAAGATAATTTATAGTGTACATTTTGTTAAGTTTGCACGTAACTACTGAATATTACAATGACAGGTCGCTGAATCATATGTAGTTTACTGACATCAATCATCACAGACAAATGTGACCCTTACTAATTTGTATTATGCGTGTTGGTACCGGTATAAGTATGGTATTAATGTTAAACCCAGATTGCGCACAACGTTGGAAAAACTATTTTAAACCTGACCCGGCAAGCAAATCTCATCTAATTGACCCAGAACTTGGGATACAATGGTCGGAGGCTTCATCATGGTGTTTTGTTATCAAATAAACAAAAGATATGTTATTGAATATGTAAGTATGTCTTGTATCATTCATCTTACACTGTGCTATACTAGATAAATATTTACGATGTTGTTTGCGGGGGGGGGGGTAATATCACGTGTACGCGCATAGGCGAAAACAATAATGGGTTTTCCCCTACTGTAAATATAGAATGGGTTTTCAAAAAAAAACTGTGAAGCAACTCTATTTGAGTGAAAGATACATAACCGATTTATTTAACTTGTACTCCCTCAATACGTTTAGAATTGTAATATAGTAATGATTTTTATAGTTTGAGTAACAGGGGGCCAGTACTTTGTATCAGGAATTTAGTTGAGTTGTGGCATGTGCTCAGGTTATGGGATGATATCAATAAACACGGACTTAGTTTTTAGATATGAAACACACATGATATGCGGACTAATGTGTATTATGCGTGTTAGTGATCAATGGATCACTTAAATGTCACAATAGGATGAAAGAAAAGACATTTCTGAATGGGGCATCTACACACGTCTTACTATCGTTGCACGTCTTTAATTCAAACGCTATGTTGCAATGGATGCACACGTTCCGCACGAGAAGTTTAGCACCTTTATTACTAATTCAATTTTAATTGGTATTAGTACTTGTACCAGGTTTCCTTGTTTTGAGCATTTTTCATCAATAGTGCTAACAGTCGCGCGATCTTGTTTCTGTTGGATATTTAAGCAAGTTTATTCAGTTTTGTGGCAGGTTATTTATGGCTTATGGAATGTTATAGTCACGCTGGCCACTTTGTGAAAGACCGACCCTTTAGTATGTACAGATGAATTTTCAGTCTGCAATCAGATAACAGTTTGTTTCAAGCATTCGATCATGCACGCGCAATCGGTACCAATAGTGCTCGCAGTCGTGCGATCTCGATTAAATTAAATATTTGAGCCAATTCCACAGGTCTTTTAGCGTCAGATATAAAACTTTGTTTTAGCCAATCAGATTGTTAGATTCAGACTGACCATGTTACAAGGTATATATGATATATTTATAGCTCGTTGTATGTTAACAACGCTGGTCACTTTGTGAAAGACCGACTCTTTGGCATGCAGATAAGCTTTCAGTCTGCAATCAGATCGAACGGCATTCTTTGAAGACACTCATAATGTTTATCACAATGCGACTATTTGTTGTAGTTTCCATGGCGACAGTCCCGGCCTTTGAATGCCGTCTTTGGATCTGCTTGCCTCAGCATACTTTTAAAATTTGGATTGTAACTATAAATTTCTTGGCTTTATTGCACATTTAATTGGGAATACATTTGTTTAATTTGTGGTAACATTTCTGCTTGGAAGCCACGAGTCATAAAATGGGATTTAATTGCCGGGTCAAGATTAAAATTAGTTTTATCAACACTGTGTGTAGTCTGGATTAAACGTTAATCACGCACACAACTACCGTAAGATTTTTAATTTAAACTATTTACGTCGCCCATAAATACGTATGATGGAATCAACATGATATTTTCTGAATTCGGATAAAATCTATGTTTTACATGTTAAAAAACAGAACAATCCCCTGTCATTGTGGCGTACATTCTATTCTCATTGATCGGTAACAACTCAGTGATTGTACACTGGCTATATAGGTCACCTTGCCTGAGGCCGCCATTGCTACTATCTTGCTAATTATTATAGTAAAAATAAACACACATAAACTAGCCTTAATCCCTGGATTCTAAATAGTAATGCCACGAAAAATATCGAAATTATATCTTAAAATGTATGAAATACCTTATTTCCAAATAGCAAGTTACTCAAACAAAGTGTTGATTCCGGTGTGTAGCAAACGCGCTTCTATTTTAGGTGGTTTGGAAAAAAAAACCCACTCTATGCTTAACTACGCGCTTGCGTATTATATCATAGTTCAAATCACGTCATGACAATTGACATGTTTAGGGACGACGTCAAAAGATCGATGTCGGATAAAAAACTTAATTCCTTTAGTTTTTTCCAAACCCCCCTACCCCCCACTGAAACTTAATTGATAAATATTGGTCATGGGGTCAGACTACATTCACCATTCAATACAAATTGATAATCGGACAGTAGTATTGCATAGTAGTTGGTTGTCGGGTGGGTGTAAAAAGATTTTACAAATGCACCTCATTTGACGCACAGATTTACACTCGAACCAAACCATTTTTTCTGGGGTTTTTTCTATTTTCGGTTATTTCTGTCCATTCTTGGATAGAAAAAAAACGAACTACAACCACGATTTTTTTGACTTCATTAAAAAATAAAATCGTTTTTGTAGGATGGAAACTTTTTGAGGTCAAAACCCCCCACCCTCAAACTAAAGGAAATAAGTTTTTTATCTATCCGACATCGATCTTTTGACGTCGTCCCTTACAGCCTGTAAACAACAGCATAGACTAGAATATTGTGGTTAGCTATGGTTTTAGGTGTTTAGGTGCACAATAGTCTACCCTAGATGTAGAGTGGTGTTTTATAAAGCGACTTGCATTAACGACTGAAACATTTTTACGGGATGTTTAACTTGACCAACTTATTTCGAACCGGCATGTGTGAATATATTTGCCCGCTTATACCACGTGGAGGATATGGTAAATATGCATGGGTTTTACACTTACAGATTGCAACAATTGTAACCTTTATGGTGACACAATGTTAAACTATACATCCTACTTATGGGTAGAAATACAACTATACAAAACTGTACGCTATTATACTCGTACTAATTGACAATGAGATTATTAGTGTATTACCCCGGGAAACAAAAAAGATACCAAACATACGTGTTGTTTCAAAAGGCGTAGAATATTTATAATACATATTTATATAAGTTCTTTACTTCAATAAATATTCGTACGAGATTAAGTCTTACCAAGCTCGGGAGAGTAATGGCATTGAAAATCGTCAAATTACCTAGATATTTTAACGGAAAAATCATGTAAACACTAGTGTTGTATTTTATAATAGTAAAACCTGTGCATGACTGTTTTAACGTTCATTCATCTCTAGGATTCTTAGTAGCCTGGTATGCTCAATAGTCGCCGTATATTTTGGATACTGCTAACATTTATAGAGATGCTGAATTTAATGTTGCCATTACTGTGATCTACAAATCAATATTACCATAGTCTAATCAGAGTTATCGAGATACAATCTCTGCAAGAGGCTCAGTCAGTGTCATCGGATACATTCTGAGTGTGCCTAGAAAAATGTAATGTTGTGTGTTATTTGGGTTTTGCAAAACCCGAAACCGAGGGGTATTAAAACACCAATTGTATTGTACAGTTTCTTGCATTCCAAGAAATCATGTTTTGTTGGCCGTCCTCTTCGGTATTCTCATAATAATCTTGTATGACGTCCTCGTTCATCGATCTGTTGCTTGACCCAAACGAATAAAACAATACTCAAATGATGATAATAGTAATTGATATGTTGAAATTATATGCATTTGCTATTGTGGTATTTATCGTGATTCATCATGCAAATAAAAGGCAAAAAAGATTCGAAAAACAATCATATTTTCACGTCGATGTAGCTTTGCATGAAAAAAGATGGTTGCAAGAAAAAAAAAAAAAACGCGAGATCGATTCGTTTCTGCACGTGCCGACTTGGTCCCGACCGTTTACAGACGAGTCAAGGCGCGTTCCAAGATCTCTAATGTGAACGCCACATATATTGATTCTTCTGTTATATTCAAGATAACCAAGTAGAGGTGACAGAGGAACGAATGCATCGATGGCGTCACGTTTCGATTGAAACGCTATTTTGCAATGGACGCACACGTTCCGCACGAGACGTTTGCCAACTTTATTACTAAATCAATTTTAATTGGTATTAGTACTTGTACCAGGTTTCATTGTTTTGAGCATTTTTCATCAATAGTGCTCACAGTCGCGCGATCTTGTTTCTGTTGGACATTTAAGCAAGTTTATTCAGTTTTATGGTAGGTTATTTATGGCAGATGGAATGTTCTAGTCACGCTAGCCACTTTGTGAAAGACCGACCCTTTGGTATGCACAGATGAGTTTTCAGTCTGCAATCAGATAACAGTTTGTTTTAAGCATTCAATCATGCACGCGCAATCGGTATCAATAGTGCTCGCAGTCGTGCGATCTCGATTAAATTAGATATTTGAGCCAATTCCACATGTCTTTTAGCATCAGATATACGACTTTGTTTCAGCCAATCAGATTGTTAGATTCAGATTGACCATGTTACAAGGTACATATATATGATATATTTATAGCTCGTTGTATGTAACAACGCTGGTCACTTTGTGAAACACCGACCTTTTCGTATGCAGATGAGCTTTCAGTCTGCAATCAGATACGAGCTGGTTTCCGAGTAAGAGAACGGGATTCTTTGAAGACACTCATAATGTTTATAACGGTGCGATTATGTGTTGTCGTTTCCATGGTGACAGTCCCGGCCTTTGAACGCCATCATTGGATCTGCTTGCCTCAGCATACTTTTAAAATTTGAATTGTAACTACAAATTTCTTGGCTGTATTGCACATTTAATTGGGAATACATTTGTTGTAATTTGTGGTAAAATTTCTGCTTGGAAGCCATGATTCATAAGATGAGATTTAATTGCCGGGTCAAGATTAAAATTAGTTTTACCAACACTGTGTATAATCTGGGTTAAACCTTAATCACAAACACAACTACCGTAATATTGTTAATTTAAACTATTTACGTCGCCCATAAGTACGTATGCTGGAATTAACATGATATATTCCGGACAAAATCTATGTTTTACATGTTAAACAACAGAACAATCCCCTGTCATTGTGGCGTACATTCTATTCTCATTGATCGGTAACAACCCAGTGATTGTACACTGGCTATATAGATCACCTTGTCTGAGGCAGCCATTGCTACTATCTTGCTAATTAATATGGTAGAAATAAACACATATAAACTAGCCTTAATCCCTGAATTCTAAATAGTAATACCACGACAAATATCGAAATTATATCTTTAAATGTATGAAATACCTTATTTCCAAATAGCAAGTTACTCAAAGAAAGTGTTGATTCCGGCGTCTATAGCAAACGCGCTTCTATTTCAGGTGGTTTGGAAAAAAACCCCACTCTATGCTTACCTACGCGCTTGCGCATTATATCATAGTCCAAATCACGTCATGACAATTGACATGTTTACAACCTGTAAACAACAGTTTAGACTAGAATATTGTGGTTAGCTATAGTTGGAGGTGCACAATAATCTACCTTAGATGTAGAGTGGTGTTTTATAAAGCGACTTGCATTAACGACTGAAACATTTTCATGGGATGTTTAACTTGACCAACTTATTTTAAACAGGCATGTCTGAAAATATTTGCCCGCTTATACCACGAGGAGGATATGGTAAATATGCATGGGTTTTACACTTTCAGATTGCAACAATTCTAACCTTTATGGCGACACAATGTTAAACTATACATCTTACTTATGAGTAGAAATACAACTATACAAAACTGTACGCTATTATACTCGTACTAACTGACAATGAGATTATTAGTGTATTATCCCGGGAAACAAAAAAATACCAATCATACGTGTTATTTCAAAAAGCGTAGAATATTTATAATACATATTTATATGAGTTGTTTACTTCAATATTTATTCGTGCAAGCTTAGGTCTTACCAAGCACGGGAGAGTAATGGCATTGAAAATCGTCAAATTACCTAGATATTTTAACGGAAAAATCATTTATACACTAGTGTTGTATCTTATAATTGTAAAACCTGTGCATGACTGTTATAACGTTCATTCATCTCTAGGATTCTTGGTAGCCTGGTATGCTCAATCGTCGCCGTATATTTTGGATATTGCTAACATTTATAGAGATGCTGAATTTAATGTTGCCATTACTGTGATCTACAAATCAATATTACCATAGTCTAATCAGAGTTATCGAGATACAATCTCTGCAAGAGGCTCAGTCAGTGTCATCGGATACATTCTGAGTGTGCTTAGAAAAATGTAATGTTTTGTGTTATTTGGGTTTTGCAAATCCCGAAACCGAAGGGTATTAAAACACCAATTGTATTGTACAGTTTCTTGCATTCCAAGAAATCATGTTTTTTTGGCCGTACTCTTCGGTATTCTCATAATAATCTTATATGACGTCCTCGTTCGTCGATCTGTTGTTTGACCCAAACGAATAAAACAATACTCACATGATGATAATAGTAATTGACATGTTGAAATTATATCTATTTGCTATTGTGGTATTTATCATGATTCATCATGCAAATAAAAGGCAAAAAAGATTCGAGAAACAATCATGTTTTCACGTCGATGTAGCTTTGCATGAAAAAAGATGGTTGCAAGAAAAAAAACAAAAGAAACGCGAGATCGATTCTTTTCTGCACGTGCCGACTTGGTCCCGACCGTTTACACACGAGTCAAGGCGCGTTCCAAGATCTCTAATGTGAACGCCAAATATATTGATTCTTCTGTTATATTCAAGATAACCAAATAGAGGTGACAGAGGGACGAATGCATCGATGGCATCACGTTTCGATTGAAACGTTATATTGCAATGGACGCACACGTTCCGCACGAGACGTTTGCCACCTTTATTACTAATTCAATTTTAATTGGTATTAGTACTTTTACCAGGTTTCCTTGTTTTGAGCATTTTTCATCAATAGTGCTCACAGTCGCGCGATCTTGTTTCTGTTGGATATTTAAGCAACTTTATTCAGTTTTGTGGCAGGTTATTTATGGCAGATGGAATGTGCTAGTCACGCTAGCCACTTTGTGAAAGACCGACCCTTTGGTATGCACAGATGAGTTTTCAGTCAGCAATCAGATAACAGTTTGTTTTAAGCATTCAATCATGCACGCGCAATCGGTATCAATAGTGCTCGCAGTCGTGCGATCTCGATTAAATTAGATATTTGAGCCAATTCCACAGGTCTCTTAGCATCAGATATAAGACTTTGTTTCAGCCAATCAGATTGTTAGATTCAGACTGATCATGTTACAAGGTACATATATATGATATATTTATAGCTCGTTGTATGTAACAACGCTGGTCACTTTGTGAAACACCGACCTTTTCGTATGCAGATGAGCTTTCAGTCTGCAATCAGATACGAGCTGGTTTCCCAGTAAGAGAACGGGATTCTTTGAAGACACTCATAATGTTTATAACGATGCGATTATGTGTTGTCGTTTCAATGGTGACAGTTCCGGCCTTTGTATGCCGTCATTGGATCTGCTTGCCTCAGCATACTTTTAAAATTTGAATTGTAACTATAAATTTCTTGGCTGTATTGCACATTTAATTGGGAATACATTTGTTGTAATTTGTGGTAAAATTTCTGCTTGGAAGCCATGATTAATAATATGAGATTTAATTGCCGGATCAAGATTAAAATTAGTTTTACCAGCACTGTGTATAATCTGGGTTAAACCTTAATACAAACACAACTACCGTAAGATTGTTAATTTAAACTATTTACGTCGCCCATAAATACGTATGCTGGAATTAACATGATATATTCTGGATTCGGAAGAAATCTATGTTTTATATGTTAAACAACACAACAATCCCCTGTCATTGTGGCGTACATTCTATTCTCATTGATCGGTAACAACCCAGTGATTGTACACTGGCTGTATAGATCACCTTGTCTGAGGCAGCCATTGCTACTATCTTGCTAATTAATATGGTAGAAATAAACACATATAAACTAGCCTTAATCCCTGAATTCTAAATAGTAATACCACGAAAAATATCGAAATTATATCTTTAAATGTATGAAATACCTTATTTCCAAATAGCAAGTTACTCAAAGAAAGTGTTGATTCCGGCGTCTATAGCAAACGCGCTTCTATTTCAGGTGGTTTGGAAAAAAACCCACTCTATGCTTACCTACGCGCATGCGCATTATATCATAGTCCAAATCACGTCATGACAAGTGACATGTTTACAACATGTAAACAACAGTTTAGACTAGAATAGTGTGTTTAGCTATGGTTGGAGGTGCACAATAGTCTACCTTAGATGTAGAGTGGTGTTTTATAAAGCGACTTGCATTAACGACTGAAACATTTTCATGGGATGTTTAACTTGACCAACTTATTTCGAATGGGCATGTCTGAAAATATTTGTCCGCTTATATCACTGGGAGGATATGGTAAATATGCATGGGTTTTACACTTTCAGATTGCAACAATTCTAATCTTTATCGCGACACAATGTTAAACTATACATCCTACTTATGAGTAGAAATACAACTATACAAAACTGTACGCTATTATACTCGTACTAACTGACAATGAGATTATTAGTGTATTATCCCGGGAAACAAAAAATACCAATCATACGTGTTATTTCAAAAAGCGTAGCATATTTATAATACATATTTATATAAGTTGTTTACTTCAATAAATATTTGTACGAGAATAGGTCTTACCAAGCACGGGGATTATTGGCAATGAAAAACGTCAAAATACCTCGTTATTTTAATGGAAAAATCATTTATACACTAGTGTTGTATCTTATAATAGTAAAACCTGTGCATGACTGTTATAACGTTCATTCATCTCTAGGATTCTTGGTAGCCTGGTATGCTCAATCGTCGCCGTATATTTTGGATATTGCTAACATTTATTGAGATGCTGAATTTAATGTTGCCATTACTGTGATCTACAGATCCATATTACCATAGTCTAATCAGAGTTATCGAGATACAATCTCTGCAAGAGGCTCAGTCAGTGTCATCGGATACATTCTGAGTGTGCTTAGAAAAATGTTATGTTTTGTGCTATTTGGGTTTTGCAAAACCCGAAACCGAAGGGTATTAAACACCAATTGTGTTGCACAGTTTCTTGCATTCCAAGAAATCATGCTTTTAGGCCGTCCTCTTCGGTATTCTCATAATAATCTTATATGACGTCCTCGTTCGTCGATCTGTTGTTTGACCCAAACGAATAAAACAATACTCAAATGATGATAATAGTAATTGATATGTTGAAATTATATCCATTTGCTATTGTGGTATTTATCATGATTCATCATGCAAATAAAAGGCAAAAAAGATTCGAGAAACAATCATGTTTTCACGTCGATGTAGCTTTGCATGAAAAAAGATGGTTGCAAGAAAAAAAACAACGCTAGAACAATTCTTTTCTGCACGTGCCGACTTGGTCCCGACCGTTTACACACGAGTCAAGGCGCGCTCCAAGATCTCTAATGTGAACGCCACATATATTGATTCTTCTGTTATATTCATGATAACCAAGTAGAGGTGACATAGGGACGAATGCATCGATGGCGTCGCGTTTCGATTGAAACGCTATTTTGCAATTGACGCACACGTTCCGCACGAGACGTTTGCCACCTTTATTACTAAATCAATTTTAATTGGTATTAGTACTTGTACCAGGTTTCCTTGTTTTGAGCATTTTTCATCAATAGTGCTCACAGTCGCGCGATCTTGTTTCTGTTGGACATTTAAGCAAGTTTATTCAGTTTTATGGCAGGTTATTTATGGCAGATGGAATGTTCTAGTCACGCTAGCCACTTTGTTAAAGACCGACCTTTTGGTATGCACAGATGAGTTTTCAGTCTGCAATCAGAAAACAGTTTGTTTTAAGCATTCAATCATGCACGCGCAATCGGTATCAATAGTGCTCGCAGTCGTGCGATCTCGATTAAATTAGATATTTGAGCCAATTCCACAGGTCTTTTAGCGTCATGTATAAAACTTTGTTTCAGCCAATCAGATTGTTGGATTCAGACTAACCATGTTTCAAGTACATATATATACTATATATTCATAGTTCATTGTATGGTAACAACGCTGGTCACTTTGTGAAAGACCGACTCTTTGGTATGCAGATAAGCTTTCAGTCTGCAATCAGATACGAGTTTCGTTTCCGAGTAAGAGAACGGGATTCTTTGAAGACAGTCGTAACGTTTATTACGTCGCGATTATTTGTTGTGGTTTCCATGGCGAAAGTCGCTGCCATTGAATCCCGTCATTGGCTCTTCTTGTCTCAGGATACTTTGAAACTATGATTTTTTGCCTGGTCAAAAGTAAATCAGTTTTACCAACACTGTGCACAGACAAATCGGTATCAACATGCATAATACACATTAGAATGGGGTCACCTTGTCTGTGATGATTGATGTCAGTAAACTACATATGATTCAGTGATTTATCATTGTCCTATTCAGTGATTACGTGTAATTTTGAAAAAAATAAACAATAAATTAGCTTTTAAAAAAACAAATATAGGGAAACGCATCACATTTATCAATAAAATTCGTTGATGTCGTTTTTATTTGAAACAACGAGAGCATAATCCTATATCGCTTATATTATTATTCTCAACCTCGTCTGATTATCATGTGGATTAGAATAAATACAACACAATTTATATCTGACAACTGCGTTCTTGTGTATTGATATCAGCTTACCTCAGCATACTTTTAAATTCTGGATTGAAATTATAAATTTCTTGGTCTTATTTCACATTTAAGGTAGCGGGACTATTATTTGCATACTTGTTTTCATCTTCTAATTGTAGCTAAATGACTACAAATAGACCCGGGAAAGTATATATTTTTAGAATCGCCAGACTTCAAGCTTTTCACAAGTGTATTTTGCATGCCCGTATCTGCAATCTACGACGCGTTACTCAATCAAAGGTGAACAATTACTTTTTCTGTAAAAAAAATAATTACGCATTTATGCTGGCGATAACAAGTATTTTTTTCACTTTTCCTAGTTGTTCAATAGTCTGGTAAATTGAATGTGTCTGGTTAGTTTTATTCAAGCAACGCGTTTTAAAAAAATAGTGTCCTGAATTTCAATTACTGTTTTAGTCGCATTGCCCCCAACTCAAACCACAACTCATTGGTAAATAATCGATAAAATAGTTTGTCTGGACACATTCAAGTTCCTCTCATTGTCACCTTAAAGCTGTGAAAATTTGGTGTTAATCTGACGACAATAAGTATACGTTATTTTTTGTTAAAGACCTTGTATTTTGAAAAACATAAACTCCTAGAAAACGTCCATGAAGTAACAGCAAAGATTTTCAAGCTTGTTTATCGGCACAATCAATTTGTTTTCCCATCAAGGTCTGTTTTACCATGTGTAGGGACATCCAAATGTATAAGGCTATTGGAAACCAAAAAATAAAGGAATGGGATAGCTATAATTGGATAAATTCGGCATATGAAAACACCAAAATCAGACCTTGTGTCTGACACATTCATATGCAAATGACTAATCTGTGAAACAAACAGGGGCGGAGACAAACCACTCAAATGTTTGGAAACACTCATTGTGTGTCAGATAGCTACTGATAACACATCCTAACATTGCTTTGTCTTGAGTTTATCTTTGAAACTTATAGGCACACAGATTAAACCTGTGTTGTTGATTTTGGAAAACACTACTGAGGCTGCCTTGCTTCCCTTCAGAAAATCTATATTTTAACCAACTTACATGACATTCTATGTTATATTGACTTTATCATATGAAAGTTTATGGTGCATTTCATCAATTAATAAATAAATGTGAAAATCGTAATTTTCAACACAAATAATAGTCTCGCTACCTTAATTGGGTTTGTTGTAATTTGTTTATTTTTTGCTTGGAAGCATTTCAAGTTATGAGTCATTAGATGAGATTTACTTGCCGGATAGAGATTAAAATGTTTTTTCCAATGCTGTGCGCAATCCGGATTAAACATAAATCACATGCATATACCGGTACCAACGCGCATAATACACATTAGGAAAGGTCACATTTGTCTGTGATGATTGATGTCAGTAAAATACATGTGATTCAGCAACCTGTCATTGTAATATTCAGTAGACACGTGTAAACTTAAACTAAATAAATTAGCTTTTAACAAAACAAATATAGGAAAACTTATCACATTTACCAATACAATCATTTGAGTATTTTTATTAAATATTTATATGAGTTGTTTACTTCAATATTTGCGCGTTTGCTATACACGCCGGAATCAACACTTTGTTTGAGCAACTTGCTATTCGGAAATAATATAGTACGATATTTTTCGTAGTAGTACAATTCAGAATCCAGGGATTAATTTTAGTTTATGTGTATTTATTTTTACCATATTAATTAGCAAGATAGTAGGAATGACGGCCTCAGACATGGTGATCTATATGACCAGTGTACAATCACTAGGTTGCTACCGATCAATCAGAATAGAATGTACGTCAAAATTACGGGGGATTGTTCTGTTGTTTAATATATAAAACATATATTTCTCCTGAATCCAGATATATCATGTTAATTCCAGCATACGTACTTATGGGCGACGTAAATAGTTGAAATATTAATAATCTTACCGTAGCTGTGTACGCGATTAACGTTTAACCCAGATTACACACAGTGTACCTAATATTGATTTGTTATTATTAATAAATATTGTGTATAAACGTAATAGACGTGAATAAATTGCGAAGTATGGAGTGCTGCAATTCACTGATAACATTTCTCACCAGATCCGGGAACTTTCATATGCAAATGAATAGTCGCACAGATGTCTATCATTTTATCGTGGCCAATCGTGAAAAGGGTCAGGGATCGCCGGCTACTAGAATCGCCCACGACTTACGCGAGGTTTGTTTTGACTGTACTATACGCCATCGCGACACTTTCCACAGCAGTTTTTGATATCATGTCACTAACAACTTGAAATCTTGACGTGAACAACCAACGCATTCAATGGGGGTAATTTAGAATAAATCTGCATGCATTATATTAATATAATTTATTTCGTGACGTCTGCTTCAACTATGAATTATTCATATCAACTAAAAACCTGCAGACGGGGACGGGACGGGGATTTATAGTTACAATCAAAATTATAAAAGTATGCTGTGGCAAGCAGACCCAATGATGGAATTCAATGGCCGAAACTGTCATCATGGAAATGACAACAAATAATCGCGCCATTATAAACATTATGAGTGTCTTCAAAGAATCCCATTCTCTTACACGGAAACCATCTTTTATCTGATTGCAGACTGGAGGCTCATATGCATACCAAAGAGTCGTTCTTACACAAAGTGACCAGCGTTGTTAACATACGACGAGCTATAAATATATCATATATATGTACCTTACAATATGGTTGGTCTGAATCCAACAATCGGATTTACTGAAACAAGGTATTTATCTGGCACTAGTAGACATGTGGAATTAGCTTAAATATCTAAC